>NC_056669.1:52620000-53233750 GCF_018350195.1 Panthera tigris
GAAGAGTTTACCGAGCAGACAAGGAAATAAAGGGTATTCCTGGCAGAGGGAAACTGCGCAAGGCTCTGAGACCTGGAAGCGTCTGGCATCCTGGAGGAGCCAGGAGAAATTCAGTGGCATAGGAATGGGGAGTGGGGTATCAGGGAGGGGGTTCAAATGGGAAGACAGGTTCTGTCTGGTGAGGAAGGGCCCTGCCCCCCAGGATGGGCTATAAGGAATGGGGACAAGGCAGGGGCGGGGCTGGGAGAGTGAAGAGGGAAGATGGAGAGACCGAGTGTGGCCTGAAATAGCCCTGAATTAATTCATCACCTGTGAGTAAATGTCTTTGGAGCATCATTAGGTGCTCCCACTTTGCTGGGCTTGACTCTATATACCGATATAGGCTTGACTCTAAAGTAGCCTGTCTCCTCTCCCTGCCCGCCTGCCTGGCTCCTTAACACTGTCTTGTCTGCAGCCTCTCCTCTGACGTTAAGCTCCCTAAGGTCTGTGTTCTTCGTCCTCCACACAGAGCACTCATTCCTGGGCCTTCTGGGCAGAAGGTGATCAGGAAACAGCTGTGAAAATGAATGTACTGACACTGTGGAGGATTCTGGGAAACCATCAGATTGGAAAGCCTCCACAGCTGGTGCCTAGCAAGGCTGTCCCTAAGGTGGCGCACTTTCAGCTTGGAGGGACCCTCCCCCCCCCCCCCCCCCCCCCCCCGCCCCGGCCCTAATAGGCCCAAGTCTAAGGACACTTAGAAGGCTGAGCCACAGTTGTGTGCCTATGTGTCTGGGGACTCTGCAGGTGTAGATGCGTATGAACTTGTCCACTCTGTGGGCATGCGCGTCTGGGCCCCTATATGTGGGAGCTGGGAGCACCCGTGTCCCTGGACCCCGTGCACTTGTCTGCATGTGCACATGTTGGCAGGCCTGTGTGATTTCCCTTCAGGCTCTGTTTGTTTCTGTGTGGAAGCAGTACCCCTGTCTCACCTTGGAAACAATCCTGTTGTTTGTGATTTCTTAGTAGTGACAGTGTCACCACCCCCGCCTGTCGCTTGTGCACATGCACGCACATACCCAGTACTGCTCAGAAGCTGCTAGCTCTGAGAATTCCCGAGGGACCACCCGGGCCACTTGAGTGGCACGCTAATGGGCCCGCTTTCTTCCTGGGAGAAATGGTCCAGGAAACATTTTTGGAGTGAAATTTTAGGATCGGTTCAATTTCCAAAAAATATGGTGAAGATGAAGGGATAAGATTTGGGGGATTTCCCCTGGCTCTGCTTGCTGGATAAGCTTCTCCTGCGTCTGGAGTCTGGGAAGAGATCCTTCCATTAGGTTCTCAGGAGCTATCAAGCAGGGCCTGGTCTTCGGTTCTGAGTTATTAATCCAAAAACACCGTGAGGGAGGCCGACCGCCCTGAACGTCAGGTGCGAGAGAACAATCCAATGGACAGACACGGGTCCGTTGGTCTGGCCAGTCTCGTTTTCCCAGTGGAGACAAGCACTCATAACTGTGTTTCTAGACTAGATCAGCTGTCTTCACTTGCTCTACTTCTTTATCAGTGAAAGGCATTGCTGTCCTCAGCCATCACCGGCTCCTAAGTCCTCTTGCGTTAAGTCGTTAAGTCGTCCTTTGGAACAAGATGGGAAGATAAACAACTGAAAGAAGTCAATACCCACTCTTCCCCCATGTATCACTGGGCACTCACACCCTCTCTTGAATTCACCTTCTTCTCTCCAAGTGCATTTGAGAAACCCCGAGGACCTCATTTGGGCTATGCTGCCTCAGGCAGAATTAGCTTTCCTTGTTCTCTTTTACTTTGCAGAGACGAGTTGCAAGACAATGAGCTGAAATCTTGTAGGAAAGCAACTTTGGCACCTTCTGGCCAGTAACACGTTTTGCCCTCTGCCCTCAGTTTATGCTCCCCTATCCCCAGGCCCTTTTCAGGCTGCATTTTAGTGCTGGGTAGTGAGCACTGACCATTACAATAAAGGCCTACCCAGAGAAATGCAACATGGATGCCAAGCGTCCTGGCTCAAGTGCCTTTGGAATTCCTTTACCTACAGGTGGGAAAACCCAGGCTCAGAGACGCTTAACCAGTTACTCCAAGTTGGCCTGACAGAGGCAGGCCCAGAGTTCAAGTCCCCTGACTCAAGTCCTGCTTTGCTTCTCAGACCCTAGCTACGGACCATACAGAGGAATCATACCCATACTGTTTTGCAAGGATTTTCTGCCAGGGTCAAAGCAAATAAACAGTCAAGCAAGGCTTTAGGGCCACCGAGACCTGGGTTCAAATCTCACCTTTACATTGACTAGCTGTTTGTCATAAAGCCAGTTGAGCCTCAGTGCCCTCATCTGTAAAATAGGGATAACGATCCTACCCCTTTCCTGGGGCTGTTGTAAGATTCAAGGAAATCACATATTTGAAATCCTCGGTGGTATCCCTGGCTCAGAGTAAATTATCAACAAATGTTAGTGCCTCCTCCATCTGGAAGCTGACAAATTCAATTAACCAGAACCAGCCCCACCCCCATTTCCCAAGCCTCCCCGTTTGCAGAATCATAAATCTTGTGTTGGAAAGGAGCTCCATAAATCATCTGGCACAGCCCCCAGTTAGCAGAGCTCTCACTGTATTTGGCTCAGTGTGGTCCCCAGTCTTTTGCTGGCTCAGCCTGCCTTACTGTAAGCAGAAGAATTCCCACCAGTGCAGCCAAAAAAAAGGGGGGGAATAATGCTGTCAGTGGATTCCACAAAAGGGCTAATATTAGCTGGGCAGGAGGATGGGAGATGTACCTATATTTAGAATCTGTGTCTTCAGCCCTTTCCTAAAGCAGCAGAAGTTGGGGGAGCAGAGGGGAGGGATGCTTGCCGCCAGCTGACCCTGAGAGGCAGGCAGAGCAGCTGGGCTGGCTCCCCCTTCCTCAGGCTGGTTGGCTTCCTCTGTGCTCAGGAGGTGGGGGAGGGAGCAGGGCAGACGGCCAGCAGAGATGGGGGGGAGGCTGCAGAGGGCGCCCCACAGAGCAGCAAGCTGTATGGTGGTGACAGAGTCTTACGAGGGTTATGTCAGGACACCGGAGTGGCTGGGACAGGGCAGTGGGGTGACGTGGAGGGGCAGGGTCTGTAACCCTCTACTCTAAGATGGTGTCCAGAGAGGGATTTTCCTGGCCTGGTCCTCCTGGATGTGCTGGAGATGGAGGCCTGGGTGTCACAGGGGGCCCTGCCGAGGCCCAGAGAGAGCTGTGTCTAACATGTGCCTAACGAGGCCCTTTGTACATCCTCCCTCTCACAGACTGCCTGCTCTTCCTTCTCGGCCCGATCAACTCACCTTGGGCCCATGTTCCAATCTCACCCCCTGAGAACACTCACTGCTCCCCAGGAGTCCTGCTAGCCCTTGGAGCACTTCTGTGACAATTCCTCTAAGCTGACAGAGCCCCAGACAGCTGCGCATGCAGTGGGAACCACGTCTCAGGTCTCATTCACTCCATGGTGGGCGCCCTTGTGCAGCACACAACCTGAACAACCACACGTGGCTGCCCTGATAACCCTCCTACACGCAGGTACCATGTCCCCACACGTGCTGCGCACAGCCCTCGTGCCCTCTCTCACCGCAGTGTGCCGTGACTAAAGCAGGGGCCTTGAGCCTTGGGAGTTGAAGGAAACAGCTAGTGGCCTGAGGTCCAGACTAAATTCTTCTATAGCTGGATGCTTCCCAGCAAGGAGCTTCCCCACTCTGTGTCTTAGTTCTCCCATCCTTAAAATGAGACAGGTGAACTAGATGATCTCCAGGGCCTCTTTTAGCTTTCCAGGCTGTTTATCTGCTCATTTTTAGGTGGCATTGTGAACATGTAATAAAAAAAGCATGTGTGCTCTACCCTCCCCCCCCAAACAAAACCCACATGGTCCAAAGAGAAATAGAAATTATTTTTGATTTATTTGCCGTCTGGATTTCCTCTCTTTTGCTCCCCTCTGCTGGAACCTTAGGCTGGACCGGAAGGCCTGTCTGTGCAGGATGCTGAAGATTTTACCTGTCACCCAGGGAGAGCCTGCCTCAAATCTCGTTCGCCCTCAGGCTGGGTGTGCAGCTATGGTACTGGGATGGGCCCGGGTCTGGGAGTTTGACTCAGTGAGCCTTTGGAAAGGCTACAAGTCTGCAGCCCATCCAGTGCAGATTTTCTAGCATCCCCTCACCATCTTGAAATGGTTACTGGGCTCCATTTCCTGTCTTTTTTTTTTTTTTTCCATCTTGCAGAGATGGGCAAGAATCAGGGAGGGCCTGGGGGGTGGAGGCAGGCCGGCAGGAGAAGTAGAAAGCCAAGGGTGTGAGTACCTGCCTGGCGGAGTCGTGTTCCTCTCAGGCTTGCCCTTTTGCACGCCATGGGACGGCCTTGTCTTCCCCACCTGCAGAGCGCAAAGCACATAAGACCGTGACAGACACAGAGGCACACTTGTCCCGCTTTGCGTGCAGACACTTTATGCACGTAAATAACTTGAGGGCCGCCAAACATTCCAGGTGAAATGTTTGCATGTGGTTTGTGTCTGAGAAACAGGCATCAAAGAACAAAAAAAAAAAAAAAAAAAAAAAGTGAAGGATTAAACACACACACACGCACAAACACATTGCTCACACGTATCCAGAACCTTGAGTCTTTGAGTATTATTTGTTCTCTCAAAGAGATTGTAACACAGCGATTTTTAGAATCGGAGAATGTCAGGGCTGGGTGCAGTGTACAAGATTTTTCAATCTGGTGGATTTCAAACTTTTATTGGCCACAAAAGCCTCTTTTCAAAGGAAGTTTTATAGGGACCCATAATGTTTAAAATAGAGGAGAGCAAGGCAGTCCAGATGAAGTGGGCAGGAAGCAGGGGGACACCTTAGTATCTGCTGAGTATAGTGTGAAAGCCACTGAGGTCTCCCAGCCCCTCAAGGAAACCGAGGTGAAGAGAGAGGCACCCTGGCCAAGGCCACGTGGCAAGTGAATGATGGCACCGAGAATGGAACCCTGGCCCCACCGAGGGGAAGGTCATTTCCTAGCTGAGCTGAGATGAAATTGCGGCTTTCTTCAGTGGCCCAAGCCATCTAGCTCCTACATCAGGCTGCCGCTGTTACCTGGTTAGGCTTTTTATTTTTTTCCTAGTTTCTAGCAGAATCATTGAGTGCCACAGCCAGAAGTGCCAGCTCAGGGTTTTTTGGTCTCTTTCGTGCCGGTGCCGGGGTTGCAGCGGCAGATGGGAGGGAAGGGCTCTGAGGTGCTGGTTGCGGCCCAGGGAGCGTCGCCCTCCACGTCAGCGGACCGGCCCCTCTCTTACCTGACTCCTGTAGATTTACTCTGGAAAAATGTAGAGGGGATGGAGGGAGCTACCTTACACAAAGGGAAGGCTTGAGAAGCTCTCATTAAGAACAAACTTCCCCAGATGAGAAAAGCAGTGACCTGATTTTGTTGACTCCAAGGAAACAGGCTGAACTTTCTAAGGGAAGAGAATTAAAGGCAGCAAAATCCCTGTATCTTAAATCTGCAGGACCAACAATTGTCACATCAGCCTCAGCAAAACGGGGAAGGCAAGGGGCCTGCTGCCTCCCACAGAAGACCTGGCACGGTTTAGGGAAATAATCCTGTCCCCTGTGGCCAATGGGGAACAACGTCTGCCTTTTTGTCTTTTGTCCTTGGCCCCTGCCACCCAGCTAGGTGTTTGCATTTGACCCATATGTGTCAGGCACTTATGACTTTAGGTGACTTCCCCACACTAGGGCCTCCCTTTTAACAACATGCTTCCTCCCCCCCGAATCCCGATTTACCACTCCTGGCCGTTTCAGCCCCTTAGACTCTTCTGCATCTCTCTCCCTGACAACTGGGTGACCTTGAGCAATGCTGAAGCTTGCCGATGCTGTGGATAGAGGAGCCCGACATCCTTTCTTCCTCTTTCTTCCCTTCGCCTGGATCTTGGAGAGAGCAGAGCTGAAGCCCCCATGCGGTGCTGGCCTGCTGCCCCTGGAGAGCTAGGCTCTGCTCTTCCCTCAGACTGAGGGGCCTCCTTCACCTGTTGTTTGCAAGGTTTGTTCCTAGCATTAAACCTAATAAGCTCACGCCTGACTGTTTGATCCTGAGCTTGTTTGAGGAGTTTAGGCCTTAACGGTGCATTAACAGGATGCTCACGAGGCTTTAGGGGCCCTGTCCGCCTCAGGAGCATAGGTCTTTGGAAGAGGCTTGCCTTGCTGCAGACTTGTGGGGCTCTGCACAGCGCAGGCCTGAGTTCCGGTCCTTGCTGTGCTGCAGGCTAGCCGGGCAACTTTGCCTCTCTGAGCTGCCGTTTCCTCCTCTTAACAATGAGGGGTACCCCAAATAAGATTGTTTGGGGGGCGCCTGGGTGGCTCAGTCGGTTAAGCGTCCCACTTCGGCTCAGGTCATGATCTCACGGTCCGTGGGTTTGAGCCCCGCATCGGGCTCTGTGCTGACAGCTCAGAGCCTGGAGCCTGTTTCAGTCTGTGTCTCCCTCTCTCTCTGACCCTCCCCCATTCATGCTCTGTCTCTCCCTGTCTCAAAAATAAATAAAATGTTAAAGAAAAAAATTAAAAAAAAAAAAAAGATTGTTTGGAAGAGTAATTAAAATAATGTAAGGAAAGTGGCTGGCCCACCATGCGGACTCGGTAAACAGCCATGCCTCACCTTCCAGTGAAGCCTGAGTAAATCAGAGCTCAGCCAGCACCTTCTACCTAAGTGTCCTGATGGGTTACTCTCCAGGGGACATCAGGGAGCATTTGCCATATGTCACAGATTTGAAGACACATGTAATTTAACATTTCAGCGTCTCTGGAATCCCAGTGCATCTTACATGTTATACACATATTATAGTTGAACCGGCGTTGTTGTTGAGATTTTCTTCCTTTTTTCCCCCTCAGTGGCTCATAAGGTAACGAGGTATCTTATGACAAAAGCAATTGTAATTAATGACATCTTCAATTCGATGAAATTTAGGTGTTAAGCACTCACCATGTGCCTGGTACTATTCTAGACCACTTTACATCAGTTTAATGTGGGCAACAACTATGTAGGGGTTGATAGCCACATTTTACAGATGGCAAAACTGAGGCTCCAACAGCTAAAGGGCTTATCCAGGACACAGACTTATTAAGTTGTGGAATCAGGATTTGAATCGAGAACGCCTGACTCCAAGGCCTGTCGATATGTCTGT
Organism: Panthera tigris; assembly: GCF_018350195.1. Taxonomy (NCBI): domain Eukaryota; kingdom Metazoa; phylum Chordata; class Mammalia; order Carnivora; family Felidae; genus Panthera; species Panthera tigris. The sequence continues at coordinate 52,627,170 of NC_056669.1, forward strand.
GGGGAGAGGGACAATTAGTTTTCCCTTGCTTCTTAGGACCATCTCTGAGCAGATCCATGACCAAGGCCTGAAGGATGCTTCATTTTTGCAAGCAAAATCACATATATTTATTGGAGGTGTCTGTTATGTACTAGGCACATCCTAGGCATTGGAGGTTCAGTGATAAACAAGGTATATGTAGAGCTTGAAGTCAAGAAATCCAAGTAATTACAACCCATTTACTACATATTTCAGTGGGACCGTATGAAAGGCTACAGGAACATGTGGGAGGGGCCCTTACCCTAGGCTAACAGAGCCATGGGGAATTTCCAGGAAGAAGTGACCTGATTGGAAAGTTAGCCCCGCAGAGTGGGTTAGCGGTGGTGGAGAATGCTCCAGGCGAAGGACAGAGCATGTGCGCAGAGGCCAGAGAGCATGTGGTCAGTAGGAGACACAAAGGAGATTGACATCTATACTATCCAATATGGTGGTCAACAGCCACATATGTCTATTGAGCACTTGGAATGTGGCTAGTCCAAATTCATGTCTACCTTAAGTGTAAAATACGCACTGCATTTCAAAGACTTAGTATGAAAAAAAGAAAGAATGTAACACGTCCCATGAATAATTTGTCTCTATTGACAATTTGTTAAAATGATAATGTTTTAGATAAATAAAATACATACTATATATTGTTAAATTAATGTCTGTTGTTTTCTATTCCTTTTTTTAGAGTGACCACTAGAACACGGCTCACGTGTGTGGTTCTCATTATATTGGGACATAATGCGATGGGAACTGGGAAGCCATCGAAAGGTTGTGACCTGGGGAAGGTTAACCTAGGGAGATCAGTTAGGAAGTGCAGAATTCCAGTGCTTTTGCTATATTAACTCATTTAATCCTCAAAACAACTCTAGAGGTAGTGACTTAAATTCGTGTGCACAGCCGAAGAGAGTGGAGCTGGGAGAGAAAAATGACCCCATGTGGCCTGCTCTGTGCAGGGCGATCCGCAGCCCGGCATTGCCAGGACCCGTGTCTTCTGAGTTCAGACCAGCACCCTGTGCATGCTCTGCACCCCATCTCTGGCCGCCAGCCTAAGGATGACCAGGCAGCTCAGGTCACACTGGCTAATCTTGATCTGAACTTTTCACACCATCCCTAGGATTGGGTTTTCTTTACAGATGCTTTCCCATGTCCCTTACTCCAAGCAGTTAGCAAAGATGGGATAGCTGGCAATTACTCCCCCTGTAAATGAGCTAGGGGGATGGGCTATTTCCCCAGCTTCATTACTATTGTTTAAATCACGTTTTCAGAAAATGTACTTCCAGGGGCGCCTGGGTGGCTCGATCGGTTAAGTGTCTGACTTCAGCTCAGGTCACGATCTCACAGACCGTGAGTTCGAGCCCTGCGTCAGGCTCTGGGCTGATGGCTCAGAGCCTGGAGCCTGCTTCCGATTCTGTGTCTCCCTCTCTGTCTGCCCCTCCCCCGTTCATGCTCTGTCTCTCTCTGTCTCAAAAACAAAAACAAAAACAAAAACAAAAAAACCCATAAAAAAAAAAAGAAAATGTACTTCTGGAAAGACTATGGAGAACTCATGAACATTCACCACCGCTTCTAGAAAGATTGCTCTGTGCCCATCCCTTACCCCCTTAACATGAACATTGAACAAACAGCCTGTTCTCCACTGGCACCACATCCTGTTCACCAAAAGCCACAGCAATAAGATGTAGCTGAACAGAAACGTAGGAATGGTTCCAAACTCCCGAAAGAACAGTGGCTTCCTGAGGAGCAAAATGTGTTTTGTTTTTTTGTTTTTTTCATTTTCTAAAATCAAAGATATCCTTACAAATGATTACAAAATAAAATAGTGCGGGAAGTCTTATAGTGAAAAGCAAAACACTTCCCCAACCGCAGACCCCCCTCTCCTGAGGTAACCACATTCAACTACTTTTGATTTTAGTTCTTCTGGTGAACTGCTTCCATATCATTACATAGTATTTTCTTAAACTGCTCCAAAGTGATGTATCAGCTTTACACAGTATCTATTGCCTTCCTGCTGGGTTAAGTGAAGGTATAGCTCACTGACATACTGCCTCTCCCACCTCCTCCCAGGTTGCACTTGTAATTAGGAGTCAATATACATCACATTTTCAGGTCTTCCTTTGGTTATCTTTAGAGCTGTAAATAATACACTTAAATGAGAATGGCTTTAAAGGGTTTGTTCTGCTTCTCCCGGATGCATCTCTCCAAAGCTTCTCTTCCAGTCATGAGACTGCTTTCTGCAGAAAGGCTTCTTTATAGAAGGACTGGCTACAGAGCACCTGAAAGCTGTTTATTCTTAATATTTTGAGGTGGGGAGCTGCCGTTCATTTTTGTATCTTACTTCATATTGTAGGAATTGATGTGGAAATTGAAACAGGAATTTCTACCTATTAGGAAGAATTCCGCTCCTGATGCTGTCAGGCTAGTGGTGACCTCCGGGCTGTTGAATGGCACTGGAACACATCTTGTCAAATTGGGGGTTGTGGTTCGGAAAGCTTGCTCGTCTCCATCTTTTAAAGAAATCCCTCCCCGGAACCTCATAGGTCCTCTCGCCTGTCTCATAGAACATCAGAGCCTTAGTTGCAACCCGAGAGTACTTTTCTTTTGAAGAACTAAGGTAGAGGAAGATTAACTAGACATAGTCAAGTGAAGGAGTTACTTGGAGAAAGAGCAGGACCTACAAACCCAGGCCCTCCACCAGTATTGCCCTCTCACTGCTCCACACACCTGAGAATCCAGAACCATCTACATGCTACGGAAGGTCTAGAAGTGAAATCCGGAGTAGGTTGAAGTGAACTTTGTACCTAGGCCTGGGGTAACCAGGGGTATAATAACTAGGTTGAAATAGCAGTGAAATGTTAGCAAGAACAGCATCGTCCTATACTTTGCCTGTGTGTGGAGGGAAAGTTCAAAATCATTAATGCTACTTAACTGCCAATAAAATATTTGTCTTATATAAGGCACTCTATTGAATGTTGAGGATACAAGAACACTTAAAATATCCATTTACGGTTAAAATGTCCATACTACCCAATGCACTTTGCACTCTGCAGACTTAAGGAAGTCCCTATCAAAATACCAGTAGCACTTTTCAGAGAGCCAGAACAAATCTATGTATGGAACCACAAAAGACCCCCATTCTTGAGAATGGGTATCACAATCCCGGGTTTCAGGATATACAACAAAGCTGGGGTACAGACTGCTGTTACACAGAATGGTACTGGCACAAAGACAGATACCTAGATCAATGGAGCAGAATAGCCCAGAAGTAAACCCATGCTTCTATGGCCAATTAATTTACAACAAAGGAGGCAAAAATACACAAAGGAGAAAAGACAGTTTTTTCAACAAATGGTTCTGGGAACACTGGACAGCTACATGCAAAACATTGTAACTAGACCACTTTCTTACCCCATACACAAAGGCAAACTCAAAATGGATTAAGGACCTAAATGGGAGACCCGAAACCATGAAGCCCCTAGAAGAGAGCACAGGAAGTAATTTCTCTTACATGGGCCACAGCAACATTTTTCTAGATATGTCTCCTTAGGCAAGGGAAACAAAAGCAAAGTCAAACTATTCAGACTATACCAAAATAAATAGCTTTTGCACAGTGAAGAAAGCCATCAATAATAATAAAAAAAAAGACAACCTGCTGAATAGGAGAAGATATTTGTAAATGACATATCCAATAAGGAGTTGATATTTGAAATATATAAAGAACTTCTATAACTCAACACCAAAACATATCAAAACAAAAACAAATAATCTGATTTAAAAATGGGCAGAGGACCTGAGTAGACATTTTTCCAAAGATGACCTAAAGATGGCCAAGAGACACATGAAAAAATGCTCAACATCACTTACCATCAGGGAAATGCAAATCAAAACAACAATGAAATATTGCCTCACACCTGTTAGAATGGCTAAAATAAAAAACACAAGAAATAACAAGTGTTGGCAAGGATGTGGCAAAAAAGCCACCCTCCTGCATTGTTGGTGGGAATGCAAAGTGGTGCAGCCACTATGGAAAACAGTATAGAGGTTCCCCAAAAAATTAAAGATAGAATTACTATAAGATCCAGTAATTTAATGACTGGGTATTCACCCAAAGAAAAGGCAAGCACTAATCTGAAAAGATACATATACACCCATGGTTTATTCCAGCATTAATTACAATAGCTAAGATATGGAAGCAGTGCAAGTGTCCATGGACAGATGAGTGGATAAAAAAGACATGGAATACATACACAATGGAATATTACTCGGCCATAAAAAAGAATGGGGTCTTGCCATTTGCAACGACATGGATGGACCTAGAGAGTATGGTGCTTAGTGAAATAAGACAGAGACAAATACCATATGATTTCACTCATCTAGAATTTAAGGGACAAAACAAATGAATAAAAAAGGGGGAAAAAAAGACAAACAAAAAACCAGACTCAAATACAGAGAACAACCTGGTGATTCCCAGAGGGGAGGTGGGTGGGAGGATAGGGTGAAATAGATAAAGGAGATGACCAGTATACTTATTGTGATGAGAACTGAGTAATGTATAGAATTATTGAGTCACTGTGTCGCACACCTGAAACAAATATAACACTGTTAATTATTCTTTAATAATGAAAGGAAATAAATAAAACATTTGATAAGATTTCAGTAAGTAATTACTATATGCCAGGGTTCAGAGGATACAGCAATGACCCTATTTCTGCCTTCAAGGAGCACACCATCTGTTCATAGCTGGACAGACATCTACAGAATGGACAAATACCGTACCGGGCACAATAGACTAAGAATGTGGACTTGAGGGTCAGACAAATGAATTTTCACTCTGGTGCTCATGAGCTGGGTGACCTTGAGCAAATCATGACACTTCAGCGTGACTCATGGTCACCTTCTGTGTCATGCTAACACCTGCTTCATGAAGTAAGTAGTGTAGGGACAAAGTGAGCTTAAAAGAGGTAATTATGGAGAACCCCCAGCCTTGTAAATACTGCATTTTTGGTAAGTTTAGTCCTCTTCCCCATCTCCCCAACCCCAGCTCTCAGATCTGCTACAGGAATGTAGAGGAAGAGGTGGTCACATATCCATCCCGGAGGGGAGATGATTCCAGGAGGCTGTAATTGGGCTGGACCTTGCAGGGTAAGAAAGAGAAGGAAAGATCCCAGGCAGTGGGAAGGGGCTAGGCCCAAGTGTGATGTGATAATGCCTATGGCACTCTGAGAGGAAAAGGTTGCTTTTCATTTTTTTAAAGTTTATTTACTTATTTTGAGAGAGACAGAGACCGCATGAGTGGGGGAGGGGCGGAGAGGAGAGAAATTGAATCCCGAGCAGGCTGTGCCCTGTCAGCACGGAGCCTGGACCTGGGGCTCAAACTCACGAAACCATGAGATCATGACCTGAGCCAAAACTGAGAGTCGGACACTTAATTTACTGGGCCACCCGGGTGCCCCAAAAAGGTTGCTTTTCTTAGGATCAAAATCAGGGGAGGACTTTAAAAAATCTCCAATTAATTACTTTTGTTTTTGTAAGGAGTTCTAGGACGGAGAGATTGGAATACTATTTGGAGCCAGAAAGCCACCTGCTCCCGGGAAAGCTTTCCTCAAACCTCCCATATAATGTGATGTCTAGCAAAGGCTCTGCCTTCAGGCTTACCTGGCCATTCCTTTGTTCCCACAGCGGTACAGTGGACAAGTGACAAAACCACTCTGAGTCTCAAATCTCTCCATCTGTAATATGGGGAATAACAGCGATAGAATATACCCATGGTGTTGTCATGAGTGTTAAATATAAAGCCTTCAGAACGTGTCAGGCGTTCAATAGGTACTCAGTAGATGCTAGTTTCCCTTAAAAAGTCTTTGCCTTACCATCCTCCCTAGTCTATACCACTTCATGCTGAAATTAAGGACCCTGTGACTTTGGGAGGGCAGGACCCTGCTTCCATGATCTCTGCTTTATGGCCTGGGTTGGGGGGATGGTCACATAAAGTTGGCTCTCAGGGAATGCCTGTTTAATGGAACTGAACTTGCCTTGGCTGGACCTTGTTATAATGCTATGGAGTGGGACTCAGGATGGAGTGAGTCCATCCCGAGGTCAGGGAAACTAGGTGCTGGAAAAAAGCACCCGGGCTATAGGGTGGAGTCTGAAAATCTCTATTTTGCCATTTACTCTTGGCCTTGATTTTTGTCATCTGGAAAATGGGGATGGAAATCATTACTTCCTGGGGTTGTTATGGGAACCAAATGAGATAACCTATGTTAATGTGTTACCTGCCTATGAATTTCTTACGTGTGTGTGAAAGGTCTCTGATACATTGTTGATGCTCAGTGTGCAGTGGGTATATATTTGCTTCACCTTCTCCACTTTCCTGAGGTTGGGGAATTCAGTCGCTTAAAGAATAAGGAGGCTTCTTACAATGTGGTCCTCCCATAAGGGAATGCCAAGTCACACACCAGCACCACCTCTGCTCCCAGTCCAGTTGGGAAGGAGCTCAAGGGGCCCGTGTTGGTGCCACCCAGGCAAGGTCAGGGCTTGGGGTGAGCACTGCAAGTCTGATGACTTGGGTTCCACCCAGCACCTCCATTAAACAGCTAGATGCCTTGGGTAGCACCCTCAGAAGGCTGGACCTGGGTTTTCCCTTTGTAAGTTAAGGAGGAGTACTCAGCAAACATAGGCCTTCTACCCATACTCTCTGTGGGGAGTATCAGTGTGAACACAGTTCACCCCTTCTCTCCCATAGAGAGGCTATGATCACGATCTCTTACGGATAATGGACCAGTATGTAGAATATTCTGGAATAGTAGGAAGAGTGCAAATAAATGCACAGACAAAAGAACCCTGAGTAGCAAGTGAATTTACCATCTCTGAAGTCTTTAAAAAGACTAGAGAAAGGCTCTGGAAGCATCAACCTGTCCTCCTAGGTGACATTCTGCAGCTTCTTCCAAGGCATGCCTCCTCTTGGAAAGGAGAGTTACCAGACGTATCATCATAGCTGGCTGTTGAGTTCAGTTTGAATGTTCCCCTTCTAACTGTCTCTCACTCCAGATCTTGAGACCCTCATGGGGAAGAAAGGTGGACACTGACCTGCTAGCCTTTTATCTTCAGATTGACTTAGCCTTCAGAAGTCACCATGAAGGAGTGTCAGGGCCTCAGTTTCTCCATCAGACAAACTCAGTGACCCAGAATAGTGTCTCTAAACCTCTTGACAATGGAGATTTTTCTCCAAATTCTCTCCTGAAATCTTAATCCATAAACCAGGAAGAGGCAGAGCTGGTGGGGGGAAGGGGAACTGCTGTCTCTCTCTCCCTCTCTCTCTCTCTCTCTCTCTCTCTCTGCCCTTCCCTCCCTCCCCCATAAGCCATAAGCCCAACTCTCTTTTGGGCACCGGATCTGGCCTGCTCCCTACCTGGGGCTGTCTAGTAGAGCAATTGTCCTGCAAATTATACAAGGGAAACACTTGGAGGAAAACTGGGAGGAGTCAGGGTAGGCTTTCTGGAGGAAGTGATGCCTACACAGAGCCTTAAAGAAGGAGGAGGTGTTTGTCAGGGAAGGCGGGGACTTGGCAGGTACTCTAGATAGAGAGGATGTGAACAGCAGGCAGAGCTGGGATCTACTGAAGAGGGGGCTGGGGCTGCGGATGAGAACCTCTACCACGTGGCCAGGGGGAAGCAGTGGGAAGACATAAATTAGGGAGATAGAAGGCATAGAACTTGATGAAACCTTCATGGGTCATGTTTGGAGTTTGAACTTGATCCTATGCAAATGATACCAAGTCCTTTAATAGTTTTGAGTAGAGTGGTAATTAGATTTTCAAAATACATATAGCAGATTTATCGGGATACAATTCATATGCCACACGATTTGGTAATTCAGTTGTGGGACTAGACACTCAATCACTTTGTCTACAAAGTGGCAAAGGGAGTACAAATCACTGGGGGATCATTCTGATCGGCCTCGCCCTCAGGCATTAAGCTCGGGTTTAAGCTCCCTGGCTCATTGCTAACAACCCCAACCTGCCCTACATGCTTCTAAAAGCCTCTGGGGGGAAGGAACCTTCTAGGTTGTGAACAACTGAGGAAGGCTAGCGTAGAGGCTCTTGCTGGTAGCTGGGCAAGAGATAAAATGGTGGCCGGAAGGATCGTAGTGCTGGTGAGAATGGGCTCTGGAGACAAATCTGGGAGCCACAGAAGAGTCGCGTCCTTTTGAGACTGTGCAGACCTTTGCTTCTCTGAGGACCTGGAAGGTCTGGAGAGGAACCTGCTTGAGGAGGGGGAGGAAGGAAAATGGGGTGAGAAGATACCAACAGAGCCACAGGCAGAGGAAAAAGCCCAGAAGCCGTTAATCCTGCTGGTTGAATTGTTTTTTTAAAGGACGCTCTAAAATCAAATAGATGCAATAAAAACACAGTGGCCTTTTCATTAAACATGCCACAGAAGCCCCTTGTTCCACAGCCATTGTCAATCAGATCTGGGCCATTGTCTCTTTCCCCAGCCCCCCATAATTGGCATCTGTCTGGGAGAAAACAAATAAATACCAGGCTGGCATTTTAACTAGGGCAGCAAGCAGAGGGGTTGCTCCTTCTCAGAGTCCGCTCAGCCATCAGGGCAGGTGAGGGTCCTGAAGAGGAGCTGACCCAGCCAAAAGTTCCCACTAACTACAGCTCCCTTCCCTCCACCCCCCCACCAAAGCGGCCGCTCTAATCTTTGCCCCAAATCATGGCTCCAGAAAGCACTTTTTCCTGCTTTCTGTCTGCAGAAGCCCCCAGGGGTTGGTCAGTAGGAAGGCTTTACTTTTGGTATATTGCCTTCAGGAAGCCAAGGGCAAAAAGAAGTGAGGGACACGTTCTCTGGCTGATTTTGCTACAACCACCTAGTAACAGCCATATAGCCCTCTTGTTAACTAATACACACAGAATTAAAGTAGCGTGGTTAATTAGTGATAGCCGTATTGCAGCATGAGGAAGCAAGACTCCTGTGACTAACTAGTAATAACAGCACAGTCACAGCATCGCAATTAACTGAGAGTTTTGTAACGGCATTGTTTGTTAGCTTCTTTGGACGACTTGTTCCTCTACAGGTGGTTCTCAATGATCCCAGTAGTTCTGTTCTATCAAGTAGCCATGAACGCTGAATTTGTGCAACCGAACCATTGCCCCTAGAGAAGTACAGAGCTAGGTTCCTGCCAGCCTCTGGTCAGAACATTTTCATCAGCTGATCAATACATCATCTCATATGTAATTTCTGTGTGAAGCACCTTTTTAAAATATATACTGTTGATTCATTGACGCTGAACTCACACCCAGCAGTGCTATACCTCATCCCCGAATGGAGCTTAGCTAATACACGTATCTTCTTGTGAGGCACATACATCCCAGCCTTCTTGTTTAAGAGCACTGGATAGCACCGTAGCACTATGCTTGGAGCCGTTTTAAATGGCAAAATCACCAACAAAAATGTGAAGAATGTGGCACTAAATAGACCGCGAAAAGGATGCTTGTTTACAGTATGAGAGCTGAAACAAGAACCCAGAGCATTGCCTCGTTCGACCTCAGCTGGGAATACGTGCACTGGGAAACTCAAATTTCCACATTCCGTGCATGTCTGTAAAAGACCACAAGAGTGCGATGAGTATTGATTTGGAGGTTACTAATAAAATTTGGTGAGTAGGCAAATTCGCAAATACATGTTCCACAAATGAGGATTGCCTGTGTTTTATTTCGCTTTCTCGCTTAAGCGAGCAACTCCCATCTTTTGTAATAGAAAACTAAGGTTCACAGTGTTCAGACAGCTGGAGTGTGGTCTATTATGTTACACCAGGGGTCGGTTAACTACAGCCCACGGGCCCCGCTGCCTGATTTTTATAAATAAAGTTTTATTGAAACAGTAATACTCGTTTGTTCACATATTGCATGTAGCACTTCTGTGCTGTAGCAGCAGAGTTTAGTAGTTGTAACAGACAGCATATAGCCCCGAAAGACTAAAATATTTACAACCCAACCCTTTAAGGAAGAATTGGCTGAATTATCCCAACTTCTCCCTTTTGAGTTCAAAAGGGAGAAAATTCTTTCTGGTCTCAGTTCCAGAATGGCTTGTGCTTCTCCTAAACACTTTTTTTTCCCTGTTGAACATTGGGAATTTTAAAACATTATGTTTCCTTCTTTACATGATGTTAAGAAGCTCAAAGCCTAAACGGCTGGAGACTCCTGATGCTCGTATGATAAGAACAGAAAGGATCCTCCGTCTTGGTTATTTGGGGGGGGCGGCGCGGTAGGTTATCTCAGCATGGTAAAAAATGTGATCAATTTATAGAAGGTTGTACAGGCATCTGGAACTTTCCAGTAATGAAGTGTTTGATCTGGAGCAGGACCCAGATTCTGTCTGAGTGATGGTATTCCCTAAGGAGACAAAGACCTACTATCTCCAAATATTTTTAGCTAACTACTATTTATTGAGAATTTATTATGTGCTGGATACTGGACTGAGTGCTATCTATGGCTCATATTATTGATTCTCTATGGTATATAGTATATAAGCTAAGAGACTCTATTCCACAGAGGTGAGTGTGATGGACCCTTTTTACAGATGAGGAAACCAAGGACCAAAGATGTTAAGTAATTTCTGCTTGGTCTCAAAGCAAGAAGTGGCAGATCTGAAATTTGAAGCCATGTGTGTCTGACTCCCAACACTTCCTCCCTCCATGTCCTCCATCATTCTAGATAGCTTATCCAGCATTAACTTTCATCTTTCCAGCTCTTAGAATTAAGATTCTGGGCTGTACCGTGAAGCATTTCCGACCTTCTTCTCATGTTACGACCTTCATCTCTGGATTTGAATAGGGTAGGCGGCCTCTGAAGGACATCGGGGTGAGGTGGGGTGAGAGTCGTGTCAGGAACAGACACACAGAGATCAGCGAGAAGACTGTGCGGTCACTGGGTGTGTGAAGGTGGTGGGCTGGGATGCTGGTGCTGGCCGGGTGGCTGGTGGCTGGAGAGACGGGTACAGGAGACAGAGCTGACAAGACTCAGTGACTGACTTCATGGGGATGGTGAGAAGGTGACCATGGTGGCTCCCCATTTCTGGCTGGGGTAACTAGCTAGACGGTGGGTCATTCTGTGAGACTGGACAGAAGATGAGTTGCTGGTTCTGTGCAGCCTGAGCTTGGCCGTGCCACGAGACAGCCAAAGGAAATGTCTGCTTGCAAAGGATGGTAGTCTTTGTCCCATCCTGGCTCGTATCTCCCAATTTGTGTATGTGCCTGCCTCTCCCACAAAACTCTGCAACTCAAGGACAGAGCGCCTTTGTTTCATGAATGCAAAAGCTTCCATTTTTGTTCCGTTTTGTTTGTTTGGGTTACTCTTTCTAGATGGCCGTGGAAGTCTCACCAGTCTCCAGGCTCCCTGGTCACTTGTGCTGTGCTTGTAAGAAAAGTGAAAGCCCTGCTTTGGTCAATTCAGAGCCTCCTCTGTCTCTATCAGAACCAATAAATACCTGCTGTCACACTGTTATTGCACCTCCTAAACTCTTTAGTACACAGTGTAAGTGCAAGGTTGTAAAGACTCTGTTAAGGAAGTCTCTGGTGAGACCACTGGCACATGGAAGGGCCTGTACCTTTCAGAAGGATGGGCTCTGGGGCCCAGGAACTTATCCCCTTCCCTCCCCCTCCCCCCATCATTCCTCTTCTTCAGCAGCAACATTTGTGAATCGTTACTGAACGCCCGGGCATCAGAATGATGCAAGGTGCTTTCTGGCACTAGCATGGAAGGTCGCAAGAGCAGGCATTTTTGTCTGCTTTGCTCAGTTCTGCACTCCCTGTGCCTGGACTGTGCTTCATACACTTGATATGTAGGAGATGCTCAGCAAGCGTCTATTGAGGGGATGGTAGAATGAAGAAGGATACTTCCCTTTGATGAGGAACATCTATCCATTCATCCAACATTTACTGAGCATGTGTCAGATCTTGAGTTTGGCTTTGGGAACACGAAGAAGGGTGGATTGGCCTTGTACTCAAGAAGTATTAATGAAGGGGCGCCTGGGTGGCTCAGTCGGTTAAGCATCTGACTTCGGCTCAGGTCATGATCTCCCAGTTTGTGAGTTTAGGCCCCACATTGGGCTCTGTGCTGACAGCTCAGAGCCTGGAGCCTGCTTCAGATTCTGTGTTTCCCTCTCTCTCTGTCCCTTCCCTGCTCATGCTGTCTCTCTCTCCCTCTCTCAAAAATAAATAAATATTTTATATAAAAAAAAGTATTAATGAAGGAGGCCAACTGGTCAAAAGACCACAAATATTTCTGGGACGAGTGTTACAATACAGATCTGAGCTGGGTGCTCCTTACTCTAGCTGGGAGACCAGGGAGTGCTTCATAGAGGAGACGGCATTCGACCTGGGTCTTGAAGGATGAGTAAGAGTTCCCTGAGTGGGCAATAAGAAGGACATCCAGACTGAGGAAATACCTGAGGGAATGCCCTGAGACCGTTGTTGTGGTCATTTACAAGGACCCACGCTAGGCAGAGGGTGGCAGATGGGAATAGGTGTTGTATCTTCCCAGCCCTAGAAAAGACTAGTATTTTATCTGGATCCCTGTCTTCCGTATTAGCATCCTACTAGCTGAATAGAGGAGGTAGAGTTTATTGCTGGGAGAAAAATCTTGAAAAAACTCATACACAAGGAAGACACGGATGCATGCATGAAAAAAAATTAAAGTCAAATGGCCCACAGTAGCACTTGGGGAGTAGAAACGTGATATTTTATTTTATTTTATTTATTTATTTTTTAACATTTTATTTATTTTTGAGACAGGGAGAGACAGAGCATGAACAGGGGAGGGTCAGAGAGAGGGAGACACAGAATCCGAAACAGGCTCCAGGCTCTGAGCTGTCAGCACAGAGCCCGATGCGGGGCTTGAACCCACGGACCGCGAGATCATGACCTGAGCCAAAGTCGGCCGCTCAACCGACTGAGCCACCCAGGTGCCCCAGAAACGTGATATTTTAAATTTTCGGGTCATCACATTTGAAAAAATGAAACAGCTAAAATTAATCTTAATAAAATATTTTCTTTAACATGATACATTCAAAATATCATATCATTTCAACGTGGAGTTAACATGAAAATTTACTGACTGAAATGTGAAGTTCCTATTTGCACGCTCATTCCCTGACATGTGTCTCTTACACTGACAGCACATGTCACTTAGGATTAGCCATACTTTACGGCTCAGGAGCCATGTGTGGCCAGTGGCTACTATACCGAACAGTGCAGCCTAGACTCCTAAACTCTGTAGCACTAGGGGGCCCAGGGGTTTGTCCATTCATCAGGGTTCTCACACTGGGGCCTCGAGGATGTACAGTTGGCAGATACTTTGTATATGGCTCTTTGAATTTTCCTGTACCATGTCTTAAATCAGGTGTTATGCTTAGTCAGTTTAGCATCTTTTCTCCAGACCTGGCTCACTTCACTCATTGGGCCTGGCTGCACTCATGTAGTCTGGCTGCAGACATTTGCGTCTGAGAGCCCCAGATCAGAAATCTTCAAGAAATGGCAAGTGTTGGTAAGATCAAAAGTAGAATGGACCTGGGGCACCTGGGTGGCTGTGTCAGTTAAGCATCCGACTTCGGCTCAGGTCATGATCTCACCATTCCTGAGTTCGAGCCCCATGTCAGGCTCTGTGCTGACAGCTCGGAGCCTGGAGCCTGCTTCAGATCTGTGTCTCCCTCTCTCTCTGCCCCTCCCCCGCTCATGCTCTGTCTCTCTCTCTCTCAAAAATAAATAAACATAAAAACAAGTAGAACAGACCTAGAGAGCAACCAGGCCATGGTTGGCAACCCTCACTTGTGTTACAGAATCATCTGGAGCACTTTTTTTTTTAAGTTTATGTATTTATTTATTTAGAGAGACAGCACGCAAGCGAATAGGGGAGGGGCAGAGACAGAGGGAGACAGAATCTCAGGCAAGTTTTGTACTATCAGCACAGAACCCATTGTGGGGCTCGAACCCACAAACTGTGAGATCATGACCTGAGCCGAAAGCAGAGTTGGACGCTTAACCGACTGAGCCACTCAGGCGTCCCTTTCTTTTTTTTTTCTTTTTTCTTTTTTTTTTCCGAGAGAGAGAGAGAGAGAGAGAGAGAGAGAGAGAAAGAAAGGGTATGCACAAGCAGGGGAGGGGCAGAGAAGGAGGGAGACAGAGAATCCTAGGAAGGCTCCCTGCTTTTAGCACAGAGCCCAATGCGGGGCTTGAACTCAGGAACCGTGAGATCATGACCTGAGCCAAGATCAAGAGTCGGACGCTTAATCGGCCGAGCCCCCCAGTTGCCCCTGGAACACTTTTTAAATATACCATTTCCTTGGCCCCACCCTTAGAGATTGTGACTCAGTTGGTCTGAAGTGGGGATGGAAACCAAGTATTTTTCAAAAGCTTTACAATGTGATTTTTGTTCACTTTCTAACATGCTACTGCTTTAAAATAACCAGTCCAGAGAGGCCGTTTGTTTGGCCAGGGTCACAGAGTATGCCAGCCTCCTAATTCTCAACCCACTGCTGTTTTCCCCAAACAGCACGGAGGGCAGAGGAGCCTTTAGAATCTTCCTGAACATTCAGGAGGCGTTGCGTACATCAGGAGCTTGGAGTAGAGAGTCAGGAATCTGTAACCACTGTGTTGCCTCTTCAACAACAAAGCCCTTGTCGGTTTACCACTCTGGGAAGATTGCCAGGCTCAAGTATTAATAATAATCTCTTTGTTTTTTAAATGCCTTATAATTGCATAAATAAAGCTTACTTTCTCTTCTTTAATGGTAATGAGGCTTATTTGACTGATTGGTTGATTAATAATACTCTAATTCCCTTGCCGACAAAACAAAAAGGCCAAAAGTGGATGCCGGGTGCCAGTGGCTTGGGATAGGAGCAGTGATTCCAGCCATCGTTAAGCTGCTGCCCTGGTATCTCAGGGAGGGGGGTAGCACGGTTTCTGTACAGACAGGCACTGCTGAGTAAGGGCCACAGTCAGCTTGAGGAAGCTGGCCCCTGCATTTCCCATGGGGATGTTCCTCAACACCTTCTTCTTCACATTATGCAATGCCCATCCTGTGACAGCCTGTGGAAGATACTACTCTCTGGTTTAATACCCGTAACATTTGCACTCATTGTGGGATAGCATCCTGTGTATACTTGAAGGCATTGGAAACTCTGAAACTCATCACGTTTGCTGCTTCCCATTGGCTGCCGGGAAACTCAGAGTCAAATCAGGGTCCTACCAGCCAGAAGCATAAAGTTCTCGGCATCTGTTTGGTGTAATAACAACAGCTCACATTTGTTGAGCGTTTACCATCTACATGGACTCCTTGTACTTTACTTTCTGCAAACTGCATGTTCCTGAAAAACTAAAGTGTAAATCTCCCTTTTATAAATCAAGCAATGTGTTCAGTGCCCTTGGGGAATAAGGAAACTCACTTAAATCGGAGATCCCTGCACTGTGAATAATGACCTCCTTACTCCACTGCATTTGCAGTGTCATTTGCTGGTTTTCAGACTCTCTCTTGACCTACAGAGGAGGCCAGCTGGGCCCGGCTGCTGCCTCCAAGTTGGCTGTGAACTCCAGCTCTCTTTTTGTGAGCCCAGAACAGCCCCTGCTCCAGCTACGAATCACCAGAGCTGAGCTCTGCCAGGGGCCCATGGTTGTGGGTGGCTTTGCATGGACACACATTGGCCCAGAGGCAAAGGGAAACTGAAGGGCTTTTATTGGTCACCTGCCTCCTTGCTGTGGGTTCCTGATAGATAGCAGATGGAGAGACGGGGGAGTTAATGAGGTCGGCATTCTGGCCAAATGCTTTCCATCTTCCTCTCGCCACTGAGCCCATTGGAAAAGAATGTTGTGCTGGGCAGGCGGTTCAGGGAGAGCTAGCTAAGCTGAGCCTTCACCAAAGGTATTGGAAGGGGTGGGAGGTGGTAGCTAAAGGAATAGGGTGCACTGATTCATTTCAGCTCAATTCAGTGAGTATTTACTAAGCGCCTTCCATATCAGTCACCTTTAGGTGTCCCCTGATGAATTCCTAAAATTCCCTTCTGTGTAGTTTTCAGTATCCCTATGCTATAGCTGAGCTATTTAAAGGCTCGGAGATGTTAACCAACTTGGCCAAGATCACATAGTCAGCCTAGGACTTGGCTGGGGTTTGAATCTAAGTATCTCTCTCTTCCTCTGAAAACCAAATACGCCAAGCTGCTTCTTACCACTCGCTGTATCACACATTCCTTCTTAAATTGTTTTCAGAGGTGCATCTTAAGGTCTCATTTCCGAAGCATCTCTTCCTGCTATAGTGAGGAAATGGGGAGGGAAAGAGACTCATCTTCAAAGCATTGGGGGAAAGGGATGGAACGAGCCGTTTACACTTAGAAATTTGTTTTCAGCTCTCGCCAGGGCTAGTAGTAATTTAATCATCAAGGCTGGCGTCCACTGCCTTGGGGCCTCCCTGCCCCGAGCCAGATGTTTTTGCTGAATCTGGTAATTTTCAAAGAAAGGTCCAGATTGGAGTATCAGATCAGTGGCTGGCCTCCGTGAATAGGACTCAGACAGACACTGGAAACTGTCAATGAATTGTGTGCTACACAGCAGTTGACAAGTCTGTGCCTTTCTGTGCTGTCTCTCACGGCAGCCCTGCGAGGCAGCCATCGTTATGGCTCCATTTTGCTGGGGAGAAAACTGAGCCCGCAAGACTTTCCAAGTCAAGTGCAGAGCCGGGACCCGTCCTGACTAGGAAGATGCGAGCCTCATGCCTGGCACTTATGGGCACTCACAAACCACTGTAACTTCAGGTTCCTAGCTCTGAGGCTTTTTTTCTTCCATCACATCGTCTCCGCCTTGAGAAAAAGCAATCTGTCCTGAAGGCTATTTTTCTCAACACGTAAGAAAACCCTTGCTGGGCTGTGATCTCATGTTCCTCCACAGGCCCCTTTGGAGTCTCCACGGACCATGCACATGACTTGCTTTCATCCATCCAGAGGTTATAAGAAACCAAATGTTGGCAGCATAACATCTTTCTTTGGAGGAACTCGGAGGCCTGCCCCCGTATTTGTCTCTAGGGATCAGGGAAGAAATTTGAGAGGCGGTAGAAGGAAGAAGGCACTGGCTTTGTTTTGTCAAGATCTGGGATTTTTTAAACACTTTCATCCCCAACCCCACCTCCTAAGGAAAAAACAATGCCCCAAAATGTGTAAGTCACCATGTCCTATGGTGCCCACAGCTCTCTCTGTGCATCCCCCCCTCCCCCACCGCCGGCTGGCCTCCAGACCCAATGGCGAGTAGGAAGAGACGTTCACAGGGGTCACTGGTGTGGGGCTCAGACCCAAGCTGAGCAAGAGGGAAAGACAGGTCGGAATCTGTAGGAATCATTAGGACAGCTGAGAGACTATAAACTCCAACAATAGGACCAATCAGAGTAAACAGGGAACATAGGAGGGCACCATGGCTCACTGAGTGCCCACGATGCACCAGGTCATTTCCATATGTGTTCCCCTTCTCTTTCTCCATCGACCCCGTGAAGTTGAGGCTCAAGGAGTCACAACAACTAGTCCCAGGCCCATAGCTCGTCAGAGGCAGAACTGAGACCAGAGCCCAGGTTTCTGAGGCCAGGGCTGGAGACACAATCAAGAAGGAGCTAGGCTTGCTAGTACAGTGGCTGTGTCACATAGGCCTAGACCTGTAGCCACTGGTCATACAGACTATTTAAATTTAAATTGGTTAAAATAAAATAAAGCAAAATAAACCAGTCCCTGGGTTGTGGGAGCCACATGTCAAGTACTCAGTTCTACGTGTGCCTGGTACCATATTGGACGGCACAGGTTTATCGCATGTTTCCATCATTGCAGAAGGTTCTGTTGGACAGCACCGGTCCAGAGTTTTGGAGCCAGCCAAACAGGAAAGTGAACAGTTCAAACCTCCTCTGTGTCTGAACCCCCAGCCCAGACCTGGCCCAGAGGGGGAGTGAATGATGCCAACCTCTCCTGCGGGTGCTGTTGGTGGCTGGAGCTCACATTCCTGTGACCCTTGTCATGTGTCACACGCTTTTAGTCTCCCGTAGCTAGGCTTCTCAGTACTGGCTGTGTGTGCCCCACAGCCTCCCACTGGTGTGGATCCCAGATTTTCTGAGTCAGCTCTAAAGTCATACATTTCGTGCCCTCTGTAGAACATTCGGTCCCAATTATTTTATCCTGAATATATCCAGAGCAGGGCCTAGAACAAAAACTATAAACAGTGGTGATATTGTAGCATTGTAGAGAAGACAGACAAGTAAACCATCACTGCTGCCTTGTGATAAGGGTTTGTTACAGGCATTCATTCATTCATTCATAAATAATGATTAGGCCAGCTAGTATGAGTGGGGCATGGCTGATACAGAAAGTGATATTTAGGAAGGAGTGGCTCTTTCCTTGGTAGACAGGGTGAGGGTGCAGACAGAGTCAAGCATGAACAAGGGTTACTGGGCAATACAGCCCCAGATCTTTGTGGTCAGGGGGCCTCCTTGGATGGTCACAGGTAGGGGCAGTGTGCATCCAGGACTCAAAGTCAGAGGGCAGCCCAACACAGTGTAATTGAGTGGGGTACCAGGCCTTGGACCAAGGGTCCTAGGGTTTTAGGGCAAAAGGCAGCTTAAAGTCACCTATCCAACCCCTTCATTTCACAGAGGACAAACCTGAGGCCTGGAGAGAAGCAAGGAAGAAATGCTGGGACTTAGTGGCACTGCTGCTTCCAGAACCTAGGCCACCAGCTTCTAGGCTAGGACCTTCCTCTCCCCTGTTCTATTTGCTACGGGATCGTGCTTCATCTTAGTACATATTCCTTACCACCCTGTAATGTGGCCACTCACCACAAGGGTAACTCCAACCACAACAGTCTTTTAGAATTTGGGTCTTAGGGAAGAAGGGCACAAAGCAGAGGCATGGAAGTGAGACAGGATCCCAAAGGAACCTATTAGCCTCCTAGTGTAGAGGTTATGAATACTAACTCAAGCCAGAAAACCAGGGCTGGGATCCTAGCTCTGCCATTTACTAGCTGTCTGACCTTGGGTGAGTTACTTCATTTGCCTGACCTTTAAGTCTCAATGGGGTGATAGTTACCTACCTTAATAGGCTTGTGCAGCAGAGGAAAGAAGTTATTATATCTGAAGCCTTTAGAAGAGTATCTGGCCTATCATAAACACCATATCTGTGTTAAGGTTGTTATGCCAAAATCTGGGGTTACTGCTTAAGCAGATTTGTCCCCAGTCCTGGAGCTAGCTGTGTGATATGACCTGTGTTCTGATGGGGAAGAGGGCCAAAAGGTTTGCATGCCCAGCACCACTTTGGAAACCTCGAAGCCACACTCTGTGTAAGCTGGTTCTGACAACCTCCTGTGTTCCTGCTTAAATCTCCCATAGAGCACGTCCCTGTTCCATCTTGTAGTGTAAGTCATTCATTTGGCTTCTCTTCCCTATTAGAAAATACACTTCTTGAGAGCAGGAGCTGAATTTTATTGTTTGGTAACAAAGAAAAGAGTCTCAGACCTTGAGTGAGAAAATACAGATTCAAATGATTCCTTCTTAGTGACGCATCTTTGCTTTGCTTTATTGAATTATAATTCACAAAGCACCCATGTACAATTCAGCAGCTTGTCATAGATTCGCAGAGTTGTGAAAGTGTCACCACAATCAATTTTAGGACATTCCCATCACCCCAAGAAGAAACCCATACCCATTCTCCAGCACTTCCTGGGATGGTGGTGAGCATTATGCATGGGAACAGGCCTTAGCACAAGGCCAGGAGCACAGCTGGTGTCTAAGAAATACCCATCCCACAGGTTCTGGCTCAGGGCTTGGTGCAGAAACATGAAGGCAGCTCTGCTAGGCCCCCTCACCAAAGCCCAAGGAAGCCGAACTCCCTCGCGGAGGTCCCTTGCCAGGCATTGCTTACGCTGTGATGCAGGCTGGGGTTTTGGGCATGGGGTTCAGCAGAGGGGGAGGTATTGACCAGGAAATTCCCCATACACAAAGTCCAGTCTACAGGACTCCTATCAGAAATTTACCAGGAGACGGCCCCCTTCTCCATACCCGTCAGGTCAGAGCAAGCAGAAACAGCAGCCCCTGTGCCTCATGGCAAATTGTTGTTCAAGAATAGCCACTCTGGTGGTTCCTGGGTGGCTCAGTTGGTTAAGCGTCCAACTCTTGATTTTGGCTCAGGTTATGATCTCACTGTTTGATTTGTTGGGCTCTGCGCTGACAGCACAGAGCCTGCTTGGGATCGTCTCTCTCCCTCTCTCTCTGCCTCTCTCCTGCTCGTGTGCTCTCTCTCTCTCTCTCTCTATCCTCTCTCTCTCAAAATAAATAAATAAACTTAAAAAAAAGAAAATAGCCACCCTGGAGCCCAGGGTGATTACAAACCAACTTGGCTGTTGTGTGAAAGTGGTTTCATTCTCTCTCTTTTCTTTCTTTTTTCTTCCAAGAAAAAGAAATTCTGAGCTCGAAAAACATCATTTTCATAACCCAGTTGTCTTCTTGATGAAGGAGCTTTCTGAGGAGAGAAATGGTGTGGCTTAGGCAGGACTGGTCATTGTCTGCATGTAGGCCCCAAGAAGATGGCACAGAGCCAGGGATCTTGCCTGGGTAACCACAGTGCATGACAATTAAGGGCAGTTCTTGTTTGTTTTCTGTCTTAATTCCTTCCTAGCACCCATTGCAGTGGCAAATGCATAGTAGGTGTTTGGTGGATTCTTGCTGATTGAATTAATGGGTATAAGGATACATGGATGGTAGATAGATGGATGGGATGGATGGATGGATGGGTTGGATGGTTGGGATGGATGGATGGATGGGATGGATGTTTGGGATGGATGGGAGGATGGATGGGGTAGATGATTGGGATGGATGGATGGGTGGATGGGATGGTTGGAATGGATGGATAGATGGATGGGATGGTTGGGTAGATGGGATGGATGGGTGGTGGATTTCACAAGAATGTAAGTTCCAGGAAAGCAGAGGTTTTCATCCATTCCATTCACTGATGTATGACCAATGTCTAGTGCTTGGTGCATAGCAGACACTAAATGTTTGTTGTTTAAATGGGTGAATAGATGGGTGAAGAGTGTATGAATAAGTGGATGGATGGAAGACAAATGAAACTAGCTTACTTTGAAACAGTATTTTCAGTTTACATCCTCTGCATTATTTGACCCTCAGCCAAGCCATGCGATGTAGTCTGAGTAGGCACATAATTGACTATTCCCTCCTTCGAGCCAAGCAGTATTCTCAGCGTTGCATGTCTGCTTCTGTCCCAGCAACACCCTCCAACTTTTTTCAGAACTGTGAGCTCCTCCAAGCCCGAGTATAAATCTTTCTCATATTTCTAGTACGGAACACAAGGCACAACACACTGTAGATAGTCTGTATTTGTGGACCAACCATGTTCAGTCATTGTCATTTTGGAATGGACCAGAGAAGTGGCAGAACCAGTCGTGGCCACACAGCGAGGACGTGGTGGAGCCAGTACTGAAACTCAACTTCAGGCTGCCCATTTGGGCTTGTTTCGTGTCAGATGAGTATGAAGGGCATCTGCCTGCCTAGAGATGGGGGCAGCCCACATGAATAACTGACATACCCACTGCTCTAGGAAGCCCCGTGGGGGGCACCTGCTTAAAAATAACAAGCAGTTTTTCCTGAGCCTCCCTGGTTAAAATGACTACATCTGCCTAAGCCCCTGGCTCAGTTAGCAGACAAGGATTATGTGATGTGCTGAGAGGCCTGGCCATCTATTGGTACGTAATGGAGTCACTGCCAGGAAAGATTCCCTAGTGATAGGAGTCAGAGATACAGGCAGGAAACTTCTCACTGTTGCAAACTGGTGTTTCATAAGTCAAGGCCACTTTTGATTACTGCAGACTTGGCCCTTGTGAAATAAAGCCCTGTCCTAGTCCCTTGCCGCGAAGGGTGAGAGGTTGTGTGACATTGTTGAAGGGCATTGGCCTTTGGCTTCACAAAGACTTGGGTTCAGATACAGGCCCCGCTGCCTACCAGCTTGGGGAAGCAGGAAAAGAAGAGGAAGCAAATGCCTTCTGAGCATCCAGCTCACACCAGGTCACTTCTGGCGTCAAGGTGCATGAATTCACTGAATCTTTCCCATAACCCCTTGGGGGTGTGGGTATGGTTGTCTTCATCTGACGCACGAGGAAACCAAGGCTTAGAAAGATACTGCATCTTGCCCAAGATCTCACCATTGGTACCGGATAGAGAGGCCTTTTTTTCCTGACTATAAAACCCTTTCTACTTTGGCACATGACAAGCCACCAAACCTCCTTCCTCCTCCTCCTCATTAATGTAAGGAGGATAACATTAGCTTTTCCATCTGCTCAGTCTGTACCACGAATCGAGCGACCCCTTCAGTCACAGGCGTTTGCAAGAAGGCTTGAACTTTTCCACCCGACCAGGCCCACATTCTGCAGACTGTTTGCATCCACGATGCCAGCAGATTCTCAGATGACAAGCCTTCTGAACGTTTGCCAGTATCTCAACCCTTCTAATTAAAACCACATTATCTGTGATGATTTTTAACAATAGCATTTGCAGAGTTGGGATACTCTGGTCTCGGGTTCAGTTTGAAGTTTTCCCTCCTGAACAGCATGTGCAGTGGCCTTGATAATGGTCAGGTGGAGGTTCTGTGTGATCTGCTCCGGTAGCCTGTGTATTCTCTTTTATTCCAGAAGCCTCTACTTGGGGAGGTTTGGCCTGGTTGGCAGATGTCTGGCAGTCCATGTGCCAAAGACACATGTCCACTCTTTCTTGTTTATTATTTTCATTGCACTAGTTGAGTACCCCTCGCCCCCATCCTTCCAAGGTGCAGGTGAATGGAATCAAGCAGATCAGCATTTCCTGCCGTGGCTGCTATCAGACTTCCAGGAGCACCTCTGGCCGGTGTTCGTTCGGCCAGCTGGCCTGTGACCCCTCCCACTGTTCTCTCCTAGCTGAGGACCTTTGCACCTGCAAGCTTGGTGTACTTCAGGCCCTACATCCAATCCTGACCTGAAACTGGAGGAAATTAAGGAATGGCAACCTGAGTGATCGGTCTACTGGGATTCGTTAAACTAGTGTACTCACTCCTGAATGGTGAAAATTTTTTTAAAAAGTTACTTACGAAGGTATAACATGTTTTCTCTGGGAGACAGCATCCAGCTTTTGAGGCTTCTAGGCTGGCCTGGACCCTGGGTGCTAGTCTCATTACTTAGGCCTAGTTCCTTGGTGCAATGAGCAAGGTCCACCGTGACTAGTCCTTATGTGCCTTCACAGCCCATCTCCTACCAACGGGGTGCATCCCGTGCTCAGAAATGCTGAGCACGGGATGCATCTGGTATTGCATCACATCGTCTTTTGCTCTACCTCACTCCCCTGCCTCCCATCCCTCCATCAAACCAACCCCTCCTCATCTTTTAAAATGCAATGCAGGGCCTGCTTTCTCCAGGAAGACTTTGCCACTGATCCCAGCTAGGTGAGGCACCCTCTGGTGTCCCTTGTGTATACTCTCCCCTGTGCAGATCTCTTCACATATGTGACAATTGCCTGACTGGGTGCCCTGCCATGCCCTGCTTATCCTGGCAACTCCACAGGGCCTGGAACAGAACCGTCCCCTAGTAATTGTGGTGTGACCGGATGGATGGATGAACGAAGGCAGAAAGGGTTGACTAGTGACCTACCTGAGCTTCCATCTCACTGCCAAACGCCCCACCCCCACAAAGCCCGATGACCCAGTAGAAGTCATGAAATCCGGAGGTAGCCAGAGTGAGGCTCGGAGCAAGACTTTAGGAGTTGGAATCCAGAAAGGCAAGGTAATTGAGAAAAGGCAGGATTCCTACCAGATCCAGACACAGCTGTCACAGACACTCTTAAAGACCCAGCTTTCTGATCCTTTCAACTCTGAGATGGAATCTTAAAGTGGTTCTGTTGTAGTTGGCATCATTTTGCAAATTCTCACTGACTGCTCTCGTTTCTCAGCGACGTGATCAAGTTGTCAGATCTCTAAGCTTTCAGGGTTGGACAGTCCCAGCTGGGGAGCCTACCTCTGCCAGTTCCTGGAGGTGTGACCATAGACAAATCTGCTATCCTCTTTGGGGTTCTCCACTCCTCTGGGAAACGAGCGTATGAAACGAGATGATAGGTGGTCACTGCAGGGAACTGGTCTCGCTCTCAAATGAGGTGATTGAGGAAAGTTTAATGAAGGTCAGCGTTTCAAGGAAACTGGTAAGGGATGGTGCAACACTAGAATCAGCAGGGAAGGAGTGGGAGTAGATACTGAGAGAGTTTTACCTGGAGAAGAGGGTGCTGGACAGCACCTTAGAAAGAAGAAAGAAGCCACTGCCAATCGCAGCGTAGCAGGGAGGAGTTGGGGGGGGGGGATAATTACCCCAGGCTTATTTTCTTTCCACCCTGAGGCTGGTGCCTCCCATTGGCTAAACCCAACCAGATATCAGAAGGAAAGGAAAATCAATGATAATGCCCCCAAAGATCAGCCTCCTGGAGCCCAGAGCAGCATAGGAAAGGGCAGAGAAAGGAGCTAGAGGGGCAAATGGAGAGAATCCAGCCCAGCCCTGTCCTGACCAAACAGTGGCTTCTCGGTACGGGAAGCCTTATTAACATCTCTCTACCTCTTAGAAAAAGGGACAGAAGAGAGAAGACTCAACAAACCTGAACACTCCTTACAGGTCCTCACAAGAGTGTGTTAAGAATGAAGTTGAAATGGAGAGAAAGAATAAAGGGTTTTAAAATTTTGATTATCTGTGGATTTCTTTTATCCACGTTATCTCTTTCCGCCAGTAGCTGGGATAATTGAAACCTCATTGCCTTCTCTAACTGCAGCTGTTCTGTATGCTGAATGCACATCAAAGGTGTTTTTGTAAGGAGCTGGATGCTGTAGTTTTTAATTAATTTTAGTTTTATTTTTACATTTGATCTAATAGAGTCAAATGAATCTTTATTGCTCAGATATCACCGAACTGGTGAAATAGGTCAGCCTTCCCAGGAGGAGTTCTTTGAACTTCTTTGCGTGCGTAAATCACTTCTGCCCGCGGACTCAGGCTCTGCCAACAGATACCTGGCTTCAGGCGTGCAGGGATGGGTGAGAGGTGCAAACCAGGTGTCAGGAAAATGGGAGGCCAGACTGAGCAGATGGTGTCAGCATCCCATTTGTTCCACAGACAGGTCCTACTGTGTGCTGGGCCCAGCGGGGTAAAGGAGAAAGGGGTTGCCTGTGTCTCTCAGTGGAGAGTCCACTGGGAAAATAAACTTGGGGGGCACCCAGATGGCTCAGCCGGTTACGCGTCTGACTCGGGCTCAGGTCATGGTCTCATGGTCTTTGAGTTCAGGCCCCACACTGGGCTCTGTGCTGACGGGCTCAGAGCCTGGACCCTGTGTCTCCCTCTCCCTCTGCCCCTCCCCCGCTTGCACTCTGTGTGTGTCTCTCTCTCTCTCAAATAAACATAAAAAAAAAAAAAAGCTTGGACACTTGAGATGGAAAATAGCAAGCGCCTTTGTTTTGCCTCCTCAACCTGCAGGAGGATTCGTACCATGAGCTGCGACCCATGGGGCTCCTGCCCATGCTCCTGAACAAAACAGAACCTTGTCAACCCAGGGGGATCTTCCCCCAGCACTGGCACCCCTGCTTTTCCCTATCTCCTAAGAAGGCACACTAGGCCCTTCTAGGAGTACGAGACTTTCCTTTGTCCCCTTGACGTTTTCAAGGCTGCCTTCTTTCCACCTTCCAAGCCCCGATTCCTTCTTTTTCTGGTTGTCCCCAGGGGAGAACCTCTTGGGCTTTCCCGAGGAGCCCACGCGGGGATTCAAAACATCTCCCCTGCCCTGTCCGTCCCAGGGCACAGGGTCTCGCAGCCTCTGCTTCTCACCCCGACCTCGCTTGCCTGGCACGCTTGCATGCATTAGAATCAACGTGCAGTATGATACCAAGTTATAACATTTGTTAGATCTTTAATGTGTCCAAGGGAAAGGAAAACAACAATGGCCTTTACATCTCACTGCCCAGATAACTCCTATTAACGTAAAGAAAACAAAATAGATGTGCATGGTCAGAAAGCACAGAGTACAGAAAGATAAAACAGAGCACATAACTCACCTTAGGCTCCTAGTTGCCTCTCTCCAAAGGTGACCACTCTAAAAGCGTTTGTTGGTATTCTTCCAGGAAAAAAAAAAAAAAAACAAACAAATGTAGACCCATGTTTTATTTACACCAGAGAGGTCATTTTCTCCACCTTGGCACACTGAGATGCTTCATTCTCCGTTCTTAGGAACTCACTGGCTCTCGTGAGCTGCCGTACATCCTTACAGTCTGAACACATCAGACATCGCCAACCTCCTCCTCTGTCCACAGACACTCAAGTATTTCTCGGTTTCTGAACTGGATACTGCTTGTGTTTTGAACTCTTTAGGGAATTATGTCTACACCTATCCAGGCGTATTTAGGTGATAGCTGGAGGGTCGGTTCTTAATAAAAGAACTGACACCCAAAAGTATATATAGTTCAGTGTCGGTGCCTGTTGCCAAATTGTCCTCCTGCCAGATGTTGTTCCTGCCAGCAGAAGCTGAAGAGGGGCACACACTGGAAATTAGCGGGTTCTTCCATTGTTGTCAGCCTGGTGGGGAGACGGTGCTCTCCCATTGTTGTTTTTATCTGCCTTTCTTTAATTATCAGCACAGCCAAACAGCTTTCACGTGTTTATTATCTGTTTATGTTTGTTCTTCTCTGAGCAGACTCTTCATATCCTTTGTCTATTTTTTTTCCCCCTACTGGACCAGGAATAAATTTTAAAGTATTTTAGGAAATCAAAGGTGGGATCCACATCTCAAATCTTTTCATTTTATCATTGATTTTATTTCCGTTTGTTTTGAGACGGCAAATTGCAGCGGGGGATGAGGGTCTGAACATCTTTATTCTGTTACTTGAGCAGGGAGCCCTCTGTAACCTCTCAGAAGGGTCTGCCTGTTCCCACCCCAAGTGGAACAAGACAATTCATTATTTAGCATCCCAGTGGTTCAGAGGGGGAGCTCTACTAGTCGGCTGGTGCTCTGGCAGCTCCTAGATACCATACGCTAAGACACGGATCAGCTGTGGGACTCCGTGCCATCCATTGAGATGAGGCCTTTGCCAGCTGCCTGTTGTGAGCCTCCGGGGGTCACATCCTTGACACCATCTGCTGGACCATGAAGATCGTCAGCATGCCAAGGCGTCTGACAGGCTGTGATTATTTTCTACTTTAGTGTTTTTTTTTTCTCCTGGCACAAAGAGGATTCATTTTCTAGGCAAGCTCTTTGTCCTTCAGACACCCCATAAAAGCAACATGAGCCTCCTTGGGTACCCTGATGCGTTTGTCCTGGCCTGAAGGTGTCCAGACCCTGAGTGTGAGTTAGAGTGAGTGCAATTGATGTGTTTGGCCCCAGTAGATGGGTCGTTATTCATCTGTTCATTCATCCACCCATTCACCCAACAAACGCACTGAGAGCGGTCTGCATAGAAGTTCAAAGCTTACACTTTACGCTTTACGTACAGAATAAGCCTCAGCTCTTGAACCTACTCTAGTGTGACATTGGCAAGCTACATCACTTCTTGCTTCTTGGAGCTCCTGAGTTTCCTGAAGGATAAAATGAGCAACAGTGCCCACTTCCGAGTTGGGAAGTCTACTGAGATTAATACATGTTTTAGGCAACTGTTGCCGCATCGCGCACCATTAACAAGACACTCAAAAATATAGCAGCTTAAAACAGTAATCTGTTGCAGCCCATGTATCTGTCAGCTGATGTAAACTGCACTCCACTGGGTGTGGTTCCACTCTGCAGCTTGGATCCTGGTCTGTGTCCTGAGCCCTCGTCCCCCTTGGATCTGTGGGATACCTGGGGCATAGTCTCAACTCTCTGCCTTCGTGGGGAAGTACTGGAAAGTTCAGGGCATGAAGTGGGATGAAGAATCAGGAACAGTGATGCGGTCTTCCACTCTGTACACTTGCTCGTACAGTGCTCGCCTGGGTTCTCTGGCTGACACACTATGGCGTAGACTGCTCAACTGAGCGCCGCTCTCCCCGTGGATGATTTTGCCAAGTCTTGTGCTTCTTTTTAATCTCTTCATTCTTCGGCTTCCCAAGGATGGTCTTCTTGAGAAAACTACAGGAAGCCAACACTCAGAGCCCTTACTATTTTTTTTCTTTGCCTTGACTATTCCATAGTTTCATGTGATTCTCAACTTTGGACTATTCTCAACTATTAGTTCTTCAAATGTTTCCTCCCTATTCTCTCCTGTTGAAATTCCCCTGAGATCTATGTTGGCTCTTGCGATTCGATCCACCTTTATTTTCATACATCGGTCATATTTTCCAGTTATCTCCCTGGGCTACATTATGGGAAATTTCCTCGAACTCATCTTTGAGTTCCCTAGACCTGTCTTCAGCTGCACTTAATCTCCTATATCATTTAGCCTCTGGATTTTATTTTATTTTATTTTATTTATTTAAAAATTTTTTTAATGTTTATTTATTTTGGGGAGATAGAGTGCAAGTGGGGGAGGGGCAGAGCGAGAGGGAGACACAGAATCTGAAGCAGGCTCTGAGCTTTCAGCACAGAGCCCGACGCGGGGTCGAACCCATGAAGCATAGGATCATGACCTGAGCTGAAGTCGGATGCTTAACCAACTGAGCTACCCAGGTGCCCCTAGCCTCTGGATTTTAGTTTTAATGACTGTGTGTTTGTTTGTTTTTTAATGTCTCGGGTTTTATTTAGTTCTTTTTCAAACCTGCCTTTAATTTTTTCATAGTGGCTTGTCCTTTCAATATGATTTTTATTCCTTCACTTTTCGTTTTTTTGTCATTTAAGTACATTTATAATCTATCAGATAATTTTAGTATTTCAAGAGTGTTAAGCTTCCTTATTGTGCCTCTGCTGGGGAAGTGTTTTCTTGGGTGATATGTAAATTTGTGTGTGTGTGTGTGTGTGTGTGTGTGTGTGTAAGCTCATCTTCAGGTGATGTGGTTTTAGTGGTGGTTATTGTTTTATTTGAGTGGGATTTCCCTGCATTCAGGGCCATGGGAGTGCCTTTACAGAATCTATAGAGCTATTTTGTGCCTGATCTGACCGAACACCAGAGAGGTTTCACTGGCCCTGGGCCAGATTTTACTTTAATATCTTGGTTTAGAATTCCTGCCGCCCAGAGGTGATATAAATTTGGATTTTGTACTTGCATATGGTACAGGATTGAGTTTTTCCATATCATGGGGTAAATTTTTTTTTTTCTGTGCATAGTTCTGAGCAAAAATAAGCTTCTCAACCTCTCTAGTTCCATGGGCAGAGATCTCATTTGTGGAGGGAAGAGACCCTTTTGAGGTCCTGAGCCTATGCAGGGGTTTTAGCGGCTCCATTCCATCCCCTGCCTTTCCATGCAGCTGGGTCTACATCTTCTCCCCCCACACCCCACAGTGGATGTTAAAACCCCAGCCCTAAGCTGGGCCACTCACCACAGCTTCAGCTCTTTTATCCAGTGCTCTAGTTTAATGTTTCTTATTTAATTATTTCATTTGATTTTGTTCTACATTTCTATATAGTGTTGGTAAGAAGGATGATCCCGTGAATTCATTTGACCACATTGCCAGATCCTGAAACCAGAAGCCTAACGCAGCTCCTCAAAAACAAAAAACAAAACACAAAACCACTACAGGGTCCTTTCTATGTTAAACTTCTCACCAGGGTATAGCCCCCAGAACGCATGTTTGTTAAATAATTGAATAACCAGACACTTGTTGGATTTAAAAAATGACCAAGAATTAAAGCCTTTGCCTAACAGGTTGCTGTCTAGAGTCGCCTTCTATCGACTCCAGTAATAATTAGAATTTCAATTATTCATTTTCAATTAGAAACATGGCATAATGATCACAAAT
The DNA here is from genome assembly GCF_018350195.1 of Panthera tigris. Lineage (NCBI taxonomy): Eukaryota > Metazoa > Chordata > Mammalia > Carnivora > Felidae > Panthera > Panthera tigris. The sequence goes on from NC_056669.1 coordinate 52,657,122, forward strand.
GTCATTAAGAAATTGAATTGTGTCTAATGTTGGATTGATAGGAGGCAATATTTCCTAGGACCGTTCCTTCCTTTAATGCCCGGAAACCAGACAGCCTCAATTAGAAGAACCAAAGTTCCAGCCGAACTTTTGAAAGATGCAAAAGGGAGTGTAGGGCAGCAGCGTGGACCCTCAGGGACGCGGGGGGCTCCATTCCTCAGCTGGGACAAATGCCTGCAATCGAATTACCCCTCTGTGCAGGGTTGGAAGTCACGGGATGTATAGTCCTATTCCAGCTCTGCTATCTCCCACCTTGTACCTTGTATCCTGGGTAACCGCAACACAAACACAGGTACTTCTGTGTGCCTGCCCTGTGCCTGGCACCCTGCTTAGCCCTGTCCTCGGGTTGTCTCAGTCTTGCAGCTGCCCAGGCATTTTCTTAGGAGAAATTAAGTACAGAGCAGGGGTAGACGGTGTGTTGGGAACCAGTGGTGCATAGTAAACGTGTCTGTAATGAATGCATAATGCTGTAACTACGGCTAAGAATCAACGGATATTCAGCTCTTACTAGATGTCAGTTACTGGAACAGTCACCTTACATACGTTTTCTAATTAGGTCTTTGAAACCGACTTCTGAGATCACTCCTCCTTTAAATACAGTAAACCAGCTTGGAGGAGATAAATCACCCAAGGCCACATAGCTGGGGAGTGACAGATGTGAAGTACAAACCCAGATCTCTGATTTTAGATGACCAGCTTATTCACATTGTGTATAGAGAAAGTGAAGAAGCTGGGGGAGTATTTCTCAAATAAATAAAGCGTGTGAATGTTATGATATGTTTGGGTGGTTCAGAAGCTTTTTTTGCATAATTCCTGTTTCTCGGAAGAGTTTCAGATGGCTGAGTTTGCTGGGTAGATAAATTTGAAACGGGACCCAGCATTGTGCCTGGCAAGTAGTCAAGGCTTAATAAATATTTAATGATCCCATCAATTCATTAATGATTTAGTTACTGGCTGAGGGTTATACTGTCATTTCTTTTAAAGGTAGACTAGAAGCGTGGTAGAAAATGCATGGACTAGATTTGGAATTAGGAGGGCCCGTGTCCAAATCTTTCTCAGCATGTTTGTTAGCACTGTGCCTGGGGGCGGGTGGATTAATCTCTTTGTGCCTCAGTTTCCTCATCTGTAAAATGGGGGACAGTATTAATATTTACATGGTTCCTTTAAGGAAAATCTAGTGCACCAAGAATGCATAGTGTGTAGTTAAAAGTACCAGATAATAATGTTGGATCAAACTCATTGCTTTTATGGTAAGCACACAATCAAACAGTTTTGCCACTAGGGTTGTTGTTAATGGTGCTGAATAAAATGGGTAAAGAGCAAATCATTGATGAAGAACAGGTGAGAACACCTGGATCCCACAGGCAGCATCAGCAGAAAGTTAAAATTCAGAGGGCATCCTTCCTCTTTCCTGGCCTTTCAGAAACCTGGTAACCAGCTCCTGCTATCATGGAGCTGTGGCCACGGGAAGTAACACATCAGAAAGAATGGGATGGGGGAGGAGAAACTTGTCTTCCCACCAAAGGAACAAAAACAGCCCATTATTCAAAGTCTCTGCTGAAAGAGAAAAAAAAAACTCTCGGCAGAAAAAGTTGACCATATTCTGCGGAAGATGCTGTAGTTTCCATGGCAATTAATGGTGCTAAGTGCACTTCATAACTCAAAGGTCTCTAGTGAAGATAGAGAAGGAAAGGGGGAAAAGGTAGTTTTTTAAAAATAGTATTTGAAGATTTTTTTTTCTTTGCAAATCCTTTTACTGCCTCTATCGGGCAGGAGTTTTATTTTTGCAACCTTGGAAAGATGTGCCAAATGACTTTAGGGATAGAATTATAGATACAATCGAGACACCCCAGACAGGCTCTCTCCAAGGCATGGTGGGCACTTCTGAAAGAGTTGCCACAGATTTACTCTGTGTGCCAGCAACACCCCCTTTCTCTGGCCCTGGCGGGAATTTTCTGACATGGTGGTCCCTGGCCACAAAGGGAGGGGTTCACCTTTGCTAATTCCCAGAACCGAATGCATTCTGAGGAAGGAGAGGTTTGCAGGACCTCTGCTCTAACCCCTAAATCATCTAGACCGTTGCGTGAGAACTCAGTCAACAAGGATTTATTTATCAGATGCCTACTGGGTGCCAGGTAGCTTGTTGGGAGATTTGCGCGGGTGTCTCAGAGTTCGAGTGATAGTGTCTCCGCCCTGAGCCTCAGAGATGCTCAGGGAAGCTCCCTAAAGTCACCACCGAGTTCCAGAAAAACCATGTTATCTCTTCAACGAGACGGAAGACTCAGCCCTGCGCCTTTCAGAGGGGCCAGAGTGTGAGCCGCCCGGGGGAACAGGGCTTCTGTGCTCTCCTGTGAGGACCCAGCCGAAGGTGCGGACCACACTGCAGCTCACTGCCTTTATCTGTGTCCTTACCTATAAAATGGGAGGAAGGGACAGGTACACAGTCTTAACAGTTGTCAGTATTCAAGTGCTCTGGGAGTCCAGAAAATTCCCTTGCTCAGTCTTTGATGTAAAAGAAGTTCCTCAAGGGGCACCTGGGTGGTGGCTCAGTCGGTTGGGCAGCCGACTTTGGCTCAGGTCGTCTCGAGGCTTGTGAGTTGGAGCCCCTCACCAGGCTTGCTGCTGTCAGCCCGTCAGCGCAGAGCCTGCTTAGGATCCTCTGTTCCTTTCTCTCTGCCCCTCCCCCACTTGCACTCTCCCAAAACTAAAGAAATATATTTTTTCAAATATAAATCAATGAAAGAAGTTCCTCAACAATGTGAGCCTGGTGTAGAAGGAGGCCATATAGTATAATGGCACCAGAGGCATTGGAGGCATCGGCCTGAACGGACCCGGCTTAAATCCTGGTTCTCACACTTCCTGGCCAAAAGACGATGCAATGTTCACGTATTTCCATAGCTATAATAAATTGTTAATGGTTACATCGGGTGCTGTTGTAAGGATTAGCAATAAGGAACATAAACATTGAACCCAAGGTGCGGACCTGTTGGGGCCTCAGTAGGATGTAACTCTGGTGTTGATGCTTTCTCTGCCATCGGAAAGGAAGACCGAGCCCCCAGGTCACTGCTGGAGGCTTGGCATTGGCACGTTCTTCTTGCATGCTGAATTCCTGTTCTGTTAGGTCTTTACATGACTCAGCTTTAAATTCTGGGGATGATGGTCTGGGGTCCCCCCCTAGAAGGTAATCCTTGTCTTTTTGTTTTGTTTGGAAGTTTTTGAATGTTTTGTTGTGAAACATAGTATTCATACTGAAAAGTATACCACACATGTAGGTGCCAGCGAGTAATGAAGAAGCAGACACCCATGTCACCGCCCGAGCAAGGAGGAACGCTGGCAACGCTCCCGAAGCCTTTCGGGCCCCACCCCACCCACAACCCTCTCATTCTCCCCTCGCCCCCACCCTGGAGGAAACCACTACTCTGCCTTTGATGAAAACTCATCCTTTCTTTTCCTTGCTGCCTTGGCATCTGTGTGCGTGCACCGAAGCAGTGTCGCTTAGTTTTTCCCGTTTTTGTACGTCGTGTCCACGGAGTCACGTATTAAGTGTCTTTTGGTGCCCAGTCTTTTTGGCTCAATCCCATGTTTTCAAGATTCATTCAAACACTGTGTAGGTCAAGTGTGTTCATTTTTGTTGGCGTGTGATACTCCTTTGCACGAGTATCCAGAAATGACCGGTCCTCCTGTTGAGGGAGATTTGTTTCCAGTGTTTGACTGTTGTAGGTAATACCTCTATAGACATCTTTGCACATGTCTTTGGCTGTGCCTATCTGCTGGGTGTGGAAAGCTGGGTCATAAAAGGCTAGTCTCTTCACCTTTCCTACATGATGTCGAATTATTTTCCACTGAGTTTGCTCCCTTGCCTTTCTATTAACTTTGGCTGTAGAGAGATAGCTCTGCCAGTCCCATGAAGAGAGGCCCCGGTTTCCCAGCTCTAAAATCTGAGAAATAAAAATCATCTCACAGGTTGTAATAAAGATGGGATGAATAACATTTGTGTGCTTAGCTATGTCTTAATAGCTAACGTTTATTGAGCACTCTGTAAAAGTAGTCTATATATCTGGCCCCCTCATCTACCCTTTCCATGATGCATTTATCTGGAAATTTGGCCTGGAATTATATAGGGACTTCATCTCTCTCACTGCTGTCTCACTGTCTCTCTCTCTCTCTTGGATTTGGGTCTTGTGTCCTACTAACTTAAAATCTTCCTTCCTTCCTTCCTTCCTTCCTTCCTTCCTTCCTTCCTTCCTTCCCTCCTTTATTTTGATCATATGCTATGTGTTTTTCATGTGTCATCTGATTTAACCTTCTCAACAGTGCCATGATGTTAGTTCTATTATTCTCTCTGACTTTCAGGTGAAGAAACTGAGGCACAGAGTGGTGAAGTGATTTTCCCAAAGTCCCCTGGCTAGTAAGTGGGGGAGCCAGGGTCCATGGACATGCCCTCTGCTTCCAGGGAGGGCACCCCGCCAGGACTCAGCATGAGGGAACACAGCCAGTGCCAGTGAAGGCCCTACGGATGCTTGCCCACCAACCTGCCCCCTAGTTTGGTATTTTCAGTGCAGCCTGGGCTCTTACAATGTATGCCGTCTCCTCCTTCAGTGTGTGAAGATAGACACGGAGACTGAGGAGCTTCATAAAGTCAGTCCAATGTGAAATGGTTGCCGAGCTCCTGCTGCACTGGCAGGAGCGTGGCATGCAGGATAGACGCTCTGGAGACAGGCATACCTGAGTTCTTCCAGCGCGAAAGATTTAGCACCGTAGGAAAGCCACCATGGCTACAAACAGCCGGCGTATAAGGGTATTGTTTTCTGTGCTGAGAGGCAAAGATAAAGGGCCACGTGGTTGAGACCACTTCTGCCTAAAGAAATCCAGGAAGGCTTTCTGGAGGCGTTGACCTCCGTAGCCTTGTCTCCTCAAGCTACCTTTGACTCTTAACAGAGTTGACCCAGCATTAAAGGAGCCTTTCTCCCCGCTACAGCCTCTTGGGGTTCTGCCTTCCTTTGGCCTGGAAGTCTCCGGTTATTTAAGAGAAGCCCTGGGCAAAGATTTCACCCCCTGCCCTGAGTCTTCTTCCCTGTCCTCTGTTTCCCTCATCCCTACTGCTAGTCTGCTGTGGCTCCAGGCTTGTGAAAGAGAAGACTGTTTGTTTTATAACAGGAGCTTAACATGATTCATTTCAGATTCCCCGAGGACTTTTGTAAAGTTTGGAATGAGTCATAATATATTTTTTTATTAAACTCCAAGACCCAACAAGCAGGAAACTCTGTTCGACAACATAATATAACTGATGTACTGCAAGGCAGGCTTTTTGTTTTTTTATGGGTGAGTCTTCAAGCCGCTCCAGAAACTTTCATGCCTCTCCTGTCACTGCCTGGTTCTGGAGGGACATTCATAGGGCTTTAGAGACTCAGCATGCCTCTCCCAACACACATGCGCGTGCACACACACGTGTGCACACACACACGTACGTGCACACACAAGCCATGTCCCTCCTGACGCCAGACACAAAAGCTAAGAGTCTCATGACAAGAGCGGTATCTCTGCAATCCCACCTCCAGACTCTCCCAAGAATAAGGGCCCACCGTGTTCTCCAGAAGACCTGCTCCCCTCCCATCCCCATGAAGCTACTCTGTAGGGCAGGATTCTCAGAGGGTGGTCTAGGGACCACCCCCCACAGCAGCACCTCCGACTTTGATACAATGCAAATTCTCAGGCCCCAACCCAGACCTACTGAGTCATAACCTCTGCAGGCTGGGCCCAGCAATTCGTGTGTTAAGGGGCTCTCCAGGTGATCTGATCGTTGCTGAAGTTTGAGAGCCACAGGCATAGGGCTCCCCCAGGGTGGTCCCTGGACCAGCACTGCCTGCATCACTTGGAGTCTGTTGGAAATGCAGATTCTCAGGCCCCTCCACAGACCTGCTGAATCCAAGTCAGCGTTTGAACAGGACCTTCAGCCGAATGTTTAAGGTTGAGAAGCATAGCTACAGTAGGACATGGCTGGGCTTGAGTGGAAATCTCCCTCTCTCTTACTGGCTGTGGGATGGTGGCTGTACACATGACTTCTCCAAGCCCCAATGTCCTGATGGGTAAAAATAGAGACCGTTGTTTTACCGGTTGTCCCAGTGTTTATGAGAACGCGTCCCACAGCCCCGGCTCCCCCACAGGTGCTGGGAACCTCTCCCTGCCTCTCCCTGGTGAGCGCACAACCTCCTCCCTGCTGACACTCACGCTCCCTGGGTGACGGTGACTCTGTTCTTACAGCCCTCCCTCCTCCTGTGTTTCTGTTTTTCTCATGATCACATATACCCACAGCATTTGGTTGGAGCTCTCCAATTCCACATGTGGAAAGGTTCTTATGGTCTTTCCTTGGAAGTGTTTTATATTTTCTTTAAATTCAGCACTGGCCTCTGATCGGGGCATGTCCAGTGACCTCTATAGCACAGATCGGGAAGAGGGTTTCTCTCATGCTATCCAGTGTGAGGCTGCGTTCGAGCACAGCAATCGGACGTGTGCCACAAAGCCTTCTTACACACACAAGGCTACTTAAGAAAGGGCAGAAAACAGGATACCTCGAATCTGATAAATTGCCGAGAAGTGCTACAAATGACCTCAGACTCACAGACCTGTCCCCTGACCCCTGCCTCCTGCTAAGTCATGCACCCTTGATGGGAACAAGGACACAAGCCCCGCTCTGTGCCCTAGATGAAAGGCGACGAAGCCAGACACAAGGGGAGGGGACAAGGCGGGGGTGGAAATGCACTGACCCTTTCTGGGGCCACCCAAGGGGAGACAGAGGAATCAAAGCCCTTCCAGACCCCAGACAAGTGGCAATTTCCCTTCCCAGAGTGTAGGGTTTAAAAAATGCACCAGACAGGACTGCCTATGTGCACAGAGGGGCCCTCGCACACTGCTAGAGGGGCGGATATTGGGACCGCTGGTTAGAAAAGCAGTTTGGCAATCGATTCAAGAACCTCAAGAAGTCCATATCCTTTAACCCAGTAATTCTACTTCTGGAAATCTATCCTAAGAAAACAATCTGAAATGCAGACCAAAATTTATACACATGGGTGTCCCCTGCACTTTATTTATAAGAATAAAAAATTGGAAAGCACTAAATGCTCTACTTTAGGGAGTCGGTTAGGTAGATTATGGTTCAATCATAGAATGGAATATTTTGTAGCCGTTAAAAATGACGTTTGCAGAGCTTTTAATGACACAGGGAAATGCATATGGTATACCATTAAGTACAAAAGGCAGGATATCAAATTACACACACACACAGTGTGATCTCAGCCATGTAAAACAATTAGAGAAAACTCACAGGGAGGAAACACACACACACACACAAACTGTTAACAGTGGTTGGTCTCTGGGTAGTGGGACGGTGGATGATTTTATTCCTTTTCTTTCCACCTTTCTGGGTTTTTTTTACATTTGGAAATGATTGCTTATCAGCTTTGGGAAATGTATTTATTTATTTAAGCCTCACAGCCGATGAAGGGAAAAATCCCCATTAGTTTGAGTTCTGATGAAGGCTACAACAGCTGTTTTTCCCTCCTGTATATATATTGTTTTTGAAATCACAGAATAAAATTAAATAAACATTATTTACCAAATTAAAATCAAATCAAAATAAACAAAGCATCTGAGGCCCTGTTGAGGAAGGCCTCTGCTCCCCAAAGAAGTGATTGCCTGCTTCTAGCTTATCATTTTTCAGGGATCTTATAAAACCAACCACTGTGAAATTGACTTCTAACTGATCTTAATTGAGATGGGGCCCAAATGCGAGGATCAGAAATGAAATTCAGGACAGCCGCCCCACGGGCTGGGCTGTGGATGGGGCCTTGTAAATCCCAGGTCGCAGATGAGCTGGCTGGGGGTTATTGCACAGTTCCAGATTCTACTGCCTGCTTTTCACCAACGACTCAGAGGTCCTGCCACCCATTGGCTGTTTTGTCACGAGCTCAGGGCTGAGCAGGAACTGAGTTTAGATTCCCTGGGCCTACAAGGATTTTAGGCCACCCTACCAGTACTCCCACCCATCCACTCTCTCCCTCCAGTATGGAAGTATCATCGTGTGTCTGCCCCTCTCTGGGAGTGTGTATAATGCTTAGTGATGGTCTGCCGTGAGCAGGTATCATGCTAGGTCTCTAACAAGCATCACCTTTTTTAATCCCCATAGCCACCCTATGGATGAAATATTATCACGCTTTATTTTAGAGTGTAGAAACCTCAGGGTGCTGGGTCACGTGCTGGGTGGCTCAGTCAGTTGAGCATCTGGCTCTTGATTTTGGCTCAGGTCATGATCCCAGGGTGGTGGGACTGAGCCCTGAGTCAGGAGCATGGAGCGTGCTTAAGAGTCTCTCTCTCTCTCTCTCTCTCTCTCTCTCTCTCTCTCTCTCTCTCTTCCCCCACCCCCCCACCCCTTTCTCTGCCCCTCTTCCCTGCTCACACTCACTCTGTCTCTAAAAATGAAAAATACAAATAAATTTTTTAAAATAGAGTATAAAAAATTCAAATATTCATCCTTTTGCCGGCTTGTGAAGCTGATACAACTTCAGGGGTTAGCCTAGTCTTCTCACTGGGATCTCTTCCAACTTTGGAGTAACCAGTTCTCTTAACAGTAAAAGCAAACCGTCCAGGCCCCCCCACACAGGATGCCCAGGTTCCCCCCCTCCCCCAGTCTCCCCAAATCTCTTTGACCAACCTTTCCCTGCTTGCCATCTTGGTGCTTGACCCTCTTTCCCTGCCCTCCTCCCTTGGGGGTCCCCCAGCACCCCTCTTATAGCCATCTGCTGTCAGATTCACTCATTGCTCTCTTGGGTAGAACAATATAATTCTTCTTTGTCTGAATCCAGGAGGCCTACCCTTTCATATCCCAACAGGCTCATAACAGCATTTTCCCCTCCAAAAGAATTCTCTCTTAAAGATACCTTCTGATCAAATCGGGCAGCTTCCAACATTTTAAAATAATTTTGTGTGTGTGTGTGTGTGTGTGTGTGTGTGCGTGTGTGCGTGTGTGTATGTCTTACCGCACTGGATGCTGCAAAATACAGCACTGGAATACATCTAATATCAAAATGAAGAGAACTAATTAATGAGAAAAGAAACAGAACAACTGATGTGATTTAAAATGGTAACAATACAAATGTACTGGTGTACTCTCACAAGTTTGAAAATCTCCATAAGATAGCTGTTTTCTGGGAAAATGTAAAGTACACAAACTAACTAAAAAAAAGGTAGAAAAAACTTTAAAAAGATCTTAGGCAAAGGGAACATTGAACAAGGTTTTAATGGAGTGATTTATTTTTGGAAGGCCCCGGGTTAAGATGATTTAATGTTGAAACTTCCCAAGTATCAAGGCACAAATGATCAAACGATCCCCATGCTTGCCAAGTGGACGTGGTTTGGGATCCAATGGCCTTGTGTTTAAATCCTGATTTACATTTGCTAGTTGCATGACCATGGATGAGTTATTCAATCTCTCTGAATCTCAAGTTTCCATACGAATTCTGCAACGCAAGTGGTCATGGGGTGACAGAGGAGCCCACGTGGGCTTTCTGGAGGAGCTGGCTTGTGCTGGGCTTGATTTACCAGTAACCTTCCACATTCTTGCTCAGACCCCTTTCCACTACGGGATGGACTTGTGAATTGCCTGGCCTGTGTTATGGTAGAGTCCGTGCCATGGAAATGCCGAAGACCCACAAGTCCTGTGATTACTTCCTGCGTATCTACCACGGTACTTCCAACACCGCTAACACCCCTAATGATGACTCCAATTAAGCCCTTCCTGTGCCCTGGCATAGTGCTGAGTTCCACATGTGCTAGCCCACCTAATCTTCAAAACAACTCTACAAGGTAGATGCTATTATTACCCCCATTTAAACGATGAAACTAAGACAAAGACAGTCACAGAGAGTGCTTTACCCAAGGTGCACTGTTAAATAACAGCACTGGGATTGGAACCCAGGCCATCTGGCTCCAAGGGACTCAGACACCACAGTTTTCTGCTTTGTCTAGTGCCTGGGATTTGCAGAGCCTTTGACAGTTGACAGTAGATGCCACACACCTCTGTGCATTTCATCACTACTGCAGTCAGGTGTCCTTACCTCTACTGGTAAGACAGGCCTGGAGGACTCCAAAGTGACTTACCCTAAGTCGTTTTGCCAAAAAGGGATTATCCAGGGTCTAAATCTAAGGCTTCCCTCTGGCTTTTGGAGTTCCCATCACTGCAGGGGATGCAGATGCAAGATCAGCCATCCCTGTGTCTAAGCAGCTCGCAGTCTACTCATGGAGCACAGCTTGTGAGTACAGCCACTGCTCCAATAATTATCCCCAGAGAGACCTGCCAGGCCTCCTCTCCGCATCCACCACCTTCCAGATGTTTTCCCACCCTCTGAGTCCCAAGGGAATTTCTCACCTCTGAGGTCCTGTAGCTCTGATGCTTCTTAGTGTCCCTTAGGTGTTTAATCACTGGCGTGTCACCTGCTCATGTGCTAAACTGCTTGGGATTTGCTCTGGCCCAGCATTGTGATGTTGTGGCAATGAGATTAGGTGTCATCTTGAAATGGGGATGGCAACGCCGCCCTCCTTAAATAGTCATCATGGTGTCAGAGCACATGGGATGGTACGTTAGCTCTGGGCGTGGCCCTTTCTGTCTTTATATCTGAGAGCCCTGTGCCTCGGTTTCCTCATTCCTGGGATGGGTATAAGGACGTCTAGCCCAGCAGCTAGGATAAGGATGACATATGCAAAGCCTTGAGCAGTGTGCCCCATAAGTACTAAGTGAATACCAATGATGAGTGTTTCATTGTGATTATTAATCATTACACTGTGGTTACTCCCTTTGCCCTTCTTGAGCATGGGGACATGAGTCTTTTATTGCTCTGTGATGCCCAGTCCTTATGACTGTACCATCATCCCAGAGTTGGCGAAAGCAGGTGTGCAGGACACAGCATGGGCCCTAGACCCCGTGGTCCCACACTCTGTGATTGACCTCCTTGAACCTCAGTGTTCTCGTCTGTAAAATGAGGGTAGCATCTGCCTCACCAGGTACTTGAGAGATTAATGGGCCATGTTTCGTAAAAGCGTTTGACACAGAATATGCTGAAGCAAGTGTGACTTCCTTTCCCTTCCTTGGTTGCATTTTTTTCAGGGAACAGAGCATGTTTTGGACAAAAAGAAGACATATTGCAGAATTACTGTTGGCTTTTTTGTTGTGGTTGGTCGGTCTGGTTTTGCTTTAGGAGGACATTTCAAGACTGCTTTGATGAGGAAGCATTAACCTAGCACCTACTGTAAGGACAGGACTAGGAGGATACAGAGGAAATATAAAATGTGCCCCCGTCCCCAGGGTCCTCTGATGTTTTGCCCGTGGCTCAGTGGGATCAGATTCCAGTGCAAAAGGTTGTCTCTGCAGAGACCAGTCACCTGTGAGCACCTCATCTTGGAGATCCCATTCTTCTGAGTTTCCAAGTCAAGGACACCATTCATGGAAATGTTTATTTTCATGTGGATGGAGGAATACAATCCAGAGAGCATTCCTAAACTGTTAGCTGCATATTAATCTGTGGGGACTAATATCATCACATAATTAGTATAGCAGTGCTCCCAGCTTAATTGAAAATGCTGCATATGAGGGGCAGTTCATGAGAAATTCAAGACTTGATGATTCAGAACTGCTGAGATTTAGCGGTTTAGTGGGTGTAGTGAGGAAGTGTTGGATTTATTTCCCTTTGCTATTCTCTTTGTGCATCTGGACAGGAAGGGCTCTGAAAGGAGTTGGTAACAGTGCGTACGTTTAGCGAACTTTGATTATCTGCACGTCCCTCTGTTCTTCAGAACCCGGCAGAGGGCCAGGCAGGCAGGAAATGGGAGAAAAAGCCTCTGCGGTGACGAAGCACGTTGCTAATTTGTCTGTGTCCTGCAGTCCCTTCACTTTTCTGAGAAGTCCTCTCAAGCCACATCATAATCTGTTTGTATAATCTTACTTTGTACAAGAGCTTTGTGAAGCGAAATGAGCCGGTCCCCCGAGCATTAGCAGACGAGCAGCGGTGGCTCCCAGCAGCGGGACCCCCCTCAGTTTAGTCGCCCAGTCAGCAGGGTCTTCAGGGCACAGAGTTTGTTTTGGGCCCAGGGAGATAAAGATGCTTGAGAATGAGTCCCCGCTCTGAAGGAGCTTACAGTTTGGGGGCAGACAGATGTTGTCTCCATCATGCTTCTTAGTTTTGGATAACAGAATCGGCTCTGGCTAGTTTAAATCAGAAAGCGATTTCATACAGGATATGAGGTGGCTTGCAAACTTTCCAGGAAGGCCAGAGACCCGAGCTGGGATGCCAGAGAACCAGAGAGGTCCCCAAACATCACATAGGCCTGCTGGAATGCAATCTCCTTTATCCCTACGCCTTGGGACTCAAAACTCTAGGAACTAGACAGCAGAGCCTACACTGCAGCTGTCCGGATAAACCAACACCTTGGCCCCCATGTTTGTGGGAGGCCTTGATTCACCTGTGACAGCATCTGCCCCCCGTGCCCCTGTGGGTGCGTTTGCTCGGTGGAATAGGGATCTGGCTGCAAGGGACTCCGTGTATTGTTTCCAGCTGGGCAGCCTCTGTGGAATGAAAGGCCCACTGGACATGGGTGGCTGTGGGTGCTGACAGAGCCAGTCTGTGGCACGTGCGAGGCAGGGGGCGGGGGGCAGATCATTAAGAGCCCAGCGAGCCGGGTCCTGTTATAGAGTTTTGCTCTGAGAGCTAACCCACTGTCTGTCAAGGTGCGTGACAAGGTGAACACAAAGTGACACCTGAATGCTAACAGTTAGGGAGGGGACGGCAACACCAGAGAGTAAGCATGGAAACTGCAAAAGCACAAAACACCAGGGCCACTTTCCTCAGCAACAAATACCCAGGAGAGGTGGCAATCATGAAGGGCATCGTCATAAGAGAGCTGAGTAAAGGGGCACCTGGGTGGCTCTGTCGCTTGAGCATCTGACTCTTTTTTTTTTTTTTTAATTTTTTTTTTTTTAACGTTTATTTATTTTTGAGACAGAGAGAGACAGAGCATGAATGGGGGAGGGTCAGAGAGAGGGAGACACAGAATTGAAACAGGCTCCGGGCTCTGAGCTGTCAGCACAGGGGCCCGATGCGGGGCTCGAACTCACGGACCGTGAGATCGTGACCTGAGCCAAAGTCGGCGCTCAACCGACTGAGCCACCCAGGCGCCCCGAGCATCTGACTCTTGATCTCCGCTCAGGTCATGATCTCACAGTCGTGAGACAGAGCTCTGCATTGCGCTCTCCACTGGGCATGGAGGCTGCTTGGGATTCTCCCCCCCACCCCCTCCTTCTCTCTCTCTCTCTCTCTCTCTCTCTCTCTCTCTCCCTTTGCCCCTCCCCAGCTTGTGCAGCTCTCTCTCAAAAAAAAAAAAAAGAGAGAGAGAGCACTGAGTAAAAAGAATAACCATGCACAGTCCTTAGCCATTATGGAAAGTTTGTACACTGTATTCAGGAGACTTTGATTAGAGGACAGGACCATTTCTAAAAGGCTTCTGAAAGGTTTCCACAGAGATGTGCGTCTCCCCCCTCACTATTTTGCGCTGCAGGACCGAGATGCAGACATCGGGAGACCTGCGTACGGCGAGTGATTATTTATCACATAACCCGCGTTCTACAGCGGTTATGAGAAAACACGGGTGCTGTGGCAGCATCAGAGCCCGGACCCATGCCAGCAGAATAAGCACCGTGTTAGCCGGGACCAGGAACCCCAAGTGTCCTTCCAGGAGGCCAGACTCTCCCAAACAGAATTGTAGACACTTTCAGAAAACTAGCCCATGGTGCACAGGGCGGGAGCGGCCTCCCCGTCAGTCTTATTCTATGAATGTAGAGAGGGAGCAAGTCTGAACATCAGGCTTGAGGGGGCAAAGAAATTAGCCTAAATAGACAAACAAGTTCAACTAAAGAAAAAAAACAAAAGAATGTCCTAATTCATTTCCAGAGCTACAGGCAAATCTTAGAAAACTAAAAGAATGGGAGGGGCCTGGTGCTACAGTGTTAGTAAGAGGGAAAAGGAGCAATTTCCAACAGCACAGGCCAATTATCAGGTTTTGAACACGGCAAGCCTGATATATATTTGTGCATTTATATATTTATTTATATTCATATATTTATGTGTTTGTATCTACATAGAGCCTGGCCCTGAGGCCCGTTTGTCCCGTCCTCCTCCTCTCCGCCTCTCCCAGCTTCCCTGCTCCAAGTCCCCATTTGGTCCTTCATTAACAAGACTATTAGCAATACTGCTAACTCTTAGCGCTGTGTTACTGTGTTTCCTGTGTCGTCGGGCTCACAGCCAGGGAGGAGAGAACAGGAGCTCCGGCCCAGATCCAGCCCCACACCTCTCAAGTTCTCCTCTACCGTGGGGCCAACCTGTCTATGGGCTTTATCTAGAATTTCGTCAGGGAAACTTGGGGTGGAGTTGTTAGTCTTCTGCCCTTCGTATCAGGATAAGGCCCTGTGGCTTCCCTGAACTCAGTGCCAGAGACTTGGTTCTGGAAAGCTGAATGCTTCAGCAGCCATTTCCTTCTGGCCTCGTCCAGGGGAAAAGCCCACCACACCGCCCTATGGGCAAGGATGCAGGGAAGGCTTCACGAGCGCACCGTTTCTCTGCCTAAGAGAAACACCAGCATTGGGAGATGAAGCTGCCTCCGTTCCCTCGCAGCAATGATGTGCACAATTACATTTCCAGCAGGTGTCACTTAAGAGGGTGAAACCCATTAGTGTTCAAATGAGAAAGCAGAGAGCAGCCTTCGAGAAGGCACAGGAAAGCCCTCTCTACAGGGGTGGAGGAAGTGAACACACGGACTTTTCCTGACCACTTGCCACTCCTCACTCGCTTTCCCATAAGTGACCTCACCCGAGCCCTAGGACAGCCCTTGGTGCAGAGGTGACCAGGCCCTGTTTGAACCAGTGGAGAAACTGAGCTCCGGGCCCTGCGATGAACTGCCCAAGGTCGCTTAGCCAGGTGGGCTGAACTCACACAGGTGCACAGACCTGTACAGGGAATGGAGTGTGTATAGCATTCAGTGTTCCATTTCAGCCCGGGAGGGCCAGGGCCTCTGATTTTTTTCCTAGTTTTCACAGTGCCCAGCATAATGTAAGTAGCCAGTACATACTTGACAATATACTTCTGTATAGCAATTTTCTCCCCATTGCTCACATGAGAAATGAGGTGTCCAAAGGGAAGAAAGTGCCAGGCACGTGCAAGCTTGTTTAAGTTGGCATTTACACTCAAAAGTGGAAATGATTACCCTCTTTTTATAGACAAGGAAACTGAGGTGCAGAGAAGTGAAGGCACTTGCCCAAGGCTGCTCGACTAACGAGTCGCAGATCTAGGATTCGAACTCAGGTCTGCCTGGTTCCAAAGGCTGCGTGCCTTGCGCTAAACTGAACACCCCCCCTTGGGATCCATCCCATTGCACAGGCAACTACATGTTCTCCCAGGGATGCCATGAGGGTGGTGACTGGGTGACAGGAGTCTGACAGGGCTGTCCAACTCTTCAGTGCAGCCATGTTGAAAGATCCCCTTTCTTCCTGCTCAGACCCTGGGCTGAGTCTGAATGGCCTTCCGTTTTCTCTAAGCACGTAAACCATGTCTTTGGACCATCTTAACCAAGGTCTGCCCATTGCAGGGTCGTGAAAGGCCACCTGGAGATGGGGAAAGAATATAAGCTGGAGCTCTGCCAGGCCTGCCTCCTCACTAAGACCAGACTCAGCATCTCCTTTCCCCGCTCGCTCACCTCCAGTGTGAGGTGATACCCCTGGTCCCCAGGTAGCCTAAATGTACCACAGTCTGCACTGGCTCAAAACTAGAGGTCAGCCTTCCTATACCATCTCATTCGACCTTTCCTCTCCATGAGCTTACCAGTTTCTGCTAAAGCCAACTTCCAAAATCACCTAAATCCCCTGCGTCCTTCCCATCTCCCTGCCTCTGTCATCATCTAGACGAGTGCATTAGCCTCTCTGCCGGTGTGCTTTATATCTCTTGTCCCACCCCAGTCTTCCACATAGTAACAGGCGAACTTTGTAAAGCATTTGTTTTATTCATCCAACCAGCCGTCCACCCTTCCCATCCACCCAATAAATATAGGTGGGATATGTGAGCATTTTCTCACATACATATATACATGCATATACTTGTATACTGTGGGTCAGGTCTCAGGCTAGACTCGGAATGCAAAGTTAGATAAGAAATGGTCCAATCTGTAGTGGAGAGAGATACATAAATTACTGTGATCATGAAGGGAAACCAAAGGACTGGTGTCTGACCCTGCCTGGAAGCCTCAGTGGGATCTGGAACTTTTAAGGTAAAGGTGAGGAAAGGGTTGGTGATCTAGGGAGAGCCACTGTGCGTGTACAAGTTTTGGCAATGCGTTGCATATTTGGGGAACCACAAATACCTGGCAAGGTCAGAGAGAACGGTGGTTGCTGGGAAGACAGAAACCGAATCATGATGTGCCTTGTTCTGAAACTGGAATTTTATCTCGTTGGCAATACGATGTCATGCATGGTTTTTCAAGTAAGGAGGCAATCTGGGCAGAGGGCGCTTAACCACTCCGCTCTCTGTGTCTCAGTTGGACCCCTGGCAAGCTTTTGTCCGTGTTCCCATCTTCAACCAGACCTGCTTAGACTCCTTTCCTGGCTGGCTGACATTCTGCCCGAATGACACTTCTATTCTCCCAGACACTGCTTACCCACTCAGAGTAATGGGTCACACTCAGAGTTCCGGATCACACTCCGAGAGATTCCTCTTTATTCTCTCTCTGTTCTGGACACAGTGTGTCTGTCTTGAACGTCAGTGCAAGTCACTGGGCCAGTGGCTGCCGAGTGTGTGGAGAGGGAACTGTTTGGGGATGCGGGCAGCAACTTCTGCCCAACTACATCTGCCCATCAATCTGGAGGGCTCGGTGGGAGCAGAGAATGAACAGGCCAGCTGCTACCTCCTGCCTTTCTAAGTGTCTATCAAAGAAACGGAAAACCCACTCGCCGCCATTGCTGAATGCATGTGGGGTCAGCAAGCGCGTGTTCAGTCCAAGAGCAGGTAAGAGGCAGGACTTCACACCGCGCAGGCTTCTGTGCCTGAAGGGTCTGCTCAGGCTTCAGGTGTCGGCCCCACCTCGCCCTCCCTTCTCACGTTCTGCTAACCTCAGCACCACCTGAAGTGGTCCCATTTTGTTCTGTCTTCAGGGTCCCTTATACATGCCTGCCTCTGAAGAAAGCAGGATCTAGAGCCCTGCAGAACTGGGTTGGAGTGGTTGGCTTTGTAACTTTGGGCCAGTAACTTCACCTCTCTCACTTTGGTTTCCACATTTAAAGCTCCGCGCCAACGCCTGGGCCTTGCTCAAGCTTCGGAGCTGGGTGGATCAAAAGTGTTAGCGTATGAGAAGAAGCTTTGTAACTGCCTTGGGGAGAGAGATCTTTTTTTTTTTTTTAATCTTTATTTATTTTTGAGGGAGAGAGAGAGAGAGAGAGTGTGTGCATGCACAAGTGAGGGAGGGGCAGAAAGAGAAGGGGACAGTGGATCCAAAGCAGGCTCTGTGCTGAGAGGTGCTAAATAAGTACCTTTAAATTACCAGCACCAAAGCATTGTGGGGGCAAAAAAAAAAAGGGTTACTAATTTAGGTATAGTGGTATTTTGTTTTTACTCTAATATGTGTTTCTTTGATTACTAGAGGAACTGAACATTTCCCCATGTGTTTATTCACTTAATATACTTTTTGTAGAACACACCCATGTCTGTTCCCAATTGATTTATTGTAGTCCTAAACTTTTTCCCACCTCAACTGGCACCAGATCGTTACTGAATGGCTATTAACCCTCTTCTGTCTCCCGTGCTATAAATATTTTTTTCCAGCTTGATGTCCTTTTTACTTTATTTCCTTCTTGTGATGCAGAATTGTAAAGTAAAATTAACTTCCATTCACGTTAAGGTGTATAATCAGCACACTAAAACTCCAGCCGCGGTTTGGAAGTAGGTTTCTGCAGGCACCATCTACCTCTTCCCCACCCCACCGAGCTCGGTGGGATGAAACAAGCATAAAAGGCAGACTCGAGGTAAAAGCAGGGACAAGGGCAGTTCTAAGCCCGAGGGCCCTTGCTAGGCAGCCAAAGGACACGTCTTTCATACTCTAAACATATGATTAGTTTCTGTGTGTGCTTTACCGCAAACTTTTGACTTTGATCTTGCTCATAAGGCCCAGGGACTTGTTGTTGAAGTTTTCCCTGGTAGCACCCATCCCCCGCCTGCTGCCTGTCCATGTTATGGGGACCAAATGGCTCCTACAGTGTCATAAGGCTCAGAAAATAGGAGGTCTGGGTCACTTATTGGTGATGACAGCAAAAGTGCTGTAGACGGGGCTTTATAGATTATGAAGTGCTTTTCCATCTGTTTTTCTTTTTTTTTTTTACTATAATTTACAACACCCAGTGTGCATCCCAACAGGTGCCCTCCTCAATGCCCAACACCCACTTTCCCCTCTTCCCCACCCCCCATCAACCCTCAGTTTGTTCTCTGTATTTAAGATTCTCTTATAGTTTGCCTCCCTCCCTTTCTGTAACTTTCCCCCTCCCCCTCCCCCATGGTCTTCTGTTAAGTTTCTCAAGATCCACATACGAGCGAGAACATATGGTATCTGTCTTTCTCTGCCTGACTTATTTCACTCAACACAATACCCTCCAGTTCCATCCGCATTGCTGCAGATGGCAGGATTTCATTCTTTCTCACTGCCAAGTAGTACTCCATCCGTTTTTCAGTCGATCCTCATGTCAACCCTGATAATCTGATTTCCATTATTGGATGAGAGAACTGAGGCTCAGAGAGGTTGTCCGTGTCCCCACACTAGTTACTGGGAGAGGCAGGAGCCCTGTCCTTAGATGTCAGAGCTGCTGTCATCTCTGCTTTGCAAAGTTAGCGCCTGGGAATGGTCTCGACCTTCCAGTAATAGAGCAGGAGCAGTGTTTCTTTCAGGTCAGAAATTCAGTTCTAAAAAGAGAAAGGCCTCACCCCCTGCTCAGGAACTCTTGGATTCTAAACTTCTGACCATGCGTAATGCACTGTCTGTCCCTTCCAATCACGTGGAGATGCTACTCCAGAGAGCATGAGTGATGTCCTAAAAGAAGGAGCAGTGGCTAATGATGATCAGCATGTCCTGAGATGGCCTATAAAGCATGGCTTAAATGGCAGCTTCCATGCTGTCTACCTTAAAAGTAAAACAGCAGTTATCTTGCCAGCAAAATGGGTTTATTGCTAGAATAGGAGAGGAATTACAGTTTGGGACATGCAAGCTGTGGCAAACCATAGGCATTTCTGGAAATCAAAGGAGGGAAACATTATAGAGAAAAGAGGAAGTTGAGAAGGGCCTTTTGGAATGAAAATCCATTGGAGGAAAGTGAGAGTTCAGAGGTTTCTCATTGGCTGAGTTGTGGTATTTTCTTATCGGCTGAGCTTGTTGTTGGGCAAGGAGAAAAATCTTCCCTCCTCCAGCTGGCATAATAAAGTAGGTTTCTGTTGGAAAGGCAAGAACCCCCTTTCTTCCTGCGAGTGGTAGGGTGTGAGAGCCCCACCTTCTGGCCTCCCAACTCCATTTTATTTTATTTTATTTTATTTTATTTTATTTTATTTTATTTTATTTTATTTTTTCATATTTAAGTTAACTCTTTACTATGATACATATAGTTCAATATATAATGTGAATTTTCTCAATTTATTTAAAAAATTTATGTTAAAAAACATCCCCCTTCTATTCTAGCCCCAGTCAGATATTGTCAGGATGGCTATTTGAACCAGATGTATCCTAGTTAACATTTGTAGTTAAAGTTCTGTGGTCCTGAGGAAGCAAATTAAGCAACTCCCACATGGAGTTCTTATTGGTTCTAGCCAGTTTTGCAGTAAGCATCTTTGCCAAAAGCATTTTCACTGCAAAATTTTCATACAAACATTTTCTCTGCCTAACTAACTGGCTATAAGACAACTTTGCCATGAAAAAATAAATAAATAACTGCTTGACAGATTGGTTTGACAGTTTGTTGGTTTCAACAATTGGTTGACAGTTTAGTTTCCTTTCTGCATTAAAGCAATACTCTCATTTTTGTATTATCTAAATCTTAGCCCTAATGGTCTATACAGTGAGGCAGAATTTTGAACCCACATTTCACATAGAACTTTGGAACATCTATCAAAGGACATGTGACGATACGCCAAGAACAAATAACAGCATAGAAGGCTTTCCCAACACAGTACAAGCCTCAGTTACAAATATACTTCCTAGTATTTGGAAACTGACGCCAGTCTTTTTTCGTTTTTCATTTAAATCCAAGTTAGTTAACGTATACTGTAATAATGATTTCAGGAATAGAATTTCCAAGTCCATTTAAATGAGGCTTTCTTTATTCAGTTTCACACCAAGACTTTCCTTGGTTAAATAGGATCTGGTCCTTCCCCCTGGAAGTTCATAGTCCACTGGAAGAAAAAGAGACAGACCCAAACAACTATACAAAGTGTATGTAATACTCCAGCAATGTCATTCATTCATCCAGCAAATTGAGCATCCCCTGCATACCAAGCACTGTTCTAATGGAGCCCTTGCCACAATAGACCAATATCATGAAGCTTATACTCAGGCAGAGGAGACAAACAGCAAGCAAGTTCATAAACAAATAGCATGTCAGATGCTGAAGAGTACTGTGGAGAAACATTGGGAAGGCGGTTGGGAGTGTTGGAGGGAATCACAATTTTAAGTCAGGCTGTCAGGCATGGACAGAAATGCCTCGTGTAGCATGGAAAAGAAAGGTCCTCACTAGCCCAGGGGAGGGATGGCATTCTTGGTAGAGGAAACAGCAAATGCACAAGCATGAAAGTGAGAGGCTGTGGGCATGTTTGGGAAATTGTATGCAAGTCAATTGTGGCAAGAGGAAAGGGAAAGAAAATTCAGGCGTTGATGCTGGAGAGGTCAGCTGCGGCCACACTGTGAGGGCTTTTTTGAGTCCCAAGGGGCAAGGATGCCAGTGACCATGTGAATGCGGTGGTGAGGGTAGAGCACAGCTACCACACCTGCCCTCTGAGCTAGTGGCCAATAGCCCACCCGGCTGAGAGGCATGGCTTTTATAGCCAAGAAAGGGTTAAAAACAGAAGAGTCTCGTACTCTCAGCGGCCCAGTCCTCTCATGAGAATAACACCAGAAAAATTCCAATAGTGAGCATCCTACAAAATACTTTTCTAGCATATCCCCAAAATTGTCAAAGTCATCAAAAACAAGGAAAATCCTAGAAACTACCACAACCAAGAGGAGCCTAAGGACCTGTGATAACTATATGTGATGTGGTGTCCTGCATGAGATCCTGAAACAGAAAATATTAGGTAAAAACTAAGGAAAGCCAGGGGTCCCTCGGTGGCTTAGTCAGTTGAGCATCTGACTTCAGCTCAGGTCACAATCTTGTGGCTCATGTGTTCAAGCCTCGCATCAGGCTCTGTGCTGACCGCTTGGAGCCTGGAACCTGCTTCAGATTCTGTGTCTCCCTCTCTCTCTCTGACCCTCCCCCGCTTGCTCTCTCTCTATATAAATAAACATTAAAATTAAAAAGATAAATATACATAAAAAACTAAGGATATCTGAATACCCTATGGAGTTTAGTTAATAGCAATATCATAATATTGGTTTGTCGATTATAACGAAAGAACCATACGAATATAAGACTGTAAGATGTTAATCATGGGGAAACTGGGTGCAGGGTATGTGGGAACTCTCTTTGCAATTTTTCTGTGAATCTAAATAGTTCTAAAAATATTTTGTAAAAAGCCATGAAACATGTTACAACACAAAAATCGAAAAAAAAAAAACCCAAGTAGGAAAACATTGGTAACCCCCAAGTTTCCTTGATTTTCCCATCTCTGGAAAAGATTCCTTTTTTTTCTGACTCATTCACCCCCCACCCCCACAAATGTTATTAATTTCACCAAGGTAGAAATAAGCATATGCGTCCGTGTAGGTGGGCACGTGAGATGGGAGAAGGTGGGTGGGGATGCTGAGGTTGAGATGTGTCTGTGCCAAAGCCTCAGGGCTGGCTTCCTCTCTGAGACCAATAGAGGTTTCCAGGGAGGTAAAGCATGTGGCAGTTCATTAACAGCCTCACTGTTCCACACCTGGTGGTCGTTTCAGGTCTTGTGGGGGCCATTGGTCTGGGACCCTTGGGTCAGTCAATAAAAAGCCACCTGTGACAAGGGCCTGAGCGGAAGCAGAAAGCAAATGCATCACGGATCCCAGAGTCCCCTGCCCTGACCACGGGAAGCTGACCTTTGCTAGGAAACTTGCCCACCATGCAAGGGCTGGGTCTCATGGAAAGCTTGCAAGCCATTGTCCCTTAGTTTCTGGTGAGCTCTTTTCCCCTGTGTCTCTCTCTCTGTCCCAGCCAGTGTCGGTCTGTTTATGGATACTCTTTCACATCCAAAGTCTTCCTTAGTAACCAAGGATGCTCTGGCTCTCAGCAGTCACCAAAGTATTCCATTTTATTCCCATCTCCATCCTCTCTCAATAAAGGATTGATTTGCCACCTCTCTGAGTTTAGAAGGGTGGTGGCTAACCCTTTATAGTTGTAGGTACCCCACAGACGACACCCAGACAAGCCATATCATATTAAGACTTAAATGTCTCACTGAATTTGCTGAAAGATGTCTTTCTTGGCCTGTCTCCGTTTCATCAGACTCCTGACTTCCCTACAGAGACTCAGGACACCCTAACCTGCCAAAGGATTCTGAAGTTTCCCAACTGAGCTCCTTGGTGTCTATTGCATTAATGATCGGCCTTCCCTACATCAGTTTATTAACTGACACAAAAAGTCACATTCAAGCTGGCTAGACTCATGGGGGAATAAAGGATTTACCTGACTATGTATTCCTACCCTCCTCCTTCCAAGGCTGCTTCCCCAACCCCAGGGTCTCAGCTACACCTTAAATGATTAGCTTCAGCCCACACCCCACTATCCGACCATATTCTCCACACAGGGCTTGTGTTGAGTAGTTATTCTAGAAGGCTGGTGAGTTGCTTCGGGGAACCTCCAGCTGTTGTCTGAGACAGTTAGTCATTTGAGGCCTGCCATCCCTCCCATTGCCTCTCTCTTCCTCCGCTAGCTTGGAGCCCTTGTTGCTGGCGTGGGAGCCCAGACAGAGGGGAATGTGGACAGAAAGAGTCCAAGGGCAGAGCAGAATAAACAAAGGCCCCTAAGTTTACGCAGCCAAGAAAATAACATGAAACGAGATGAGGGATTTGGGCTGGACTTGTTTTGTTTTGGAGCATTTCAGGGGGCCAGGCATGCAGTTGTGTTTGGATTGGGAAGAAAGGCATAACTGTGCAGAAGAAAATCCTTTTCAGATTTTACTCTAGCTGTTACTGGATTAAAGAAAAACCAAGAGGATTACACTGTGTGAATGTATGAAGGTTACTGTGCCCAGACAGGAGGGACCCTGTCTCTTGCTGGAACATGTTGGGACAGCATTTGGAAGCAGCCGCTTGGTCCATCAGTCACCAATCTGGTAAATTTAGCCTCAGGTGGAGTCACTCATGGTACTTTCCTTTTCTTTGCCTTAACAGTAATAATAATTAAAAATTAATAGTTGTGTTGGTTCTGTTGGATCAAAGTGACAGAAACCTCAGAATTAACGAATTCAACACAGAGGGACTTTTACTACTGCCTCATAGAATCCGAGGAGTAGAACTCTCCAGCCAGAGAAAACGCAAAGAGACGCAGTAGAATTGGGATTGGGAATTTTAATTCAGTTCTGTTTAAATTTGCTCTGTCTCTTCTTTGTTGCTCTGGTCTGCTTCTCTTGTGAGCTTCCTTCTCTCTCAGAGGGGCCAGCTTTCCCCTCTGTATTAGTGAGCTAAGGCTGTGGTCACAAAGGAGCATAAACTGAAGGGCTTGAACAACAGAGATGTATTGTCTCACAGTTCTGGAAGCTCCAAGTCCAGATCAAGGTGTTGGCAAGCCCATGCTCCCTGCATGTTTCCCTCTGAAGGAAGGGGTCTGTCCCAGGCCGCTCTCCTGGCTTCTGGGAGTTTCTTTCTGTGTGGTGTTCCCTCCACGTCTGTCTGTCCAAATCTCAGCACTTTTGATAGGGACAACAGTTATATAGGGTTAGGGCCCACCCCAATGATGTTAAAAAAATTTTTTTAATGTTAATTTATTTTTGAGAGAGAGAAAGAGAGACAGACAGACAGAATGCAAGCTGGGAAGGGGCAGAGAGAGAGGGAGATACAGAATCTGAAGCAGGCTCCAGGCTCTGAGCTGTCAGCACAGAGCCCGACATGGGGCTCAAACTCACGGACCATGAGGTCATGACCTGAGCCAAAGATGAACACTTAACCAACTGAGCCACCCAGGCACCCCTCCGATGACTTTATTTTAACTTGATTACCTCTGCAAAGACCCTGTCTCCAAATAAGGTCCCATTCTGAGGTATTAGGAGTTGAGACTCCAACATATCTTTTTGGGAGGACACAATATGCCCACACGGCCGCTAATGGCTCCCAAGATTTTCCGTCTTAAAGTCTTCACTACCAGAGACTAGATTCTTTTTCAATACCCAGGGAAGAATTCTATCTGCTCTTTGACCAGGTCAATCTCTGATCAGGTTCTGCCCTTCCGGAGGGCGGCTGGAGACCCCAGAACTATGATTGACCCAGCTTCCTTAAGGTGCCCAGCCCTGAACCAATCAGTGATGACAGAGAGTCAGAGTCCTTTAAGAATATGACATTTCTCATAGGACCTATGTATCCACAGATCAGTTAATTAATACTGAATACAAATCACCCCCCAAACCGTAGTGGTGTTCGTCAAAGGGCCCGTTCTCTCTCATACTCTGCATATCCACTGTGGATAGTGGATGTGGTAAGAGGGTGGAGGGGTTTCTCGCCATCCCCCGGGAGTCCAGGCTGACAGACCATCCCAACTGCTCGTCATTGTGCAAGAGTGAAAGGAAGCTCCAGAACGTCCTCAGTTGGCATTTAAACCTTCTGCTTGGAAGGGGTACACCTCTGCTCCCAACCCACTGGCCACAGTTAGTGACATGGCCCTCTTGGGGTGTGTGATCCCACCTGTGGCTGCCAAGCACAGAGCCAGCAGTGGTTGCCAGATAGCATTGATGACTCCCAGAACCCTCGTGATGGGAGCAGTGGAAAAAGTGGCTCCCAGAAGCAGGGAGATGCTCTCCCAGAATAAGATGGGGTGCTACACGGTAGACTCATGAGCGAGCACTCCAGGGGCCCTCGGGCCAAAGAAAGGGCAACAGGAAAGTCCGTGAAGTGTTAGAGGCCCCTCGGTCCGGCTGGAGCACAGAGGGCCTGAGGCGAGAGTGGCCAGGCTGGACAGTGGAGAGAACGGCTTGCTGTAAGGCAGGGTTTGGATTTCGTGCAAAGACACTTGGGCAGCAACAGGGCTTTCCAGCCGGGAGCAGCAGGGTCTCACTTGCATTTTTGGAATAGTACCAGCGACGTGATCATTTGAAAGAAGGAACGGAAGAGCACTAGACCTACACAGAGCTCTGGCAACTCCTAGGAGTTACTGGGAGAAAGAATCACCTAGGCTCGGTGACTCTCTGGCGTGGGGTACACTTAGTTGTGAATGATACAAGGACGGCGCCGTGAAAATGCTGCCATCAGCACTGGCTCCCAAAGGAAGGGGACGAGCTGGTAGACGTAGAAGGAGGGGGAGGCTTCACAGGCTGACCACAAAGCCGAGCAAAGGCCCGGAGAGCTGGGAGCACCCTGGTGGTTAAGAACAAGGGTGTGTGATTATCCTGCACATACAAATCCCAGAATTCTTGAAAAACATTTTTTTTTTTATTTTTAAGAGAGACAGAGACAGAGCGTGAGTTGAGGAGGGGCAGAGAGAGAAGGAGACACAGAATCCAAAGCAGGCTCCGGGCTCTGAGCTGTCAGCCCAGAGCCCGACACGGGGTTTGAACCCACAAGCCATGAGCTCATGACCTGAGCCGAAGTCGGTCGCTTAACTGACTGAGCCACCCAGGTGCCCCAAATCCCAGAAATCTTGATGGTGTGCTTGGAGGGTTTAAAGGTGAACTGTGGTTAAGTAAAAGCAAGTTTTAGAAAGTTGAGAAGACGCCCCACTGATGCCACAGACTTCATCGGGTTGCCTTTCAGCACTTGCGGCTGTCTGAGAATCGTTTACCCCCTCGTGTGCGCTTCCTTGATGCCAGACGTAAACTCAGTCTTCTAGGCAGCGTTCTTGCACACGTAAGCACGTGATCCTTCTCTGCTGGGAGTCCAGTGTCTTCCACCTTACTCCCAGGCAGTCGTGCCCTGCAATGCACCCCTGCTCCACTCCACCTTCTCTCTGACAAACATCCCTGCCATAGCCTGGATCTTCAGTCCTTTCGAAGACAAATCACGTGCTGCAGGTTTGGGCAGCTCTCCCGTGAAGGATTCACGAGCCGTCGCTTGCCGTGGTCAGCGCTGAGAAACCCTCGAGAGGACACAGGGGGAGCGCCCCAAGAGAGAATCCTGAATGGAAACCGGGAGACCGCCTCTAGGCCACAAAATAGCAAATGAGCTCCGCCCACCTCTCCTGTGAAAACGGACGCGTCCGCACCACGAGTCTGGGGCTGGCTTGCTGGACCCACAGAGGACCTGTAAAAAAAGTCTTTCAGGCCTATCATGAATGAGGACGACCAGTTAAAAATTCATGGGAAGATTACATAAAACCATCTGCTGCCTTTATTTCCCCCTGTGTGCATTCAAAAGGTGCAGCTGCTCGACGCGAAACATTGCATTGCCCTGCGTGGCTCGCCGGCTGGTCCTGCGTCCTGAACGTGGTGGGTGGAGAGGCGGTGAGGGGGGAGGGGAAGACAGGGGAGCATGCCCACCCAAGGAGCTCCACCTGGATCCGAGTGTCTCAAGCACGACCGTCCAGATCTTTCCATCCTGTTGACTCACTCTCTGGAGGAGGTATTGTTCTGTGTATGGAGTTGATCCTGTTGGTGAGTTTGTGTCTGTGTGTGTTTCTTTTTAATCTGAAAATTGGTCTTTGAGTCCACAAGCAACAGCTGCAGCTGCCCATAATTACAATGAAATAACCTGCTTCCTTCAGTCCTTAGGGAGAAAACGTGAAAAAAATAATCCATATTCTAAATGGACTTGGGAATGTGGTTTATCTCCCCTTCTCTCCCTATCTACTTGCAACAAGTTTCATGGCTTTACTTTTCCCTGGATTCGGGGGAAGGAAGGGAATTAACCTTTACGAAGCCTTTATCCTGGTCCACGCACACTACGATCGTCCTAGCCGTATAAGTGAGTGTTTGAATCCAGTTTTGAGGCTTCATTTCTTTCCCCACTGCCAGGCACCTTCCAGTATCCTGTTAGATAGACCCCAGATCTCTCAACCTGATCCAATTCCATCTGGAGACCTGGGAGGTTTGGTTTTATTAAGATGTTATTGAAAATGTCGGCACATATGTAATTGGCTTAGATTAGAAACCAAAGCTCTTAGCAGGGTAACAAGGTGAAGTATTCTGTGCTAATGGTTCCATGATAATGAGACAGTTTTCAGAGGATCGGATGTGCTCATGAAGGTGTTGCTTAAAAGTCATTCTTCAAACCAGGCTGGGAAGATAAAATGCCGCAGGAACTGCAGCCTCTGTGGTTTGTTTGGATCTTACAATGAAGTAACTAAGGTAGAAAGGCATAACTGTGTGCTAGGAATTGAAGATACAGCCATCACTGTCTTCAGGGAGGTCCCAGGCCAGTGGAAGGGGGAGACATGCTGGCAAATAATTATAAGATGCTGGTAATAAGCACTCGGTCAAGGATGTGTACAACTTGCTGTCATTTCAGCATTTTTCCCCCCTCCAAAATCCATTTCTTCAACTGGGACTTGACGGGGAGGAGAGCAACCTCACTGTGAGAGCAATGCCCACAATGTTGAACATGAAAAGAGAAGAAATTATATGTCCTTACGATTGTGCCAGGGGTCTGCCATTAGCCTAATCCCTTATAGTCATTTGCATTGAATAATGAGGAAATGGAAGGAGCCCAGCGGTTTGGCCCAGGCCGCAGAGCCAGTATCTGGGTGCGGTGTGATCTGGAACCCCTCTGTTTGCTTCCAAAGCCCCTGCTCTTCTCACCGCACCAGGCTTCCTCTAAGAAAGTGTGTCTTATCCTCTTGACTGCTAGGTGTATGCAGCTCACTGTGCCCTGTAGATAGAATGAGGGAATCTTTTCTCTTTCCCCTTGAAAATGCCCCAAGTTTTAATAGCGGGCATCTTGATGGGAGTGATCCATGGTCATCTCCAGGCTGTGGGTATGACAACCCAGTTCAGGTGTATTGAGTCCTCTGGGCAATCCTCCCAAACAGTGAATGAAGTGGGCCCAGAGTGTAGAAATGCTTGGCCCCTCCTGGACATTGTATGTGCCCCATGTGGATTCCTGGGTATCCAAAAGATCCTGCCCCAGGCTCCTGAGTCCACTGCTCCTGCTACCATGGCTTAGCTAAGAAGGGAAGGACAAAAGCAATGCTCCCCTCCGAGGCGGGGGAGTATGGTGTCCTGCTACCTTTGAAATTCTTTGCAAGAGACTGCAGTCTCTGGTGATTGGGACCCAACCCAAGGCATTGTCTTATCTCCTTGTTTGTTTCACTTTGGGGAAAACTAACAGAAGCAAAGGTGCTCTGTGCTTAATTCCATCTGGGCCTCTCAAAGGCAGTGCAGGAAGCAATCACATTCCACCACCCTAGGGCAGACAGGATGGTGCTCTGGAAGCAGAAGGTGTACTGGGAGTATCGGGTGTCCTGGTGTCGAGCACAGGGTCACAGCATGCTTTATGGCTCACCTGGAAAGAAAAAGAACAGGGTTTAGATTTCGTCTCCACTGCTTCCTAGCTGGGGGATTAGAGGCAAGCAGCTTAAACTCCCTAAAGTCTCCTTTTCTTGACTGTAAGTCCGGAGGGATAATGCTTGCCTAAGTGCAGTTGTTCGGAAGGTCCGTGAGCTCAAATACCAACCAGCACCTAATACTCTGCCTGGTGCTTGGCACACAATTAGGAACTCACTCCCCTTACAATTCATACTATGCAAGCCTTGCCAGATTCATCTTCTTACAGTAGATCTCCAGTCATGTCCCATCTCTGCTCAGAAACCCTTGATGGCTCCTGATTACTCATTGAATAGTGGCTGTCTTCTCTGGCTTGGTCTTCAGGGCCCTGTCCGTCACCTCTCAGGTGTGTCGAACTCTGCTCCCCTCCACACAGCCCACATTCTGGGAGGCTGCGCTACACATTCTTTGCCGTGCTTTCCCCTCCTGTGCCTGGCTCCCTCATACAAAGCACCTGCCGTATACGCAAGCCGTCCGCCTAACACTGCCTCTGGTACAAGGCTGAGCTGAAACTATATGTTGTCCAGTAGGTGCCCCCAGATTTGTCAGCCAAGCTGGTCTCTTCATTCCTCTGTCCTCTCACTGGCTTTCATCTGTATCTCTCTTACAAAACTGCCAGGCCTTACTGTTCCTTGCCAGCCTGTGAGCTTCCTAAGGGCAGGATTTGCTTTTAAGTCATCAGTGCATCCTGCACGACACCTAACTCTCAACTATATGAGTGAGTGAGCGAGGGAATGAATGAATGAATGAATGAATGCTACAATCCCTTCCTAACTGGGTTGCCCTCCACGAAATGCTAGTACATAAATACCTCTGAAATCTTCGGTCTGCCCATGAGTATTTTCGTTTCACTCCTAGTCATTGTGGTGCTTATGAGAGATACTTGAAAAAAGAGGGAATTCGGGGATAGGACTTGAAAAAGACACAAACAGGAGAAAAGGTGTTGAGGTTTTCCCTGAAGCCCTGGCAAAGAGGAAGGTGAAAGAGGAGGTAAACTAGTTCAGCGGCTTCTTTAACAGGGTAGGGATCGTAAGGCCCAGGCAAGGGTCCACAGCACGAGCTGCGGCCTGAAGCTACGGAGGCAGAATGGGATTTTATGACCAGGACAAAGGAGAGGGGTTTAAGAGAGACCCTGAGTATTTTGTCTGAGTCACTACATATGACCAGGACCCCTGCAGGACCCTTGTGGGCAAAGCCAAGAGCTCTGAGTCCTAAAACCCACAAGATGGTGGGCACATGGGGAGAGGCTCACACACAGGAGAAAGTGCCTCTTACCCTGCACATTGTTATAGCAAAACAATCTTTTGCTGCTCCCTGAAACTGTGGAGGGTAAGCTTACAATGAACAAGGCATGGTAAGGAGAAATTAAGGGCACAGTAGCCATGACTGCTCATTCAGGATGCCTAAAATGATCATCCTATGCTATGCAGTGTACTGCCCATTTCTGATTTTGGTGAATGTAGCGTGAGTTTGAAAGGCTTTTCTTGAGGTGCCTGGGTGGCTCAGTCTGTTAAGTGTCCAACTTTGACTCAGGTCATGATCTCACGGTTCGCGAGTTCAAGCCCCATGTTGGGCTCTGTGCTGACAGCCCAGAGCCTGGATCCTGCTTCAGATTCTGTGTCTCCCTCTGTCCCTCACCAGCTCTCTCTCTCTCTCTCTCTCTCTCTCTCTCTCTCTCAAAAATAAACACTAAGAATTTTTTTTTAAATAAAGGCTTTTCTTGTTTACCTCCAGACTTTGTCTTGTTAATTCTATTTCTGCCTAACAGGTCTTCTCTCCTAGGATGTTTAGGAGGCTGGCCCCTGAAGTTGGGGAAGGGATATTCTGCAGTTGGGCAGAGCCTGGTGAATGTTCTTGCCTAATACAGTTCTATTTTGATTAGAATAACAAGAATTTACAATAAAGAAATGTGAAATTCAGATGAAGCTAGTAAACTGTCACCCTTAGGAAAATTGTGTTTTTAACAGAGATTACCAGTAAGTCTTCACCTTGTAATGGACAATAAAGTCTTCTTAGTCAGGTTCCTGCATATATTTAGCAAATAGGTATTCGGGAAATGTCTCAAAAATAATTTTTACCTCAGATGCCTAAACGCATCTTTCATACCTTGTTCTTTAGCCTAGTGTGTCTTTTACATAAAAAACCATTTTGTGGTGTTTTCAATGTGTGTGACAGTTGGTACAGGAGAAAGTAAGCAGATCTTGGGTCTGTGAGAGCCTGTGTTCAAATGTTCTTCCTCCTCTTACAGTGACCTGAGACAGATGACTTAAAACCTGTGAGCCTCCGCTTGCTTTTCTTTTGAGTGGGGTATAATTTCTTTTACTCATTTCACAAATTTTCACTGTGTGCAGATATCTCCTTAGGCACTGGGATCACAGATGATTCAAATTCATCATCGTAGAATTCTCGGGGCAAAAAGGACCTCACCAGGCTCAGAGTTTTCCTCCTTCAGATGAGGACACAGAGGCTCAAAGACAGGATGTGATTTTCTAGAGGTTGCAGTGTGACAAGAAGATGCACATAGCCAGAACTCTTGTGTGTGAGGAACTTGGCCAGGTGACTCCCAACACTCCCATACGGCATATCATAGTGAAGATCGCCATTTTGTAGGGCAGGACACTATGGTTCAAAGAGATGCAGTGACGTGTTTCTTTACCTGGTGAATCAATGATAGAACTGTTGAGGGGGGCCAGGGCCTGGTGCCCGTGTTCCACCCCCCATCCCCCACCCACCTCCAGCCTA
Source organism: Panthera tigris (assembly GCF_018350195.1). Taxonomy (NCBI): domain Eukaryota; kingdom Metazoa; phylum Chordata; class Mammalia; order Carnivora; family Felidae; genus Panthera; species Panthera tigris. Next base: position 52,688,825 of record NC_056669.1, read on the forward strand.
CCTCCTCCACCACAGCACCCAGTCAATCCTTCTTCACAAAACACTCAGTTTCACCTCTGCTCCAAGTCCTTGCAGGGCACCAGGATTGTAAAGAAAACCTATCTGCAGTCCCTGCCCTTGAGGGGTTTGGTCAGGCAAGATGATTTCTCCCACGGCACAAGATGAGATGGGAGAACAGAGTATACCAGGGCCGCGCAGGAAGGCTGCATAAAGGAAATGTGTTCCTGTGAGATTCACAGGGTATTTGGGACCTCCCCCCATTTCCCCCCCTCCCCCCTGTCACCTCTGTTGGTGGGACCGGGAACAAGCCCCTCCCCTCATTGGTGTGTGTTTGCAACGGCTACTGGTTAGAAATCTGTGGGAAAGGGTCCAGGGCATCTTGCCACCTCACTCAGTAGGGTCTGTGTTCTCTGCTTTAACAGAAAGGATCCCGCCCTGTCCTCCAGGATCCCATGGCCCTGGAGAGAGGGCTGCAGGGCCCAGGGACACTGCTGACTCTTCAGAACGTGCTGACATGGAGCCAGGTCAGTCCCCTTGTCTGCTCTGATTTTCTGTGTCATCAACTGCAAAGCTGTGGTCTTAATGAGAAGTGCCATCTTGGAATCTGAAATCGTGCATGCTTTTTGGTTGAAGGCTTTTGCCACTAAGCAGCATGGCAAGTAGAGGAGGTCAGCCCAAAGTGGAGGTGGCCTTCTCAGGGAGCAGATACAGTAAGAGGAGTGCTGGGTGCTGGAAGCCAAGCCAACAGCCGGCACAGTGGGCAGTGGCAGGCAGGGCCCGGGCATCCAGGTGGGATGTGACGTGGGAGCTGGTGGCCAGGAAGCACCACGCAGGTCCAGGACCGCAGAGGCAACAGTAGCCGTCGGGATCATTCTGGGATCCAGGAGATCAGAGGCTGTGTCCAGAGTCTGATGGTCACGTTTTGAGCTTAGCTGGGGTGGGATCAGAGGCACAGTTGAGAGTGGGGCAGGAGGAGGTAAGTGGGTGGCTACTGGGACAGGTGGGCTGGAGGCCAGGTCCAGCCAGCCAGAGTGGCTCTCTGGAGGCTTTTCTTTATATTGCTGTGCAGAGGAACAATGGAAAAAATGGTATAAAACACCTGGGTTGCATCAGAAAAGCAGGAGGATGTTTCTAGCTAGAGAAAGTCGAATCATGATGGAGGCTAGGTCATGGTGAAGAAGGCTGAAGAAGCAGAGGAGCCAGGACGCAGGGAGTAAGCACCTTACTGAAAACCTACTATGAACCGAACACGATCTCTTATCCTCCCAGCAGTCTTGCAAGGTGGACGCAGAGTCTCACTAGGCTTAGTTATGCTCCATGAGCAAGTGTATTTCCTGCTCATGCTACATGTCTGACCAAGGGATGTAGAGGACTGTGCTCTACCTAGTGACTCGAGCCAGGCTGATGAGAGCTCTGCTGTGTTTTGGGTACAACCTGCAGCCACCTTGGTCTCTGTAGCACAAGAAGAGAACCAGATGATTGAGCACTGGCCCTTAAATGCTTTGGTCCAGAAGTGTCACATGGCCTATGGGCCAGAATGAGTCACAGGGTCCAGCCTGACTCCTCAGGCTCTGGGAAATGTGGGGAAAATACGGTTATTTGATGAGCAATGAAAACTGCTTCTGCCACCGTAGATATTATTTCTGTTTTACGGGCCAGAAAATTGAGGCTCAGAGAAATTAACTGTATTGTCTGAGGTCTTCCAGCTAAAAAGTGCTGAAGCCCAGATCTTACATAACCTCTGATTCAATCATTTATTTAGCAACTCAACAAGGACACACTGAATGCTCACAATAAGCCCAGCACCCCGCTAGGCTCTGGGGAGATAACAGGGAACGGAAACAGAGCTGGCTTCTGCTGTCAGCCTGAAGCTTGTGTAACTACAGCCTGGGATAAGTGTTCAGCCATACACACATGGCTCTCTGAGGAGATCTGTTAAGATTATTAGCTTTCCATATAGAAGGGCAGGTAAAATGGGGTCATATTTATTGAGACATTGTGCCAAGTACTTGATTTATGAATCTCATGTAACTCAGGGAACCCCATGAGGTAGTCCTTACAATTCCATTTTTAAGATAAGAAAACTGAGGTCCACTCAGGGAGGTAAGATAACTAAGCTGAAGGTGAACTCATCCACCACAATCATGCTTGCTTGTAATGCGTGAACGTGAGAAGAAACAATTTAGTCTCACCCTCCCACACCATTGAAACCCAGGAAATGTGCTCTCTCCTTCCTCCTCTGTACTCCCCATCCCCGCCTTTCTCCCCCAGGTTCCCCCAGCATCCTGTCGGGTGTCACATGTGGACACAGCTTTCAGCAACAACAGAGGGAGCCTCGTGGAGGCCAGACATTGATGGGGGGGAGAGGGGGGATCGCTCATCCCATGTTGGTGCCACCCATAGAGCTGGGCCCTGAGTGAGGCTTGTTGAACTGAAGGAGAGAGGGAAGAAATTTCAGAAATCTAAGTAGTGGGATCTGAGTCTGGCAGGGTGAGATTGAATCTGAGCCTTGGGACGGGCAGATTCTTCTGTCTAGAATGTTCTGCTTTTCCTCTCTGGCCTCCTCTCCCTCCCGTCCCTCCTTTTGCACGCTGTATTATATTTACACTGACTCCATCAGCTTCTGTCCCCTCCTCAGCTTGTGTGTCCACCTCCTCTGTCCCCACACTGGTCCAAGCCATCTTCTCAGGCCTGGATTATTGCAATGGCCCCTTCATAGACTCTGCTACCACTCTCCCTCCCAGGGGTCTGCCACGTCAGATCAGATCACTTCTCTGCTCAAAACCTGCTGTGCACCCCCATCTTTGGCGGAGGAAAGGCCGAGTCCTCACTGTGACCCACTGGGACTTACACCAGCCAGCCCGTCTCCTGTCCAACCCCATCTCTCCTATGCACCCCTCACTCACACCGTTGGCCTCTTCACTGTCCCCTGAACCATAAACATATTCCTACCGCACGGCATAAGGCAGAGATGCCTTTTTTCCAGTCTTGGGAAAGGCTCTTCAGGCAAAGGAAACTGCAGTGAATAAAGCGAGCAGAGCACGCACGCACCGGAGAGTGCTCAACACAAGTGTATGAGGCCAGTGGTGTGAGCAAGGTAGGGGAGGTGAGGGTGGGAGGCCTGCACCCACCACCCCATGCAAGCGGCATTCTCCCTTCCGGTCCTTCCTGTGCCTTCTTCCACCTGATCTCGCCCATGTGACGTTTCTCTCCACCTGCTGCATCGTCTGTTGCTCTGTAAGCTTGTCTGTGGTCTGTTTCCCTCAGTGGAATATAAGCTCCACGAGGGCAGGGACTTCCTTTGGGTTGTTCCTGCAGTGTTCTTACTCCTGGAACAGGGACTCCATAAGCACATATTGAATGAGCGAATGACTGAACAAATAATTTCACAACAGATTCCATGTCGTTATTTGCTTACATGCTATCGTTTGTACCCTCCTGCCTTTATATGTGCTGTTCCCCCTTCCTGGAATGGCCCCACTGCCATTCTCCCCTGACTAACCTCGCCTTCTTTCTCGCTCACTCTCACCGCCCAGGAGGGCGAAGTCCCTGCAGCCCATGGCCCAGGCATTATCCATCCATCCCTGAGAGCCTGAGATTTCAAGGCCAAGCACAGCTCCTCATCCTCGAGCCCCCAGTGCCTGGGGCATAGCTAGAGTCCCATTATTGTTTTTTGGCTTGAGTCAAGTGGACCAGAGCGTGTGTAGAATTGCAGTCCAGGGGCCACACCCTCCTCCCCTGCATGTAGCCTCACCCACAACCAGGAGGCAGGGAGCCCTTGTTGCCAATTCAGTCTCCTCCTGCTTACCGCCTGCCTCAGAGATCAGGAAGATGAGGCAAATGGGACACTAATGAAATTCAGAGAGAAAACTAAATTGGGAGGTGTTGCAAACACTGAGGAGGAGGGAGACTGGTTTAAAAGGATCTCTCCAGGATGGGAGGGGGAGTGCAGGAGTGGAGAGCACTGGAGTAGTGGCCCACGTTTCACCTTTGACACCTGTGTGTGGGGTGATCGCTTTAGCTCTAGGGGCTTCACTTTTTTGACTTTAAATTAGGAGCCTTTTACTTGATTGACTCATTTGTTCATTCATGCCTTCCCACCATCTTGCCAAAAAAGATTTGAGTGGGTTACCAATCTTAAATTGATTAATTAATTAAGACCAAGAGCATTTAATGCAAAATTAAGGCAGAAAGAAAGAAAAAGGGGAAGGGGAGAGGAAAAGGATTTCCAAAGTCCCTCAGAGAGGGAGTTCCTGGGAAAGGGGTTACAAGCCACTGACCTGAGAGTTATTTATTACAGGTTTCTTATGACACGCCGGTGGGTTGTGGATGTTAATGACCTTTAGGAATAGAAAAGTTCTGGTCAAATGATAGTAATGATGACCAGTGTTTCCGAGTGCTTTCACATCCACTGTCTGACCCTTCAGTTATGACATTGTCTGCTGTGTGCCAGGAATCCCCACAGGCACTTTTTCTCTGTCTTGTTGAATGCTAAAAGCACCCTGAAAGGTAGTCTTTTAAAGCCCATTTTCGAGATGAGGTGACTGGGTCATCTCTTCAGCAAATGGTGCTGGGACCAATGGCTATCCACGTGCGAAAGCAGAGAGTGGGACCCTTTCCTCACACCATATACAAAAATTAACTCAAAATGGACTGTTGACCTAAATGTAAGAGCTATAAACCCTTAGAAGAGAACATAGGCATAAATGGTCATGACCTCTAATTAGACAGGAAATGGTTTGGCACACACAGAAAGGAGGAAAAAAATACATAAATTGGGTATCATTAAAATTAAAAATTTTTGTGCTTCAGAGGAAATAGCATACAGAAAGTGAAGATGAGCACAGGATGGGATAAAATATTTGCAGTCATAGATCTTAGAAGGGATCGTATGCAGACTCTATAAAGAACTCTTAAACTCAGCAATGAAAAGACAAAGGGCCTAATTCAAAAATGGGCAAAGAGTTTGAATAGGCATTTCTCCAAAGAAAACAACAGAAATGGCCAATAAGCACATGAAAAGGTGTTCAACATTTTTAGTCATCAGGAAAGTTCAAATCAGAGACATTGAGTTATTTGTTTGGGCCCTGCCTTCCTGACAGTGTGTGGTCAACACACCTCCCTGAACTGGGCGAAGAGGTTACTGCTGAGTGAGATGCCTGGTCTGCCATTAGGGTTTTGACAGGAAGGGAAAGAAGAAGGAGGAACAGAGAGCGACAAGCATGACAGTAGGGTCCAGCCAGGGACAGACTGCCTGTGGTCTCTTTTCCCAATAATGGTCAGAAATTGCACTCTGAGAATGCTTTCTGGGGTTAGTTATGCATCTGGCTCTCTTCACCGTATTTCTGAAAGCAGTGGCTCTCAAACTCTCTGGTTTCAGGACCCTATTTGACTCCTCCAAATTATTGAAGACCCCAAAGAGTTTTTGTTTATGTGGATTATGTCTATTAAAATTTGTCAAAGTGGTAATTAGCACTGGGAAAAAATGTTAAAATCATTATTTATAGCTCATTTAAAGTAACGGTAATAAAGCCTTATATCAACATAAATAACACATTTTAATGAAAAATGACTTTTCCAAACAAAAATGTATAGAGTGGCATTGTTTTATATTTTGGCAAATATCTGGCTTAACAGAAGATGTATCTGCTTCTACATTCAATCTAGAAAACTCCACTGTATACTCATAAGAGGACAAGGATGAAAAGGGCAGTATTTTAAGTAGCTTTGACCTCACTGGCTTCCTAAAAGGGTCTCAGGGACCTGTAGGGATCTCTGGGCCACACCTTGAAAGCTGGGCATAAGAAGTGAGATCCTTACTGGAGTTCAGCAGGGAGTGCACAAGTGGTCATCTGTCAGTCTGGTAAAGAGAGGAAGGGACGTGAGGACAGTCTGAGTGGAGAGGTAATAGGAATCTGCCTGGACTGAAGCCTGGCTGCGAGGCCTCAGGCCTTTGCACATGATACTCACTTGGCCCAGAATGCCTTCTCCCATCTTGGTCTATCGGCAAAAATCCTCCTCGTGCTTTTAAGGTTCACTTTGGATGCACCTGCCTCTGGAAAGCCTTTCTTACCATCCGTGACATCCCCAAGGCTGGGCTGAGCCCTCCTCCATACCCAGCCTACTGATGGGTGCCACTAGGGTGAGCATTGCAGCTGGGGAGTGGTTGGGAGGTTGAGGCCTACGGGTGGAAGCCCTGGGGTCCAGGCAAAGGAGCTGGGGCCTTTTGTTATTCTTGTTTTAGAAGTGAGAAGCCATTGGAAATTTTTGCACAAGTCTCTACTTGATGGTTTACAGATTTATGTGGACAGAGGACTATGGTCACCAGTAGACAGATAAAAGTCATCTGCTACTAATTCTAATTCACTAGCAGATAAAGTAACTTCACTACTCTAGAGGAGAATGGGAAATGAGGGAAAGAAGGAGGAATTAAACTAACAGCTAACTGAGCACTCACTGTTGTGCCAGGCATGCATCATGTTTATTTAATCATCATAGCAGTTCGGGTATTTCCCCTGTTTTACAGATGAAGAAACCGAGGCATCCTTCCCTCTCCCCTCCCCAAGGACACCTTCCTGCCTGTAAGCGGCAGAACTGGGATTCAGACATAAGTCAGTCTGCTTTTAAAGCTCATGATTGCTTTCGCCACCGCTCCCCAGGGGCTTGGCCCCATTTGTCTGACCTCAAGTGTTTACTGTTACCACACTGCTTTTTAAAGCCGTGTTTCCATCATCTCTTTCCAAATACACTTTTTAGCCCTTGGAAAGTTGAACAGGAACACTAGTTATGCCTCTTTGTTCCACCCTTTTGGAGTCTACCATGGCCACTTCCCCACACACAGCAGACAGTCGATGATCTCCTTTGTACTGCCTCCTTTTCATAGAAGACATGGCCACAGTGGAGATATTAGCCAGTGGGGACACTAATGACTTATTGGGTGGTCAGCTCTGCCAGAACTGGCCATCCTGGTTGGTGATCACAGGGCTCAGAACAGATCTTCTTCTTCTCAGGATCATCTTGGAGATAAAATCCTGTATGGCACACCCCAGTTCTTCAATCAATAGTGAGCGTGGCAAGCCAGGCTGATGAGGCTGACTGTACTGTCACATATGGTGTCGATTATGTCAGTGAAGCAAAGACAAATGAATATTTATTGAACTCCTACTATGAGTTGGTATCTATACCGGGCGCATGGCATGTTTCTATCCTCGTTATGAAAACCATTATGTCTGGGACTCTATGAGACCATTTGGGCACTGGAAAATGGGGATACTCCTGAGACACAAGAGTATCATTTGCTCAGGGACATAGATGTCTTAGTATGTGGAGGGGCTGGGGTTTGAACTGGGTCTGTTTGGGAACATTACGTTGTCCTCCACATGCAGAGAAAATGCTGAGTCTGGTCTCAGCAGGGACCCGCAAGGTTCAGCAGTGCCAAGCAGTGCCGAGCAGTGCCGAGCAGTGCCGCAGTGACCCCCGGTATCCTTGTGCTGGCTTCAGGCTTGTGCTTCCCGACCACCTTTCCTCCGAGGTTCCTTTTCCCGCCCTGAGTTTGCACCTTCAGCTTTGACTCAGAGCACCTGGAATGCCCACCACTCTACCATGCCACCATCGTCTTTCAGCACCGAGCATCTCCTTGGTCAAAGTTCCTGGGCCGCTTGAATACACAGATGGTCTTAGGGAGCAAGAGGTAGGAGCAGGTCACTTAAGATGAAATCTGAAAGGTGTCACAGATTTGAGCTTGAAACCCAGGAGTTCCCTATTTGCTCAAAAAAAAAAAAATCCCTGTAGGTGACCACTTTTGGTCTGAGTCTTTGATGCTTCTTCGGGAAGCCAGGTGAGGACGCCAGCCCTTCCCCGGGCCTGCAGGGGTTGGGGTGGCAGAGTGACGCAACCACTGCTCCAGATGTCACTGTCCTTCTGAAACCCCCATCACATCCTTATTTACCTGTCCCCATCCTCGGGTGGTGCTGCTGCACAGTCCTGGGTGTGCAGGATGATCAGAGAGCCATTTGCAAGCCAAGTACCTGGTTTATTTCCAAACAGGAAGGTCAATGTCATTATCCTCGGTGAATTCAATGACCAAATCCTCATAATGGTAGAGCTCTCTTCCTGGTGCTAATTGTATCTTCAGCTGTACATCTCAGTGGCCAGTTAAACCAAAGCAGCAGATCATGGCCTGAAGGCCCTTTTCTGAGGCTGTGAACCTCTGTCACTGTACTGCCTTGACTTACCTGCTGTGAAATGGATGCCTTTAGACATCTTCCACCCCCCACTGCTTTTGTGAAAGCTCCCTTGGTGGAAAAGAACGGTGAGTCACCATCTATAAGCACAGAATCCTTTGCCTCTTTGGATTCTAACCATGGTAGAAAAGCCGAGTGTGCAGAAAACGCTCCAGGGGTGAGAACAGACATTTGTTGAGTACCTATTATATGTCAGCCACTGAGCTAGGCATTTCACAGTCCATTTAACCCTCACAACTACCAGGGAGGTAAGCATTGTTATTTCTGATTCACAGATGGGGCCATGGAGCCTCAGAGAGGGTCAATGACTTTAAGTCACACAGCTGGGAAGTAGGGGGGAGTCTGGAATTGAATCAAGGTCAACTGCTACAAAACCCAACTTTCTCCCACTGGGTTGAAAATAATAAAAAGAAAGAACTACAGTTTGTGGCATGCTTACAACACTCCTGACTTGTACTAGCTCATTTAATCCTTACAACAACTCAGTGATATTAGGTACCATTGTCATCCCCATTTCGTACATGAGAAAACCAAGGTATAGAGGAGTGCTTTCGGAATGAAGGATTTTCCAAAGGGTATTCAGAAGGTAAGCCCCAGCCATCTGTCACTGCTTGCTGTTCTGTTACAAATACCTATTGTCTAAAATAAGCACAGGCCTTACTCATAGAATGCGCTTACTATTTGGTTATTGATAATGAACTCCATGGTATTCTTACCTGCCCACTGGAACGCCTATTCTGGTCGCTGTTGACAGCCTAGACTAGCCATTGAGCTGTCCCTTGCCATGGGAGGCTTCTGATAGGTCAGAGAATCCTAGTGCTAGATCCCAGATATTAAGAGTCCAGAACGTGGGCTCTGGAATCAGATGAGTGGAGACCACACATGGCTTACCAGCGCTGGACTCTGGGAAAAGCTACTTAATCCCTCTCTTCTTCAGTTTCCTAATATGTGAATTGGGTATAATAAGAGCCCATACTTCAGTGAGCTGTTGCAAGGATAAAAAATCATGTAAAATGCTGATAGTCAAGGGTAGCACAAAAAAACAGGTGCCCAATGGATGTGATCTGTTGTATTATAGAATATGAGTTAAGAGAGTTGGACTTAGGAGGTGATCTAGTTCCACCCTTTCACCTGCAGATGGGGAAACTGAGGCCCAGAGATAGGCAGTGATTGGCCCAAGTCACAGAGCATTTTAGCTTTCTCATTCCAACACCAAAGCTTATTCCAAAACTGTAAGCCAGATTTAGAACAACAGTTTGGAGAAGCCCATACATCAGCCCTTCCATTTCTAGAAGTTTTAGTTGGTTATCTTTCAGTCTGCTTTATGTTTTTTGATAGTCTGTTCTTGGCATACTTTACTTGTATATATTTCTTTAAATATTGTACACATTTCATTTTCTGAATCTGATCATTTTTGTACCTGTAGCATTCCCATTTCTGATTCATTTGTTCATTGTTTCTGCTCTCTCTTGCTGGTGGTGGCTTGTTTCTTCACGTGCTCTGTGATTTTGGTTTTCAATTGTGGATTTATGATCGCTAAAATTTTGTGAGATTCCTTTGAGGTCTCAGCTGAAAATTCACTGCTCCAGAAAGGATTTGCATTTATTTCTGTGAGGCACCTGGAGGAACCACCAACTTGGGGTTACTTTAAATTAAATGCTTGGCTTGGACGTGCGTGTGTGTGTGTGTGTGTGTGTGTGTGTGTGTGTTCCTGGCCACAAGGTTAATACATAGTCCAGTTCCAGACCCACATGAGGGCCATTGTGTGATTGGAAATTCTCAGCCTTTTAAAATTTTTCCTTCCACTCTATCCGGGCCTAGGGTCAAGTTTCCTTCCTGCCTCCTTCTTCAGAGTGGGATTTTATGTTTTTCTGATTCACCTTTTCACCAAAGTGTAAATGTTTTTTTTCTAAGTCTCAGCTATACATGAGAGTCTCAGTTTCCCTTCCATCTTCTGCAGGACTGTGACTTTCCTTGGCTCTTTAAAAGCCCCAGGGGCACCTGGGTGGCTCAGTGGGTTGAGAGTCAGACTTAGGCTCAGGTCATGATCTCAGAGTTGGTGAGTTCAAGCCCCACATGGGACTCGCTACTGTCAGCACAGAGGCCACTTAGGATCCTCTGTCCCCCTCTCTCTGCCCTTCCTCCACTTGCACTGTCTCGAGACCTTTAAAAAAAAACAAACTAAACATCCCGGGTCACTAAGAAGCAGGAGATATCTCCAGGCTTGTCGCCCACTCATTGCTTGTCACTTGTGAATTTGTGCTATCTCGTGGTTATTCTGACCGCTAAGGATTTCCATCTCTTTCCTGACTGCTCAGCTCTATATTTAAAAATAAATTTGTTTGTTTATTTAATCTGGCATTTTTCTGTATACTGCATTAGGGTGAGTAATCAGCCACACTGTTGGAAATAGAAGTGTAGAGCGGCCACCCCTGTCCTTCCTTGGTGTGAGCATGGGACTTCATCAGTTAGGGTTCCCTGATTATTACTGGTTGACAGTTTTTCATATTTTTCCCCTAAGGTCCACAAAGTATGCTCAGAGAGCCGGGGCGGGGCGGGGGGGGGGGGGAGAGTGTCCATACCTTAAGCCACGTCCATCCCTCTTATCATCACCATCTCTTTCTGAGATCTTATCCTGTGCTCATCTCAGCCCTCGAAAGGGCCTAGACCAAGAACATTACTATAGATATTGCCAAATGAAAACTCTGGTTTCATGAAAGACACCCAAAAGGTACCACATTCTGGAGGCATGGCTGCATGCTGTTGTTTGATCCAGCCATCCCTGATGTGGTCTTTGCTAAAGCATTAACCCAGTGCAGCAAAGACAGCACAAGCAACTTTAAATTCATTTGCCCATTGATTCATCCATTCTACAAACATTTACTGAGCATCTACTACATGCTGTGCCCAGTTAGGCTTTGGATTACACAGATGGATAAACCACAGTCCTTCGTCTTATGTACAAAGACATGTACATGCACACTAACAATGGAGTTTGACCATTGCTTTGGCAGCTTAGAAACTGGAGGTGGAAAGGCGCTTAACCCAAACTCAGGTGCAGATGTCTTGGCAGGCTTTCCGTAGGAAGTGGCAGGTGAATCTAAAGTATGAGGAAGTGGGGGCACCTGGGTGGCACAATTGGTTGAGCATCTGACTCTTGATTTTGGCTCAGGGTCACGATTTCATGGTTCATGGGATCGAGCCCCACATCGGGCTCTGTGCTGACAGCACGGAGCCTGCTTGGGATTCTCTCTCTCCCTCTCTCTCTGCCCCTCCCCTGCTCATGTGCTCTCTCTCTCTCACTCTGTCTCAAAATTAATAAACTTAAAAAAAATTTGAAGTATGAGTAACAGGTAGCAAATCTAAAAACAAGAATTCCATGGCCCTCAAAAGAAAACATAAACGCTTCCCTTGGGAAGAAACGGTCCAGCTAATTTTCCATTCCTGGTCTTGGTCTGTGGGCAAGCCTTGCCCTCTTCCACTCTGGGAACAACACTCTGAGAACCACAGGTACAACTTAGACATTCTTAATGGGGCACCTTCATTCCCAAGGGCTAAAAATGGCTCTCGGAGGGTGGGGGTGAAGAAAATCATAATTATTATAGTGGTTTGGGATCCTCCAATGGGCCAGTATACATAAACAGATATTCGGTGTATCTGCAGTATTAACATTTTACAGGAAGAAGGAGGGATTTGGACAAATGTCTATAAAGCCTTCCTGGCAGCAGGGGGAATGAAAAGAAAGACTGAGCACCTCTAATGTAACTGAATAAACAGTAGCATTACAGCCAGATGTGCCTACGTTCAAAGCTGCCTCCCTCATTTAACACCAACTGTGGACAAAATTCATTACTTTCCCTGTGCCTCAGTTTCCTTATCTGTAAAGCAGGATGATAACATCTCCAATCACAAGATGGTTCTGAGGCTTGAATGAAATGATACGTGTCACTCTCTTGGCCCTTAGTCGGTACTCAGTAAATGTTATTAGGGGTGACCACACTGCTCCCATCCAGCCCACACACGCATGTTCCAGGGAGGGCCCAGAGCTGATGAGATTTGCCGAAGGATTGGTTTCCAGTCTCTGCTGTAGGCCATGAGCAGCACGTGTAAGAGAATTCTCTTCTCTGGAACTAAGTGAATGTGCAGTGTCCCAGAAGCTCTTGGTCTGAGAGGGGGATGGGGTGATCCATTTGAGTTATCAAAGACAACATTTTCTGGTGCTTCCTTCAGAGATGCAATTAATATTCAACTTATTTAGAGCGATTAATGGGAAAGAAGCTGAGACATCCAGGTGGAGTCGAAGCTTATTAGTGTTTGTCTTCTAAGGGGAGAGTTTGGGATTTTCCCATGGATCGTGAGTTAATTTGGGGACCTCAACCTGATCTCTTGGTGCCTAAGACCTTGAACCAGCATTTAGGGAAGAAGCTATTGACCCAGGACCAGGCAGGCGGGGTATGAGCAAACTGGGGTAACCCTGGGCAGGGAGGGGTTGGTTAGCAGGGACAGTTGGGAAAGGAGGGTTGGGTGACCCTTCCTGGTTACCCCACAGCTCTGTGCTTCCCTCTGTCGACATCCTCACTAGCGCCCCGAGATAGCATGTGTAGATGAGAATTACATAAATAGTACCTGGCATGTAGCAGACCCTCATCACACATATATTGGATGATTAACTGCCTGCCAACCCCAAAATTATAACATTTTTATTTAATATGGGTTAAGTGTTTTACTGCGTTACCTCACTTAACCCTTATAGCAACTCAACTATTATTTTCTTCATAATCATCCCCATTTTATAGATAAGGAAACTGAGGCTGAGTTTTAGGATGTTTTCTCAGACGACTACAGTGCAGAGCCAGGAGAAGGCCTGACTCCCAACCCTGGCTGCATATCCGCTGCCAGTACTGTGCATCCTCAAGGGCAAGGCTGGACTCCGGCTCAGTTCTAAACCCCAGTGCCTGGCACAAGAATGGAGCGAAGAGTGTTCCTGTCCAGCAGTGGGCACGCTGTCTCCCTCGTCTTGCCGCCTTCCCGGGACCGCTGCTGCCTCAATGCCCATCTGGGCCTGTCGAGTCAGACTGACTGGCAAGACACCACCTCCGTGTCGCTGACGCACGGCTGGCAGGGCCCAAGCCTGGGAGCCAGGGAGCACTGCTGTGCTCTGTGGAACCAGGCAGAGGGGACTTCCTTCCAGCACCAGCTCCATTTCCCTGCAAGGCCTGTCCTCTGCAGCGAAGAACAGTGTCTGGGCGGGTTCATTATCTCTGCTCCGAACATGTCAGGGCCGGGCCTAGCAAATCCAGACGTGGCCTGGAGAAATGCCCTGCCGCTCTCTCGCTCTCACAGCCTCAGACTACCCACCCCACCCGCCTCCCCACCACCGGAGGAAACACGCACGAACAAGAAAGACAGGGATTTGGGAGGCACTGGAGACAAACTAGGCTCTAAGACGATAAAATAATCTCTCGCTTTGTAAGGCATGTTGCAGTTGGCCAGTATTTTCCTGCACATCCTCTCGTTGCTCTTCGCAACAACCCGTTGAAGGGGTGGGGAGTTGTTTCCATGTCAGCCAGGGCAGTGAGGGTGTGCTCCAGGAGCAGGTGTGGGGCTGGAGGGGCCTGCGATGTCTCCTCACCCAGCTCCTCCCAACCCCGGGCCCGAGGAGGAAGGGACTGTACTGCAGCTCTCACAGGGGGCAAAGGGCAGAGCCAGGACTTGAACCTGGAACCCATTGACTGCAAAGGCTGTGTTCTGTGCCCATTGAGTGGGCACATCTCAGAGAGGAGAGAGACACCCTGGGCAGCCACTGGGCCCAGAGTAGCAGGTAAAATCTGGGGAGCCTCACGAAGGACAGCATCCAGGTTTGGAGTAGAGGGCATTAGGCTTTATTGCACTTGCCTCTTGTCTTGGAGCTGTGTGGTGGGTTCTGGTCTAGCCGTGCCCAGGAAAAGAAGAGAGGAGGTCAGAAACAAAGCAATAAAACCGAGGAGCTGGGCCTTCAGAGATGTTGAGGAGGGAGCCCAGGGTGGCCTCCAAGATAGCACCCCTGCAACAGAGGTCTGCTTGTGACCCTCTCTACTTAATGATTTCTGTGGCTTCCTCTTGCCCTCCAGAGGAAGCCCAAACTTCTCACTGTATCGTAGAAGGTCCTATGTTACTCTTTTCTCAGAAAAGTTTATCGTAAACAGCAAAGAGCTTGGGCTCTGGGTTTAAATCCTGACTCTCCTACTTCCAAAGGGTATCGTCCAGAGCAAGTGTCTTAACCACTCAGTGCTTCTGTAACTGTGTGTAAAACTGACATAGCAGTGGGGCACCTGGGTGGCTCAGCTGGTTAAGCGTCCAACTTGAGCTCAGGTCATGGTCTCCCAGTTTGTGAATTCGAGCCACACGTCGGGCTCTGTTCTGATAGTTCAGAGCCTAGAGCCTGCTTCAGATTCTGTGTCCCCCCCCGTTGAAGAACTAAAACATTAGAATATCGTAATAGGCAAAAACTGACATTAGTCCAGATGTCCTTCACAAAGGGCAACAATGTGTGGTAAATCCAGACCAAGGGACACTCCTCAGCAATAAAAAAGTATGAACTAGTGACACCTGTAACATCTTGAAGGAATCTCCAGGGAATTTGGGTCGAGGTGGGGGGAGCCATAAGATTACATACGGTATGGGTCCACCGATAGAACATTTTCAGAATGACGGAAATGTAAAGGTGGAGGTCAGGTTAGTGGTTGATGGGGTTTAGGGACAAGGCAAGGAGGTGTCCCAAGGGAGTGGGTGGGGCTTTTAAAGGGGACCGTGAAACCCTTGCAGTGAAGGAATCCTCTCAGTATCCTCACTGTGATGGTGGGAACACAGCCTGCACCAGTGATGAAATTGTGTAGAACTGAGCACATGCACACACGAATACATATAATACTGGGGAAATCTGAATACGCTTGATGCATTGCATCAGTATCAGTACTCTGGTGATAGCATTTGTGCCTTTTCAAAACATTACCGTCGTGGAAACTGGGCCAAGTGCATAAGGGATCTCTCTGTATTACTTCCTAGAACTGCACGTGAATCTACAATGACCTCAATAAAAAGTTCAATTCAGAGAAAAAAGGTATTACAAGTGACTTCTAAAAAGAAACATAGGTACGATTGAATACCCCAGTATGCCCCCCAATCTTATTCCTCTCCTTCCTAAGAAGCAGCCACTATCCACACTTTAGTATTGATCACTCTCACGTTTTTATATATTTTTCCCAAAGATTTTATTTTTAAGTAATCCTCTGGACCCAGTGTCGGGCTCGAACTCACTACCCCAAGATCGAGTCACACGTTCTACCGATTGCGCCAGCCAGGCACCCTGCATGTTTTTATGTTTTTCCTACACGTGTATGTATGCATGAGTAACGGATAATGACCTTCGGTATGTTTTTAAACTTGGTATACGTTGTATACTTTTTAGAATTTACCCACTGCATATAATCCATTGTGTGACTATCACAGGGATTACTCTTTCTTTTGTGAAATGATGGGCTTGGTTATTTCCAGCCTTGTGGGATAAACTATGCTGACATGGACATTCGTGCCCATGTGCCCTTGTCCATGCACAAGAATTTATCCAGGATATACCCCAGGGGCACATGGGATGGCTGGGTCATCGGGCATGTGCATTCTTAGTTACTGAACACTGCCAAACTTCTTTCTAAATTATACCTATTTATTCTCCCTCAAGCAGCAGGTGAGACTATCTGGGGCCCTGCATCTTTGCCCACGTGGTAATGTCAGACTTTAAAAATCTTGCCAACCCGGTGGGTGTGAAATAGTATCCTCCTGTTTAAATTCCCTTGGCATCTTCTCCTATGAATCATGATTTTCTGTGCCCACATCCTATCTCTTCCACCCAGACTAGAAGCTCCTAGTCACAGGCTTCCAGAGATATGTACCCAGCACACAATAGGGTCTCAAGATTTGTGTAATGAATGGAAAAAAAATAATTCTAGATGCCTTCACTTGGGCAAATCATAGTTGCTTTGTTTCTCTTCCTTCCTTTTTTTTTCTTTTAAATATTCAATCACGGGCTTTTAAAAAATAACATAATTTTTAAGGGTGCCTGGGTGGCTCGGTTGGTTGAGTGTCTGACTCTCGATTTTGGCTTGGGTCATGATCCCAGAGTTGTGGGATCCAGCCCTGCGTCGGGCTTTGCGCTGAGCGTAACAGCCTGCTTGAGCTCGAGATTCATTCTTTCTTTCTTTCTCTTTCTTTCTTTCTTTCTTTCTTTCTTTCTTTCTTTCTTTCTTTCTCTCTCTCTCTCTCTCTCTCTCTCTCTCTCTCTCTCTATCTCTTACCCTCTCAGCCCTTCCCCCACTCATGCCCTCCCTCTCCCTCTCCAAGACACTAAACTAAAATAAATAACTTTTTTGAAATATATAATTCACCCATTTAAATGATTTTTAATTACTCCATTCACAGAGTTGTGCAACTGTCAGCACAGTCCATTTTAGAACATTTTCATCATTCCCCCCAAAATACCCATAGCTGTTCCATTCATTGCAGATTTCTCACTCACCCCTAGCCAGAGGCAACCACTACTCTGCTTTCTGTCTGTATGGACTTTGCTCTTTTGGACATTTCGTGTAAAAGGAATTCTACAATTTATGCTCTTTTGTACCCGGCTCTTTTCACTTAGCATAATGTTTGCAAGGTTCACCCCATGTTGTAGCATCGATCAGGACTCCATTTCTCTTTTATTTCATAATCACATTCCGTTGTATGGATACACCACATTTTATTGATCGATTCATCAGGTGACTGGCGTTGGGGTTGTTTTTACTTGTTTTACCATTGTGACTGATGCTGCTATGAGCACTGATAAACAAATGTCTATGCGGATGTATGTGTTCATTCCCTTTGGGCAGACAGATGAGAAATCACTGGATCATATGGTATCTAAGTTCAACCATTTGAGGAAACGGCCAGACTGTTCTTCAAGTGCCTGTGGCATTTTATGTTCTCACCGGCAGTGTAGCAGAGTTCCAATTTCTCCACGGCCTCCCCAGTCCTTACTATTATGCTTTGGGTTGTAGCTCAATCGGGGGCTTTTGAATCAAGCAGCCTAGGCTAGAATCCCAGTTTTGCTGTTTACTAGCTATGAGATCATAATTAACTTCTGCCTCCATTTCTTCTTCCCTCTGTAAAATGGAATTAATAACTACAGCCACCTCTCAGGACAATTGCGCGGCTAGATTAAATAAAACAATAGGCTCGTAAAGCCCTTAGCACAGTGTGGGATTCAGACAGCTCTCCCTGGAACAAAGTAGCAGTGACAGCTTATTATTATGGGCCTCTTCTAGTCCGGGCTTTCTGTCTGGGATGCTCTTAAAGTCACCTTGTACCTCTGAGAGCACTTCCTCTCCTCTGGCTGGGAGCTAAGCTGTGAGTGAGAGGCCCAGAGAGCTGCCCTTCATTGATGCCCAGAGTTTATGGCAGATGCCAGAAGAGTTCTGCGATTACAGCAATTCCCAGAGCCCCCGAGGCCACCACTGTGTGCTGCCCCACCCTGGCAGGGTCTTACAAGGTGACTTCCCACCCCATGCAGGGCAGAGGGGCAGAGAACCTTAGCAGGCCCCGGTTTAGGAAGCCTCAGATTGGGTCTGAACCATTTGAGTTTATTTAACTAGATTTTCCCCCCTCCTTGCCTTTGGCAGGAGCCCCAATTTTCATGCTATCATTTTTGCAACAATCACAAACATTATCTGCACACCCGGGCACTGTATAGGGGGAAGAGATGATTGCTTGCTGATTGCTGCTGTTGCTCATTTTGGAGATGACTGTATGGGTGGGAAGGAGGCTACTGTGTGCCAGGGTGGCGAACAGCAGAGCTCAGTAATGCCAGGGCATGGGGAGGGAGGCCCAGGGGAGGGTCTCTCACCTGGGGAGAACCGGCAGTCAGAGCGGCTCACCGGACAAGGTCTGTTGGTGGAACTGCGCAGCCAGCGTGCACAGGAGGGACAGGCTCATCACCTTCACTGGCACCCACCTCCCCAGCCTTCCCCATCTTAGTTTGGGCGCTAGCTTCATTCTGCTGCCGTCTTTATTCTGCACATGTAATCTCTCAAATGCATCCACTTTTCTCCATGTTCTCACTCCTGGATCACTGTAGCAGCCTCCTTAATTCCTTCCTGCCTCCCTGCCTCTAGACTTGCCCCACTCAGTGATCCATTCTCCAGCCCACAAGGATCTTCCCCTGAAACCAACAAGAGCAGGTCACTTTCCACCTTAAAACCCTGCCTGCGATGGCTTCCCTTTGCCTTGAGGATAAAATCCACCCTAACCCACTTGCCCCACCTCTTATCCATGCTTGTACAGCTTACTGTGACCTTTGCTACTGCACTGACGAGATCAGGGGTTCATTTATCTGTCTTCCCCACTCGCCCCAGGTTCTCTAAGATCAGGAATTCCAGTTTATTTATGCCAGTGTCCTGACATCTGAGAGAGCTTCTGACTCACAGTAGGTGCCCAGTAAATGTTTGCTTCCCTTTACATGTGAATAGTCACTATAATTTTTATTTATTTATTTATTTATTTATTTATTTATTTATTTATTTACTTATTTAAGTTTATGTATTTCGAGAGAGAAAAGAGAGAGTGGGGGAGGGGTAGAGAACGAGGGAGAGAGAGAATCCCAAGCAGGCTCTGCACTGACAGCGCAGAGACCGATGCAGGGCTCGAACTCACGAACAGGGAGATCGTGACCTGAACTGAAATCAAGAGTCTGACACTCGGGGTGCCTGGGTGGCTTAGTTGTCTAAGCACCCGACTCGGTCTCAGCTCAGGGCATGATCTCATAGTTTGAGAGTTCAACAGTGCAGAGCCTACTTGGGATTCTCTCTCCCTCTCTCTCTGCCCTTCCCCTGATCGTGCACTCGCACTCTCTCTCTCTCTTTCTCTCTCTCAAAATAAATAAACTTAAAAATAAACGAGTCTGACACTTAACCAACTGACCCACCCAGGCACTCCTAATGAACTCCTTTGCCTTAATTGTTCCTCTCGTTGACCTTCACCACGCTGAGATACAAATGGTAGCTGTTACTCCCATCTTACAGGTAGGAAACCTGAGGCTTGGGGGAGAGGGGGTTGAGTGATGGTCCAAGGCTCCTACACAGGAGGAAGGGCAAAACAATACTGGTACACGGGTCTTCCAAGGGAGCTCTTGCTAGAACCCCATGAGGAAGGCAAGGCAGGTTACTTTTGCCTGTGGTTCTCAAATTGTGGTCCCTGGACCCCCAGTATCCATATTGCTACTAGAAACACAAATTTGGGGCCCCACCCAGAAGATTATAGAATAGCAAGTGGCCAAGCCCAAACTTCCCAGCTACTGTCTTCCAGCCAAAATCATATTCTCTGTGTTGTCCTGTGTCCTGCTCTAGGGTTACTTGTGTCCTTGACCCCTAGTGATGGGCTCTGCTGTGCCAGCTAAAAGGAATGCTCCTTCCCACAGACCCTCTGCAGCATGGCCTTTTCCCATAAGGTCAGAAAGCCATATAAGGCCTATCCTTCCTACCACGGCTGATTAAACAAGTCTGACAAGTGTCTCTCCTGGGTGACTCTGGATGTTGAGGCAACCAGAGCATGAATCCCTTGTTATGCCCTTGGTAGAGGCATTTGCAAGGCCAGATAATCCCCCAGTGTGGACAGAAACTACACTGACAGGCACAAAGGTCAGAGGCTGTGCATGTGCCTGGAGCAACAGCATTTTCCTCCCCTGCCCCCGCCTTGACTTTGAAACATTCTGTCAAGAATGGTCGGCCTGGAATCAAAAAGCATCCATGTGCCAGCTGAGCCAGAGAGAGGTGGGATGAAAACATAAGTTGCCTCCAGTGGTTTTGCCGGATTCCCACATCCCTCCAGGGTGCCAGGCATGAGCACACAGTTAGGAGGAGGGGGCCTGGAAGGCCTGGCCTGAATCACTCTGGTGTGTGACTGTGGATGACCCTTGGTCTCTCTAGGTCAGATTTGCTCTGGTGCTAAGTCCCCAAGGCCCCATCCAGCGCTGATGTGGCATCTGTGGCATATTTGGGGGGGGACACTGGCTGCAATGGGAGTCTGGCTGGCTTTCTCCCAACTTCACAGATGGGGAGTCAGCTGATACCACAGGACGCAAGTCAACCCCAGCTGTTTCAGCTGACAGCTGTCTGAAGGTAAGGGGAGAAGAGAAGGAGAGGTCAGCGTCCTCCTGAATCTCTGCGTCTCTGGCTTTGAAGGGCTGTTGAAGGTCATCTTGTCCTTTCCAATCTGCCTGCCCAGTTGCTAAGTCCCTGCTAGCCTACGGGTTCTCAAACTGTCGTACATCAGAATTACCTGGAGGGCTTGTAAAAAACACAGATCGCTGAGTCTCATCCCTAGTTTCTGATCCAGTTGGACTGGGGTAAAGCACCAGAGTTTATATTCCCAACAAGTTCTCAGCTGCTGCTGCTGAAGGGGCTCTAGCTGTCACATGGAGACAGCGACATGGTACCCGGGGCCACCCTACCCCCGCTCTCCTGTGTCCTGGGACGGGAGCTTGCCCTCCGGACGGGGCCCTTCTTCCCTTGCACAGATCCCCCTTAGATGGAGTTTGAAACCTGTCTCCCCTATGGCTCCTGTGCCCGCTCTTCATCGTCTTCCCCTTAGGATCCCTGGCAGGTGTGAATACTTGACAGGGAGACCAGCAGCCGTTACCGCCTCTTGCCAGGCGCCGGGCCAAGCATTTTACATACGGCATCTCGACATCTTGTTGATTCCCTCCAACCGTACGGGGATAAAAATATTATTCCTGCCTCACAAGGTCACTGTAAAAATCAAAAGAATCAAAAAACATGAAATTACTTTGTAACCTCATAAACTGTTACGAGCTTTGTTTTTAAGCGCTCCCTGAGTTTGCTAGGACTGTTTATAACAACTACCACAGATTGAGTGGCTTAAACAACAGAAATTTATTTTTCTCATC
Organism: Panthera tigris; assembly: GCF_018350195.1. Classification (NCBI taxonomy): domain Eukaryota; kingdom Metazoa; phylum Chordata; class Mammalia; order Carnivora; family Felidae; genus Panthera; species Panthera tigris. Next base: position 52,710,038 of record NC_056669.1, read on the forward strand.
TATTCTGGAGGCTAGAATTCCAAGATCAGGGTGCTGGCAGGTTTGGTTTCTTCTGAGGCCTTTATTTGGCTTGCAGATGGCTGCCTTCTCGTTGTGTCCTCACTGGGTGGCCGTCTGATGTCTGGGTGTCCTAATCTCTTAGAAGGACACCAGTTTTATTGGATTAGGGCCCATCCACATGACTGCATTTCACCTTAGTTACCTTTCTAAAGGCCTTATCTCCAAATATAATCACCTTGTGGAGGTACATGGGGTCGGGGCGGGGGGCGGGTAAAGTTTCAGCATATGAATGGAGGTGGACCAATTCAGCCCAAAATAAGCTTCTAATTGAAGCTAGACTAATGACTAGCTGTGGGACTACTGAGAATTCACCTAACCTTTCTGAGCCTTGTTTTCTTCATCATGGCCCAGCGTCTAATATTGCCAGGCACAGTGAAAGGATCTAACTGGGGAGAAAAGATGCTTCAACTCTCTAGGGAATTGAATTTGGAGAATAAAGATGATCAGGATGGAAGCTGGCTGAGAATCAAAGGAGGAGGCCCCTTGTCTAGGCACCACTTTAGGCTAGAGGTGTCCTTACCCCAGAGAAGTAGGAGATAGCCTGGTCTCGTCACATCGTTCTCAGCTTTGCGAGGCTTTGTGGACAAGGCCGGAGACCCGGGCCTTGTGAGGCTGTGCCAGCTTCTACCCCCAGCTGTCCGTTCACCAGCTGATCTGCTCCTGGTCTGCAGGGCCTTCAGCCAGGGTGCTGCCTCCAGAGCCCTCTCTGTGAATTCTAGAACTTCCCAGAGAAGAGGTGAATGGTAGGAGAACATGGGCTTTAGAAACCAGCTACATGTTCATCAGCAGGAGAATCATTGACTCATTTATAGTTCGTGGAGTTTGCTGCCATTGTTGTTATTATTACAGGCATTTACTGAGCAGTTATGAGGAAAGCATCCCACTTTATCTTTATAGCAATCCTGAGACGGATGCTATTATTGACTCCACTTCTTAAATGTGTAAACTGAGGCTCCAAGAGCTCAAATAGCTGCCCATGGCCTCAAAACCTGTGACAGAGCCAAGACTTGAACCAAGATCTTTCTGAAGCAACCTTCCTGTGCTTCACCTCTGTCCTACTATGCTCCCATTAAAACGTTGTGCTGTACATGAATATTTAATAACATAGGAAAATACCTTTGATGTTGTATAAGAAAATACTTTGTATACGAAAATACATTTGATGTTGTGTGTGTGTGTGTGTGTGTGTGTGTGTGTGTGCGTGCGTGCGCGTGCGGTATAGAAAGAGGGGAGGAGAGAGGAAGGACAGACTCATATCAGTGGTTATTTCTGGATGGTGAGATACTTCTCTTTGTTTTCCATAATACCTAGAATAAATATATATTCCTTTCTGCAACAAGGGAAAATGGATTTTTTGAAGTGGAAACCAACAGAGGAGGAATTTGGAAGGGGACAACCCTGGGTGTGGATCCTCCTCAGTAACCTCCCAGCATCTGAAGCTGCCACCCGGTCTCTGGGTCCTTCTGAAGGATCCTGGAACTGGTGGGGTGAGACAAGGAGTTAGGAGTATACCTGATTGGGGTTCTATTTTTGAAAGAGTCCTGTGCTGGCATCCCCCCCGAGACGGAGCATGGTGTATTTTCCCTGAATAACCACTGCTATTTTTAGAGGGCACCAATGAACTGCACCCAAGGAACGGTGGGGAGGGAGGCAAGGTCCTAGAAGCTTCTGGAGACCCTGGGGTTCCTGAACTGAATCCCAGTCTCTTTCTTCAAGTGAGCCTGCCTGGGGAGTTAGGCATCAGCTTCCCTGTGCCTGTGGTTGCTGCGGCAGGGGCTGCCAGTGTCCCTTATGCCGTGAGGACAGAGAGGGCTGGGGCACCAACCCGAGGGGACCACTTTATGCCCTTGACCGGTGTGCTCCCTACAAGCGTTGTCAGCCTTGGGGCACGGGAAATGTCTAGATTTGATGTCCTTCTGCCACGGCAAGGAAACAGGCAGGAAAGGATTACCGTCTGGGGGCAGAGCCTCCAAGACGTGTTTGTGAAAATTTTTAGAGAGGGGCAGAAATCGATAGAGATTAGACACAGGTAGATTCTTGGGCCGCAAGGACACCTCATCTGGCCACCCTGTCCGAGTGCCCTGCCCGCCCTGTGCTCGTGCACCTACAGTGAAGGAGCCTTCCCCTGAGAGCCCCTCCCACTTCTAGATACTTGTTTGCAGATTTGTTCTAAGAGGGGCCATACCCTCTGCCTAGCATGTATCATGCATAGAGATAAATAATGGTGACGGTGTTGTAGGGTCATATTGGAAGGACTCCACCTGTACTTCCTGCACTGCATCTCATCTGCACCGTAGCATTCAGGGTCAGATCCGTTATCATTCCCATTTCGCAGATGGGGAGGCTGAACCCACGCCTAGCACATAACAATAATGACAGCAAATGTTTATATACTGTGTCATATGTTTGCGGCACGCTTCTAAATGATTTACATGAATTACCTCATCTTCACAAAAACTCTTATAGGTAGTATGGTAATTTCCACTTTGGAGATGGCGACGCTGAAGCACAAAGAGATTAAGTCCATAGTGTAACATCGCAGAGCTTGCAGGCGGCCGAGGCGGGATGCGAACCCTGGCACTCTGGCTCCGGAGGCCATGCTCTTCACTGCCAAGGCCACGTTGTTCTGCATCCCCCTGGATGTTCGTTTGATGACTCTCTGTCTCACCCTGACCCATTCTTCCTCCTCTTTGTGCCTCACACGCTGGCATCTCCCAGTTCTTCCAGCTGGCCAAGCCCTATCCAGCGTCCGGACTCCTCAGAGTCTGGGCTCCTTCTCCTGGCTGCCTCCTGAGTGTCATCCTCAGGCCTCAGCTTCCTTGTCTGAAGGATGCTCTGATTTCCCCCCGACCAGTCCGCTCCCTTCTTTTTCCTTCCTCATAGCACCTGTGCTTCCTCTCCCAGTACCCATCCCACCCCTGCACTCCCCAGGGCAGAAGGCAGGACAGCACTCCTCTCCACCCACTGCTTCCCCAACGTCCTGCTCCCTGCCTGACACGGAGTGGCTGCTCAATCAATACTTGTCACCTCCATGTGTGGGAGCAGGGCTAGGAAATGGGGCTGGCATCTGTCCTGCGGGAGGCACGGGTGCCATTGAAAACTGGTTGGGTCTGTTCCTCCCAACTCACCACGGTTTACAGAGAGCACATTTGTGTCACTGAACAGTCCGGCACTCCTTTCCTCACAAAACCGTGCCCACTGGAGAAGGGAAGCAACAGACTCTGGGAAGGGCGGAGAGAAGGGAAGAAGTCGGCAGAGGTTCTCAGCCCTGGCTGCTCGTGGAGTTGCCTGGGGAACGTTGGCAAACACCCCACCCTCCCTCAGCCTGACCCAGGCCAGAGTGTCTGGAGCTTCGGGGGTGGGGCGTGGGCCTGGCACTTTGCACAAGGTCTGTTTCCTGAGACTGATCCTCCTACATTGCGCTCCGCGGGCCATGCCATCCAGAGAGGAGAACGTGTCCTGGAATACCCAGCCCTTTCCTCACTGCCCAATGCCTCCTCCACATGTGCCAGGCCCGAATCAAGGGCCAAAGATTAGCGCAGTAGTGGTATAATACTCATCCTCAGCGTTTAATAATAACAGCTACTATCGTTTTTGTTTTTGTTTTCGGTCAACAGCGTACTGGGCCTTTTGATTCATCCTCTTACCTAATCCTGGCGAATGCCTGTAAGCTGGGGCTTAGTGGGTGCCATTTTCTGGAGGATGCCCAGGGCAAGCCCAGGTTTGAAGTTAGTCTCTGTGAGTCCCCAGCCTGTGTTCCCACTGACCTGCACAGTCTACAGTGTGTCAGCCTCGGGTCCTGCCACTGGGGAGCGGGGAGGACGGTGCAGGTTGAAGGGCTTCCGGCTTAATCACTGACAAGACTGGGGAGGACAATCCTGACTGGAAGCCTGCACATTCTGTACTAGGATTTGGGAGACGGGAAAGGCGGTCACCCCCTCCCCGCCCCCTACCCTGTGCCCCAGCAAAACAATGCATTTTAAATGTCTCCCAAATTGCTAAGCTATTTCACTGCTTTTGAGGAGAAATAGCTTGGGGGAAGAAGCTATTGGCCCTTTATGCCCTGAACAGCAAAACAAAATGCCAAATGGGAAAATGAAATCACAGGAGGTTGTGAGAAATGGGGGCGGAGGGGACACATGGGAATAGTTTGCTGCGCAGGCTTGGGGAGGGGATGGAACCTGCATTTCCAGGTACATCTCTAGGAGGCTGTGTGGTATGGTGGGTTTTGAGCTTGGGCTCAGAAAAGCCTAATCAAACCACAACCCAAGCCTCATGTTCTGCCATGGCATGCCTGTGAGGATTCAGGGTGAGCAAGGCTCCTCGTAGGCAGAGGGCTCTCTGTGGCTCTTGAAAAACGCAGATGCCCAGGCCACACCATCAGAAGTTCTGATCCCGCTGGTGTGGGGTCAGCCCAGGTAGGGGCAGTTATTAATTATTTCTTTTTTTTTAATTTTTATTTATTTATATTTTTAATATATGAAATTTATTGTCAAATTGGTTTCCATACAACACCCAGTGCTCATCCCAAAAGATGCCCTCTTTAATACCCATCACCCACCCTCCCTGCCCTCCCACCCCCATCAGCCCTCAGTTTGTTCTCAGTTTTTCAGAGTCTCTTATGCTTTGGCTCTCTCCCACTCTAACCTCTTTTTTTTTTTCCTTCCCCTCCCCCATGGGTTTCTGTTAAGTTTCTCAGGATCCACATAAGAGTGAAAACATATGGTATCTATCTTTCTCTGTGTGACTTATTTCACTTAGCATAACACTCTCCAGTTCCATCCACGTTGCTACAAAGGGCCATATTTCATTCTTTCTCATTGCCACGTAGTACTCCATTGTGTATATAAACCACAATTTCTTTATCCATTCGTCAGTTGATGGACACTTAGGCTCTTTCCACAATTTGGCTATTGTTGAGAGTGCTGCTATAAACATTGGGGTACAAGTGTAGGGGTGGTTATTAAAGGATCCCTGGTGAGTCTAGTGAACAGCCCAGCTGAGAAGCCCTGCCTAATCCCTCCCTTCCCTCCCTCCTCTGCTCCTCTGTCAGAGCCTTGGTTTCCTCCCCTCTCAAATGGGCCTGATGTCCTGGGAGGAAACAATCCCCAGACCATTTGGAATGGCACACACATGCTCTCTGGAAACTGTGGTGAGCTGTAGGAGGCAGACCCAGTGCATTTTCAGTTACACCTTTGCCTCTGAGAGAAATGAGCACCAGCCCTGTTTGCTAGTTGGCACAGAAAAATAGTCCTGGGAAAAGGGCCTGTGGTTGACCTGGAGCAGCAAGGACTCAGAGCCTTTTTGCTGAGAACCCATTACCCCAGGGGATGGCATTGGTTATACACATACCCACCCAGCCACACACACCCACACACCCACACCCCCCCACACACAACACACATAACCTGGCTCCCCAGTTCAGGGAAGGGCAGCATGTTTATTCAGGGACCCAGGCTACTGCTACAAGGCTTTCTCATTGAGACTGTTTGGAAGGTTGTAGAAATGTGAGTGAGGGCCAGGCCCATCTTAGCAGACAGACAAAATGCCAGGTCCTGAGGCAAAGAGAAAATGAGCCTTCCAGCCTCTAGAGCTTTCTGTTTTCTAGGTGATACGGTGAGGCAGAAGGCCTGAGAACAGGTGTGACAGATGCCCTATTAGGAAAAGAATGCATCTCCCTGGAAACAGACCTAAGGAAACATGGAGAGCAGTTCCCGACCCGTGTGCAGACCTTTACCATGAGGCAGGGCTGAGGATCCTGATTTCATGGGCAGGGAAACTGACGCTCAAGGGGCCATAGAAGTAGTAAGTGGTGAGACTGAGGCTCAGGCTTTTGCGAGTTTTGAGCAGCAGTTTTCAAACTTCCTTATTTGATCTTTTCCACCAGCACAAGAGATGGGCCAGAGAAAGGTTGTTATTTCTATTTTATTTAATTTTTTAATTTAATTTATTTTAATTTTTTAAATTTAAAAAAATTAAGAGACTCCTCTGAGAGTCCTCTCAGAGAGAGAGAGAGAGAGAGAGAGAGCACCCGTGTGTGCTAGCAGAGGAGGAACAGAGAGAGAGAAAGAGAGAGAGAGAGAGAGAGAGAGAGAATCCCAAGCAGGCTCCTTGCTATCAGTGCAGACCCTGATGCCAGGCTCAATCCCATGAACCATGAGATCATGACCCGAGCCAAAATCAAGAGTCGGATGCTTAACCAAATGAGCCACCCAGGCACCCCTGTTATCCCTATTTTAAAGAGGAGGAAGACTGAGGCTCAGAGGCACCCAGTGATTTCTCTAAATGTTGCACAGCTAAGGAGCATCAGGGCCTGGACCCATCATGTCCCCTCAGGACACCTCACCAGCCAGGCTGCCCCATGCTCCAAACATTCCCATCCTTCATACCCCTCCTGAAACCCACCAGCTTCCATTTTCTTGCTTTGTGACCTTGGAAGGTTGATAACCTCCTCCCGTGTGAGGTCATTTTCCTTCACGGTAGGGAGAGGAGAACCTGTCTCCCAGTGCTGCTGTGAGAACAGACAAGGTAACTGTCCCCAGCACCATGGCCCACACAGGGTCTTGGCTTAGTAACCAGCAGGGCCCCCTCATAGGTGCTGATGGACACTTGCTGGTCTGATACATTAATCTGCAGAGAATTTCACACACAGTCATCCAGCCCAACCCTTCACTTACAGAGGAGGAGGTAGGATGAAAGGAGATAGTGACCTGACCAGGGCCACACGGCAAGTCAGGACAGGGCTGGCCGGTTCTCAGCCTTTGTGTTCTTCTTCTTCTTCTTTTATTTTTAAGTTTATTTATTTTGAGAGAGAGAGACACAGAGGGAGCAAGTGGGGGAGGGGCAGAGAGAGAGCGAGCGCAAGAGAATCCCAAGCAGGCTCCATGCTGTCAGTGCAGAGCCTGATGCTGGACTCGAACCCACCAATGTGAGATCATGACCCGAGCCGAAACCAAGAGTCAGACACTTAACTGACTGAGCCACCCAGGCGCCCCATCTCAGCCCTTGTGTTCTAATTCCTGGGCCGGTGCTCCATGAACAGGGACCAGACAGCACCCTAGGACCAAGGGGAAAGATTAAGACAAGGAGCTACACCCCTGAGGGGCAGCTCACTGGGAAGGAGCATCCATGTTCCCTTCAGAACCCTGAGCCTCCACACTGCCAGGCCATTTAACTGCTGTGTGGTCTTGGGAGGGGGGGGGAGGGGGCGGGGAGCATCAGTGCTTCTGAGGCCCAGGGTCCCAGCCTGTAAAACAAGGGTACTGGAAGGCTGCTCAGGAAATGGGTCTCCCTGTTATGAGGCCTTTTGTTCAGTCCTTACATCTCCCCCCAAAAAAGAAAAGGTGACATTGGTGACTGTGGTGGAGCGGCAGGGTCCTGGGAGTTGAAGGTGTGAGGAGAGCGTACAGAGCTGACGGGAGGTCTTGTAGCTCCTGGGATCTTCTGCAACATCCCCGACCCCCCACCTTGCTGGGAAAGAGTCAAAAGCAAGAACGGGAGCTTATGACTGAGAAAGGTTGTTGCCACTCTGCCCCTGCAGGGAAAACAACTGTTGCCCCTGGATTACTCTCCAAAACTTTTTCCTTTTCTGCCTGAGACACTCTGATGCAGAGTCTGTTCTGAAAATCTTTTTTTAAACTGTAATTATAATTAAACCTGCTTTGCAACATGAGGGGGGAGAAAAAGCCCACGCTCCTTGAATTGCACCACCTATTTGAATTATTTACATTTTTATGTGATTCCTTCCAGATTTATTCTACCACAGACTATTTCTGTCTAGAGGGACGGTCTGTGTTAGGGTCTTCGGGATATTTCATGGAGAGGCATGGGAAATAGCGTGTATAATGTCTGACCCTCATTCATTCATTCATTCATTCGTTCACTTAAAAAAATAAATACTGAGCTTTCACCCTTTGTCAGGCTCTGTATAAGATCCTGGGAGTCTAAAGAACAGTTGGACTTGGTTCTATATTCCCACAGGGGACAAGGAGAAGACCAAAGGGGGTTGCCATTTAAAGGGCCCCTACTATGTGCAAGGCTTTGTGTTAAGCACTTTACACACTTTATCTCATGCAAGCGCCTTGCCCAGTGTGAGGTAGGCCTTCTTATGCCCATTTTATATATGAGGAAGCTGAGACCTGAGCGGGATAGTCAGTGCCTGGGGTAATTTAAGTGGTAGGTGACAAGAGACAGACAGGGGGGCTTGTGCCTCCATAATGGAAAATGTCAGCCTCTTTCTAAATGCCCTGGAAGTGTCTACCAAGTAGGATAAACATGGAAATGCTGAACAATCCTATAATGGGGTTAAAGCCGCAGGATTTTTTCTCTTGTGTTATAGCAGAAGCACAGAGAAGGGAGAGATCAGTGTTGTCTGGACTGAAGGCTCCAGAAGGCTGCCTGGAGGGGGTGTCATTTCAGGAGACTGGCAGTCATCTCTGTCTAAACCCTGCTGGGTGTAGGGAAACCTGCCTCCATTGCAGTAAGTGGCCGACTGCCTGCTGAAGCACTTCCTCTGACCACCGGGGGCCTAGGGGTCCCGCAGCACTCTCTGATCTGACATCAGGAGCAGGAACCATCAACTGCATCTGCCTAGACGAGTCTGGACTTGGCAAAACCAATAGGACCGATCAATTTCTCCTGTACACTCTGGGGCCTTTCTCTCCTATTATTCATGCCAGCTGTGGAGCCCAGTCCTTGTTAGCTTTGGTTCCATTCCAAATCAAAGCAAAATTCAACCTGCAAATATTTGTTGAGGCCCTACGACTTCTTATAGAGGCATTCCTTACCCAGGGTATAAAAAGATGGGTGAGACCCAACCGCGGGCTTCAGAGCACCCTCACTCTAGGAGGGGCAAGAGAGCTAAGATTGCAAGAGCAAGGGCATTTCAGGGGCTTTTGCAAGAGGACATTTGGTGGACTCATCTGCTGCTGTTCAGTGAGCACCTACTCTGGGCCCACCCGGTCCTACGGCCTGGGAGTCAGAAAGGAACAGGATAGGATCCCTACTCTTAGGAAGCACACGCCCTACTTCCTAAAAAACAGAACGATAGTTTTGAGAAAATAGCTGTGAGGTGAGGGAGAAAGAAGAGTGTGGGAGGTCAGATGACGCCTGACTGCCGGTGGGAGAAGCGAAAGGGGCCTGGTATATGTCGAGCACCAACTAAATGCTCTGGCTTTTGTAGGTGTTACATCACTTCTCAGTTGCTCTTAATGGATTCTTTTTACAGATGTGGGAATTGAAGCTAACAAGACTTAAGAAGCTTGCCCAAGATAACAAATTACGAACATATAAAATTCTTTATCCTGTTCCATAGTCTATCCATATTTACATGCATAGAAAACAGTGTTTTAAATAACTTGCTAATAAGGAAAGTGGATACCCCTTTGAGATTCACCGTAAGAATCTACCTGTTACTCTTCCCCCTCCTTGTAGATACTCTGTTTGAGAGGGTAGCAATAGAGCTCAAGGCGGGGGGTGGGGGGGGGGACATACAAAAGCCCTCACAGGTATTTTTACGTTTTCTATAATTCAGCAAGAAAGAAATTCCACCTAAGGAGCTATGCCAATTACATCTGTTTTAATGCCTGTGGATTTCTTACTAACATTTTCCATGAGTGCTAGGAACTCTAGGATAGCCCTCCTTCACTATTTCAATGAGATGTTTAAATGTGTATTTTGCATGCTCGCAGGTAGTACATGTTCTAAAATTTCCCCATAGCCGGACCCACGTGTATCAACTGCCTTTTGATTTGCCAGCTTCCACACTCCACCCTTCTGCCTTAGCCTGGCCTGGACCCGCTGGAGGCAGAGCCCAGTCCCCAGGGCTGCCCCCTTGCCTTCTTCCTCCTCCCTCCTCCTGGGTTCTTATCCCCCCCCCCCACCTTCCCTCCTCCTCCCTCTCCTCCTTCTCAGTCCTCCAGGGTTCCTCTCCTCCCTCCTTTCTTCCTCCTCCCTCCTCTCCTCTGCCTCTTCTCTGCCACACTCCCACCCTGCTCTCTTCCCTTCTGTTCCTTTATTTTCCCCTTCCTCTTTCCCTCCCTCGGTCTCCTCTTCTCACTCCTCATCCTCTTTTCTTTCCTCTTCTATCCTCGTCTCTCCCATCCTTCCCTCCTCCCACATTCCCTCTTCTTCCCTCCCTCTCCTCTCTCCCCTGACTTCTCTCTCCTTTATCATCTGTCTCTGCCCAGACTCCCTTGAAACTCCTACTCAAGGGCTCTGTAAGCTGGGGTCTGTGACTCCTGCAGGGTCTGTGAATAAGTTTCAAAGTGTCTGCTAACCCTGGAAACAGAACCCAGCATTCTGGGTTCGTGGGCCTAAGTGTCTCTTCCTGGGGAGAAGTTGCTTGGCTTTGATCAGACTCTCCCAGAGTCCTGGAGTTGGATACACTACTTCTCTTTCCAGCTCTTAGTCTCTGGTTCATTGTTTTCCTAACTCCCCACAAGTGAGATTCACAGTATCCTTATAATTGATTCAAAATTTTGCAACTATTGAAAAAGTACGTGCACAGAAAGCCTTTGTAGAGAGAGCCCACTGCTTGGGAAGTCTGTGCATCCCCAGCAGTTGTGTGGATTAAATGAGATCTCATGGGTGAGTTTTCGGCAGGTAGGCCGTGCCAAGTAACAGTTTCTGTCCCTCCCAATTTGTATCGAAACAGTGTTCTTTGTAGATGAGTAAAGTTACGTCTAGTTTGCTCCGGCTGCCATGACATAGTACCACAGACTGAGTAGCTTCAACAGCAGAAATGTATTTCTTTCCAGTTCTCCAGGCTCCAAGTCTGAGATCAAGGCGTCGGCAGGGTCAGTTTCCTCTGAGGCCTCTGTCTTTGGCTTATAGATGGCTGCCGTCTTCCAGTGCCTTCGTGTGGTCTTTCTTCTGTGCGTCTGTGTCCCAGTCTCCTCTTCCTAAGAGGACAGCAGACGTATTGTGCCAGGGCCCTCTCATAGGTCCCTGTTTTACCTTATTACCTCTTTAAAGACTCTGTCTCAAATCCACTCGCATTCTGAGGTTCTGGGGGTTAGTCCTTCAACATACGAACTTGGGGACAGGACACGATTCAGCCTCTAACAAATTGGATGGGACCCCTCGCTTCCAGTAGTCTCACCAGGGCCCTGCCTGCGCAGGCAGGCTCAGGGGGAGTGGGGGGGATGTTCCCAAAGCCAATCAATTGAAAACTATTGCATTTAGAACTTGGTCTTAATTCAAACCACTATTGACAGGAGGTTATTTAGGAAGCACTTTCTGGCTGAGCGGGTCCAGGATTAATTATTAAGGACCCATCCTTGGCCTGGCAGGAGTCATGAACACCACGTGAACAAGTAGGAAGCCCACGTGGTTGCCTTGTCTTCCTGACAGATAGGAAGAGGCCATGTTTTATTTATATATGTAGCCATTCGAGGTGGTATGCTTTCTCCTTTACCTCCAGTGGAAAGGATTATTGTACCTACTCCATCTTGAACCCCTCTCAGAGTCAAATTAATAGAGAGGGTTCAGGTCACTGCGCTAGAGTTTAAGAGACAGGGAATATTAACCCAAATGCATTAGCAGATCATTAAAGCTGTGTGAGTAAAAGTTTAACACCCAGAACAAGAAGGGGGAGAGGAGGATGGGAAAGGGCGGAAGCAATGGAGGTAAGAAATATGTTTAAGGATTTCATATAAATATGCCACTCCCCTTTGAGAGTTTGGTTAACAAAATTCCTCCCATCATATCACCTGCAAAGTAAATACGTGGTCTGAAGAGAACCTTTCACCAAAGCCAATGGCTGGAGAATCAGCCTCCGAGGGGCTGTTTCAGATGCAATAAATTAGAGCTGTGTGCTTAATAATATATATTGGATGCGGGTGAATCAATAATCAGTGCATTCAAGTATAGATTCAAAGTAGTTTATTTCAGGAACAATAACCCTCACTATTTATTTGCACAGTTTTCTGACCTTAGGCAGTTTCCTTAGAAAATTCGAGACGGTAAGGGTCTCCCTACCCTCGTTGTCCCACTCACCCTCCAGTATTTAACTTTCCCAGATTGCCTGCCTCACGGATAGTAACCTAATTTATAATTTTTCCACCATATGCTTTTCTTGTTTTGTAGACTGGCTCTGGGTTTCTGCCACAAGGCACTACAAAATGAAGAGGACAGTTCTCCATTGACTAGCCATTTTGCTTTGGGATGTCTTTTTCCTTTCCGAGCCTCATCTGTAAAATGAGGATAATATACCTGCTTTATGGAATTGCTATAAGGATTAGAGATAAAGCATGCGAAGCCTTCTCTGTGGCATCTGGTATACCAGTTGCTTGACAAATAGGTGTGATTATTATTACAAGGTTCCCTAGCTGGCTTGCGGGGGGCGGGGGGTGGGTGGAAGGGGTACTCTGGGCAAGCAGTACCCCAGATTCCTGCCTCCTCTCTACTACCTAGGGAAACCTCCACTCTGAGTCGCACTGCCAGCCTGGGATCTGAGGCTCTCACTAGCTTAACCATGCATAGGCATGATGATTGGCAAGAGGATAGTACTCATCTAAGACACGGGGGTACTAGTAAAGACAATGCATATAAAAGAAAAGAATATAGTTTTTGCAGTTAGAGAGATACAGATTCAAATTCTAACTTTGCCACTTTATCTTGGGCATATTACCTCATTTCTTTGAGGCTCGGTTTATTCATCTTTAAAATGAGATAAAACATATTTGCTTGGAAAGACTAATGGGGCAATGAAACTAAATCTTCTACACATGTAAAGTACCACCTTCAGTTCTTGGCACAGAAGAGGCACTCAGACCTGGTAACCACATTGTCATCATCATCATCCTTGTTATGAGTATTATCTCATTGGCAGTTGTTTCTGGAGAGTTTGACTATGTCAGGAGGAATTTTGAAATAGGAAGGATTCTCTGCAGTGTTAATATTCTGTTTTGTGTTGTGGTTTTTGTTTTTTTTCCTAAGCCAATGCACTTTTCCTAAATACTGCTAAGGTTTATGATTCCATCAGATTAAAGAATCTGGTAAAGGGCATGAACAATTATACCCCAAACCTTGGGCAATGATACATCAATCTTTACTTTCACGTGATCCAAACATGTGAAAATCAAATGGTGTTGCCAATACTCGTGGTGCATAGGCTTTCTGTGGAAAATTCCACATTGATTGTCTCTTGGCACCAAAAGTCAACTGGCACCACGCCAGTTGCTAGGGATCCAATATGAAAATTGGCTGGCCATTTAACTGGACTCAGTCAGCCTCCTAGGCACTGCCTCAGATATGAGACCATAAACTTCTGTTCTGCCACTTTTCAAGTCATGGGCCAAGAAATAGAGAACTCTATAATTTTTTTTCATGTATTTCTAAAATACTTTTTCATTTCAAAGAAATATATAGATTGGACTGGCCGAAATACAAATATAAGCTGGATCTGACATTTGTACCTTACTTAGCATGGGATATTAAAGGTCTTATTTATTAATTTTTTAATATTTTTTTAATGTTTATTATGGAAGGTGGAGAGGGGCAGAGAGAGACGGAGACACAGAATCTGGAGCAGGCTCCAGGCTCCGAGCTATCAGCACAGAGCCCGATGTGGGGCTCGGACCCACGAACCGTGAGGTCGTGTCCTGAGCCTAAGTCAGACGCCAACCAACTGAGCCCCCCAGGCGCCAAAAAATTTTTTTACTTGTAAAATATTCATAAGATAAAATTCACCATTTTCACCATTTTTAAATATGCAGTTCGGTGGCGTTAACTACATTTACACTGCTGGGCAGCGATCAACACCATCCATTTGCAGAACTTTCATCCTTCCAAACTAAAACTCTGTACTCATTAAACATTAAGTCCCTTTTCTATCCTCCCCCTATTCCCTGGCAGCCACCATTTTAGGAACCCCATATAAGTGGGATCGTACGGCCTTTGTTTTTTGTGACTGACTTATGTCCCTTGACATGATGTCATCAAGGTTCATCCGTGTTGTAGCACGTGTCAGAATTCCCTTCTTTTTTAAGGCTGAGTCGTATTCCATTGTACGTATGCACTATATTTTCCCTTCATCTGTCAAAAGACACTTGGGTTGATTCTATCTTTTGGCTGTTCTGAATAATGCTGCTATGAGCATGGGTATACAAATATCCATTCAAGTACCTGCTTTCAGTTCTTTTGGGTCTATACCCAGAAGTGGAATTGTTAGGTCATACAGTAATTCTGTTTTTAAATGTTTGAGGAACTGCCGCGTTAATTCCCACAGCAGCTACATGACTTTACATTCTCCCCAACAATGCGCAAGAGGTTCCAATTGCCCCACATCCCTGCCAGTGTTTGCTATTTTCCAATTTGGGTAATAGTCATCCTAATAGATGTGAAGTAGAGTCTCTCTCTCTCTCTCTGTCTCTCTCTCTCTCTCTCTCTTTCTGTCTCACATTTTAAAAATTAATAAACATTATTTTTTTTACAATAGTTACAGGTTCACAGCAAAATTGAGTAGGAAGTATAGAGAGTTCTCGTATACCCCCTGCCCCCACACATGCACAGTCTTCCCCGCTCTCAGTATCCATATCACAAGAATACATTTTACGGTCAGTGAACCTATCCCAAAGCATACCTATCCCCTAAAGTCCTGAGTATATATTAAGGTTCACTCTTGGGGGTGTACATTCTATGGGTTTTGACCAGTGTACAATATAAGGGAAGTTCTGGTGACCTCCCCTCCTTGTTGTATGCCAAAATGCATTTTTAGAACTGTGTGATAAAGCTTGAGAAGCACAATCAGTGTTTCCCCTTTCCATGTTTCCTTGGTTCATGATAAGCCTGAACTTAAACGTATTTACACGATATGGCACCATTGAATCTGCATGGCAGTTCTCAAGCTCAGACCTTGGCCTTCACAGTCAGAGAGATCCAGATTCGGCTCCCAAAGCTACCATTTTCTCACTGTGTGTCAGTGGGGAAGACAGTTCATCTCAGTAATGCTGAGTTTTCTTCTTCTATAAAATGGGATAGGGTTATAATACCAAATTCATTGGAGGGTTGTGTGAATTAAATGAAATAATGCACATAAAACCCTTTGCACTGCTCTTGAAACAGACTGGAGATTCAATAATATTAACTAATATTATTGCAAACCATTTTAAGCACCTACTGTTTGCCAAGCCCTCTATTGTATCACCTGCTTGGTTTTCAACGCTTTTTTAACATCTGTCCCTAACAGTAAATGGCTTTTTACTACACATACTCAGCATTTTCATCTTTATTTATAAATTATCCCCATGATTCACTCTCAATCCTTGTCTTAAACACTAGGAAAGTCTAATGCTGCTTTCCTTTCTTTTTTTTTTTTTTTTTTTTTTTTTTTTACTTATTTATTTTGAGAGAGAGAGACAGAGCACAAGCCAGGGAAGAGGACACAGAATCTGAAGCAGATTCCAGGCTCCGTGCTGTGGGCACAGAGACCGACACGGGGCTTAAACCCACAAACCATGAGAAGTCAGGTTCAGACGCTCAACCGTCTGAGCCGCCCCCCCCCCCAGGCGCCCTAACACTGCTTGTCTTAAGATTAAAAGAGAGAGAAAGAAATGTTCAGATATTTTCTCCTCAATTAATTGTCTTGAGCACCCTGTTTTAGAGGCCTCTGGTTTTGCTTGTTTAAGACAAAGGTTGGCAAAATTTTTTTGTTAAGGGCTAGACAGTAAAGATTTTTGACTTTCTACAGTCTCTGATGTTTTGTTTAAATTATGATTTTATTTTAATTAAAAAAATTTGTTTTAATGTTTCTTTAGTTTGAGAGAGAGAGGGCATGTGACAGTGTGTGCACATAAGTTGGGGAGGGACAGAGAGAGAGGGAGAGAGAAAATCCCAAGCAGGCTCTGTGCCATAAGCACAGAGCCCAATGTAAGGCTTGATCCCATGACCTCAAGATCATGACCTGAGCCAGAATCAAGAGTCGGATGCTTAACTGACTGAGCCGCCCAGGCTCCCCATGTAAAGGGCTGGATAGTAAAGATTTTTTACTTTCTACAGTCTCTGTTGCTGTTTTTTTTTTAATTATGATTTTATTTTAATAAAAAAAATTGTTTTAAGTAGGCTCAAGGCCCAGTGTGGGGCTTGAACTTACAACCCCAAGACCAAGAGTTGTATGCTTTACTCACTGAGCCAGCCAGGCACCCCTTGTACACTCTCTGATGTAATTACTCAACTCTGCTATGGAGAGGCAATATGCAAACAGTTGGGCATGGTGGTGTGCCAATAAAACTTTATTTACAAAAACATGTGGTGGCCACAGTTTGCAGACCTCTGACCTACAGCAGCTTTACCTGCTATTTGCTATTTAAATACAAATTTTCTTTAGAGGACTAAGGCCAGAAACACTTAACATCGTGAGGGAATTGGCAAAGAGGCAAAGTGAGGTAATACATATGATAGCTCCTTCTAAAACGTGCAGAGTTATATCATAATCATCACCATTGTTTTATTATCCCAGACATAGGTGAGCAAAGGCACTGACTTCCTTATACTCGCCTTACTATGCAGGAATGATATGGAGTCTTGTGGAAACAAGTGTAGCCCTACCTGACCCTTTGGAAGTGAGATACATTCCTTCATTTGATTTCCTCTCCTACCTTCTTCTAATCCCTTCACATCCATATACATACATATAGGAAAGGATTGGGTCTCTTCTATGAAATTGTTGGGATCCATGGACATGCAAAAGATTACTGGCTTCATGTGGGAAATGGCTCATTCATCAACAGATCTTTCTTACTGCCTGCTGTGTGCCAGGCATTGTGGTGGACACTGGGGGTGGACACAGATATGAATGAGAGGTGACATCTGCCCTTGAGGAACTCCAGGCAGACATTCTCCCCCATCTCCCTCCCAGCATTGCTCTTGTCAAGGTCCCCAAGGATTTCCACGTTGCTACATCCAGTGGTCATTCTGAGTCTTCAAATGACTCAGCCATTTTACCTGGTCAAATACCCTCCTTCTTGAGCACTTCCTTCACTTGTCCTCAGAGACTTCCTGCTCTCTTGGTTCTGTCTCACCTCATTACCTACTACGTCTTCTGTCTCTTTTACTGCTTCCTCTAAATCTCCAATCTCTAAATGATGGGGTGGCCCAGGACCCAAGTCCTGGACTTCTTCCCTTTCTGCTCTGTGCTCTCATCCAGTCTCATGGTTTAAATCCATCTGTAGGTAGATGACTGCTAGATATGCGTTTCCAGCCTGGATCTCTGTCCTCATCTCCAAATTCATGTATCCACCCAAATAGGCAATATCTCCTCTCAAACCTAACATGCCCAAGCTCATTCCCTGAGTTTTTCCCTCTCCCTCACCAGCCTGCCCTTCCTGTGACAGCTCTATCTTTTGTTTTGCT
Organism: Panthera tigris; assembly: GCF_018350195.1. Classification (NCBI taxonomy): domain Eukaryota; kingdom Metazoa; phylum Chordata; class Mammalia; order Carnivora; family Felidae; genus Panthera; species Panthera tigris. The sequence continues at coordinate 52,727,450 of NC_056669.1, forward strand.
CAGACTGAACATCTCAGAGTCTTTTTGGTCTCCTCTCTTTCTCTCACGTCCCATATCCCTCTTCCAATCCATCAGCAAGTACTGTCAGTTCTGCCTTCAAAAGTGCATGAAAAAGAGGAGCACCTGGGTGGCTCAGTTGATTAAGCATCTGACTCATGATTTTGGCCTAGGTCATGATCTCATGGTGGTGAGATCGAGCCCCAGAGTGGAGCCTGCTTAGGATTCTCTCTCTCCCTATCTCTCTCTGCCTCCCCTGCTTGTTCTCTCTCTCTCTCTCTCTCTCTCTCTCTCTCTCAAAATAAACACTTAAAAAAAAGTATATGAAGAAGAGAGTAAGTGAAGAAGAAACTTCCCATCACCCTCACCTCCTCACCCCCTCACCCCACTCATTTCTCACCGGACTCTTACCGTAGACTCCTACCTGGCCCTTTTGCTTCCTCTTTGCCCTCTACTAACATGTTCCTGTCACCCCTCTGCTCAAAACCTCCCAAATATTCCCACCTCAAAGGAAAAGCCAAAGTCTTAATAACGTCTCACTGGGGGCTCTACACATCTGTTTCAGCAGCACCCCTCCCTCACGCTCTTATCTCCTCTCTCCCTGGCTCATCCCAGCCCAGCCTCCTTGCTGCCCCATGAACATGCCAGGCCCCCTTCCTCCACAGCCACCATGCCCTTGCTGGAACCTTAAACCCCCCTGGATCCCTGTGTGGTTTGTGGCTTCCTTCAGGCCTCTGCCTCGTGTCCCGTTAGCAGAGAGCGCTTCTCTGACCTACCTGCAGGAGACAGATCACTGCTACCCACCGCTTTCCTCCTGATGCCCTCTCTTTTTCTCCATAATACTCATCTGCACTTATGGTGACATGTTTGTTGTTCAGTTACTGTTTCAGTGACACAAATGTGTCATTTGTTTGTCGTCTGACTTCCATGTTAGACTCTAACACTCCGAGGTGGAGGCTTTGTCTCTTCAGTGCCCCAGCCTAGCGCAACACCCATGGGTGCCCAGTAAAGTACCTATGTGTAGGACAATGGGTGCCTTAGACCTAGAAACCGTGAAGCCCAAGGACACTACAACCCCTCACACTGGCTTTAATTAGAGCAATTTTTCTTCCATCTGTTTGTACCAACATAAATTGGTACCAACTGAGTACCAACATAAATTTCATTTTGGGTGGCGGGGGGGGGGGGGGGGCGGGGCGCGAGTCCCATTATTAAAAAAAAGTAATAATATTTAAAAGGTTAATTAAAAACAACTGTTCTAGGCCATGGGGAGCCATTCCAGGGCTCGGAGAAGGTGGGTGGCATGATTATGAAGATGAATTACGTTACGACGCCTTTTATGAAGATGAATCCGGCAGGGGTATGGGGCTTAGCAGAGAACGGGTGAGAACCAGAGCAGAGAGGCCGGTAGCAGAGGCTGTAGCAGGGTCAAGGCCAGAGGTGATGACAGGGTGAACCTCTCAAGCAGGATCCAGAGGAAGCTCGGCCAACTCTTATTTTTTTCTACATTCTGGTAGACGGAAGCTGGCAGCATACTTTGGCCATGCCTTCCCTGCCTGGGTGGATCAAGTGAGTGTGATTATGTTTACGTGTACTGATACCATGTTATTATTACTAAATATGTACTCCATAGTATGTATTACTGTGTAAGGAATCCTGTACCTCCACACATGTAGAGGAACCTGTCTTTACATACACATGAATGTGCATGCCTCTCCATGTCGGCTTACTAGCTTCCTTGGATCCTTTGGAAAGGGAGGAAGAGTAAAAGGGAAGGGGCAAATAATTAAATGTCAAATAACTAAAAGTATTGTTGAGAGAGAATGCCTTTTAAATAGCTTTTTTTTTTCTTAATTGGGGTTTTAATATGGCCGACTTGGAAAGTTTCTCTCCGAAGATGATGTTGATTGACAGCCTATATAGTTATTAGTCACGTGTAGTCAATCTGCTGGGAATATATTAAGTGTTCAGGAGAAAGAACATCAGAAAATGGCTGCCAAGGATTCAGGCATCCGTCTCTGCTTGGGACACATTGTTTTCTTGGCTGACAGTCAGTGGCCAGTGCACGGAGCTGGAGTTGGCGGTGTGTAGTATAAGATTGCCTGAGGGTTTGTATCTCACTGTTTTCAAATGTCAGCTACCTCTACGGAGACCAGAAGCCATCAGTTAAATGACTGGTCCTCTGGGCAGTGCATCTCGCGAACAGTTTGTAATCAGAGACTCCTAACCAAAACTTTAGGAACATCTCCTGAATACCACATCTCTACAACTGGGCTGGGTGACTTTTTATTTTTTTTATTTTTAAAAAAGCCCTGTACCAATGATCAGATTTATTTATTTATTTATTTTCATGTTTATTTTTGGGAGAGAGAGAGGGGAGAATGGGGGAGAGGCAGAGAAAGAGAGAGAGAGAGAGAGAATCCCAAGTGCTGTCAGCATAGAGCCTAATGTAGGGCCCAAACCCACCTTGAGATCAAGACCTGAGCCAAAATCAAGAGTCAAGACACTTAACTGGCTGAGCCACACAGGTGCCTCAAGTGACTTTTTAAAAAATAAATACATTTTTTCTAATTTCTAAAAGCAGAACCCCACTCCCTATTGAATTCTATGATCTTTTTTTTTTTTCATTAACAATATATGGTATGCAACTTTTCAGGTCAATTCCATATTCATCTACGGAATTGAGTCCCTTTACGAGGCTACATAGTATTTTATTTTATGGAATGGGAGAGTTTTTTTTACATTTTCCCTGCTGTTGGACATTTCGGTTGACTGCTACTTTTTTACTTTTCTACTCAATACTGCAGTGAGTGTCAGCCCTGCATTGATGCAGTATTGCAGCCTGCCCTGTCTCAACCAGTGGGTGCCTGTATCAGTCGTTAAATATTTTTAATATCACCCTCAGAAACATTTTTATATAAGCCCATGGATTCCTTGGGATACTTTTGAGAACTACTAGACTTTCTGGGTTATCAGAATTCAACATTTTGGGGCACCTAGGTGACTCAGTCGGCTAAGCGTCTGACTTCAGCTCAGGTCATGATCTTGCCATTCGTGAGTTCGAGAGCCCTGGGTTGGGCTCTGTGCTGACAGCTCAGAGCCTGGAGCCTGCTTTGAATTGTGTGTGTCCCTCTCTCCCTGCCCCTCCCCAGCTCGTGTTCTCTCTCTCTCTCTCTCTCTCTCTCTCTCTCTCTCTCTCTCAAAAGTGAATAAACATTAAGAAAAAAGAATTCAACATTTTTACAGATTTTTGCTATATTTTAGCAAACTGACCTCCAGAAACAAGTATAGACACCACCAGGCTGGCCAGCCTGCAAAGCCCTTCTGAGTCAAAAGCTTCCGGGGTATTTATTCAAGAAGTTTGATGAGGAAAGGAAAGAATAGAAATAAATAGAGCTTGTTTTGGAATCAAATAAAGACTGATGTAGATATGGACAGTGTGTTAACTGGGGACCTGGCAAGAAACTGTGGCATTTCAGGTGACGTAACTAAAGAGAGGTTGGTGAAGGGGCTGTTCTTAAAGACTGACAGAATCAGGGGCCACCAGGAAGCATGGTGAAGAGCCTTGAGGCTAGCAGCATCTGGGAACAGTAGCCACCCAAGGGATGGGGCAGAGAAGGGAGCAGGTCGCGCAGGCCCTGGTGAGAGCAGTTGCCACATTGTAGCTGTAGCAAAGGGCTGGCCAAGGAGAGTGCTGCCCTTTCACACCGGAACACAACCACTGCCAACCCACAGCCCGGTAGGGAGGTTGCCAGGAGAGGCAATACCCTGACCTCATTCTGCTCCTAACTTCGACCTCCTGCCAGGACTCTTATTGGCTGACCCCTCCTGGAAGCCAGAGGGAGCCCACTGATCCAGGTTACATAGTGGCCTCCCAGGGAAGGCTCTGGATAGGCACAGCCAGAGACAAAGGCCTGGATCTTTTATTTTCAAGTCAGGATCTGAAGACTGAGGGAAGGATGGATTGAAGAAAAAGAAATTAAAGATGATGAGGAAATGAGATGACAATTCCAGCACACTCTTTTGCCTGCTGTAGGAGTATGGGAGACATAGGGAGGTATGAGTCAGGAAATCCCTCCCCTGAGAGGGCCGTGAACTGCATTTCACGTTTGCCACGTCTTGCAATCCACTCCCAGCAGAGTTTTGAAGGTTTTCTGGGCACAGAACAGACAAAGGGAGAATGAGGTGGGGGGCTGGGGGAAGAACCAAGATGATCTTATGTAACTTACATCCTTAGGGAAACTCATTTTGCTTTTATTTTAAGGAGTGCTATTTGTGAATTCTTTAGGGGGTTAAAAAGCTTAAGAGATGGGTTTTTGATGAGATGTCTATAGAAAAATCTCTTAGCTCCTGGAATAAATGATGCTTTTGTTTTGGCTCTCCGTTTTGCAAAAAAAGGCCATCTGTTTTCATAAACATCAACAAGAATCTCTAGCCACCTTTTCCCTTATAACCCTCTGCCTCTTTGCACAAATGACGATATTCCCTGAGTGATTCATTCCTGAAGACATTCTTCTGGGCTAAATGCTGCTGCTAAATTTGTGCTTCAGTTTTCACTGTGAGTGCCACATGATCCTTGCTCAGCCGACAACTGCACTGTCAGAGCTTTCCTTTCCCCAGTCCCACAGTGCTATACCCTTGGGTCCCTTGGGTCCCTTGGGTCCGTACCAGGCTTGACACAACTGGTTTCTCCTGTTTCTCAAGGGATGTTTGAGGTCTTTGAGGGAGGCCAGTAAATGGCACCCCTCTTTCCACCTGAGTTCCGGACAAATTGAGAGACAAACAAAGGGTGACAGATGGAAGCCAAAATACCATGTTTGTTACTGGTAATGAATAATTTTCCTGGTAAGAGAGCTGAATCAACTCGGTTAATTGGATCCAGGATTAGGCTGAATGCTGCACCTGATGGTGGGCAGAGAGAGAACCAGGCCCTGCAGAAGTGGAAACAAATGTTGCCAACTTCCCAGAGGAAGAAGAGTGACACTCCACCCAGCAGACTGGGTTTATCCTTCCTCCGTTTACCTCCGGTATAACTGACTCCACTCTCTGGGGGTAAAGGGTCAGAGAGAGGCCGGGAGGGTTGTAATAGAGCTCCCTTTACATGGGAACGAACATCAGGAATTAGAACAAAGTTTTCCTCCCGACAGCGGCATGGGTCAGACAGAAGCTAAAAGACAGACATAAAATATACTCAGCAAATACTTGTTTAATTTGTGTGTTCATTCATTTAACAAATAGTTACTGAACAAAGACATAGGGCCAAGATAAGGAGTTTAGCTTTTTATTCTCGGTACAGTAGGGAGATGCTAGAAGATTCTGAGCAAGAGAGAAACATCATATTTACATTTTTGAAAAATTACTCTTGTTGCCTTTTGGATAATGGATTTTAAGATGGACAAGTATAGATATGAAGAGACTAAAGATTAGGAGGCTTTCGCTACTGTCCACGTGAGAAGTGACAATGCCTAAGACTAGGGTGAACCCTGAGGAGAAAGACACAAACGGACAAGTGGGGAATAACTTGAAGACAGGATTTGCGGATGGAGTGGAGGGAGGAACGGGAGAAAGATCGAGAGGGGCCTACAGTTTTATTTGAGCAGCTGAATGGATAAAGTAGACAGGGAGGGACAGGTTTGGGGTAAATGAGTGATGGTGTCCCTGGGCCACCCAGTCTCTTTCGGAGGCTTATGGTGGGCTGATCATACATCCCTGTTTGTCTGGGACAGTCCTGGTTTGCACCTGCTGACCCAGCATAATTATTAAAAAATGTTTTCTTTCGCCCTCAAAAGTGGCCTGCTTTGGATGATTAAGTGCCTGGCCCCTTAAGCCTGGAAAAAATTTTGAGCCAGTAGACAAATATTGTGCTTTGAAATGTGAAAAACAATGAAAAGCATCAAATACTGTGCTTTGAAATGTGAAAAACAATGAAAAGCATCAATCGGCATTTATTACGTTAACGAAGATTTGTGCAAAAGCTGAGCTTCTTTGCTCATTAACTTACACAATTATTTTAGGTTACCTTCCTCTGTTTCCCGATTCACCGTCCATGCCATGTGGCTTCCAACCCTGGATGGGGCTCTGTTCCCGTGTCCTCCTCCTCCTCCACCTTCTCCTCCTGGCTCCAGCCTTCCCCCAGTCGACATTGATTTCTAAAACACATACCTCATTGCCCTGTGGAGCTCGCCATTTGAAGGAACCCAATGGTTGATGCAGGTCAAAGTTTTGTTAAGCACTACACAGTGGTTCCCTGATCCACCACTGTTTCTTGGCTAGGGTCACCTCAAGGAAGACTCAGTCTTATAAAACAATCCTCACTCGTCCTGGCTCCCACAGTACTTTGTGAAAATGAAAATACCCATTCCCACTGCCTTCCCTTCTTGAAAATGTCTAAATATACGGTTGCTTTTGCATTTTACACAAATGCATTGCATAGAGGCTTTTGCATTTTACACAAATGCCACAGCTCTGTGTATTTGCTGAGGGAGGCATGTCCCCGTTTAAGAAGGACATTTGTAGATGCCCAGGCTATGGTCCCAGCCCTTCCCCTCTCTGGGACACCTGCAAAATACTCCCCTCTCAGGTCTTTGTCTCCTCACCATAAAACAGGGGAAGGGGTCTCTCTCACCTTTGTAATTGCTTCCAGGTCACTGCTCGTTTTCATTATTTAATAGGAAAAAATACTGCCTGACCATGATGCTTGCTGACCCAGGGGGATTATGGCCCAGTCCTTATTTCGCAAACCAAATTTAAATGGTCTTGGGCCTTCACACCGACTGACGCAGGTCCGTGTTGTTCTCTGATGGCTCCCCTCCCCTGCTTCCCCTTCCCCACAGACCCTGGAACCAAGGACATCTCCACGATCCGTGTCTCATCCCCAAAGGGCCTCTCAGGTTCCCCCTCCTGTATTACAGGGCTAGGGCTGCTAAAACAAAGTACCACAAACTGGTGGCTTACGTAACAGGAAGTTACTGTTTAGAGGCCAGCAGTGGAGAGCAAGGTGTTGACAGGGCCGGGGACGTCCGGGGGGGCTGCACGGGAGAGTACGTTCCGGCCCCTCCCCCGGCTCGTGGTAGTTGGTGGTTGGCTGGCATCTCAGGCATTCCTTGGCTTGTAGAAGCATCGCCCAGTCTCCGCTTTCATGTTCACGTGGCATTCTTCCTGTGTGCGTATCTGTCTCCACATTTGTCCTTCTTAAAAAGACCCCAGTTATATTGGGTTAGGGGCCTGCCCTACTCCCACACGTCCTCGTCTTAACCGATTACGTCTGCAGTAACCCTATTTTCAAGCAAGGTCACGTTCTGAGGTACTGGGGATTGACTCCAACATACGAATTTTGGGGGACACAGTTCAACCCATAATACCTTCCACGTGTGCAAAGGCTGGTTGAACTACGGTCCACTCCTGTAGGTGACACCATTTTGCCTCACAGACGACCACAGGCCCGTGGCCGTCTGTCCAGTGCTGGACTCCCAGTGTGGCAAAGTCTCATGTGTCCAGCGTCCCACCCAAGTGTGCATGACCCTGGGAAGGAGAGGGGTCTTCCTGGTGCGAAGGTCTGTCTCTGATGTTCCTCACCAGACTCCTGCGATCCCTAGGACCCTCAGCACCCTTCTCCCCCTGCCACTACCAAGGTCCCACCATCTCAGACGTGTTCAGAACAGCTGAGCATGAAGAGATCGTGGGAATGCAGTAAAGCCAGCCGACTCTCTCTAGGGACAAAGACGCTCAGACCTTGGATGCAAAGTCTTGCCCCATTCTTCCCTGGAACAGGGGGGACATGCCTCTTACTGGATTTCGAATTACTGTGAGGTTATTCTGCCCTGTCGGTCCCCTGACTTCCTTGCTACACCAGAAAAATAAAAAGGAACACAAGTCGTTCCTCACGATACATCCTGCTGTATTTCACACAATCAGTAAATGTTTACTGAGCAGCTACAAAGCCCTGTACTGGGTACCAGATTTAAAGTTGAACACTCCATTGTCCTACCCTCCACTTACGGTGAACGTTCCAAATTTTAAATAACCATTTAACACCCAGTCTGCCACAGAAGGACAGTGGCTTGCCCAAGATGTGACACAACCACTGTGTGTCAGAATTCAAACTGAGATAGATGTCTCCTAGCACCTTGTGTGGGTAAAGTCTGTGCGGCTTTCAACCCGTGAGTCAGGAAATTCTCAACAGGTGTCTTTCCTGCCTGACAAGCATTGCCTTTGCCCTGGTCTCTGACTACGGTGGGACTGGTGGCGGCTTGTGGTTAAGTATTGGCCTCATCATTGTTCGTGTGGGAGGGAGCATATCACACAGTCTGACACTGGATCTTGTAAAGAAAACCATCGCAGAGAGCCCAAGCATGACCAGAGATTTGTTAAATTAACAGTCTCTGGGGGAGTTTCAGTTACTGCAGCAGAAATGTGCTGATTAAAGAGGCAGCTTGGCAGAAGGGGAAAGCCTGGGAGACCTGGGTCTGCATCTATCGCCATTACGCACTGGCTTTGTGATGCTGAGCAAGTTGCTTAACCTCTCTGAGCTCCAGTGCCTTCCCTCCCGTGACCCACTCAGTGCTGTGCCCATGCTCAAGGAGGGGAACCTAGTTAGTTCCCAGCTGCTGCTGAGGCTGAGAGCCTGGGCTTCATTCCCAAAAGTGCCAGTGTATCTGTCATCTATTGCTGTATAACAAACTCCCCAAAACTTGGTACTTTAAAACGAGTTTTTATTATTGCTTCCTAGTCTGTGTGTTAGCTGGACAGTGCTGATGATCTTCATGGGGCTTGGCTGGGCTCCTTCATACATCTGAAGTCAGTGAGGAGGGCCAGCCATCCCCATTTCTGGGAATGTGAGGCATTGAGTTTTTTGTCTTTCACTTTTTTGGTTGTTTTTTTTTTTTTTAATGTTTATTTATTTTTGAGAGAGAGAAGCAAAGCGCGAGTGGGGAGGGGCAGAAAGAGTGGGAGACACAGAATCCAGAGTAGCCTCCAGGCTCCAAGCTGTGAGCCCAGAGCCTGATGCAGGGCTCAAACTCACAAACTGAGATCATGACCTGAGCTGATGTCAGATGTTTAACCAGCTGAGCCACCCAGGAATCCCTTGTTTGTTTGTTTTTTTTAATTTTAGAAAGAGTGTACTCGCGGGAGCAGGGGAGAGGAGAGGGGCAGAGGGAGCGAGAACAAGAATCCCAAGCAGGCTCCACACTCAGTGCAGAGCCAGTCACAGGGCTTGATCCCAGGACTCTGGGATCATGACCTGATGCTTAACCGCTTAACCAACTGAGCCACCCAGGTACCCTGAGGCATTCTGTTTTAAAACTAGGAGAGTCCCAGGCAAAAGGGAGTGAGCTGGTCACCCTACGTCAGCTGGTGGATGGGCTGAGGGCTGATTGTCATCTGGGGCAGTGTAGGAGGGTGACTGGGTGTGTTCCTCTTGTGATCCAGTAGACGAGCCCGGGCTTGATCCCCTGGCATCTGAGCCAAACTCCAAGGGAACGGAAGGCATGAGCTCAAGGACTCACACCTTATCAGTTTGCCACATTCTGTTGGTTAAAGCAAGTTACAAGGTCAGCCCAGATTTAACAGATGGGAGAGGGTCTCCACCTCTTGATGGGAGCTGCGGTCACCTTGCAAAGGAGTGTGGATACAAGGAGGGCAAGAATTGTGTCAGTTTTATAATCAATGTACTGCAAGCACTAAGAGCTCTGTTTTCTGCAGCAGTTGGATACCGTGTTGCCAGCTGCCAGGACACCAGAAGCCGCAAGTGCGATGATGAAGCAGAGAGGACTTAGGGCCTCCCAAAGACTCTCCTCTTTGTGTCTTGCTTTCTCCCCCCTCTCCTTAGCCCCTGTGGCTCCCACTGAATGGAATGCCTTTCCTCTTTGCCTGGCCAATGCTTCTCTTTGGGAATGGAGCTTGGTAGTCACTTCCTCCAGGAAGTCCACCCTGATCTCCCATGCTGGTTTAGCAGCCCCTCACCCCGCTGGGCCACCACCCCATGCTCCCACAGCCCTCCGTGCTTCCCTGTACCACAGCACCAGCACTGTGGAGACTAGTTGCTCCTTGACTCCAGGGACGGTCGGGTCTGCCTCTGCATCCTGGCTCCCCGCTGAAAGCATGCGTGCATAGCACATGCTCAGAAAGTGTTTGCTTTAGAGCTGGCTTGAGGTCACTGCTAACCAAGGGTCCAGCTGGAATGGGAGCTCATGTCTTCTGAGCCCTAAAGTCATTGCTCTGTCCCCTCCACTCGGGCCCCAGTCAGCAGTAGACGTCAGCATCATCATGCCCTCTTCTGCCAGGCACAAGACAGTGATCTGACCATGGCCCCAGCTGTGCTAACTGGTTCGTGCTTTTCTGGACCTTGGCACTGGCAAGGGTGAGAGTCTGCACGCGGAACGACAACACTGACATGGCTGTCAGTGTGGACGTTGGACCTCCATCGGGCTCTGCCTGCCACGGTGGTGTGACTCTTTTTTCAGGATCCCTGCCGGTGCCCAGCTCCCCGTGACCGGCCCCAGCCCTGCAGGCCCTGCGGACAACAGAAGGAGCCAGTTTGGGGAGGGAGAGAATCAGGGAGTCCGGGACCCTCCTCCACTCGTCTCTCACCCTGGGCCCCACCCCAGGGTTCTCTCTGTGTCCCGACCCCGACCCCTCCTGCCTGCCCCTTCTTCTCCACTCACAGCCACCACCCTCATGCAGGCCCCTTCACTCGAGGGTTCAGACAGCCTCTCAACTAGACTCCCTGCCTCCACACTCACACGTCCACCTCCAAGTCAGAGTGCACTTTCAAAGGCAGGAGACTGTGGCGATGAGGAGCAACACTCAGGAACCAGATCGCCCAGCTTCGGCCACTCCGGGCTGGGTAGCCTGGGGAACCAGAGAGGTTTTCTTAGCCTCTCTGTGTCTCCTCCTGTGTCTGTGAGGATGACGACAGTAGCTGCGTCTTAAGGTAGCTTTGAGGATTAGCCGCGGCACGTGCATATGCTGCAGTAGTGTTCCATGTACGCAGGCCATCATTGTCATCATCTCCGGCGTACTTCAGACCCTTCAGTGGGCCACGCGAGTTGCAAGCTTCTATTCCGAAGATCGGGCTTTGGCCTCTTAGCTTTCCTTCATCCTGCCTTGAACACAGATCTAATGCTTGCGGTATAGCAGCCACCTTGCAACCATGATGGACTGTTGGTTCCAGCCTGAATGACTTTTCCCAGGCTACTTACTGCATGAAGCAAATAAACCCTGTGTCTGTCTCACTGGAGGCAGGGGGAGTCCTAGCTTCTAGGCCTGACGTTCATGAGCCTCCAGGAGCTGGTCCCCTTTCCTTCTGCCGCCCTCTTCTGAAATCATCTCCCACCCTCACCCCCAACTCTTCAACTTGATGTTCTAGCCGTACTGAACTAACTGTCTCAAATTCCTTTACGCACCCACTCTGTTTTGTGCCTCTCAACCAGTATTCACACTTTTCTCACTTTAATTCTGTCTGGAACTTCCCGACCCCGCTCATCTGTTTTGTGCCTGGTGAACTCCTAGTCATCCTTCAAAACCCTGCCCTGGTATCAACTCCTCTATGAAGATGTCACTGGCTTTTCCGTTCTTGGCAAATTCATCACGGTCTGCCTAGAAGTTGAAATAGGGTCTGAGTTTGATTCCCACTTCTGCTGCCTGCCAGTAACCAACCTCTCTGTGCCTCAGTTTTCTCGGGAGTCAAATGAAGCCAACAGTAGGGCTTTATGAAGGGTAAATAAGACAATAAACCCGGATCGCTTAGAAGAGCCAATAGTACGTACTCGGTAAATGTTAGCTATCATCCTTTTCATCATTCTTATGCTGCCAGATGTTGACCCCACTTGCTCTTAAATCTCTCCAGGGCAGGGACTGTTTGATTCCTGTCTGAAGCCCCTGCCCCTAACATAGCACCGGGCACACAGAGGGGGCATCAGGAAGTGTGGCTGACTTAGCCTTTGAAATCCCCTTAGCAGAGTATGTTCCATCCCCTTGGCATTCCCAGAAATGGAGCTGATAAGACCCGGAAGAGGAAATAACCTGGGCTTCCTGCTCTGGGACCTTTCTCAATGGGATCGCCAGCGCAGTCTTTCTTGACCCACGCCCACCAGAGGAGGTGATAAAGGCAGAAGTCCTCTGTGGTATGTAAAGGGCCATTTAAACCCTGCTGCTGCTCTCGCTGCTGCAGATTCATGGCCAGGAGAACCTGCTCTGGGCTCTAGGCCCCTCTGGGTCTGGTTGGGACCCGGAAGACCCTCCCTATTCAGGGTGGAGAGGGTACGTCCCATTCACCTACCTGTGTTGTCAAAGAAAATGTTAGGGAAACCGGGGTGCCTCTGGCATCCCTGGCTTTGTGGCTTACCCTCAGTTTCCACATCTGTTAAAAGGGGTTTACAGCATAGGGTTGTTGTGAGGATTACATGTAACAGCTTAGGTAAAGCAGCTGGCACAGAGCCCGGCATACAGTAAGTGCTCAACAAATGTCCCTTGCCTTTTCCCTCCCACCTTTTCCTCCAGCCTATCTATGCAGTTGAGCCAAGAGGAATTCCATAATCCCAACAGCAGGGGATTGGGTGTGTGATAAGCAGGCTGGCTCTCAAGATTAAATATGCTGCTGTCACCCTGGATGTGATCCAGGCACCCCCAGGTAGAGGGGCCACATTGATGCCTGCATATACAACCTGCGTTCCCTGGAGCACAGCCCAGACTGCAGAAACGGTCCCATCAGAGCTGAGGAGTCAGCCAGTTTTGTCCCAACACAGACCACAGGATCCTCCCTCACACGGGCCCGCGGTGACTTGACCGGGCTGCCTGGCTCGGCCTGCTGAGCGGCCGACTGGAACTGCTCGCAGAGGGAGTCCTTGAAGGACTTGAAGCTAGGAGGGAGACCTCCCAGGCCGGCTAGCCAGAGCCTGGGAGCCTAACCACCTAACCAGATGGGTGACTGGGCAGCCAGTGGGGACGGAGGATGACTCAGCTGGCACTCCAGATCTCCTCTCCTCTAGATCTTTACCTGGGGGCTCTCCGACACATTGTTTCCTTGTCTGCAAAATGAGACTAATGAGGGTTAAATACAGTACGTGTTGGGATTCCACAGGAGCGGGGAGGTAATACCTACCTTCCTGGCCTAACTTCCAAGTTAACTGAAACCGGGAGGAATCAGACAGATCATAACAATAGCAAATACTTACATAGCATTATCGGCGCACATTAAGGTTGAACGCGAACTTAGCAGGTACTTCCCGTTTGTCAGCCTCTGTTCTGAGCATTTCACGATGTAACCAATTCGATCCCCACGACGGTTCTATAAGATGGGCGCTATCGTTACTCCAGTTTACAGAGGGACACAGCAAGGTGCTGCAAGTTTAGTTGATTTGCCCCAAATCACACAACTAGTGAAGGGCTGACGGGGATTGAATGCTGGGTGGCCTGGCTTCAGAGGCCACGATCTTGAATAGTACACACACCAGTTACAACGGAGGGCACACAGTGTCACTTCGCCACTTCATCTGTAGCCAGAGGGGCTTGCTGACCCCTAATTCACCCTGGAGTTAGACTGCCTATCCATCCCATGGAGGACAAGAGAGGTTTGCTTTCTGTAGGCCATTTGGGGGGCATGGGGACAGGGGGGAGGGGGTTCAAGGTGAGGCAGGGCCGGTTCCATCTTTCGGATCCGCCTGACAGATGGCTGCCCCACCGCTCAGAGCACGTGTTGGTTTCCCAGGTCGGCTGCAACGAATTGCAGCAAACTCGGGGATTTAACACAACGGAAATGTATTCTCTCACTGTTCTAGAAACTGAAAAGTCCCAAGTCCAGATGAAGTCAGCAAGTTTGGTTCCTTCTGGAGGCCCTGAGGGAGAATCCATTCCGGGCCTCTCTCCTAGCTTCCTTGGGGCTCCTCTGCTGTGCATGCCTCCCTGCAGTCTCTGCACCATTATCACCCAGCATTCTCCTCTGTGCCTCACGGTGTCCTCTTCCGTCCTTTATAAGGGTACTCTCGTTAGATTTAGGGTCCACCTAATCCCATAGGCTCTTATCCGGATCTTCACCTTATTTATATCTGCAAAGACCCTGATTCCCAATGAGGTCACGTTCTGAGGTTCCCAGCACACGTGGGTTCCGGGGGGATGCTTTTCAACCACAACAGGGCAGATCAAGTGAGGGAGTGAGAGAAGCCACAAGAGATCCTCTAAAGGAAGTTTCTCTGTAAGAAAACATGGTGCAGGAGATCCTCCCATCTTAGTAGATATTGGCTTGGCTGCTTTAATGGGGAATGAAACAACAGTGGCCAAAGCATAACAGATGCTTGTTTCTCTTGGGTGTAAAATCTCAGCTAGGGGGATAGAGAAGTTTCTGTGTCACAGGGTTCTGCAGGAACTGAAAGCGGCTTCTGTCCTGTTGTGTTGCCATCCCCGAGGTTATGCCCTCAATCCCAAAGACAGAGATGGCTCACTAGAGGGGGCCACACGTTAGCCAGCAGGCAGTGAAACAGGAAGTGGAAGGCACCAGCTTCCTTCTAACAGTGTAACCAAGAGGTTGCATAGAACACCTCCACTCACAGCCATTGGCCAGAGCTTAGCTGGTCATACCTTGCTGTGAGGGCATCTGGGAAATGTAGCCTTAGCCGAGAGGTCATGTGACCAGCTAAAGCTCAGGGAGTTCTCTTTTCTAAAAGAAAGGGAAAGTGATCATTGAAGGACAGCTAGCATGAAGTATGGGAAGCCCCTGGCACATGGTAGGTGGTCAGCAAATTATGATTTTAATCTTCTGCCATGGCATTGCTTCTCAATGGCCCCATGCCAGTAAACCTCTACATTTTCCATTGACCCTGTCACCTGTCATCACAGTAACCCAAACCCAGACTGATCATGACTGCATATTCTTGGGACTTCCTTTCGTACTCCTTAACTTGGCTCACAAAGTCTACCGCTCTCCAGGCCTGCCTCCCTCCCTCCCAGCTCATCCCTGGACCCCAGGTTCCAAAGCCCTGGAGTAGGGAGGCTCTCCAAGTTCCCTGTAGCTCTGATTGCCAGGAATCTCCTGTGTCCTGGAATCTGAACCCCCAGGCACTGCACGTTCTGCCCATGCTGAGTCGTTGCCTTCCTGCATCCTGGAGGAGTTTGTGGAAAGAATTCTCTGGCATTAAAGGGTGAAAGTCAAAACAGTAATTACAACAACATCTGTTCCTGAGTAGAAAGCGTATCCTCTGCACACTAGGACACATGCCTGCACAGTTCAGCAGGCTGGATGTTGAAATGGAAGAGAATGTCCTGGGAGTGAGGACTAATGGACCCGGGCAGGATGGAGGCTGTGTTCCTGGCAGGATGCTGTGCTGAGGAATGGCGACGGGGCATGTGTAGGTGGTGAGTGAGGCACCGAGTGAGTGAGTACAGGACAGAGGGAGTGAGTGAAGGAAGGAGTGAAAGAGTAGATGGATGAATGAGTTGATGAGTAAGTGAAGAAATGAATGAAGGGATAAGTAAATAGAGTGAATGAATGTGCGATCTTGAGTAAATGAATAAGTGCAAATTCAAAGAAATTAATGTGGATGGATGAGTGAATGAAGGAATGAGTGATTAAGTGAAGAGATGAAAAGTAATAGACTAAGTGGCTGCATGGATGTGTGAGTGAGCCAGCAATTGAATTACTCTTCTGGGCAGAGAGGATTGGCTGCAAGACTGGAAATATGGAGGAGGACTGGAGCCTGATCCAGCCGGAGGCCCAAGGTCAGCATCAGCCATGCTAGCTCATAGCTAGAGCTAGCACAGCAGAGCCAAGGTTCACACCCTGGCTGTTTTGGACCCAGGGCTGTCGATGGCCTCCTGTGCTCTGGCTGATGTGAATAGACTTTGTAAGGGAGAAATGATCTTCTCTTCCTTGGAGAACTTTACCAAAATTTTCTGGTGCAGCCAGAAAAGCTCAAGGTTCTATAGGTATTTTGTATTTGTGGCTATGATTCCAGGCTACATTTTCTTACCTTGGATTCTGCACATTGCCCAGCAAATTTGCAGAAAGTCCTGCAGAGGGACTACACAAGGCATCCAAGGATATAGGTGCAAAGTGCCCAAGGTGCAGGAAGCAGGGTCCCTGGGTACCACGGGAGCTGAGAACAACCTCTGACCGCAGAGGGAAGCTGTCGGGCAGGCTGGTGTTGGGTTTGCTGGTAGGACGAGCCGTGAGGTGAGTACCTTTTCCCTGTCCCCCTGAGCCTGGACTAGTTACTGCTTGGGAGGTCTTGATCTCAGTTGACTTCAGCCATGCTTCCTCTGGCATTGCTACAGATGCAGTGATGAAAATACACAGTCCTGGGCCTCACGGAGTTCAGAGCAGTGGGGCCAACAGACAAACCCACCATACATTAGAGTGTCATCATGGTGGCCAGCGGGGGGCTGCAGGACCCCAGAGAAGGGAAGGTCAGGGTAGGCGGCCTGGGAACTAGACCTTGGAAGAGGGTCAAAAGTTTGAGACAGCCCAGGCAAACACACGGCATGAACAGAGTCATGGAGGGATGGAAGGATGGTGAATGCCGATGAAATCCATAGCTCTGCAAACTGCTCGGCTCGCTAGACAGAAGGGGCCCAGCTGAGTTCTAGAAGGCAGGTCCCGGGTCTTACCACTGCAGCTGCAGCACGGAGAGCACAGTTCCAGGCGCTTAGGAGATATTGTAAGCATTTGGTGGGTGGGTGGGTGGGTGGATAGATGGATGGATGGATGGATGGATGGATGGATGGATGGATGAATGAAGGTATGAAAGAAGGAGAAAGCAAAGGAATAGGGAAGAAGGAAGGTGGAAAGTACAGAGACGTCAGGGGCTTGCTCCAAGTTGTAAAGCAGATTGTTGGGCTAAACCCAGGGTTTTAGAGACCTATACAAGGAGAGCAGGCCTAGGGAAAGTTGGGTCTGTGGGTGCCCTGCACTTATGCCCAGGTCAGCACCTGGTACACAGTTAACACTTAGTACAGGTATTTTGGGTGAATGGATGAAGTTTGCTGTTAGTAGGTTCTTGGATGTGTATCAGAAGAAGACAGATACAGTGACCTGGCAACTCCTCAACCCTTTTTGGTAACTGATTATAAGCCGTAACAGCTTTCTATACTGACCTACTCCAACCCTCTTCTTTTTTCTTTTAAGTGTTTATTTATTTTTGAGAGAGAGAGAGAGAGAGACAGAGTGAGGCAGGGCGGGGGGGGGGGGGGCGGGGCAGTGTGGGGGTTGGAAGGGCAGAGAGAGAGAGGGAGAGAGAATCCCAAGCAGGCTCCATACTGTCAGCCCAGAGCCCAATGCAGGGCTCGATCTCACAAACCATGAGTTCATGACCTGAGCTGAAATCAAAAGCTGGACTCTTAACGGGCTGGACCACCCAGGCGTCCCTCTTCTTTTATGGGTGAGAAAACTGAGGCCCAGAGAAGAGAAGTTGTTTACCTTTCTGCATTTCATCCAGTGGGATTTAGATTTTCCGGTGGAAGTCCTTAGAGGCCCAAATTCTGTTTCTTACACCACCACTAACTGTTTTCTTCATTGAAATGGGTGATCTCTAAGGTCCCTTCATGTACTCCCTTCCTACCCACCTCATTCGTTTCACAAATGATACTCACTGAGCATCCCCCATGTTGGGGTCTGCACCAGGTTCTGGGGGTACCAGGGAGAAGCCCCTCCCCCGAGCCCCACCCCAGGCCCTCAGCCAGATCACATTATCTCAGCCCCTGTCAGGTAATACTTTTTTTAATTTATTTTATTCTTTTAAGTTTATTTCTTTATTTTGAGATACAGAGCATGAGCTGGGGAGGGGCAGAGAGAGAGCGTCCCAAGCAGGCTCCACACCATCAGCGTATATCCTGACGTGGGGCTCAAACTCACAGACCGTGGCATCATGACCTGAGCCAAAATCAGGCATCAGACACTTAATCCACTGAGCCACGCAGGTTCCCCAGAGAATATTTTCTTAAACTGCTTATCCGTCTGCCATTCCCCCTGACTGTAAGCTGCTCAGGAACATTTTTCATTTTTATGCTGCCTTAAATTCTTTCCAGAGAAAGGTGGAGAGTTGGTATATATGTTAATTAATGTACTGATTATTTTTCTTATTTTTTTTAATGTTTATTTATTTTTGAGAGAGACAGAGACAGGATGCGAGTGGGTTAGGGGCAGAGAGAGAGGGAGACACAGAATCTGAAGCAGGCTCCAGGCTCCGAGCTGTCAGCACAGAGCCCGACGCCGGGCTCGAACTCACGAGCTGTGAGATCACGACCTGAGCCGAAGTCGGACGCTCAACCGACTGAGCCACCCATGCGCCCCCTGTGCTGATTATTTTTTGTCCTTTGTACCCAAAACATCTTGCCCTGGTAGGCATTCATGGGACATATTCACTAGAGACCACTAAATAGGCAGATGATCTCACAAAGGTGAGAATCACAGCAGCAGGGGAAGCACAGGAGCCACGGAAGCCCGGAAGATGGGCTTCTGATCTAGTCGGAGGGTGGGGGAGGCTGTTGGAAGGAGGTGACTTTCTGCGTCTTTCGGGACAGGCGGAATTGCTCAGAGGAAGATTGCATGACAGAGAGAAAGGGCACAGCGTGGACAAGGTGCCCCAGGCCTCAGAGAGCCTGGCCCACTTGAGGATCTGCTAGTGACTTCTGACGGTGCCCGGGTCACACCCTTCACCTCCCATCCACACCTCCCCAGTGGTGCACGGATTGCCCACGACTCGGACAGTAGCCGGAGGGGAATGGAGAACTACCTGCCTGTGCAGGCAGCCCACTGGCACATAGCCCACCCACGCGCGGAAGTCTGTCACCGGGGCTGGGGTGCCGGCTTCCACCGCGGTGGCCAGCGTGCAGGGTGCACCCTGCAGTCACTTCCCCAAGCTGCCAGTCCAGCGGAGCCACAGCTCCGTCCCTCTGGGGCCCGTGTGCCGGCCACCACCCGGCCTTGCTCCCAGACAGGTGAGTGCTGTGAGCCAGCCTCGGTTTCCTCCAGGAGAGCAAGTCATAGCTGTTCACGCAGTTGGCGGAACTGAAGCTCGCCTCTTGCTGGGAAGGACTTACAACCTTTTTTTTTTTTTTTTTTTTTACCATTTAAACATTTTTTTTAAGTTAAATCAGCCCCCTGGCGGGCAGCATGTAGGTAGGCTGGGTTGGTTGGGAGGTGGCAGAGGGAGAGGAGTAATGGAAGTCAAGGAACCCAGTCAGGAGGCAAGTTCGGAAACTAAATGTGACCCAGATGCACATCTGCAGGCTTATAACCCAGATTTCAGAAAGAAAGCTAAGGCCAAGATATTCTTAGAGTAGGAAGGAGGGAGGGAGGGAAGCAAGCTAGCGAACTCTGCTTGGAAACAAACATCAACTATTATTTAAACATCAAATATTATTAGAGCAAAAAGCGGCAGGTTTCCGGGGCAAGCACTATCTGGATAGGTTGCTGTTGCTCTGGGGTTAATATGAGGAAATAGCATTCTTAAGCACCCATATTAACCTGTCTGTTGTTCTATGGACTGTGACAGCTGCATTTTACATCTTAATGGCTAACCATTTATTCACACACACACACACACACACACACACACACACACACACACGGCATTTTTTTTTTAGCCCATGAAGCAGCTACTCAAGGCTAGAATCTTTGCCCCCACAAACAGGTTTCAAGGAAGAAGCCCCAAGGAGGCTTTTAGTGGGTTTCACAAGAAGCCCTCACCATGTGCCCCCTTCCATTTGCCCAGATCCTCTGGCTCTCTGCCTTTTCCAAGTAGCCCTCGGGCCTTCCTCTCTCACCCTTCCTCTGTGCTGTTGTGATCTCTCCTGGGAAGGAGTCACTCTTAGGTACCTTACACTCTTAGGTAACGGTCAAGCCACAGTAGCAAATAAACATGTGCAAGGTTCCCATGTGCAGGGAGAAGGCAGTATGAGCTAGGAGAGCGGAGGACGAGGACCAAGCTGGAGTAGCTTCCACAAAGAGAAAGGATGTGACCTGGGTCAGGGGAGGAGCGTGAGTAGCGATCTCAACAAGAATAGTTACACTTACATAGTACCGACCACCTGCCTGGCTTCATTCTGGGAACTTTAGCAGTTCCTGGATTAAACCCACTTATTTAACCCTCACAGCAACTCCTAAGAGGCGTAATTATGATCCCTTTGGGCGTAACTGAAGAAACTGGGGCACAGAGAAGTGAAGTCAGAGTGCTAACAGCTCTGAGTGGAGTGGCCAGGGTCAGGCTGAGTGTTCTGGCTCCAGAGTCCATGATTTTGAGTCTGTGCTATATATACCCCCTGTAACAAACCTTCACCTCCAAGAGGTGTTTATTGAGCACTTACTACGTGCCATGCGCTGCTCTATATGCTGGAAATATACATGAGTGAATAAAACAGATCCTGACCTGAGAGGGGAAAGCAGCTTTCTTCCGAAGTGACTCTAAGTCTAAATTGAGACCTAAAGCCAGAGGAGGTGACTCCTGGAAGAGGGAAGCGACATTTGCTCCCTGTGTGTAATGGCCTGCAGGATGGCTGGTTTGCAAGGAGCTCAGAGAACAAGGGGGCAGGCCAGAATATAGGGTCAGGGATGTGGGCTGGGAACATCGTAGAAATTTAATGTTTAGTGAAGTGCGGCGGGAATCTCTTGAGGGGCTTGACCACGGTGACATACTCTTCAGTGGTCGACCCAGTTTCCAAAGTTTCTCACACCCACTTTTTTTTGTCTGAAAGCAGTCTGGTAAAGCAAGGCAAATGTGGGGTTCTTGTCCCAGCCTCCTAGGTCAGAACACTGAAGTTCCTCCAAAATGATCACTAAAATTTGGAAGAGTGGGGATGAGGGTCCAGGTCGTCTGGCTCCAGGGGCTGGTGAGCGAGTCAGGGAAGAGAGAGGATGTCCACCACGTAAAAGCACTTGTACCATGTGATGGTGAGGGAGGTGGGGGTAGGCCCCCAGCGTTTGGAGAAAAGCTCTGAAGCGAAGGGATCCAGGACTGTGCCCAGCACACGGTAGGTGCTCCGTGAATGTCCGTGTCCCTTCCTTCAGCTGAAGCAAGCACAGCTTTGATTTTGCACACTGCCTGCCCACCACCTCCACCTTCCACGCTGGGGCGTGTTCTGGCAGATGTTTGGCTGGTTTTGGTGCAGTGCCCAAGAGAGGAGACAAGTTGTTTGTGTTCCTCACCCAAGTCAGGGTCCCTGTTTTCTAGTTCCAGAATGCTCTGCCGGGAGATGTGGCAAAAAAAGTGAATGGATGTGCCTTTGCCCGGACTCTGTAGAGGGAAACTCGAGAAGACAACTTTCCAGGTTTTCTGCTGCCCTGCCCCCGGCTCCCTTCTAAATATTCTGTAGTGCTTTGGTCCAAAAAGTTCCTCATCAGAGACAGCTACTTTGGAAGTTTATCCACCCGAGAAGAATCCCTAGAGTTCACTTACAAAACTCCTTTCCATACTTTTTTTTTTCATTTAATTCCCGTAATAATCTGGTGAGATAGCTACCTATTTATCAACATTTTATGAAAGGGACTTGAAGTGGGTGTTATTCATGGTGCATGTTAAACAAAACCCAAACACAGGTCTTCTGTGACCCCCTGTCTAGTCTTCTTTCGGCTGCGTGACAGTGTCTCTCTTGGTCCCATCTTGTGATACTGCTGTCTGCTCAGAGGCATCACCACACGCTTTTCCCTGCCTTTGAGTTTTCCTGCTCATCGGAAGGGTGATTTCGGACACCTTCCTGGTCACTGGGAAGATGTATTCCAGAAGTCGTACTTCCTAGGAAGCCGAGAGCTGAGAGTTGCAATCCTTTCTCTGGCTCATCTACCAGACATGGGTAGATGGATGCCAGCCAGTGTTAAAACTGTGGCATTGGAAGAGGGAAGAAGCATGTGGCTGGCTCCCAGCCTCTTATTTTCCCATTCTACTGGAAGGTCGTGTTCATTCGAGCATTTAAACCAAAAATAAATTATTGTAATCCACTTGCTAATTATACCATGCTGAAGTTCTAGACGCTGTAAATTGCAGCCGTGATATAACTAGATGAAGTTTCTGGGAGTTTATTTTTAGCCATTCAGCAAGCACTCGGTTTCCTAGAGGCTTCATTTGCAAGTCTAGAAGGGGACAGGGAAAATGCATCTGCACAGTCCTTCTTGCCCTGGGACTTGGATGGAGTCATTTAACCTCTCCAGCCCTCCTCTGTAAACAGGCTGTGGTTGTAGAAGCTGATCTTGAAGCCCTATCTGTCTTCAAGCTCTAACTCATTTTGTGACTATGGAAACTAGAACGTGTCCAAACATGGCCGTTCCCTGCCTAGTTCATCCTGGAGAATGCCAAAAGCCACCACCCCAACATGTTTGTGAACCATGCAACACAGGTCTTTAGAAACCTTGGGCTCAGTGGATGTGTAGTCCCACTGTCCTGATTCTTCCATTTGGTGGGGTGGAGAGAGGAAGGATTTTATATTTATTTAGCCCCTGCTTTGTACGTAAACACTGCTGGATGCTTGCACGTGAGTGAGTTTTGGACAGCCTCCCCCATCAAAGGTCAACGTCATCCTGTTTCAGTCAGTCCGTCAGTCACTCATGAACCTCTGTGTGCCAGGCACTGGGCTTGGTTCAGAAAACATCGTGAAGGTGAGGCGGATGGGACTCCTAGCCCCCAAAAGACCAGAAGGGAAGGTAAAGCATGAAATAAATATGTCGAAGTGCTCTTTGAGCTGCAGTATTAGCCACGGGTGATAAAATTACTGGGCGCCATCAGAGTTTTATCACAGACACACCTGTGTCTGTTGTGGGAGGAGACTCAGGGAGGGCTTCGAGGTGGAAGAGGTACGTGAGCCAGGCTGGATGTCTAAACTGGATTCAGAAATGTGGGGGGTTGGGTGAGGGAAATCAGAGGCACCTGGTTTGGTAACCTTGGAAACTTCCCTGGCCAGATCACAGGGATGGCTGTCCCTGGCCAGTCAGCATTGAGAGATGCCTAGCAGAGCACATTCCTTCTCATACACCATGACTTCCAGCGATTTGTCTTTAATTTTGACGTAAGTATAATTTTTCAGAGGGTGAGCATAAAAAATCCTTTGGAACAGTTTCTTTGTTTGGATGCTCCTAGTATCGAGACTTCTGGATAAGCGATCTTTACCGTATTTATGCAATTTGGAGGTGGATGGGTGGGTGCGTGGTCAGATGCATGAACGGATCGTTTGATATCCTCGCAGAGCTGCCAGGGCAAGGGGACGGTGGCAGTTAAACCAGCTAGGCTTGTGGGTAGCTTTAGGAGGGGCTTTGCAGCTGGGCCTTGAATGATGACTAGAATTTCTTCAGCACAGCGTGAATAAAGGCCTTCCCTTCCGCGAGCAGCAAAAACGCAAGCATGAAATGACACCGTGGGAGAGTGGCAAGTTGAGGCCAGGCCGTAGGAGGGTAAGGTTACTAAATGTAGTGGCAGAGAGCACAGCCTTTGAGTTAGGCGGACGGTGGTGTGAATCCCAGCTCTGCCTCATCTAGTAGCTGAGTGATCTTGGGCGAATTCCACCTCCCTTCTTACCTTCTCCTTTCTTATCTGTACAATGGGAATATTAATAATACCTCCCACTGGTGGTGGTTGTGAAGGTCCAGAGAAATAAAGTAAATGTTCAGTACAGTGACGGGCATAGACTTAGTATCCACTTTCAAAGTGGCAGTTGAGGGTTCTGACGTTGTTGAAACAACTCTAAGTAAATCATGAAAATGCCAGTTTAAACCACAGAATTTAAGGAGGGAGAGAAGAGAAAGCTCGTTGCTCTTTCACAGTTAAGGACGAGGCAGAGAAGGAAGCTGCAGCAAAAGAGGCAGAGAAAAGGCCTTGGAGGAAAAAGGAGGAGCAGGAGAGTTTCCAGAAGGAGGCATTGACCCAGCTGGCCGAGGACCCAGAGAGGCCACTGCAGGTTGAGAAGCCTCTGGAATTTGCAGGGACAGCATCATTATGATTCTAAGAACATTCTAGAGGGGGAGTCACACCACAGTGGTTTTGGGGGGGGGGGCGGTGGAGTTGAGGAAGTGTTGGCTTCTGTGGCTCCCAGTAATTCTCTCTGGAAGGAGGAAGAGAGCTTGGAGTGGCCTGGGGACCAAGCCATGGGAACAGCTTTGTCAGATGAAGGCTATTTGAGCTCAGCACGACGTTTCTCTACCTTTCTAAACCCATGCCTCCATTTGATAGTCATAAACATCATTGTCCCCTTCCAGATTCTGATATTTTGGCCCCCATGACCCAGCGCTCGTTCTCGGCTCCATTTAGGAATCCTATCTGCCAAGATCTTGTCTGGATTTACCTCTTGTAGGTGTATTTTTAAAACAGTAGGAATTGAATCATTCTCTTGGAATGGTGCAGGCAAGAAACGATGCGGGTGTGAAGGGTGGTAACAAGGCTGGCTCCGAGACTGCACTGAGCATGTGCGAGGAGCGAGGGGGAGGGAGAAAACAAGGAGGGATCCTGGGGGTCTGGCTTGGAGGACCGAGTAAATAACTACATACCGGTGCATGTCCCTTCTCCATGTGGGTCCTCCCTTGACCTGCCTAGGTGACACCTCAGGGGTTTGTTGACAGGAAGAAACCAAATGGCAGACGTGCTCATCGTTTGGAAACTTCCAATGCTTTGTAACTCTAGGGTATCATTATCAATATTGCTATAAGCAAGAAATAGCACAGCTGGTTCTCTTTCTCATGTACTCTCTGTTTCTGTCTGCACAGCTTCTATGTCAGTAAGTGTAATTCTAAATGGCAGGAGGGAACTAATGTGTATTTAGCTCACGGACCCTTTTACAAATAAGGAAATGGATGTGTGTGGAGGTTAAAAAAACTAGCTTAGGACAACAGACAACTGCAGAATACACGTTCTTTCCAAACACACATGGAACGTTCACAAAAATTGGCTGCATCCTAGGCTACAAAATAATAAATTTTAAGGAATTAGCATCTCAATAAATTTTAAGGAATTAGTGTTCTACAGCCCACTTTCTCCCAGCACTGTACAAGTAAGCTAGAAATCAATAACAGAAAAATGAGTTTAAAAAATGGTTATGTGTGTGTGTGTGTGTGTGTGTGTGTGTGTGTGTGTGTGTATTGAGAGAGAGAGAGAGAGATTGGAAGAAGAGGAGGGGAGAGGAGAGGAGAGAGATTTACAAAAACACTTCTAGCTCATAGGTCAAAGAAAAAAATGATAATAGAAATTTTAAAATACTTGTAAGTGAATGGTAAAAGAAATATTAAATATCAAAGTTGTGGAATATAGCCAAGACAGCACTTAAGGGAAATTTATGACCTTAAATGCTTGTATTAGGGAAGAAGGGCTGAAAATTAACGAACGGGCTAAGAATCCAATTTAATAACAACAATAAACATAAATAAATAAGATTGCCCAGGGTTGCACAGTTATAAGTGGTAAAGACAGGATTTGAATACAGATATGGCTGGCTCCAGAGCCCTCACTCTCTCCACTATACCATGAACCTTTCTGTGTGCTATTTTCCATAATATACTCAGTGCCTGGAAATTCTGTTTCTCCCTAAGAGTCAAAGCCTGTCGGGTAACTCCCTGCATCAAAGGCTGGTGACAAATCCCACTCATTTATTCACGAATCCTTTTACGCACTCGTTCATTAAACATTTATTGAGCATTTGCTATGTGCCAGGCACTGTGATCACTACCTTAGTTGCTTTTCCTCTGAGTGTTCAAAAACCAGTCTTCAGCCTGGGGCAAAAGCCTCTGCTGCTGCTGCGACTACCCACCCTCCACCCCCACCCCTACCCCTCAAGCTGCCTGAATCTTCTCTGCTGCTTGTCAGAACAGCATCCTCATCAAAAATGATTGATTTCTCTCTTGTCTCTTTCAACAGGTAGACTGAAATTACCATGTGTCCAAATTAAAATTGCATACTTCAAGGATTATTTGAAGGACTATTCTTAGACCTTTTTAAGAAGATTTAAAGAAAAGTGAGTTGTGGTTTTTTTTTTTTTGTTTTTTTTTTTTTTTACACTTCAGAGAGTATTCATGATCTAAATTAATGTTATGGGTGATTTTTTTTTCTCTACCTCTCAAATGTGCGTTAATAGGTAGACTTTATCTCCACTTATTTTATAATACCTTTTTTTCCCCTAAGAACAATGAGCAGTGAGTACAAGATTACTGCTTGCCTTCCTAAATGATTTTACTGTCTTTCAAAAGCCTGTGGAATCTTACAGATGAAAGGGTTCTAGAGCCATGAACCATTCAATAGATGATGATAGAAAGATAGGAAGGAAGGAACGAAGGAAGGAAGGAAGGAAGGAAGGGAGGGAGGGAGGGAGGGAGGGAGGGAGGGAGGGAGGGAGGAAACAAACATGTAAATTATAGATATTTGGCTTGTGCTTGGAAATCTCCAGGGACTGATGAGGAACTTGGTACTTCCCCACATTTAGGATTTCTATAGAATTCTTCCATAATCTGCATTTGAAGTCCACTCCTCCTCACATTACCAAGCCTCTTTCTTCTTTACTAGACAGTCCTAAAAATGGTTGCAGACAAAGATCATGTTTTGCCTTGAGATCTTTCTTATTCTTTGTTCCTTCAATAATAATTTGGTTAGCAGTTCCTGCCCTGGTCACTTTCCCAATATTGCCAGTGCCTCCTTCGAAAGGCCTGCCTGGAACCCAGAAAGAGCTCTCCCAGTGTCCCTTGTCCCAGGAGATCCATGAGAGTCCGAGTTGAGAGAATCCCAAGACCAGACCTTGGTTTCAGGCCCAGCTCTGCTCTTGCTTTGCTCTTAGGAAAGTCCTTTCATTTCTCTGAGCTCAGAGAACACAAGAAGGGTAAGAGGCAAAAGGTCCTAAGATGCCTCCCATCCCCATATGGATAGTTCTGCTGACTTGGAGTAAGAAAGTTGCTGCTTCTTGATGTCCTAGGCACCAGAGCGGGCCAGGACTTGGGGATCATTGGGCCCTGGGTCCAATCCCAGTCCTATCGCTTACTGACTGTAGCCACAGGCTGCCACTTCCCTTCTCTGAGCATCCATTTCCTCATTTGTAAAATAAGGATATTGATGTATGTGGCAAAGGATTCGTGTGAGACGGGCTGGGATAATGTACATAAAGCACTTATTAGCTGGTATGTGGGAAGTGTTCAATAAATGCCAGTCCCTGTTCACCTTATAAGTAGTGATGGAGCTGCTTACCTTTCGCTGGAGAAGACGAGAGGTGGTGAAAATTCTAATAAGACAGAGTACGTGGGCATGCTTACTAGAGATAGGAGAGAAGTGTCCATATCCTGTAAGTGTTCGTGCAAATGCATGCTTAACTCTGAGAACTTTATGAAATTAAGACTTTACTCAGAATCGGAAGGATCTGTTGCTCTGGAATATACAGTTAGAGACACTTTTAAGGTGGGTCTGAGGGGCTGCACAAATTCTGCCAACCTCTGGCTGCCACCACCTCAGCCCTGGGTAAGAAAGACTGCTGTCCCCAGGAGGGTCCTTAGGCCCCCACTAGCCCTGGGGACCTGGAGAGTCCTCAGATACTTGTGTGTGTTCAGAGGCTGGTTCTGAGTGTGAGAGGCACTTACAAACTGTTAAGTGCCCTACACATGTATGTATGTTTGCATTACTCGTACATTATGGGATATTCAATACTTTGGAAACTAAAAGAGTAAAACTCTGATGAGCTGAGTGTGTAATGAATCCACAGACTCCAGTGCACAGATTTCTTGAGTAAAACAGCATGTGAACACGTGTGTATGTAAATATCTATGTACACATTTGCCTGTGTGTCTGCTCCTGCGTGCAGCTGTGTGTGTGTGTGTGTGTGTGTGTGTGTGTGTAGAGAGAGAGAGCGAGAGCGAGAGAATCTTTGGGTGCTGTAGGTGTGGTCACCACTCTACACAGTGACCAGCTGTCTGGGAGGAGAATGACCTAGGAATGAAAACACAGGCTGTGGCGTCGGTCACCCCCTCTCTGTAACTGACCAGCTGTGTGACCTTGGCCACGTTCTTGACAAAATGCCGCGGTCTCTGCCTTTATGGAGTCTGCAGACAGCGCTACTCTGAAGGGTTGAGGGAATCCACGTACGGTTTACCCTCCACGCTGTGCAAGTGTCCAGGATGCCTGAGTGTCCTTCTCCCGTGGTTCATGGAGTTTGTCGGTTCATGAAAAGCTATTCCACAGGGCCACTCCCCAAGGTCCCAGGCACCTGGGTGGATGGAGAGCCCGCACAGGTGAACACACGCTCTAGCCGTCCTGAAAGGGCCAGTTCCGGGGATGGGCCGCACCTCAGCCGTCCTTCTGAGTCTCCTTCCTCAACCTGGGTTTGGGGCTGACAAATCGTAAATTCGGAAGTGGGAACTATGTTGTCATTTAGGGTGTGGAACAAGGATTTTTTTTAGTTGGGAAATTACATATAGCCACGATCATGGCTTTGGTTCTCCAGACAGTTACTGACTGTACGCACAGGGGTGCCACTTCAGGCTGATGCTACCGTGGGTGCCGCTGGCCAGGGGTGCCCCTTTTGGGGTCATCCAGACCTGGGGAAGCCTGCATAGTCCTGTTCTGTGGGGTTTTTCAGATGGTACATGCATGGGTCACGCAGTTAAATTTGGTGGTTCAAGATTATCATGTCTTAAAGTGAAACAGAGTAACCCAGCAACCCACAGAGTGAGTGAAAATATGTACAGTGTATATTTTCAACAAAGCTCTCCTATCCATAATAGTTACAGTGGGGGAAAAAAAAAGAGGAAACTCCCACAAATCAGTAAGGAAAAGACAACCTAATAGAACAAAGGCAGAAGACTCAAACAGGTGCTTCACAAATGAGGATATCCACGTAACCAGTAAGCATATGAAAACATTATCAGTTATCAGAGAATTACTGATGAAGCCCACGGTGACGTGCTACCGTAAACCCATGAGAACAGCCTCAGTGAGGAAGGCGCATAATACCTCATGTTGGCAAAGAAATGGAGCCCCTGGAACTCTCAGACCTAAGTGGTTGAAGTCTAATCTGGTGTATCGACCTTGGAAAACTCGCAGGATCAGCTAAAGCTGAACATATCCACACGCGCCGTTCCATTCCTGGATACACAGCCACGAGGCATGCACACACGTGTCCACCAAAACACGTGGCCAGTGGAATGGATAAAATGTGGTATGTCCACACAAGGGAATATCAGTGACCCTCACAGGGTCATTAAGTCAGGCATTAAGAAATGTTGATGCATTTATATAAAGTACAAGAACAGACCAAACTAATGTGGGCTGTTAGAAGTCAGGACAGTGGTTACCCTTGGGGGAGGAGTTGGTGGACGGGAAAAGGCAAGAGGGGGCCTTTCAAGGTCCTGGTAATGCTCTGTCTTTTGATCTGAGGGCTGGTTACACGGATGTCTTCACTTGCGAGAATTTATCTAGGCCATCATCTAAGACATGGGCACAACGCTATACTTACATCGTGCTGCAGTAAAAGTTTATAAAATGAATTTACAAGTCACGATTTATAAATGCACGCAAAAGAATAGAAAATACATTAGGTACCAGCGTAAAGTAAAGCTCCCCCTGTGTACTATATGTGTGTCTACATTGAGTAGGGACGTCAAATGTATTTCTTACTGTGAGTCACAGTCCAAAACCTTGAGAGCCACCGGCTCAAACTAACCGCCTCATTTCAAGACAAGGACTCCGAGACCCAGAGAAGAGGGGCATTAAGAGCAGAGCTAGGAGGAAAGCAGAGCCGAGAAGATGCTAGGTCTCCTTCTGCCGATTCTGTGTCTCTCATTTCCCTGCCAGTTGGTGGAATGGTGCATTCGGCGAGTAGACTCCGTCTGGCACCTTCATCTCCGGGAGGCAGTCCTGGGCTTTCAGTCCAAGGGGAGCGATCGCTTTTCCAGCCACAGACGGGCAGTGTCTGAGGCCCGGCCACCTCTGCAGGGGCCTGGCTCCAGCTGCCCTAATCCCTTCCCGCCTCTCCTACCTAATCTGCTTCCTTCGGCGCTCTAGAAACATTGCTGCGCTCAATCGTGTTTTCATTCGTGTGGAGTGACTGTTGTGCCAAAGCCATTCTATGGGTATACAAGGTGGAAAACTGTGAAGAAAATGCACTGGGAGAAGGGAGTCCAACAGAGTATGCCTTGGTTCTGGCTTTGTGCTTTCAATGTTACAAAGTCGTGAGTCTAGTCGGCAGACCTCTCCTGCGGGGTCTGGGAGCTCCCAGCGTCTGAGGGTGTTCGATTTGCAGGCTGTGGCACTGTCCCGGCCAGGCAGAGTTTCGCAGAGGAGGGAAAGGTCCTGTGGATTTTAAAGGCTTAGTATGAGCCTCGCACAGGGCTGCAACCATCTTAAATAGGAGGGTTATATAACATCAATGGCTTTCCAAGTCTTTGGACTATGACCCACAGCATAGAATTCATGGGGTGTCTTCACTCAGGACACACCCCCACTCACACTGGGAGATGGGTATGGTTGAGGATGGGATAGCCCAGGTCTCTCCAGGAGGGGCATCTAGCCCAACCTCAGGGACAGGGAGGCAGAGGGGGCCTCAGAGGTTTCAGAGAAGCCAAGAGGCCCGAGCTAAGGATTAAAGAAAGGGGAACCACACAGGCAAGATTGGCGAAGAAAGGCCAGCGGGTGAGAACCTCATTTGAAAGAAGCAGCGTTGTGCTCTAGAAACTGCCTGCGCAGAGTTGAAGTTGAGGATATGTGTGGGGAATGTGGGAGAGGATCCAGAAGGGGTGGGGACAGGGACCAGACGGTGAGGAGCCTCTGTGCCCTGACGAGATGTGTCCAGGGTGAAAAGGTAACCATTCATGAGATCCGTGGAGGCAGGAAACGCCTGTCGCCTTGGAGACAGAGGAGGACACGCAGGCAGGTGCGGCCATGAATGTCAGTGTATCCCACGACTGTGTTTTACACCACTCCCTTGTGCCACCTTCAACGAAGACTTTCAGAGAACGCTCCAGACCTAGGCCTGGCTGAAGGCGGGAACTGGAGA
This sequence comes from Panthera tigris, assembly GCF_018350195.1. Classification (NCBI taxonomy): domain Eukaryota; kingdom Metazoa; phylum Chordata; class Mammalia; order Carnivora; family Felidae; genus Panthera; species Panthera tigris. The sequence continues at coordinate 52,758,371 of NC_056669.1, forward strand.
GATGAGTAAGAAAGAGTTCCCAGCCTTGCGGTTCTGCCAGTGGACTGACAGGTCAAGAGCAAACACAAATTTGACACAGTAGTTACTGTTCCAGGGCAGAATGTCCCAAACTGTGTTCCAGGATGCCTCAGCCCTACAAAGTGTTGTTAAGAAAGAGAAGGAGGAGGGTTTCCTCTGGAGCGACCTGAGAAGTGCTGTATACTGAACCGCCCCTGCCAGATCTCACTTCCACGAGCATACTCAAGGCTCTGAGAAGTCCTGTAGTGAGGATACTAACCTAATGTCGCCCAAACTTATTTGTCCAGAACCCCTTTTAAATGTTTACTTATTTATTTTGAGAGAGACAGAGAGCACAAGCAAGGCAAAGGCAAAGAGAGAGAATCCCAAGCAGGCTCTGTGCTCAGCCCAGCACGGGGCTTGAGCCCACAACCGTGAGATCATGACCTGAGCCGAAATCAAGAGTTGGACACTCCACCGACTGAGCCACCCAGGCACCCCTGTCCAGAGCCCCTCCTTTTTTTTTGCATATGATTTCAAATCCCTCTCTTTTCCAGAACTTGTCTTAGGAAACACTAACCCAGAGAATGGCCTGAAGGTTGGGAGCTCTGATGAAGGAGAAAAGGACTCTCTCTGCATGAGAGAGGACAGAGAGAGTTTTCCAGAGAGGGAGATTTTGTGTGCAGTATATAAGACCTAGTCTGAGACTGGCAGGGAGTCTGGCCCCCATCGAGTGCCGCTAAATAATTAATAAATGAAGGAATGGCTACTGTGTTTGCTGGTGAGAAGAACCCCGAGTTCTCAGCAAGGGCTGGAGATGGAGGGCACACGTTAGCAATGGTGTTGAGCTAACCAATGGCGGTTAGATGTAGGGTCCCTTTCCTTTTATTTGCCCCCCTCTCTTGACTGTTTCAGAAAAGGCATTAGGAGACAGCAAAGGCAAAGGGGTGCAGGGTCACATACTCTAGAGCCAGACTGCCTGGGTTTGAGTCCCAGCTCTATCACGTCCCAGCTGGTTCCTTAACTCTTCTGTGTTTCAGTACCTCTCCCCATAAGATGGACCTCAAAATAGTGCCCAGGGTTCAGGGTTAATACAGTCAGGGTCCTGAGCCGGTGGGGGGCGGCAGGTGGTAAGCTCCACTTAAGTGCTAGCCGTTCTTCTTTGCCGGCTTCTTCTGCTGGGTCCCTCCCACAGCCCCTGTCTGGGTTCCCTTTCCACTTGCCCAGCGGACTGCAGGTCCTTGGATTCCTGAACGAGGTATTCTGTACATTTCTCCCCCCGCCCTGGCATTGGGAAGGGCCAGGATGATGTTTCTTCATTTTCCATAGTCAGGGCTGTTTGATGTAAGGCTCAGGTTCCACTCCCGGGTATTAGTGCTTAGCCGCTCCGGCTGAGTAAATATTTCTGAGGAAGTCCAGCACATCTATTATTAATTTACTGCAAGCAGTTGCAGTACGTTCCATAATCGCTTCTGCCTACAGATGTTTTTGTAGGCCGTGCAGAGTTCTCCTGGCCTTAATGCTTTTCCAGGGACGTGGTGGCTATTGGTCTCCGCTGCCTTTGTCTCCCTGGGGAAGGGTGGCCAGTGGTGCGGGGTGCACATTGGGCCCTATCATTCTGGCCATGGAGCTCATGGAATCTTTTCTTTACACCCCCTACTCTCAGCTTCATAGCTGGCTTAGTGGCCAGAAACCCCGGTTACCATCCTTGAGAGCACCCTCTCTGCCATGGCCCCATGTCCAGTCGGTCACCAGGTCCTAGTGATGCCATCTCCCAGACCTCACAAACCCAGTCCCTTCTCTCTTGTTCTGCTACCAATCAGCTCGTCCCAGCTGCCGCCCCTTCCCATCCCCCGGGTTCCTGCTTCCCTGAGCCCAAAACTACATCAGGACCCCTGCTTGGCATTGCCATGGAACCCCTGCTTTTTTTAATCAAGTTTCAATCTTTATATGACCTGTTCCTGTCCAGCCGCTCTGCTGAACTGTTGTCCATGAGGATAAGGGACCAACTTCATCTTACTAATAATGCTTGATGAATAGAAATCTCCTCCCAGTTAGTGACAGACAAGACTATGCTTTCCTTTTCTCCTCCCTCCCTCCCTCCCTCCTTCCTACTTCTCCTTCCTTCTTCTTTTCTTTCCTTTTCTTAATTATAGTTGAAAGGGAGCTAATGATCGCTTAGTCAGATTTCCCAGAGGAATCTCAAGGCCACTGTGGGAAGAAAGGAAGAAAAATAGGTAGGACCTTGAACCCCCAACCTGTCACCAACCCAGAAGTTACCCTTTATCTCCTTACACGTTAGAGTTTTATTTTTTATTTTCTTTAGAGAAAGTAAAAAATAGTTCTTTTATAGGTCTGACTCTGTAGCTGTACTTGCTAAGTTTATTTATTTATTTTTTAATGTTTTTTATGTTTTACTTATTTTTGCGAGAGAGAGCCCCAGCACAGCACTGGAGGGGCAGAGAGAGAGAGAGGGAGACACAGAATCTGAAGCAGGCTCCAAGCTCTGACCTGTCAGCACAGAGCCTGACGTGGGGCTCGAACCCACGAACCGCGAGATCATGACCTGAGCCAAAGTCAGACACTTAACTGACTGAGCCACGCAGGCGCCCCATATACTTGTTAAGTTTAAAGCAGTAAGCACCCTTATTGCTATATGACCTTGAACAAGTTATGGAAGCCCTCCAGGGTCAGTCTTATCATCTGCAGAATGGGGTAATGGTAATGTCTACCTCAGAGATTTGTTGGATTAACAAGTAAAGTACTTAGAATAATGCCCAACATATGGTAATGTGTTCAGTTGGTTACTGTGGTTATGGTTGTGATCATCTCCATTCATGAAACCATGCACTGGAGGTCTGCACTTGCATTTGCCTGGAGCATGTCCAAATCTCCCAGTGGTTAGCATTTATACTTTTCAGCTTTCACTGGCTGAGACACATATAAGGCAGAAAGCTGCCATGGATTCAATAATGTCTGAACTCAATGTGTGTTCGTCATAACAGCTCCTACATATGTTGTGCAAGATATTGATTCAGTTATAGACAACGCATGGTGAGCCAACATACAGGTTCCTGGGTGTCCCAGTAAAAAACACTCCCCCAATTAGAAAACTCTGATCTGGATTATTGCCGTTTCCACCGGAAACATGTTGACGCACACAGTAGGCACTAATATTGATTAAACAAGTAACTGGATGGATGGACGGACGGACGGACGGACGGATGGATGGATGGATAGATGGATGGATGGTTGAATGAATAGATGGATGAGGCTGTTTCACATCTTCCTCTTGATTTACTTCAAGCATGATAATTGTATATGTGTGTTAATGTGGATGTATCTATGAACATTTGCAGAGAAAGCCCCAGCTATTTCTGTCCCAGGGAAGAAGATAGTCATAGTTATGTAGTTTGCATATTTCCCCATTTTTTTAGTTTACAAGGTCATTTTTCACTGGAGCCCTTTCAGCTGTCCAGCATTAACAAAAGATAAGCACTCCTTCTGCCTCGTCCATGCCTTCCTCCTCCAACAATGAGAGCTTTGTGCTGGGAAGATTGCCTATGGATACTTCTTTCCCAAGGCCCCACAGCCTTGTCTGGCTTCTGTCAAGAGTATTGATGGGGGAGTGGGAACACAGTTGAATTCAGGGAGCGGTGCCCATGGCCTGGTGCCAGCTCAACAAATCAGGCTGGGGTAGATAATTCAGTGTCTCTTCTGGGATATAGGCAGCCTGTTCACCTGACCGGTTATCCAGCTATCTGCAGCCAGCACCCTGGAAGTCATCAAGCTCTGGTTTCCCAGGGTCTCTTGCTCAAGGCCCAGGAGGGGAAGCTAAGCTGGAGCAAATGGTGAGAGATGGCAGAAGGACAGGTAGCCAGCGTGAGGGTGTGAAGAATCTTACGCAGTAGTTATAGGCAGCTGCTGTGGCTACTGTGTCTAGGGCTTCAGTTCACTAATGAGATTAAAATGCCAACAGCCTGCCTCTACACACACTTACTTAGGAACACATTGGCTTGAACTGCTTAATGAGTGTTAGTCAGGAATCTAAGAAAGGCCTGGGCAGGCAGGCGCCTGGCTGATTCCTTGTTGATTAGAATACTAAATGTGTCACCCTTTGAAAGCCCTCAATTGCTTGGAGAGCAAACCCAGGGTTGAGATTTCCTGGTAACCCTTACATTCCCACTGTTTCCAGATGTTTATAAGTCAGTAAGCTGATCTAAGGAAAGAATGGTTAATGAGGATGTTTTGACAATGACAGGGACAACGATAATGATGATTATCACAGGAATAAACAGTGGTTATCAAACCTGGCTGTCCACCAGAAACACCCACGGATTTGTTTGTTTGTTTGTTTGTTTGTTGAAAATACAGCCTCCAAGGCCCTATCCCTAGTGATTTTACTTCTCCAGGCATGGGGGCCCAGGAATCTATACGCTTCATAAGCACACTGGATGATTCTGATGTTCCTGGCTGTACCCTGGCTTTGGGAACTGCTACTCCGTGGAATGAGAGCACATTGGACCCACACTGGTATCTGACTGTTACTTCCTAAGCTGCATGGCATTGTGCCTATTGCTTAGTCACTCATAATCCTCTAAAAGGGATTATGTAAAATGGTGCAGCCACTGTGGAAAGCAGTGTAATGATTCCTTAAAAAATTCGACATAGAATTACCATACGATAAAGCAATTCCACTTCTGGGTATATACCCCCCAAAATTGAAAGCAGGGACTTGAAGAGGTATTTGTATGTACATCTCCATAGCCACATTAGTCACAACAGCCAAGGGATAAAAGCAACCCAAGTGTCCATCAATGGATACTAAATAAAGGAGATGTAGCATATGCATACACGGAGTATTAGCCTTAGTTCACCTCAAGGTGAACCTTGAGGACATTATTCTAAGTGAAATAAACCAGTCACAAAAAGACAAATACTGTATGATACACTTATATGAGGTACCTACAATAATCAAATCATAGAGACAGAGAGTAGAATGGGATGTAGCAAAAGCAATTCTAAGAGGGAAGTTCATAGCAATAAACACCTATGTTAAGAAGCAAGAAAGATCCCGAATAAGCAACCTAATGCCACACTTAAGGGAGCTAGAAAAAGAACAAAGTGAGTCTAAAGTTAGCAGAAGAAAGGAAAAAATAAAGATCAGAGGAGAAATATATGAAATAGATAACACAAAAACAAGAGAAAGGATTCTCTGAACTACAAGTTGGTTCTTTTGAAAAGGTAAACAAAAGTGGTAAACCCTTAGCTAGACTAACCATGGAAGAAAGATAAAGAACCCAAATCATAAAAATTATAAATGAAAAAGGAGACATTTCAGTTACTACCACAGAAATTGAGGAGGTCATAGAGGCTACTATGAGCAACTATATGCCAACAAACTGGGCAATCTAGAAGAAATGGAAAAATCTTAGAAACATACAGTTTACCAAGACCAATCAAGAAGAAACAGAAAATTTGAATACGCCAATCATTAGTAAGGAGATTGATCAGTAATCAGAAATCTCCCAACAACAAAAAAAAAGCCCAGGACCAGATGGCTTCCCTGATGAGTTTTACCAAACTTTTTTTCCCCCTCTCCCTCTCTCTGTATTTTTTTTTTAATGTTTATATATTTTTGAGAGAGAGAGAAGGAGACAGAGCATGAGTAGGGGAGGAGCAGAAAGAGAGGGAAACACAGAATCCGAAGCAGGCTCCAGGCTCTGTCTGAGCTGCAGCACAGAGCCTAACATGGGTCTTGAACTCACAAACCGTGAGATCATGACCTAAGCTGAAGTTGGATACTTAACTGACCGAGCCATGCAGGTGCCCCAAATTATACCAAACTTTTCAAGAAGGATTAACACAAATCCTTTCCAAACTCTTCAAAAAAAAAAATTAAAGAGGAGTGAACACTCCCAAACTCATTTAATAACCAGCATTATCCTGATACCAAAACCAGAAAAAGACATTACTGGAGAAACAAAACAAAACAAAACACTATAGGCCAATATCCCCAATAAATATAGGTACAAACATTCTCAATAAAATACTAGCAAATGAATCCAAAAGCACATTAAAAGTATTATTCACAATGATCATGTGGGATTTATCCCAGGGATACAAGGTTGGTTCAACATACATAAATCATTTAACATGACATATCACATAATAGAATGAAAGAATCATGATCATCTCAATAGATGCAGAAAAAGCATTTGATAAAATTCAACATCTATTCATGGTAAAAACTCAACAAATTAGGCACAGAAGGAACATATCTCAACATGTAAAACCATATATGATAAGCCCACAGCTAGCATCATACTCAGTGGTGAAAAGTTGGAAGATTTTCATCTACAGATGAAACAAACAAATACAGAACAAAACAAGAGTGCCCAATTTTACCACTCTTATTCAATATAGTACTTAAAGATCTAGCTAAAGCAGTCAGACAAGAAAAAGAGAGAAAAGTTTTCAGAATTGGAAAGGGAAGAAATAAAATTGTTTCTATTTGCAGATGACATGATTTTATATAAACTCCTAAAGACTCTGCCAAAAACAAAAGAAAAAAGAGAGAGAAAGAAAGAAAGAAAGAAAGAGGAAGGAAAGGAAGGAAGGAAGGAAGGAAGGAACCTGTGAGGTCTAATCAATGAATTCAGTAAAGTTTCAGGATGCAAAATTAACATACAAAAATCAGTAGTGTTTCAGGGTGCCTGGGTGGCTTAGTTGATTGAGCATCTGACTTCGGCTCAGGTCATGATCTCATAGTTCATGAGTTCGAGCCCCACATCTGGCTCGCTGCTGTCAGCACGGAGCCTGCCTTGGATCCTCTGTTCCCTTCTCTCTCTCTGCCCCTTCCCCGCTCATGCTCTCTGTCTCAAAAATGAATAAACATTTTTAAAAAATCAACAGTGTTTCTATATACTAACAACAAATTTTCTGAAAAAGAAATAAAGCAATCAATCCCACTGACAATAGCATTGAAAACGGTAAAATATTTAAGAATACATTTAACTAAGGAGGTGAAAGATCTGTACTCTGAAAACTATAAGACACTGATGAAAGAAATCAAAGAAGACACAAATAAATGGAAAGGTATCCTGTGTTCATGAATTCAAAGAGTTGATATTGTTAGAATGTTCATACTATCCAAAGCCATCCACAGATTCAGTACAATCTATCAAAATTCCAGTGGCCCTTTTTACAGAAGTAGAAAAAGCACCCCTAAAAATTTATATGGAACCCCAAAAGATCCTGAATAGCCAAAGACATCCAAGTAAGGACAAAGCAACAGGCATCAAACTTCCTAATTTTGAGCTATATTATAAAGTTATAGTCATCAAAACGGTATGCTATTGGCATAAAAACAGAGAAATAGACCAACGCAAAAGAGTCAATATCCCAGAAATAAACCTAAACGTATATAGATAACAAATAGTTTACAAGGGAGCCATGAACAGTCAATAGAGAAAAGACAATAAAGACAGTCTCTTCAATAAGTGGTGCTGGGAATAACTGGATATTCACACGTAATAGAATGAAACTGGACCCATCTCTTACACCACTCTAAAAAATAACTCAAAATGGATCAAAGACTTAAATGTAAGACCTGCCACCAGAAGAACACATAGGGTAAAAGCTCTTTGCCGTGGGTCTTGATAACGCTTTCTTGGATGTGACACCCAAAGCACATGCAACAATATGAAAAATAAACAAGTAACACTTCAAATTGAAATGCTTCTGCACGACAAGAGAAACGCTTAACAAAGTAAAAAGACAACCCACAGAATGGGAAAAGATAATTGCAAACCATTTGTCTGATAAGGGGTTAATATCCAAAATATATAAAGAACTTATATAACTCAATAGCAAAAACAAACAAGCAAACAAACAAAACAATAACCCAATTACAAAATGGGCAAAGGTCCTTAATAGACATTTCAGTAGGTACATGAAAAGATACTAACATCATTCGTCATTAGGGGAATGCAAATTAAAACCACAATGAGATATTACCTCGCACCTAGAATGGCCACAATCAAAAAGATGAGATAACAATTGTTGACATCTGTGTGTGTAGAGTGCGTGTATATTTATTGGTGGGTATGTAGACATACACGGAATATTATTCAACCATAAAAAAAACAAGGAAATCATACCATTTGTGAAAAAACGGATGAACTTTGAAGGCATTAATGATAAATGAAATAAATCAAAAAGACAAAGGGACACCTGGGTGGCTCAGTTGCTTAAGCGTCCGACTCCTGACTTCGGCTCAGGCCGTGGTCTGATGGTTCATGGGATCAAACCCACCTCAGGCTTTGCACTGACCGCACAGAGCCTGCTTGACATTCTCTCTCTCTCCCTTTCTCTCTGCCCTTCCCCCACTCATGTGCTTGCTCTCTCTTTTTCTTTCTCTCTCTCTCAAAATAGATAAACTTTTAAAAAAAAGACAAAGACAAATACCGTATTATCTTACTTGTAGTTGAGATCTAAAACAACAACAACAACAACAGCAACAGCAATAAAAGCCCAAACCAGAAAAACAAGCAGACTCACCGAAAAAGGGACCAGACTTTTGGTTACCAGAGGCAGAAGGTGAGGACGAGAAGAATTGGAGGAAGATGGGCGAAAGGTACAGATGTCCAGTTATAAGCACTAAGGACGTAATGAGCAACATGATGACCAGAGCTAACACTGCCGTGTTAGATACGTAGGGAAATGGTGACGAGAGTAGGTCCTAAGAGTCCTCATCACAAGTAGAATTTGTTTTTCCATTTGTCTTTTCTTCTTTCTTTTCTTTTTATCATATCTGTGTGAAAAGATGGATTTCAGCTGAACCTGCTGTGGGAATCGTCTCACAATATATGTAAATCAAATCATCATGCTATACTCCTTAAACTTTTACAGTGATATGTATCAATTGTTTATCAAGAAAATGGAAAAAAATTAATGAAAACTTACTAAGTTTTTGAGCATAAGTATAAAGTACTTATATGCAGATCTGTGGTAAACATTTTACACAATCTCTAGTTTGCCCTAAAAAGTCCTATGAGGTCTATGTTATCATCACTGTTTTACAAATAAGGAAAACTGAGTCCAGTGACTTGTGGGTCCAAGGCAACATGGTTGACGTCGTTCAAGAATCAGAACCTGAAGTCTCTCTGGCATCAGTGTATTTTTGACTCCAGCAGATTTACTATGTAGGAGGTAAATCAGGGATGATTATTCATTTTCAGAAACAAAATCATTTACTTGCTTTACAGAAGTCCTTTGAAAAGCAACTCTCACGTAGTACGTTGAACATAAAACCTTGATTATAAAGATTCATCTGGGGAGAGCATTTTCAAGAATAATCTTTCCCATCTGTGTGGCTATAAAACTGTATCAGAACACTGTCACAGGTATTATGTTAAACATAAACTTGACTTAGACAAAAACTTTTCACTCTTTCCTCTATAGTAATATCATCTATTTGATATTTATTGGTGGTTAAAAAAAAACAAACAAACAGGCTTTGGTACTAAATTGGCATCCCAGCTTTACTGCTTATTAGCTGTGTGAACTAAGGCAAGCTACTTAGCCTCTCTGAATCTCAGTTTCTTCATCTGTGCAGTAGGCATTATTTTTTTTTAATTTTTTAAATGTTTTTTTTTAATATATGAAATTTATTGTCAAATTGGTTTCCATACAACACCGTGCTCATCCCAAAAGGTGCCCTCCTCAAATTGTTTATTTTATTTTTGAGAGAGAGAGAGACAGTGTGAGTGGGAGAGGGGCAGAGAGAGAGGTAGACACAGAATCTGAAGCAGGCTCCAGGCTCCAAGCTATCAGCACAGAGCCTGACGTGGGGCTTGAACTCGTGAACTGCGAGATCGTGGCCCGAGCTGAAGTCAGTCGCTCAACTGACTGAGCCACCCAGGCACCCCAAGTGCAGTAGGCATTATAATTGGGGTTTTATATATAATGAATGTTAAGCCCTTGTCCCTGAGTGTCACACAAGTGAGGAATGGCATTTGTAATTTACCATGTTCATCCAACTACCCTCTAAGAATGATTTGGCTTGCTATGTAGAAAACTATAGTCAGATTAATGTGAAGAGATTTTTTTTCCATTGTCAATTAATACATTGACATTCTGCTTTGTATTTCAGTCTCATGTGAACTTTCTGAGTGTCCTCAAATCCCATTAACACTAGGACACTGATGGATTTGAGTTTCTGGAAAAGCCAATCTAATATCCTAACCCTAAGGTAGAGAAAAATCCCTATATTCTACTTCTGTTGCCTCAGTTTCCTGACCTTGCTCACAAGATTCTGGTGGTCTTGGCCAGTACCCTAGAATGCCCAACTAGGAATAGCATGTGAGGCCAGCTAGAATGCTGCACCCTCTTGTAGACACTAGGGATTCTCAAGAACAAGGGCAGTTAGATATTGAGATCTGGAGTTCAAGAAAGAGGTCAGGGCTGAAGAAGAAGACTCAGGTTGCAGGCCCCAGAGTAGAAGCAATTATCCAGGAGAGGGGTAGCATGAGAAGAAAAGACCAGATTGAGTTTGTTGCAGTGATTCAGGGGAAGTGCGGACCTGAGTCAGTCCGTGGTAGTGGGAACAGAAGGAAAGTTATGAAGGTACAGTCAATGTGATGTGGTTTCTGCTAGTTTTAGGGTTAGAAAAAAGACATCAAGATAATTCAGAACTAATTCCAGCCCCAGCCCTGTCCTCTGCCCATCCCAGGTGAAATATGTCCCTCCTCATTTATGCCCCCTCTGAGTTTCTCCATAGCAAACCCCACAGTGTATTGTAATTGTCTGTGTATGTATCTACATCTCCCGCATTTCCATCATCCAAGGGCTTACTGACTTCCTTCCAGGTCCTGAATCAAGTGGTGTTTCCCCCCTCCTCCAGGCCTCTGTCTCCCTTATCCTGATTCATTTCTCTTCACAGCACTAGCCACACAGATATTGCATGTCTCCCCTGGCTAGCACTGCAATTCCAGAGAGCAGGGACTTGGCCTAGCCTGCTTTGTTTATGACTGTGTTCTTAGCACCTAGAAGCGTACTCGAGGTGTTCAGTGAACATTTGTTAAGTGTCCCTGCACTCTTCACATCCCTGACTGAATCTCCCCAGTTCATATGATGTGGCTTCCTAACCATCTTGGCCACAGCCTGGAGACCTCACCCCACACAGCAGTCCAAAGGCTGTCTGCACTGTTTTGTTCTGAATAATTGGGCTGGGATTCCCTTGATGAAGACACTCTGATAAACAGGTTCACTTATATAATTGGTGGGGTACAATGTGAAATAAAAATGTGTATCCCTTTTAAAAATTATTGAGAATTTGGGGGCGCCTGCTTGGCTCAATGAGTTAAGTGACTTTGGCTCAAGTCATGATCTCACGGTTCACGAGTTCAAACCCCACATCTGGCTCTGTGATGACAGCTTGGAGCCTGGAGCCTGCTTTGGATTCTGCGTCTCCCTCTTTCTCTGCCCCTCCCCTGCTTATTCTCTCTCTCTCTCTCTCTCTCTCTCTCTCTCTCTCTCTCTCTCAAAAATAAATAAGGCATTAAAAAATTTTTTTAATATTTTCAAAAAAGTATTAAGTATTTGAAGATAGCCACAGTGGAGCATTTAACCAAGGATGGACCCTTCTGAGTGCAGGACCCTGTGTGACTATACAAGTCACATCCGTACAGAGAGAACCAGGGCTTAGCAGCTTGTAAATATGAAGCTTGGAGTTTCTATTTTGTCATGTAGAAAATAAGGAACTATAGGACGGTTTTGAACAGAGGTGACATTTAAAGTTTATCTCATTTCTTTCCTGACTGTAAATTATACTCAGTGTGAAAATTTGCACAAGTGAAACAAGGTACAAAGCCCTGTTAATCTCTTTTTTCTCCTATCTCCCACCTTACAGGCACCAAATCCAAAAATAACCCATGAACATTTGGTTAATTTCCTTATCTGAGGTGGGTTTTTTTTTTTTTTCCTGATGTAACATAGTTAAGATCATACTTCAGCTGCCATTTTTGCCCTGCTTTATTCACATGACATTGTAAGAAGAGGCAGGTCAGGGGATCCCTCTTAAATGTATGCTTAGCAAGATTGGCCTGGAAGCCAGTTTACAGAGTGGACTAGGGGCACAGGGTTGACAGCAGGGACTGAGATAGAGGTAGAGTTAGGGTCCTGGAGGAGAAAACCGGGGAGGCCCTGGATTAAGGGTTTAAGGGTAAGAGTGGAAGGAGGACAGTTTGAGAGCTGAAGCTGATAGGAGGTGACCATAATCTCTACTCCTCTTGAATTCCCTTGATTAGTGGGAAAGAACAGGAAGATCTGGCCTTGTCTTTTGTAGACTGCAGGTGACAGCAAGCAGTGGGGCATTTCTAAAACACAACTCTTTGGCTTCTCCTTTCCAAGGTAGACCTGCCCTTCCTCCCCGCCACCCCACCCCACCCCCCTCTGCTGCACTCCCCAGCCCCCGGAGCTCCTACTCCCTAAGCTGGGCCCCAGAACAACCTTGGGCAATAGCAAATGGGAATCCATGGTGAGAGCAGGCATGGCGAGGTGAGGGTTCCCAACATCGGCAGATGCCTCAGGGTTTAGATTTGCCCATTTGTTGGTAATCTGCAGTGACTGTGCCTGCAAAGGGGAGAGTTAACATTGTCGCTGGATCCTTAATTGTGCATTTCATGAATTTTCATGTTTCCGCTCGCAAGCTTAATGTTGCTTTCTCGGTGAGTTTTTTTGTACTTGAGCATAAGAGCCTTGTAATTACTGAGTGTTGTGGATTGCAGAAGGTGATTAAAATGGATTTCATGAAATCGGAGTTCCCCCCCCACTTACACCACCAGGCCCAATAGGTGGGGGAGTGAATCAGACACAATCCCACCAAGTTCAGATAACCAGGGTATGAAGGGCATGAAGTTTCTTCTCCAGGCTTTGCCTGCCTGGGTCTTGGATTTGCTCCAAGATGGCCCTCTCTCTTCTCTTCCTCCCCCCTCCTCCTCCCTCTTCTGAATGAAGTCTAGCTGTCTCCCTGACCCCGCCGGGGCTGGCTGCTTTCTCACTCACAGCAACAATAAAACAGAGTGGATTTTCATCTTTGCTTTTGTACCACCACTAAGTGTGTTTCATTTGCCTTCACTGTCAGCCTAGACTCCCACCTGAGAGGTCATTCATTTTGAATAGAGGCTTGAAAATTGCTAAACCTAGCGAGGGTATAAGAATTCCCTCTTCAGCCTCCCTTTTTCCTAAGACAAGTTGGTTGTTGATGGAAGTAAGCTCCAACCTCTACCTTACTCTGAATCAGGGAGGGCCAGGTGGTGCTCCGAGGGGGAGGGAGAGGGTTAAAGAATCAGCGACCTAGTGGGGAGGGGCCAGGAGGGGGAGGAGTGGCCTGCAGGTTTCCTGAGGGTGGGAACCCTGCCTGGAAGGAGGAGGAGGATCCTGGTGGGATCCCTGGAAAAGGAAAGCAGAGAGGCAGGGAGTCCAGCCTGGCTAAACCAGAAGATGATGCTATGGAAATGACCCTCCTTGACCAAAGAGGAAACCAAGTAAACTTACCTAAGTGAGTGAGTGTGTGAGTGTGTGAGTGTGTGAGTGTGTGTGTGTGTGTGTGTGTGTGTGTGTAATATTAGTGCTGGAAGGGACTTGGGAAGTCATCTGAGCCAGTTCTTCCATTAAAAAAAAAATCTCTCCTTCACTGCAGCTGGCCTGGCCCAGAAGAGCCCAGGCAGCCCCTTTGTGTGAATTAGGAAATGGTACACCTTCCCTACCCAGGTAAACACAGGAGCCCAGCCCTGAATCACCCCCCTTAACTGTATGTCCTCGAGCAGTGAGCAACCTGCCCAACCGTATGCAGTATCCCTAGAACAGAGACTGAAAGTGGGTGTCTCTGACTTCACAGCACTCCCTGTGCCCCTAACCATACCCTCCGCCATACCAAAACCCCCACCACACTGAACCCTGCCTGACTCTCTCAGGGTTTCCTTGTATCTGAGAGCTTAACCACCCATATTCTAGAATTTACTTGTTGATATTATTTACACACAAGCATATACAAATTAACAGACACAGGTACACTTGCGTGAGTAAATGTGTCCTCTGTAAGTATTCAAAGATGTTACTATTTGGGGTGCCTGGGTGGCTCAGTTGGTTAAGCGTCTGGCTCTTGACTTCACCTCAGGTCATGACCCCAGGGTCGTGGGATTGAGCCCCCTAACTGGGGCTCTGCGCTGAGGGTGGAGCCTGCTTGAGGTGCTCGCTCTCTCTCTCTCTCTCTCTCTCACTGTGCCCCTCCCCTGCTCACATGTGCGAGCGTACTCGCTCGAGCTCTCTCTCTCAAATAAAAATTAAGATTAAAATTTTAAAAATGCGCAAAGATGTTACTGCTCATGGCAGAGCGTGTTCATGCAGGGCAGGAGGTCCTCTGCACCTCACACAAGGGATGGGATAGGTTGACACTCCTGTGGCTCATCACCTACCCTGCCTCTCTCTCCTCACACCTTACCCCTCCACCATGAACTTTGAGGTCCCCACACAGACGGCATTTTTCATAACTCCTTCTCATTGTGTGATCCCTCTGCCTGGCGTGCTTCTCTCTCACTCATTCCATCCAGAAAATTCCTGCCAAGCTGTGCTTTGGCAGTGCTTTGCGTCTCCTCTCCAACGCCTTCCTTGACACTCCTCCTCCACCCCTCCTTTCTCTATATGACCCATGTCCTCTGTGGATTTAGCATTTGTGGCGTGCCTGGCACCATATTGTACTTGGGTTTCCATGGCAGTTCCCCACTAGACCGTGGGCTCCTGACGGTGGGCCCACAGTCTAACCCATCTCTGTGCCCCCTGTGCAGCACGGCCCCTGGCAAATTGAGGAGGCCCCGTTTTGGTGAATGCCTTAGCCCTGAAAGAGGAAGGGAGATCCTTCACAGCACAGGCCCGGAAAGATGGCCACAGCTTAATAGCCTGGGAAAGCAGGGTCAGGTGCTTTGCTGACAAAGGGCCTGTCTCAAGGTACCCTGTCCCTGATTTCACTGTCACCCCTCTGAAGTCAACACACCCCACCCATCCTCTGGGATGGGGAGCCTGTGAAGCAGGACAACCTGTCTTTGGCCTGAACTGTGGAACTCACCTGAAACACACAGCTTCATAGACCTGACAGGGTCTCTGGTCTCCACTTCAACTTGGGGATCCAGGCGCCCCAATGGACAGCTCTTTCCTCCACTAATCCAGCACTGTCACCGCCTGGTCCTACTCAAACTGTTGACAGGGAGAGGTGGCAGCTGCTAAGACAATCCCCGTGACCCATCCTTCACCAGCACACATTCCCCAAGCACCCCCTGAGAGCTGGGCCACGGACTCTAGGCACCAGGCCAGAACTTAGCCACGCAGGCTTCCCAGTGTGCTGCAAACGAGTTATAGGGGGACACAGTTATCGATCTCCTCTGCTACCGGGTAGTTAGAGGTGGCACTGCCAGGCCAATATTACCCTCTTCTCTGTGTGCTGTGAGTTGGTGAGGGTTGGACAGCTACTGTAGCAGGTTTGCAGCAAATAAAACGTCGTCCTACCCTGAAGGTGGGACCATCCTATAACGCAGGGCTCTGAGAGTGATCAGCATGGAGATGTACAAAGTGTCTTGTCTGCAGACAGGGCGGACGTTATTACTTCTGCTAAACCGGTCACAGAAGACTTTACAGAAGAGGTGATATTTCAACTAGGCTTCAAAGGAGAAGTAGGAATTCACCAGCAGGAAATGTCTTTCGGGCCAGACCACGGAAGGAGGCAGGCAGAAGGCAAGGGAAGAAGTCACAACAATTTAGCAGCTATATTAGGTACCGGTGGAGTGCTAGGTATGGATTGTCTCATTTAATCCTTTCTGCAGCCCTCTGGTTATTCCCCTTTTATGCCTGAAGGGACTGAGGCACAGAGGAGTTCAGTAATTACCCAGAGCCACACAGCTAATAGTGGCAGAGCTAGGATTCAAAACCAAGCTTTGTTCCAGAGAGGCCATCGTCTTGTAAATATCAAACTTAACGTTCCTGAGTACCTATTATTTATTTGTAAGGCACTGTAGGACACTTTCCAAATGTGGACTCATTAAACCCTCTCAGCAGCCCTTTGAAACCTTTTACATGTGGGGAAACAGAGGTTTAGAGGGGTTGCCCAGCTTATCCCACTCCCTTGGGGGGCTGGGCTTTGAACCCTGGCCTACCTGCCTGGAGCTCTCTCCACGGCCTCTCAGGCTCTGTCAGCCTTCTCTCGCCTTGCTTCCCCTGCTAGGAGCCTCCTGGGATTATTCCCCGGGAGCTCAGTGAGAACCACTGCTTCGGAAGCCCATAAAATGAGGCTGGTTCGCATTCAGGCTGAGCAGCTCACTTCACAGGGCTGCCTCTGCCCACCTAGCAATTAGGCCGCATCACCCCAAGCCTGCCAAGAATGCTTCATAAATACTTGTGCCTGGCCAAATTTATTGGCGAGCTATATTAATCACATTTTAAAAATAAAAAGTGAAATGAATAATAAGTGGCAATATTCTGCTTTCATAAAAACCACCTGCAGCTCCAAAAGGTAGCTGGCACCTTGCTTTCTTGAACTGTCACACGTCCCTGCTCACTGCCATAAATGTTAACATCCCTCCTTAGACAGATAACCAGCTCTGACAGGAATCCACAGATGTGTGCAAAGTGAGTCACTGCTACACTGGCATCGTCAAATGGAGACGGTGGAATTATCCTGGGCCTGCTGGGTGGCAGGGAGGAAATTACCAACTGTGAGTGTTTTCCAGGCCGCGGTGGGGGAGGGGCAGGGAGGGAGGCCGAGACAAAGGGAGGACGGAGAACAGATCCTCCTCTGGACACACTCACCGAGTGGGAACCCATTTCTGGACCAGGTGCATGGTGGTCACCGGGCCTAATGGCCAGTGTCACTGCCAGCCTGGGAGCACCTGAGGAAAGAGGAGAGACATTGCTTTTTCTCGAGTGATTAATATTTTTACTTTTTCCGATTACAAAGTAATACCACCTACATGATGTGTCCTTCTGAGGATATAACATTTGGAAGCACGTGACGCCCTTTTGCCCCTTATTGGTGATATTAATTTTGATCACATGATTAACATGGCATATCAGTGATATATGTATATTAACACACACACATATACGCAATATATAATGAATCGTGAATCCATATATTAAGACATTTACATATATATGTTTTATGTATGTGTGTGTGTTGTGTGTATGGAGAGAGAGAAAATGAGAGATTTCTATTAAGGAATTGGCTTGCACAACTGTAGGGCTGGCAAGTCTGAAATCCACAGGACAGGCCAGCATTCTGGAAATTCAGGCAGGAGTTGCTGCTTCAGTTTGATGTGCAAGGTAGAATTTTGTTCTCTGAGAAACCTCAGTGGTTGTTCTGAAAGTCTTTCAACTGATTGGATGAGGCCCACCCACATCGCTGAGGATAATCTCCTTATTTTCTTAAGGCCAACTGATTCTAGATGTTAACCACATCCACAAAACGCTTGCACACTGTCAGCCAGAATGTTTGACTGAAGAACTGGGTACTACAGCCTAGCCAAGAACCCATAAAACTAACCATCCCAGATGGTTTCCAGTTCCCCTGTTGCCAGATTGTCCTTTGTAATAAGTAAGTATTTTATAGGGAGATACTTCAAGGCTATGTGAATATCCTGTTCTTTATCAAACCTTCCCCCCCGTCACCCCGCCCAGATCTACTACTGATTCTTGCTGGAATCGCTTTTACTATGACAGTTATATGAAGTGCTTTCCCTGGGAGAAGGGATCTGAGAACCTGGTTTCAGGACCCAGCTTTACCACTCAGTTGGTTCTGTGACCTTGGACAAGTCAACTGACTTTTCCCAAGCCAGGCTCCTCCCTGCTCAAACAGGGATGACAGCACTTGACCCAAAGTCTTGGAGCACTTACTGAATGTACCAAGAAAGCGCTTCATAAATGTTTGTGGCATTGCAAGCATTAAGTGGACACATCCATGCTTCAGTGAGGTAATAGCTGATCTTATTCTGGGGCCTTATTGGTTTGGAGAGGGACCTGAGACCACTGGGAGGGTTCCTTCAGCAAAATCATCTTCTTTACCATCCTCATCGTGGGATACAGTGTCAAGCTCTGCCATTAACATTGACCCAGGGAACGTTGACCCACTGTGACAGGATACATCATCTGAGAAACGTTCCCAGAGCTGGCGACATTCAAGCTGAGTGTTGAAGGACAAGGCTTGAATTCAGACAAGAGAGGACAAGTATTCCAGCTGGAAGAGGGGCATGGGCAGTGGAGAGGGCGTCAAGAAAGGGATAAGGAGAATGGCTAGTCTTGAAGCGTGGGTGGGCGCTATTAAGTTTTCCAAAAGCATCACAGAGGGAGTTGTCTATTTGTATCCTTTTCCCTGCCATTGCTATTATGATTGTGATTAGCATTACAATGTCAAGTCATGTGTATGTACGCTCTTGTAGACATAGTCAAAAGCAAGTCATTGTTCTGAAGCAGCATGGCCTGGGGGTTATGATACGGACTCTGGGGCCAGACTGCTTAAGATCAAATCCCAGCTCTGGCAACCTAGTGTTTGCAGGACCCTGAGAAAATTGATTAACCACTCCCTGCCTCAGCTTCCTCATCTGTAACGTAGGGGTGGGAATCATAGTAACTTCCTCGTAGAATTATAGTGATGAATGAATGAGTTCATGTTTCTTCAGGCCTTAGCATAGTACTGGTGGGCACAGAGTAGATGATGTGTACTTGTTTGATAAGCAAGAAAATATATTTTAGATATTTACTCGCTGGTCAAAAACTTACTGTTTTCTTTAAGCTGTGCAACAACATATCGTTAATGCTTCCATCTATCGCCAGTCTACTTACATTCCAGTTTACTTGGCTGCCACAGTGAAAGGTAATCCCTAACCTGCTGCCAAGGAGAGAAGCAGAAGTTGGGGATCAGAAGATGGGAGTTCTGGTCCCATCTTTGCCATTACCCTGCACTACAACCTTGGACAAGTCACTGTCTCTGTCTCAGCCTCAATTTTTCTATCTGTACAGTGGGAAAACTGAGCTGGACGATCTCAAAGAGCACCACCAACCCTACCTCTTGAGTGGTGGTGACCTTGCCACGGCTCTCATTTCAGGGACAGGCTGGGGACTGGTGTCCATCAAGCAATGACTGTACTCCAGGCGCTGCGAGGCGCCCTCCTCACGTGCTGTTCTGTGTGGTCCTCACAGCAACCCCGCGATGAAAGTGTCATTTTCACATTACAGTTGGAGACACCAAGGCTCTGGGAGGTCAGGTGGCCAGGCTGCTCACTCCGCTGGCATGGAGCACAGCCGGGACCCCAGTCTGGGAGTGCCCATCCCCACACACCTCCTTTCTGTTAGGCTGGCTTCCTCCCCAGCGGGTACTCAGCAAAGGTTTAGTGGAGTGAGTGAGTGAGTGAGTGAGTGAATGAGCAGATGCATTCTTGCTCTGTTTGAGGAAATTTCTCCTCCTCCTCCTCCTCCTCCCCCTCCCCTTCCTCCCCCTCCTCCCCCTCCCCCTCCTTCCCCTCCTCCTACTCTCCCTCCTCCTGCTCCTCCCCCTCCTCCTCCTCCCGCTCCTCCTCCTCCCCCTCTTCCCTCCCCTCCCCCTCCTCCCCCTCGTCCTCCTCCCGCTCCTCCTCCTCCCACTCCTGCTCCTCCCCCTCGTCCTCCTGCTCCTCCCCCTCCCCCTCCCCCTCCCCCTCCTCCCCCTCCTCCTCCTCCCCTCCTCCCCCTCCTCCTCCTCCTTCCACTCCTCCTCCTCCTCCCCCTCCCCTTCCTCCCCCTCCCCCTCTTCCCTCTCCACCCCCTCCTCCTCCTTCCCCTTCTCCCACTCCTCCTCCTCCTCCCCCTCTTCCCTCTCCTCTCCCTCCTCCTCCTCCCCCTCCTCCTCCACCCCCTCCTCCTCCTTCCCCTTCTCCCACTCCTCCTCCTCCTCCCCCTCTTCCCTCTCCTCTCCCTCCTCCTCCTCCCCCTCCTCCTCCTCCCCCTCCTCCTCCTTCCCTTCCTCCCGCTCCTCCTCCTCCTCCCCCTCTTCCCTCTCCTCCCCCTCCTCCTCTTCTCCCTCTTCCCTCTCCTCCCCTTCCTCCTCCTCCCCCTCCTCCCCCTCCTCCCCCTCCTCCTATTCCAGGTAGCAACGCTTCCTGCCTTTGTCACTTGCGAGCTGTGTGACTTGGAGCAGATGATTTAACTTTGCTTGGTCTATAAAAGAGGGAAAATAATTCCTACTTGATGCAACTACCTTGAGGGTTAAAAAAGAGCTCGGCTGAAACACGAGCAGAGTGACTAAATTCTAGGTAATTGGAAAAGAATAAGGTAACTTCTTGTTTGCGGTTGTGTGAATCAGTGGTTTTCAGATTTTCATGGAAAAGTAAAATTCCAGTATAAAGTTGCCAACTTTGTGTTTTGCTAAGTAAGCCAATTAAATAAGAGAATTCCTAGTAGTAACTAGAGTGTGCCCAGCCCTGAGCCGGTTCTCCCAATCACCCAGCCGCATGATTACCTCACTGGTGCAGAGGGCTGCCCAGAATCAGCCCTTTACCTGTCTGATTTAGGTCAGTATCTGCCAAAGTGAAGTTTAGGGTCTCCTTTAGGTGGGCCCCATAAGGCTGAAGCTGGCTAGATGGGAGAAGAGGGGAAATGGGCATTTACCAGGCTGGGCTACTTGTCAGGCCCCTCCGGCTCTACCCTGATACAATGGAAAAGCTTCTGAACTAGGAATCAGAAGGTATAGATTCAGCCTGTCCCCTGCCTCCTGTTTGCTCTATGAACATGTCCTTTCCTGCCCTGAGCCTCAGTTGACCCATTTGTGACATAAGGGTTACTGTAATGACCTTGCTTGGCCAACCTTCCAAGGCTGTTGTGAGGATCCAGTATGTGTATCATAGCCTGTGATGTGCTCTTTACATATGAAGGATCAGCACCACTGATATCTGACAGCAGCGAAGGCAGTTGAGGCCAGAGCTGGGAGGGGCAGGGAGAATTGGATTCTGATGGTGTAAACCTACAGGGTGGGTTCATCCTTTGTTACTGAGTTTCCACACGGGAGAATTGTACCCAGTGTCAGACTGGATTTGTCTGGGGACACAGACGATATGAATTGCAAGGAAGCAGTGACACAAATGGAGTTCCAAATGAAGCCAAATAATATTCATTGGTTTTACACTAGCTATTAACTATGTTGAGAGGGAGAAAAGAGTGATTTCACCCTTTTGACCTGAAATTGGGGTTAGTTGGTAGCTCACACCTGTGCTATATTAAGTTGTGGGTTCAGTCAGGGGTAATTACAGAATATAATTATGAACTGCACTCCACTAACATCTGCGTGTATATATCTACATGTTTCAAGATACAACCTCTCAAGATAGTTCGACCTTCCTAGATAGTTCATTTTTCACAAAGAAGGCCTAGCATAAGCCTGCTACAATCAAGCCTATAATGGATACACCAGGAGGCTATTAGAAAGGACTTAGGACCTTCACAGGGCTTCTGGGTCAAGTGCGGGTCCCTGGGAGACTTTGTAAATCTCTCCAATTAGACAGTAGTAGTGGCGCAAGTGAGGGAGATGGGCCTGCTTATCTTTTCCTCAACTCCCTCTGAACCTTGTAAAGTTCTTGTGCGCAGGAGGATTCCTCACCTGAAAAGTGTCCCGTTTTGACTGTTTACCCGAAGTCCGGTAAAATGTACGGACCCTCTGACCCAGTAATGGCACTTTAATGGACCTGAGTGACAATCACGCAAAGATATTTATTTGCACGGAGATGCTCCTTCGCAGCCCTGGAGGACTGGAACCACCTAAATGCCACCTGTAGGGGCTGGATAAGCAAACGGGGGTTACTCTATGCAAGGAAGCAGTGGGCCTTCCCTAAAAACTGAGACAGCCAGCTGAGTAGATAGTTGCGAAAGATATTTATGATGTGGTAAATGGCGGGGGGCGGGGGGACAAGAAGATTACAAAGTAATATAAATAAAGAGGTTGCATCTTAAGAAAAAAGAAGTGATGTGTGTGAGCACACACACACACACACACACACACACACGCAGAAAGGCCTGGAGGGATTGCCATGTACTGGATGTTAGTTACAATTCTCTCCCATTAGTGGGGACACGAGGAATCTATTATTTTCTTTATGGTTTTTTTTTCGTATTTTCTGCTACTCACAAAAATTTCTTGAGTCCCTGCTATGAAGAGTCCTTGCTTTGGAGAAGCTTACAGTCTTGTCGGGAAGAGACAAAGAATAAAAAATACACAACTAATTCCAAATGCTGATAAGGGCTGGGAAGAAAAACAAGATCATTAATTTGAGAGACACTGACTCAGGAGGAAAGAGCAACATCGGCTGGGCTAGCAAGGGAAGGAGGCCCTAGAGAGGGACCATTTATTTTATTTTATTTTTTAAGTTTTTTTAAGTTTATTTATTTTCACAAGAGGGAGAGAGAGCACAAACAGGAAAGGGGCAGAGAGAGAGCGAGGGAGACACAGAATCCGAAGCAGTCTCCGAACTGTCAGCACAGAGCCCGACACAGGGCTCGAACCCACAAACTGTGAGATCGTGACCTGAGCTGAAGTCGGACACTTAACTGGCTGAGCCACCAGGTGCCCCTAAAGGGGCCATTTAAATGACACCTGACAAATGAGAGAGAGACACCAGAAGAAATCCAGGATAGGAGTGTTCTAGGAAGAAGAAACAGCCAGTGCAAAGGCCCTGAGATGAAAAAGAATGTTGTACAATAACCATGTATTTACTTCTATAATCAGATAAAAAATGTTACTCAGATACCTATTTGATCCATTCAAAAACTCATAGGACACATGTGAATGCTCCTGTTCTGGGGAGCAGTCAGAGAGCAGTTGGAACAAGAAAGCAAGGAGCTGTGGAAAGTGCCTTCCATGTGCCGCCATTGACTGATTCTCTAGAAGGACGTAGCCCTCGAGGCCAGCTCATGGTTCGCCTTACCTTCCCTGAGGCCGTTTTCCTCCTTTGCATTTTGACATTTCTGAGCGCAGAAATTGTGATTGTCATTGCAATCAATGTGTCATTTACACATTGCATTTTATTTTCTCTTCTCAAAGAGTCTGTTGCTGAATTGACGATGATTCTTACAATTGCTGGCGTCTTCGGACTGACGAAACACAGTGATAATGTGGCAATAATACTAAAAGGACCAGGCTTGGGAAATGGAAGGACCTCGGTGGAAGTCAGTGCTTCCTCCTAAAGGGGGGTGTTGGGGGACCATGAGGATGCACTGTGTCTCATGGATCTCTATGCTCCCAGAGCACCAGCCATGGCCAAGCCTGGTGCAGGGGACCAGGGGACCGAAATGCTTACAACACGGCCTTGATCCATCCTTGGGGAGCAACCAGAAAGGGAGACAGGCCTGTAACCAGGCAAGTATAACCCTCTTTGGTAAATGCCAGGGTGAGGAGAGGCCCTGGAGGCTGGGGGAGCCAGAGGTGGTAGCCTCAATCTGTGCTTGGGTGGGAGAAAGCTTCTGGAAGAGCTTCCGAGGCAGACAAGGCAGGAAGAGTGTTCAGAGTGGAAGGACACAGGCACGAGCCAGTGTATGCAGGGAATGGTGTGGAATGGTGGCTGCAGGACGGGATGTGCGCAGAGGACACCCCTCATCTGGAGATTATGCTGGGCCTTGATGGGACGTCAAAGGCATTGGAGACCTGGAAAGATTTTAAGCCAAGAAATGACATGGCTACGTGCTATCTTGTCCAGTATAGTAGCCACCGATCACAGGTAGCTATTTAAATTAATTGAAATTAAACACCTCTTTTAAAAGCTATGAGAACACCTGAAAAAAAAAAAAAAGTTAAATTAATGTAAACTCAGTTGCTCGGGGGTGCCTGGGTGGCTCAGTCAGTTAAGGATCAGACTTCAGCTCAGGTCATGATCTCACGGTTTGTCGGTGCAGAACCCGCTTCGGATCCTCTGTCTCCCTCTCTCTGCCCCTCCCCCACTTGTTCTCTCCCTCCCTCTCAACATAAACAAATAAACTTAAACATAAAACATAGGGGTGCCTGGGTGGCTCAGTCGGTTGAGCGTCCGGCTTCGGCTCAGGTCATGATCTCACAGTCTGTGAGTTCGAGCCCCGCGTCGGCCTCTGTGCTGACAGCACGGAGCCTGGAGCCTACTTCGGATTCTGTGTCTCCCTCTCTCTCTGCCCCTCCCCTGCTCATGCTCTGCCTCTCTCTGTCTCAAAAATAAATAAAAACATTTAAAAAAAAATAAAAAATAAATAAATAAAACATAAAACCTCAGTTCCTCAGCCACACTAGTCGCATTTCCAGCACTCCATAGCCACATGTAGCTAGTCGTATGTAGGGACAATGAATGCAGATATAGAACGTGTATCGTGACAGAAATTTCTCGCGGACGGTACTGCCATAGAATGATCACTTGAGGAGGGGTGGATGGACAGATGGACAGACAAAAGAAGTAGCAATGGCCACGATGCTTTCTGTCTGCCAGGCACCATCATGTGTTGTGCTTCCCATATGTTGTTTCTTGAGCCCTCATGACACCCCCCAGATTCACATACAGGTCCACTGAGGGGACAAGGCTGTAGATCGTCTGTCAGCATTTGCCAAGCCTTTAGCTAGCTCAGCTCTGGCTCCTACTGGACCCAGGGTCCTACCGCTTGTAATTTTGAAGAGTGTTGGAGCCTCGGCTTGCTGTAAAGGTCTCCATCTCACCAGCCCACAGTTGGCCAAGAGGGTGCTAACTGCAGATCCTCCCAATTCCATGATGAACACCAAACAGCTTCGCCAGAAGGTCCTTCCAAGTGTCTAGCCCAGCTTTCCAATTGATGACTGCAACTGTTGCCTATTTCTTTCTGGTTAGCTTTCCCCCTCAGGACGTGAAAGCTATATCATGCTAATATTGGGTCTACTCTATACTAGGCACTGTTTCAAAAGCACTGTACATACTAACTCATTTAATCCTCATAAGAGCTGTGTGAAGTAGCTATTATTTTCCCCATTGGACACACGAGAGGGCTGACTGAGTTTTAGAGAGGTGACGTAGTTTGCCCAAGGTCATACTTTGTCCCACAAGTCAGTGGTGGTGTTGGGATATGAACACACACTGTCGGGCATGGAGTCGGTCCATAGCCATGGTGCCGTGCGGCCTCTCATCGTAAATCTTGTGGATCTGGAAGACAGCTGCTAAGTGTACCTTCCACCTGTTTTGGCTGGAGTAGTATGAGAACTTGATTCCGTTCCAGAAAACCTTGGCTGAAAGTTATGCCCAGTCATAATACAAATGCTTCACATTTTGGGGGGCACTTTATGTCATTTTTAGAGTACTTTTCTGCCAGGAGTAGTTATGGTAATAGTCATCCTACAGTCACACCGTGTTTTCTGCTTTACAAAGCACCTTCATTTGCATGTTCTCATTTAATCCTCACACCAGCCCTGGAAGGGAGGTGAGGCGACGAATATCGTTGATCCACGTAATACAAGGAGCCCAGAGAAGCGAAGGCACCTGTTCAGGATTACTCAGCGCTATGGGATGCAGCTGCTTCTTAAATTCCGCTTCCAGTGCTCAAGGGCCTCTCGGCCTTGTCAGTAGGTTTCAAAGTCAAGTTAACACAAGGGTTATAAAGCCGTGACCCTGTGTGCCAGCCCTGGGGTATGCCGAGGTCAAGACACTGTCCAATAAATAGAAATACTTTCAGAGTAGCTTGAGACTTCCACTTACATTCCTTAGATGTTGTAGGAGACACCAAATCCATAGGAAAACTTGTTGAAATCTGCGTTTTCTGTGTCCCCCTCTCCTGCACTTACAGACATCAGCTTCAATGTCTCTTTCAAAAGATTTCTATGAAGCCTTTCCATAATTATACTTTTTCATAGTGACAAGTATTTATAACACATGTGTACAATTAACACGTGTTTTCAATGTTTATTTATTTTTGAGAGAGTGTGCGTGCGTAAGCGTGCATGACAGCGGGGCAGGGGCAGAGAGAGGGAGACAGAGGATCCGAAGTAGGCTCCAGGCTCTGAGCTGTCAGCGCAGAGCCCGATGCAGGGCTCAAACCCATGAACCACAAGATCATGACCTGAGCCGAAGTCGTACACTTAACAGACTGAGCCCCTAGGCACCCCACAAATGTGTACAATTTAAAGAATAATGATAAATTCTCGTGTTCCCTCCCTACCAGCTAGCTTAAGAAACAGAACATGATACTATCTTTGAAGGCCTGTGGGGCACCCACCCCAATCTCTCATTTCAGGTAACTGTTCTCCTGCACTCATTCTCTTGCTTTTCCTTGTCATAGTCAGCTTGGGCGACTAACAAAATACCATGAACTGGGTGACTTATAAGCAACAGAAATTTATTTCTCACAGTTCTGGAAGCTGGGAGTCCAAGATCAAACCTTCTGGCAGATCCATTGTCTGGTGAGAGCCCCCTTTGTGGTTCATAGATGTATTTTTCACTGTGACCTCACATGGCTGAAAGGGCAAGGTGGCCCTGTGGGGTCCCTTATAAGGGCACAGTTCCCCTTTGTGAGGCCCCACCCTCGTGACCTCATCACCTTCCAAGAGCCCCGCCTCCTGATAACACCACAATGGGGATTAGGTTGCAACACACAAATTAACATTAAGTTCATAACGTAGACCGGGACCACTTTTCAGCCCTCTCTCAGCAAAATACCCCCCGCCCCCAAGCCACCACCTGCATGCCTCTCGCTTTTCAGTCCTTGAGACTTGCCATGCACCTGTCTGCCGTGACCTTTCCTGGGGGTGGGAAGGGGCCTGGAGAAGAGGGACTGAGGCCCCAGGCAGAATCCCTTTCCAGTTAAGGAGAGTGGAGGGCTGGGAACTCATGCGCACCCCTGGGGAGGAAATGGGGAGCGCATCCTGTTAAACCTGTTCATGGGAGTGGTATTGTCACTGTGTCCCCTGGAGCAAGCCCCTTCGCCACGTGGACTTCTGAACTGGAAAGGGACTTGCATGGTCTAGAGTTTTCTAAAATGGTCGTTCCTTCTACAAATATTTACTGAACACTTACTGTGTTCCAAGCAGTGTCGTAGGTGTAGGGGTATGGTGGGAAACTCCCTGATCTCAAGCAATTTACTATCTTGTCCATGTTCCACCACTGGCTCTGATCCTCCCTTCATTACTGTTACTAACCTATTCACCTTTAAAGGCTGGAGTGGGGATGAAGTTAGATGGTAAATCTGGAAGTGCGTGCATCCTCAGACATCCTGGCCAACACTGCTGTGATCCCTGCGATCCCTGAAAGGAGAGGGGCTAGGCTCCTGAAGGGTCTGGAGCCTCGGGTACCCACACCTGTGGTTGCCCTGATCTGCCACCAGATGTCACTGACGTGTAGGAGGGGGCAGGGAGCTAAGGGCGATGAGGTTTTTGTTTTTTTGGTTTTGACAGAGTTGTGAAAAGTGCAAAACTAAGTGCTTACTGTGTGCTATAGATGCTGTTCTGTTACACTGGTGATGTTATTTGATGTGCGCAGAAGCCCCCACCCCCATTTTATAGACAGGGAAACTGGTGGAAAGGAGGTAAGTGGCATTCTCCCTGCTCCATCTGAAAGAACCAAGTGAAGGTTGCTAAAGGGACTAACATCGGCCCTGGTGTGAAAGTCGTCAACCAGGTGGCCCTTTACTGCTGCTAAAATTCTGTGGACAATGTCTCCTGGGGGCAGCAAATGGCCACACACATGCATGAGAACCAGAGTGCTCTGTAATCATTAAAACCCATATGGGTGCCTGTGAGGGTTGCAGTACAGGTGTTCATTAGGCAGATACAAGGGTACAGAGTGACAAGAGCCAAGTTGTGGTCGCAGGCTTGTCTGTGTTGTCTGTCAGATGTGTGGGAAACAACAATGGCCTTTGCCAGTTTGAGCTTGACATAAGGATTAAAAAGGTCTCCAAGGACCCAGCCCCAACCTTAAAGAGCACATAGATGCACAGGCTGTCAACTGTGAAGGACTCTAGTCCAGGTCCTTTCTAAATCCCTGGAAAGCTCTGATAAAAAGTTAAAGGGGAAAGTAGATGAGGAATTAAAGTCAAATTCAATTGGTAAAAATCTGCATGTAATAGTTCCAGTTCATAGGTCCAATGATGCCGTTGCCCATCCCTTCATTCTCCTTCCAGGGGAGCAAGGTCCTGTGGGAGGGGGAATGACCAGTTCAGGGTCACACAGGTAGAGAGGACAGCAAGGCTATGACTTAAGTGTCTGCAGACCTTAAACTCATGGCATGAGGCATGACAAGTCAAAGGGCATGACCTGTGAGATGGGTTACTCCATAAGGAGACTTCAGGGAGGCCTTGCAAAGGAGAGGAGGGCTGGTGCAAAGGCACTGGGGCTATATCCCCAAAGAAGAAAATCCCAGCAGCACGTTCTCAAATGCAGACCCACCAGGAGGGGAGCCTGGGTGCTGCCAGAAGCACACCATAGACACCCCCTGCCCTGCCCCAGGAATGGCTGAGGGATGAATGAAGCTGCTCATACAGGAGGCGGGAAGGCCCAGGGGCCCTAATGGCAAGACTGGAACATTGCTGTGTGATGTCTGAGGCACCTGCAGCCACAGGGTGAATTACCAGGAGGCAGTCTTTAGCTCAGCAGAGTAAATGCATACATTCTTACCAATTAAACAGTTTATAAAGCCTTTCTTACAGGCTTCATCTTATTCGGTCCAGACAGTCACCCTTGGAGGGAGTTTATATCCCCATGTTACATCTGGGGAAAGTGAAGTTCAGAGAAGTTCACTCATTTCCCCAAGTTTCTGAAGCTGGAATTAGAACCTGGGTCTTTCTAGCTACAACCAACACCATGTTCTTTTCACACTGACATTGTCTTGAGATAACGAGGATGATGTTCATGATGTTTTCAATGGCTCTGAGGTAGGACTTGGAAGGTCTGAGCCCAGAGAGGGCCTGTCACTTGCCCAGCATGGCACAGCTGGAACTGGGGAAGATGGGGACGGATGCAGACTTTCATCTGCCGGCCTTGACCCCTTTCTGCTCCTCTTCCTTGTGGGAGTGGTGAGGCCCTCCTTCCTGGAGGGGTGGGAACAAGTGTGAGATGCTTCTCTGTCAAGCGTCTGTCAGGCTTTCCCCGCCTCCTGGGAGAATGGGTGGGAGTGGATGGTAGCTGAGCCCCCTGATTCCTACCTGGGGGTTCTCTGACTGTCCTGAGTGGAGGACAGCACACAGCCAGGTGCCTTGCTTGAAGCACATTCCAGGGGAGTGATGAGCAGAGGTGAGGGAGGAGGCTGCCAGGAGCGAGGGGCCTGGTTGGGAGAAGGGTCCTGGGGGCAGAGCTAGGGGGTTGGCTTTGAGGACAAGAGAAGCCGGGAGAGAGTTGATCAAACAGTGTTTGTGAAAGATGATTCTCACAGAGCTGGGAAGTGGGGCGGAGGAGTCACAGGAGACTCACATGGAGGCTTTTGAAGGTGCAGACACAGGGGTCTGGACAGACCATCCTGAGGACGGGCGATTCCGTGAGTTGAGAATCATCCCTGCACCATGAAAATTACGCTCAGCTCTTTGCAGGGGTTATGGGATAAATACTTTCCTTCCTCTCCTTGCGCCCAACCTTTATGCTACCAGTTTAGTTTATCTTGAGCCCCTGTCTTGTTTGTTTCACTAAATTACCTGTATATTTTTATGTTTTATGTGGGTGTGGTTGGTCTGTTAACGCAGATGTCCCATCCAGGCAGTGTTCGTTTATGAAGGCCTCTTACCTGTTTCAGATCTGGTTTCAAAGCAAAAAGGAGCAGGTGCACGTAAACCCGATGAGGAATTTTGGGGTGAGAAATACTGTGTACTGTATCCCCGAGGTTGCCAAACGGTGTTGAGACAGAGCCAGCCGCATATTCAGTCTCCTGTATCATCTTGGAAATGCCACCCCAAGTGTTGATTTTTCTCTTCTCAGCTTACAGGGCAAAATGGCGTTCACTTTTTCTATTTATTTTTGGAGAAAGTTCAGGAGGAACAAGAAATTCCTTTAGCATATTTTGAAGAGGACAAAAATACAACCTGCCTTTTGTGCGGGGAAAATGTGGGAAATGTCAGTTTCCAAATGTCTGCGCTGGAGGGAATGAGCTGAACTCTGAGGCTTGGTTCCCGGGCGCCAGGCCCAGGGGACGGGATGCCTGGCAGGGGCTGAGCTACCCCGAAAAGCCGGCGGGTGGTTCATGTTGGAAAGTGCACGAACAACCCTGGGTTCCTTCCTGAACCTCCAGGGTCACGGACTCCAGTGGTGAAAAAGAACCTGTCTTTGTCAACCTTACAGGCCCAAAGGAAAAAAAAAAAAAAAAAAAAACATACCTGAGGATTGAAAACCTCTCTAGCTGGTTCACCCCGTCAGCACAGTGCAGGGAGGAGGCACTGGGAAGGGAGTGGGATCCCGGGCTCTGGGGTCTTCAGATCAGCACTGCCGATGAGCAGCCTGCTCTGCCCCCGTCAGCCCACCTTTGTGGTTCCCTCATCTGTAAAATGGGGGTAATAGAGCCCCATCTCAAGTGATGTTGTGAGGACTACATGAGATGACAACTCTAATAGGTACTTTTCACTTAGCACATATGGAAATGTTAGTTATTGCTATTATTAGATTTATCAATGAAATTTTACTTAATCACACACAGGAACAAATTAAAAGTGTGTGTGTGTGTGTGTGTGTGTGTGTGTGTGTGTGTGCATCTTGGAATAATTGTTCTTCCAAGAAGAGGGATTTAAATGTGTGAGAAAGGAACAAAGTATTCCCCTAGAGACTGGGATATCCTGGGAAATTTTCTATAAGTTGCTGAGACTGTGTCTTCTCGTTGCCAGAATATTCTGAAGAACGGAGAAGTCAGCCAGTGGGCCAGCTGTTGACCTTACTGGGCTGAGGATCCATATGTTCTGCTGGGTTTGTCCTTCTGGCATCCCAGCCTTGGGGGAGGGAGGTTGCACTTCCCAAGGAATGGCTGCCCTGGGTGTCGTCCAGACAGCTGCTTTGCTGTCCTGAAAAAAAAGATCACAGGGGAGGTCTGAAGCACATGGAGGGGAAGGGGAGAGTTGGCGCTTTCCTGGTTCGGAAAGGCCTTGTAGGCAAGGGAGCTGCAAACTGTGGTGGGGGGGGGGGGGTAGAGGGGGACTCCCTAGAGGCCTGGGCTCTTGGACTGATTGTGTTGATGAGCTCCATCTGGAAATTTCCCTCGTAACAACAGCGGTTTTACCCAACATTTTGGCAATGCATCATCCGGGTATATCTCCATGTTAAACAGCAGGCCTTCTTCATTGACTGTGGACTCAGTGTCGGCCCCGTACTGCCCATCAGAGGAAGCAGAATGATGGTGACAGTCAACATTTGTCCACTGCTTAGCAAAAGCTGGTGTAGTGCTACGTGCTTCCTGGGGATGATTCTCATCACAACAGGTCCCTGAGACACATGGGCAGTATCCCGATTTTGCAGAAGAGGAAACAGACTCAGAGAGGTCAAGTTGCTTCTAGAAAGTCACACAGCTGGTAGAAGCCATGTTGGGATCCAGACCCAGGCTCTGACTGTAGAATCCATGCTTGTGACATCTACTCTGATGTGAGTCACCAGCTGGCAGAGAAGCAGAGGCAGCAGGTCGTGGGCACATCTTAGACCTTCACAGGGTGAACCAACACTGGCCAGTCATTAGAGACTAGATGCTACGATGGGGGCATACGGGGCTAGAAGCAAATACAGCGGGACCCCAGCTCTGCTATGGGCACTAACCCCTCTGGGCTTCTGCAAATCAGGTAAAAATACTTACTTTGCCAGGTTACCGAGAGAAACTGTGAAAACTGGCTGTCCTGGCACCTCCTTGGTGGGTGTGTTTACCTGGCAAGCAGAAGTGCGATTGCTTGGAACCACAGACATAGGCTTCAGTAAGCAGTGGGGAGTGTGCTCCCCTCCCATGAGGAGGGCCAGGCCAGTCACTGTAGGGGCTGCAGGCTGGAAGACACCTCAGGAAGTCACCCTGCCCACGGCATTCCTGGCAGGCTGCAGGCCCAGATGTCCACCCTGGCAAGGGGGCTCATTTCATTTTACCGCTTCCCAGGGATGGATCAGACAGTCTCTTCTCGCTCATGCAAACTTATGAAAGAGCTTGGGAGAATATAAAGAAATGCGTCCTTCCTATGAGATTAATAAGTGGTGAGTGTTGTTTTTTGATTGTCAAGAAAGACTTGCCAAGCATGGGGCACTGTGCATTCTGCAGGCTACAAGAAGCAGGGACTTTGATGGCAGACCTGGGTTCAAATGCTGCCCTGCTGCTTACTACCTGGGCACATCACTTGACCTCTCTGAACTTACACTTCCTCCTATAAAGAGGGGAGAGTCACAGCTCCCTGGAAGGGTTGCCATGAAGACTGGAGCCAAGCCATAGGGCAGCTTCTGTAGGCTGAGCTTCCTGACTGCAGCCGGACCCCATTTCCAAGAGTGGCCAGGCCCTACTTTTTCGCCCTCTCTCCTCATCTTCTATCAGGCAGGACCAACAATGCCCAGGCCGATCCAGAGCTTGGAGAGAGACACATCTGCCACCAGGTGCGGCTAACTCCAAGCCATCACGTGTGCAAGAAAGAACAGGCCCGGCCCTGAGCCGGGTCTGGCCTCCGATCTCTTGACCCAACCCTGGACTGTTGCACAGCTTGGAGCTGGTGTGCAGGCACTGATCCGGGACAGCATGGAGCCGCCAGCAGTCTCGTAAATCAGGCCTCAGCCTTTGAAGCTTCCACAAGCTCCCTGGGAGAGCCTGAACAGCTTGATCTTCTTACAGCAGGAGCTCGTCCCCCGTGGTCTGGAGTTTCCAGGGGTGACTGGGGCC
This sequence comes from Panthera tigris, assembly GCF_018350195.1. Taxonomy (NCBI): domain Eukaryota; kingdom Metazoa; phylum Chordata; class Mammalia; order Carnivora; family Felidae; genus Panthera; species Panthera tigris. Next base: position 52,791,214 of record NC_056669.1, read on the forward strand.
TGATTTACAGAGGTCTCTGATAACAACAGCCCAGCCTAGGAAGGGAGGCCCAGGAAAAAATGAGTTTGACCTATGACCTGGCCTCCCAGGCTAGGGAGACAGTCAGAACTACCCTGAAGGGGCCTGCCTCTGGGCCTATGTGGGCAATGCCCACCCACCCCCCACCCCCACCACTAGTGGAATTTGGTTCTCCTTTGATGAAAAGATTCATCTCTTCCCTTCAGAAAATAAAGAGGGGAGGAAGTGCCTTCAAACCTGGCACCCTAGAGGAGAGAGGCATGGCAGACGGGCCTGGGTTTGGAGTCAGATCCAGGTGTGTAACCTTACACAAGTCTTTTCGCAGACCGGAGCTTCAGTTTCTCCACGTGACACACGGGACTAATAAGCGACATGGTGTAGAGTTGGCATGAGGGCTAAATGAGCTAGCAGATGTAAGGCACGCTGCACAGGGACCAGTGTACCGTAAGCCCTCAGAGAACATTCTCTCCCCTCCTTTCTTCTTCCTCAACCCAAACATCCAGGCTGTCTGCCTCTGGACCCCATGCTTGGATCACCGTGCAGGGATGATCCCTGTACCCTCTCCAGGCGGGAACCTATGGATTAGTCTCTGATTATCCCAAGCTTCTGAACCCATGCTTTCCCACAGCCCTTTCTGCCGTGATGGGAATGTTCTGTGTCTGCACTGTATCCACATGTGGCTTTTGTACTTTTGAAATGTGTCTGGTGTGACTGAGGAACTGCATTTTACGTCGTTTTAATTTGAAATTTTAATCTAACCAGCTGTGCGTGGCTAGTGGCCACCATGTTGGACAGCATTGGCCTTCCACGAGGAAGACCTGACTTGGCCTGGCCTTGATTCAAGTATGTGACCCTGGGCAAGTCATGTCACCTCCTGCACTCTCAGTGTCCTTATCTATAAAATAAGGGCTCTTGATAGAACTAAATGAGGCAAGAGATGTGCCTCATTCAGTAGACACACTCATGTTCATTGTGATGATTTGGTGTTTATTGAGTTCAGAGCCGTGGAGGCTCTAAGAGGAGACAGCCTGACCCCTGTCTTTGGGACAATTGTGCAGATGCGATTTGCACCTATGAAACAGAGACAAGGGGATAGTTCCAACCCCTTCCCCAGCTTTTTCTGCTTCTAATCTGTTCCCACCTGGCTGGGGCCCCCCTCTTGTTTGCTCCAAAGACTTTCCACATAGGACCATAACTACCTGTTTGCAGGATCAGCAGCTCCCCGTACTTTTCCATCTTAGCAGCTTGACCCTCAGAGTTTATCATCAGACAGCATCTGGTCAGAGGCTGTAGCCACCACACAGGAGAAGGAGGATGGGGCCTGGAGTGGGGTGGGCACCTCAGGAACTGAGAAAGTGAGAAAGGAACGTGGATCCACTCCACCATCCTTACAAAGTAATTGTTCGGTCCTCATACCTGTCGCTCCATGGTCCCAAGATGGCCACCATGTTTAAGACAAGAATAAGGAGGAGATGGGTTGTGTCCCCTATAACACCTCCCCCCACAAAAAAAAAGAAGCGTCCTCTGCCAGTGGACTTCCTTTGTCGTCTGGTAGCCAGAACTGGGTCGTATGGTTATCATTAGTGTAAGGGAAGCTGGGAAATAGAGCATCTGCCAAAGAGAAAATGGGCTTGATTGCCTTTGCGAAATCATGATATGTTGCCTGGGGCTGAGCATGTTGATTTCCCAAACAAAACTGGGCTGCCTTAGCTTGGGAAAGGGGGTGGAGAATGGTTCTGGGGTTGGCCACTTGCAGTAGTCTACCTCAGTGGTATAGCACTTTACAGTTTACTAAGCACTTTGATTTGTGATTCTGTTTGAGCCTCTCAAGTTTTTAAGACAACACAGGGATTGTAAATCCCCATATTACAGGTGAGGAGAATGAAGGTCTGAGAAGTGGGGTGACTTAGCGGGGCGGTAAGCAATAGACCCCAGTCCTCCAGACTCTCAAAGGTGCCTCTTCTGAGCTGAGAGGTTGACCTCAGCTGAGGGCGGGGAGCTGAAGTCACACATCTTTGTGCTCCAGATATCTAGTTCAATAGCCTGGCACAACATGGGCATTCGGTAAATGTTCCATGGATATATTAAGTAATGAATTTCCTTAATTAATTAATTAGTCCTCATGCTGTCACTGGGGACTTTGATTAATTTATTCACTTGCCCCCTGGTGCACAGGATGGGAATAATAGCACTTGGCCACCGATTCCTTGCTTTACTTACAAAAGAGGAAGATCATCCCTTTCCAGGCATGCCCCTTTGGGGGACGATGATCAGGTCTGATGGGAAGAGAGATGAAGAAGGGGATCCAGTGACCACTTGCCCAAAGAGCAAAGGCACCTGGATCCATTGGCCTTGAAAATGGCTCAGCTCAGTGACCATCTTCATCGCCACAAACCTGTATCGAGAACACGTATTCGCCTTCATAACTTTGAAAGCCAGTCTGCCCCGCCGCCAGACGGGTGCTCCTCAAGGCAGACTCTGAATCCTGTCTGCATCCCCACTGATTGGCAGCACAGAGATTGGGTGGATATAAAGAAGGAAAGGCCCATCCCTTGCCCCAGGGCTCCTCATCTTTTGAAGGAGACAGGCATCCACCTAAATGACAGACACGAATTCCAGAGCACTGAGCTCTCTAGCAGATGCTCAGACGTTGGGTTGGCTGGAAAGTGATGGGATAATGGGGCAATGAAGTCATCTGGCAGGTGGGAGGGGAGAAGGGATCTGAGGAAGCTCCAGTAGGATTTGAGTCTGCTTTCCGGAAAGGGAAGGAATTGTAGCTGGCAGCCAGTGTGGGGGGAGGAGTGTTCTAGGCAGAGGGCCCCATGGGTACAAAGGCTTGGAGGCAGGAGAGGACAGGTGGGCTGAGCAGTCTGACACTGAGTATAATGTCTGAGAAAAGAGGGTGGAGATGAGACAGTACAGGTAACACAGGTATCAGGGTGTGAAGGGCCATGTTAACATCCTATAGTCCTATGAGTCTCAAATCCCAAAGTCATGAATCACCTGGGGATGTGATTTCAGATTCTGGTAAGAGTAGGTCTGAGGTGGCGCCTTAGATTCTGATTTCTAACAAGCTCCTGGAAATCAGGGTGCTGCTGATCTGTATGTAGTTCAAGGCTGCACTTTGAATAGCAACACTTTAGGCAATGGGGAACCGTTGAAGGTTGTGCACGGGGACATGATTATAGTCTGATTTTCTTCTTAGAACAATCACCTCAAAAGCTGTGAAGAAGCTCCAGCAGGGTAGAAGGATGCAAACAGGATAACAGATGTATTTTTCTATATCTCCAGCTCCTGAGATGGTTTCTGGCTCATAACGGATAATCAATAGATACATGTAAAGGAATAAATTAGCCATTTATGATAGACTTTTAAAACGAGAAAATCGGAAGAAGAGATGACTCAAGTTATGCCAGGCTGATAAGCCAGTACTATATAAAACACTCTTTTGGGCCAATCTAAACTGAGAATATGTCTTAACGCACTGGTTTTCTAACTTGTTTTTGGCCAAGGATCTGATTGCTTAAATGAAGTCCTAAATGGAGGCCCAATATGCGAATCAGATAAAAAACAAGTAGTGCCCTGGTTGGCACAGGGGTCAGGGCTTGGTACCTGACACCCCACTCCTTCCCCTTCTTCCCCTTTCCCAATGACTGGCAGATTCCCACTGCAGCCCAGACCCTTGGAAGTATCAGTGTCCTCAGGAAGCCAGCCTGACTCCTCCCCCCACCTCCAGACTGCACGAGGCCGCCCCTCTGCAGGATCTTGAATGGAGATTATCTGCTTCTGGCTCCGCTTCCCCTGCTAGACAGTGCAGTCCTTCAGGATAGGACCATGAACAAAGACCATCTCAGGGTTCCTTGTGTGCAGCACAGGGTCATGCTGGCAGTGGGGGAAAGATGATGCACAGAAGTAGACATGTGAGCCAGCAGGTCCCAAGGAGAACGGACCAAGGGACTGAGATTCCAGAGCACCAGACACCTATTACCACCTCCCTCCCAAGCAGCAAAGGTGGCGTGGACAGCAGAGATGGGCAGGTGACGGAGTCAAGATTTTTAGACTAAGACAGTTGTGGGTTTAGATTCCAGCTCAGGCATTTATTACTGTGCAACCTTGGATAAGTCTTGAGCTTCTCCAGGCCTTGGCTTCTCATCAAGAAAACAGGAATAACAAATCTTCCCTTCAGAGGGATGCGACACAGAATGAGCGAGGCACTGGATGCCAGTGCTGTTTTCTAAGCCGTGTGGCCCTCTTCCCGCTCACTGTTGCCAGCTCGCAGCCTGCCTTGCTTCTGCATGAGTGTCTCTGCACATTGCATGAAAGCAGGAAGCGTCAGTCAGGCTGACAAATCTCTGTGCCCCCAGGTGGTATTCCTAACCAGTTAGAGGTTTGGCATTTATTCTCAACTGCTTGTCGCTGTATTTTTCAAATAGCCACGTATTTAAATATCATCAGCCTGATTGCTCCTGCAGATATCTTGTTCTGTGTAGGCAGGTGTTCCAGATGGCAGCTGCAGCCCAGTGGAAGGGACAGTGGGCATTAGAACATTGGGATCAAGTCCCGGTCTGCTCTTTGCCAGCTGGGTGACCTTAGACATATCGTTTCACCTCTCAAAGCCTTAATTTCCTCAACAAGAATAACAAATATTTGCATAGTGCTTCACAGTTTCAAAGCTACACCCACCTGTTCCTGTGACACTTCTAACCCCTGAACACAACTGATCTTTATCAGATCAGCTCTGTGATACAGCTCAAAAAGATGAGACTCTCCATGTGGGGCTCTGAATCCTAGCTCCCTGGTAAAGCTGTGTGACTTAGGGCAAATCCTTGCCCCTTCTGAGCCACAAATTATATAAAATGGCAATAATTTGGCCAACAAGTATTATTAGGCACATGCTCGGTGCCCCGTAAATGAGACCGACTGTTTGGTTTGTATTCATCATTCGGATGTTATTGTCATTGGCCTGGGATCACGAAACCACTTATCAAAGTCAGTTCTCCTAAGCCAGCACCCCACATCCCTGTCTGCCTGTCACACTTCCTTGCTGAAATAAAGATATAAAACCTACTTCTCAGAGCAGGACAGTGTGAACAGAAGTAGTGTGATTGGCAGTGACATATAAACTATAAAGTGCCCAGTCCAGGAAAGACCCCAGCGTTATGTTTTCTCCGTGCAACCCCAGGGTTGGTAAATCCCATTGTTTGTCACAGACTGTGAACTTTAAGCCTGAGCTGTTTCTAGATTGTGATAAACATCGTCTGTAGGCCCTTCCCATTTGCTTCTCAGGTCAAGGGTCTGATTTAAACACCATTCCCTTGCCCTTAGGGGATGGGAAGAGAAGGAAAGGCAGCCCATCTCTGGAGCAACACTGGGAGGTCGAGGCAGACAGGCTGGTTTCCAGCCACTTGGCCTGTCTGTGGGGCCTGGCCCTCCTAGGGGGCTAATCCCTGCTTTGTGATGCTCCCTTGGAGTGGGCACAGAGCCTAAGCCAATTAAAACCCTCTCTCTGAAGAGAGCTCGAGTTTCTGGGGAAGCACAGGACTGCACATTGACTGTGCACAGGCCGTTGCTTCAGGGACCACTCCCCTCCTGCGAGCCGGAGCTGGAGCAGAGCCGGGGCTCAGAGAAGACACCATCACTCGCCCTCTGTCCAGGCCCCCAGATGACCATGGGGGTCCTCACGAAAGGCAGGATGGCAGGGGTGTAAATAACTCCCCATCTTACAGATCAGGAAAGTGAGGCCCCATGTGACTTGGCTCATACCTAGTAAATGCAAGGCTGAGATTCAAACTGGAATGCCAGTTTAACACCAGTTAAAACAATGGTGTGTTTTCTGTCTTTCTGGGACAATAGTGAAACCCTTGTCACCTTGCACCCCAGCATAGATCCGGGCACATCATGGGTTCCTAGTATATGTTTGTTCAGTGACTAAATGAATGAATATATATGCTCAACAGGGGCATTTTGTCTGAAGGCAGCAGTATGTGTGGAGTAGAGAAATCCAGAGCTGCACCTGGGCTGGAATGAAGTATTTTGTCATCATCATCATAGCAGCCAAGTGCTAAGTCTGTTCTAAGTATTTTACACATATTAACTTATTCAGTCCACCAGTAACCCTGTCTGCTAGGGACAGTGACTATAACTACTTCACAATAAGAGGCACAGAGAGGTTGAGTAACATGTGCAAGGCACACGGCTGGGCAGTGATAGAGCTGGGATTTGAACCCTAGCAGTCTGGTTCTTAGCTACTACGTATGACTTTCCGTCTGCCTGGGAATGTCCTCTTCTGTAAGCTGGGGACGGAGAGGATGTGCATTCAGCATTCGGGGCCTCCATGACTTTTTTGAGATGAGAAGGGACTTTGCATTAGAAACACCATACTAGACAAATCTGGGCTGGTGCTGGCTAGTACGGGCCAGGCTGGGCCCCAGCTGCCGTGACCCCGCTGCGTTCCAGCCCTGGAGAGGAGTGCATAGCCCCGGTTTACTTCCTCTCCTGGCTGGAGGAGCCAGAAAGACTGCTACAGTGAACTGAGGTTAACAACCCCAAACCCCCAGAATTAACAGAGTGACAAGCAGTTTCTTAATGAAACCGAATATAGAGCCACAATCAAGAGAACAAAGTGAGTGGCCCCAAGAAGCCAGGACTGCAGTGAGCCATGTGTAACACTAGCCAGCAGAGGGGCCAAAGGCCAGAGCTTCCCCACGGAGAAGACAGCCCCAGGGCTCTGTGGGAAGGTGGAGAGGCTCTGCTGAGTCTGTGTGAGCCCACCGTGGTGCCGGGGCAGCCTGGGAGGTGTACTGTTCCTTCCTCTGTTCCTGGTGGTGGCTGGGAGGGTAAACAGAACCTCTTCGGCTAGAGTCTGGGGCTCCCGGGGCAGAGCCGATAAGAGCATTCTGAGAATGTCATCTCTGTGTCGTGGGCAGTGGGGAAAGACCAGGTAGAAGGAAGGGGGCTCCTGGAACAGGAGATTGAAGGGCTCATCCCTCATATCTGCTGGTCCCTCGCTAAGGAGCACGCGGCCTGGCCTAGGGCCAAGGGCAGAGCTGTTCAGTGTTCCTGTGTTTGCTGGAGAGTTTTGTGTTGGATTGGGGTGCCCTGTGGGGGTTGGGGGCTGGATGGTACATGCTGACGTGGGATTTGTGCCAACAGGCATCTTTGATCCCAGGCACTGGGGTTCACGCTGCAACATATTTTTGCTTCAGTGGAAGCTTGGTTTGATCAGAATCCTCTTAGCATGGGGATTGACATTCCTTAAACATGTGGAATTCATCCAACAACATTCCCTCCTAACTGTGGGGTAGTTATTCATTTCCTTGTCTGTCTCACCCTCGGGATACGCAGAGAATTTAAGGCAAACCTTTGCACTTTGAGTCAAAAGACGTAGGCTGCACCTAAGCCCCGCCTCTTGGTAGCTGTGCGACTTTGAAACAAGGAACTTCACCTCTGTGAACATCAGTCCTCTTATCTAATACAGGACCATGACATAGTTACTCAGAGGTGTTTGTTCCGTTAATCAGTCATTATTTATTAAGTGCCCACTGTTTGCAAGGCTCAAAGTTTGAACGATGCTGAACGCTATGGACGTGATCCCTATCTCCATACAGTCTGGAGCATGTAATTAAGCAACTACTGAAATATAAATACAATATAAATATCACGTTGATACCTTTCCAAAAAGAGTATAGGCTGATGAATTTAAATCACATAAACATGTAGAAGAAATTTATAAGCTCCGAAGTACTGTTTAAACATTAGCTATTATCCTTGTTGTTCTCATGACATTTCCTCGGTTTTTTTAAAGTTTATTTATTTATTTTGAGAGAAAGAGAGAGAGGGAGAGACGGAATTCTAAGCAGGCCCCGCACTGCCAGCGCAGAGTCTGACGGGGGGCTCAAACTCAAAAACCGTGAGATCATGACCTGAGCCAAAATCAAGAGCTGGATGCTTAGCCGACTGAGCCACCCAGGAGCCCTTTCCTCTTATTTTTAAAGGTAATTCAATGATCTGAGCCCCACTTTCCTCATCTGTAACATGGGAATTATAACATGTGCATTAGTTAGCCTTTCCATGTAATATACCACCACAAATCATAGCAGCTTAAAATGACCATTTATTGGTTTCTAAGAGTCAGTAATTTAGGCTGGGCAGAGCTAGGTGGCTCAGCCAGTTTTACTCTGAGCTCACTCATGAGGCTGCAATCTCCAGGGGTCTCATAGGCTCAGCCCTCTGCCTCTAGCAACAAGCTGGCCAGCCTGAGTCTCTTTACATGATAGATGTTTTCCAAAAGTAGCCAGAGAAGACAAACCCAAAACTCAAGGGTATTTCACGCTTCTGAATCCGTTTGCTAATGTCCCCTGGGCCCCTCGGCCAGTGCAAAATGGACAACCCGGGAGTCAGTGTGGGAGACTGCACAAGGGTAAAATACAGGGAGGTGTCATTTCTAGAGTAGTCTCCCACCACACCTAACGTCCCCATTATCCCAAGGACTTTGTGATCGTTATGTGATACCACACCGGTGGTGTTGGTTGTACCTGCACATAGTACTTGATTAAGAATTGTTAAGTGACTATGGATCTGAGCAGCTCGCTACGTTATTGGGGGGAAAATACATGACACAGAAAATGAGCGGCTAATGATTGGTCAAAAACAAACCCATGTAAAGTATGGCAATGTGGCTAGAAATACTAAGATGTCAGAGCATTGCTGATACTGACACTGCATTGCAGCTTTTAACCCTGGTATTTTAAAGAGTGATCTTGATCAAAAGGAACTTTTTCAGAGAAGGATGGCCAGGGTGGAAGGAAGGTGAGCGGGCACTGAATTAGGAGAAGGCACAGGGCCATTTCTCCTGTATTATCTTGTAACATCTATTACCGTTATTTATTGAATACTTATTTATGCACCAGGTACGGAATTAAAGAACATTCCCAAGGTTTGCCTCATGTAAGCCTCAGGACAGCCATGTAAGATGTTGGAGTCTATCTTCATTTTACAGATGAGGAAACTGAGTCTCAGATAGTTTCTTTGTTCAGAGTTGCACAGGAAGTACCTAGTAGGGTCAGGGTTCAAGCCCCGGTCTTCTGGACTCACAAAACCTATTGTTATCATTGAAGTTTCTATAAAGGTAATTGTAGCTCACAGGCAGTTGTAAAAGATAATACAGAGATATTCTGGGTACTCTTTACCCAGGTTTCCCGCAGCAGTAACATTTTGCACAACATCAGTAAGAGAGCAGATATCACAACCAGGATGGGAGCATTGGTACAATGCATTCATTATATGTAGATTTCCCCAGTTTTGCATGTGTCCTACTGGTGTGTATGTGTGTGTTTACTTCTGTACTGTTTTATCACCTGTAGCTTAGTGTGTCCAGTCAAGATAGCGGACCTTTCCAGCACCACAGGATTTCTCACACTGCCCTTCTATAGCCATACCCACCTCCTTCTCACCCCTGCCCCATCCCTAACCCCTTGCAGCTGCTGATCTGTTCTCCATTTCCAACATTTGGTCATGTCAAAAATGTTACACAAATGGGATCATATAAGACATAATATTTGTGATTGTGTTTTTTTTTCCACTCGGCATAATTCTCTAGAGAGTCATTAGTATCATTAGTCATTCATTTTTCTCACTGAATAGTATTCCATGGTGTTCCCTTTATTTAACCATTTGCCTGTCGGAGGACATCCGGACTGTCTGGTTTTTTTGCTATAATGAATAAAGCCTCTACAACCATTGTTGTACAGGTTTTTGTGTGAGCATAGTTTTCACTTCTGAGAAATAAACACTCAAAGCGCAGTCATTAGATTGTGCAGGAATTGCGTGTTTATTTCCATGAGAAAGTGTCAAAGTATTTTTGAAGGTCTGTACTAATTTATATTCCTCCCAGAAATGTGTGTGCACTTCAGTTTCTCTGCATCCTTGCCAGCATTTAGAGTTATCACTATTTTTTCTTTTAGCTACTCTGATGGGTACGTGGGGATATTGTAGTTTTCATTTGTATGTCCCTGACGGCCGGTGATGTTGAGCATCTTTTCACGTGCTCATTTGCCATCTGTGTATCCTCCCCAATGAATATCTGCTCATGTCTTTTGGCCATTTTCTAATTGGGCTGTTTGAGGGTTTTTCGTTGTCGTTGTTGTTGTTGTTGTTGTTTTTTACTGTTGAGTTTGGAGCACTCTTTGTGTACTCTAGATGCTAGACCTTTGTTGGATATGCGGTTTGCAAATATTTTCTTTTCATCCTAGTAACGGAGTCTTCCACAGAGCACAGGTTTGAATTTCAGTGAAGTCCAGCTTATCAGTTTTTTTTTCTTTTTGGGTTGTGCTTTTGATGTAAAGCTCGTGTTTTTTACCACTGTGCTCCACTGCTTTCTGAAGCTTGAGAAAGAGAAATCTTATTCTGGGGTTAGAGCGGGGGCAGGGCAAGGGATTAGGCTTGTTTGCGAGGTTCTAAGGCAGAGTTAGGACCAGCAAGAAGCCTCTTGAAATCAGTAAATTTTAGCTTTTGCTATCAGAAAGACCCTTCAAAGGGGCGTCTGGGTGACTCAGTCAGTTAAGCGTCCGACTTCGGCTCAGGTCATGATCTCGAAGTCCGTGAGTGCTGACAGCCCAGAGCCTGGAGCCTGATTCCGATTCTGTGTCTTCTTCTCTCTCTCTGCCCCTCCCCCGCTCGAGCTCTGTTTCTCTCTCTCTCAAAAATAAATAAAACATTAAAGAAGAAGAAGAAGAAGAAGAAGAAGAAGAAGAAGAAGAAGAAGAAGAATTATTATTATTATTATTATTATTATTAACCTTTGAAGGCCACTGCTTAGAGGATGAAGTGTGTCAGGAGTGAATGCCCCATCATCCGAGATCAAGCAAAACCTTCCTGGTGTTCATGTGGACTCACAGCAGGATTCCAAGCTTCAGATGGGGCTTGGGTGACTAATATCCTTTATGTTCCTCTCTAATTCTAAGACTCTAGGAGAGTGGTATCTGAATGACCCCTGCCTGACCTTGTGTGTCTAACAAATACATCGACCAGAGACCATCCAGGTTGATACATTTGGAAAGGCTTTCCGTGGACAACTGGGCTGTCTCCAGTTCGGGGCAGGTTGAGCCAGACTCAACAGGAGGTGGCCATTGAGGCCACAAGGTCTGCGAGTTTTCCTGCCTAAGGATAGAGTACACAGTAGCCAAAGGCTTGAAGGGCCCAGGCTCGGAGGCTGGGGCCTGTTCCTGCTCTCTTTCCTCATCCTGGGGCCAGCCACCTGGCTGCCTGCCCCACCTCCACCCCAGCAGCCTCTTCTTCATCCAGACCATCAAGGAGAATCCCTTTCCTTGCAGCACTTATGAGACTTAATTACCGATGGCGAGGTCCTTTGAGGCCTTGGATGAAAGGGATACGAGCAGCGCAAGGCTTGATTAGGCGTGTAGGACTCTGGGCACAATTAGCTCCGTGAGAGCCTGGCCCTGCCTTTATCTGTCTCCAGCTCCGTGTGACTTACAGCAGCTAATTATTGAAATAAAAATTGCCTGACCACCCAGCTGCTGGAAAGAGGGCCCTAATATCTATTAAGTCTGCCTTTAATTATTGGAAATGGTGGCAGCTTCAGGCAGTTAGGGTTTTCCCATCATTATGGGCCTTTCCCTCCACCTCTTTGAGGCTTGCATACACAGAGATATAAGTGAAATTCTGCCAAAGCCACTTCTTTCTCCCTTGCTTTGCAACTGGGCATCCCTTTCTGGGATACCTTTGTGAACAAACTTTGTCTGCTGCAAGGACCCCTCTCGATTCCTCCCCAAAGGGCTTTGCGATCATTACACTTTACAGAACTTGAAGCCCTTGACAGAGTACTTTGAATTCAACATGTGTGTGTGTGTGTGTGTGTGTGTGTGTGTGTGTGTGTACATAGAGGCAGTCCTCAGGCATGGATTACCTGGGATGACCCTCACACCACCCCAATATACAGAGGAGAAAACTGAGGTTATGAAGGGAAACATAAACCCGGCAACTCCTGTCTCTTTACTTGCTGGTGTGGCAATCACCAAGTCACAGCCGCCTGAGAGCTTTCTTCTTTCTATGGACACAGAGCCCTGGGCAGAGCAAGAGGGCACAAGCAGTTGCTACCTTCACAAATCTGCGGGGCTCTTGTGGGATGGACGGAGTTAGTGTAACAACTGAGAGGCTCACTATTTCCAGAGCCCGGAGTCAGTCCTTGCTACCTGTGGTGACAGTTTTCCCCTCCAGCTCTCCCTCCAGAGTGGAGGCCTAATGCAAGAGCCCCAGGTAATTACGGGTTTAAGCCTCGGACACAGGAGGGGATGTGCAATTAATCAGCCCGACTGCCTCTCCCCTCCCTCTGATGATCTCATAATGTGGTCCCAGAATAAGAAGCCCATAGAGAATCAGAAATCTGTGCAGGGCCTTTGCACACTTTTTTGCAGAGTATTGGCATGCTGATAAAACTTGGGTTTGGGGCTTGGCCCTTGAATGGATTCTCCAGGGAGAAGGAGAAAGCCCCTTCCGGGGGGAGCTGACGGGCAGAACAATTTCTCAAGGGTCTTGGAGAAGCTGAGTCGCAGCACATAGCCAGCACACCTGGGCTGGGTGGGTGTGCTTCCTAGAAAGCCACGTGGAGTTGAGCTGCCCAGTGGGTGCAAGAGAGGGGTGCGTGGGGGGCATTTCAGCTGCACCAAGAGGTTCCCAGGGGTTCTAGCCCACCCCACGTGAGCGGCATGCGGATGAACGTGAGCGTGCCCCTTTCCCTGTCCCCTGGTTAACTCCTGTGCAGCTCTTGGGCCTCAGCTTAGCTGTGACCTCTTTCTGGCTGTCCTGCTGCCTGCCCCACCTGAGCTGATGTCCCCTACTCTGCCTCGAGCATCTCTGTCAGTTGCTCTTTTGTGCTCACTGTGCTGGAACCATCTAGATGTGTCTGTCCCTCTAACTGTGTCTGATCACTTCCTTGTCCCCAGCGCCGCCCCCCACCCCCGATTGGAAAGGCTTGGTGGATGGGAAAGAGCAGGCAAGGATGGATGAACCCAGGGAAAGTTCGCCAGGAAGGTGAGGGCTTGAAAATCTTAGGAGGGATGTTCGGCCTGACAAGGAGACTCAAGGACACACAGACAAGTCTGTCTTCAGGCCGGAAGGGCTGTTGCTGGGACAAAGGCGCTGGACTTCCTCCCTGGGACCCCACGGATTAGAGCTGAGGCCTTTGGCTAAAAGAAGCTTCGGCTACATGTCAGGAAACACGAAACTTTCCCTGGAGGTAGTGAGGTCCCCAGATTTGGAGGTGGCATGACCACTTGGGGATGGCACAGAGGGGACTGACATCAATGGGGCATGGACCAGCTGACCTTTGATGATCCTTTCAATCTTAAGATAGTAAATGCCACATTTTCTGACTCTAAGAGGTCCTCATTCATAAACGGGAATCGTTGACTGGTAGGTAGCTCCGGGAGGGGAAGCATCTGGATGGAAGAATGTGGAAAACACCACCCTCATACCCCCTCCTGTGGGTTGAGGGCCTGTTGTGTCCCAGGTCCTGTGCACGCTCAGCCCTTTTGAGTGGTCTAGGCAGCTCTGGTGGGAGCTCTCTGAGCTCAGGATCGGAGGATGATGCCCATACAACAGTCACCTCCCTTCGATACCTGGCCTGTGACAGGCCCTCAAATAAAAGGGCGAGATGGCACCTGTAGGCAATGGCACCATCTGTCACCTGCTTGCCAGCCACTGATTAGGGATATCCCAGTAGCTTGGCTGGGCACACAGCCACACTCCACCGTGTTCCCAAAAAAGCCCTTTTTTTGGCCCACAACACTGTCTGGGGCCACTTCGAGCAGCAGGTATAACAGCAATCCTTCCAGAAAGTCCAGGGTAGTTGCTAACCTGGTCCATCAAAGGAATTAACACTGCTAACAAAACAGAATGAAAAAGCAAATAGAACATCTAAGGAAACTAAAATACGGGATGACCTGTGTGGGAAGCAGTATAGGTTATGAGTAAAAGCTTGAGTGTTGGGGTCATATAGACCCAAGTTTGAGTCCCGGTTCTGATACCTTCTTGCTGTGGTCTTCTGGGCAAGGTACTTAACCTCTCTCAGTCCCAGGTTTCTAAGCTCTAAAATAAGGGTGGTTTGGGGATATGGTGAGGATAAAATGAGGTCATGCATATAAAGACCTTGCTCTTAGCCACCATTATTGTAATCACTGTGTCACTGTTTTTTATTTTTTTTAATGTTTATTTACTTAGTTTTGAGAGAGGGAGAGAGAGAGAGAGAGCACAGGCAGGGGAGGGGCAGAGAGAGAAGGAGAGACACAGAATCTGAAGCAGACTCCAGGCTCCGAGCTGTCGGTGTAGAGCCCTACGTGACGCTTAAACCCGTGAGCTGTAAAATGGTGACCTGAGCAGAAGTCGGACGCTCAAATGATTGAGCCACCCAAGTGCCCCTCACTGTGCCACTGTGTTTAAAAGCAAGACATTCCCTCAAGTGACAGGGCCAGAGACGTGAGCTCTGGGTACCATTACAGAGAATACAGACTTAGAGCCAGATTCCGGTCTTGGCATATCGTATGAACTTGGACATCACTTTGCTACTCTGAGCTTCAGTTTCCAAATCTGTAAAGTGGGGATAACCCCTAGTTCTCTGGTGCACATGTAGCCTGACACAGTCCCCACACAGCATAGATGTGTCCCCTCCACTTCTGGCATCCACTTTCATATCACAGTAGGGTTTAAAACAAAGGACTTGCAACACCAAACTCTGAAGGACTAAGGAAAGTAAAAATTTATGATGGTCTTATGCACACATACACAAACAGATAATGCTCGGGACTTCTATTTTATAGAACACATTTTAGCTCTGAAATATTTATGGGCCCATCTTGACACACAAAGAGCTAAAAATATCACCATGTGTTTATGTTAAGGAAAACTTATAAAACTTTAGTCTGGTAGGAATTCAGTCAATTTCCTGGTTCGCCTCTCGCTGTTCTGTAGGTCACAAGGAAACCCAGGGTGGTAACAGCCCCCGTTTCCCCGAGGGCTTTGGCAGGGGCGAGGTTCCTTGGCAGTGAGGTATGTCTGTGCAGGTCTCCCTGCCAGTGTTCCGGGCCCCTGCCCCTCATAAATATTGCTGGAGCCGGCATGAAGGGCCCAACTTTGCTTCTTGAGTTTCTCCCCACACACCTAAAGCTTTGTTTTGCCCATCTCCCCTTCTCTCCCGGGTCCAACACCTGTGCCATTCTTCCAGGCCAGCTCCCGGCCACCGCCACATCAGGGCTTCCAAAACCCAAGACGTGGAGGACACGTTCTCCAGGGACCTCCCATCCAGGCTTTCTGCCACATGCTCGCTTGCATTTTACTGCCCACTTAGATGACAACTGTTCATGGAAGTTGCTTTTTCTCCACCAGGCTGCTCACTCCTCCGCTCTCAGGCTTCCCTTTCCACCTTTCTCTCTCCCTCAAGGCTGGACTCAGAGAGTAACGGGGTCTCCCTCTGGTCCCAGTTCTCATACACCTCCGGCTTCATCCGTGCTGTGACTAGAACAGTGCTTTGCACACCGTAGGTTGGCAAGCCATCCATGATCCTGATTTGGTAGAGAAGAATAAAACAGAAAATGTCAGAGTCCACCTTTGAGGAAAGATGAGGCATAGTTTCTGAAATTTTTTTTTTAGTTAGAAATGTGTCCATGCGTGTGTGTTCTGGATTGTGAAATGCATTTTCACCGTGCATCAGAGAAAACAGAAAGTCACATCTAGACTTCTTTTCTCTCCTTACCTCAAAACTGTCTGGCCTGGCTCACTTCTACTTGACATGTTTCGGTCATAGTTTAAATGTCACTTTCTCTGGGCAGTGGTCTCTGATCTTCTGTCCACCGTTGGCCCATCTGGCCCAGGCGAGGGGCCCCTGTGGTCCTTCCCCTGCCTCTCTCCCTGGCCGACTTGTCCACTGTGGAGAAGCTCCAAGGAGGTGGAAGCTCGTTTGTCTTTTTTTTTTTTAATATAATTTACTGTCAAATTGGCTAACATACAGGGTATACAGTGTGCTCTTGGCTTCAGGGGTAGATTCCTTCCCTTGGTTCATCGCTTACATACGACACTCAGCGCTCATCCCGACAAGTGCCCTCTTCAGTGCCCACCACCCATTTTCCCTCTCCCTCACCTGCCATCAACCCTCAGTCTGTTCTCTGTATTTAAGAGTCTCTTGTGGTTTGCCTCCCTCCCTCTCTATTTGTAACTATTTTTTCCCCTTCCCTTTTCTGGTCTTCTGTTAAGTTTCTCAAGATCCAGATATGAGCGAAAACGTGTTATCTGTCCTTCTCTGACTGACTTGTTTCACTTGGCGTAATACCCTCCAGTTCCATCCACATTGCTGCAAATGGCAGGATTTCATTCTTACTCCTTGCCAAGTAGTACTCCATTGTATAGACCTCATGTGAGGCTTGGGACAGCAGGGTGGGAACTCAGTGCGGGAGAGAAGAGGCCGGGTGGGAGAAGAGGTCAAGGGGAGGGAGGGAACAAGGAAGCCTGGCGTGTTACCTCAGCACATCTTCTGCAGCGCTTAGGACAGGAAAGGTCCTCAGTAAGCATTTGCTAAATGAATTAACCTTGGTACTAGGTGTGCAATACCTTTCTCCTGATTCAAAACGAGGCCCTGACATTTGAAACCATGGCGTCTAGAGCAAGTCACGTGATCTCTTTCGTGAGCTTGTTATCTCATTTGCACAACAAGAATAAATAAGAGAAAATATAAAAGAGCATGTATCTAACCTGCATAATTGCTGCAGAGATTAGAAATAGTGTGTACAAAATACCCAGCACAGGAGTAGTTGTTCGATACATGGTAGTCATTCTATTGTTATTACCTCTTTACCTGTCTGAGATCATACCCTGATCACCATCACCACCAGGGTCCCCCAGCCCTGCCCACATTCTGTTCAAACCTTCCAGATCTATCTGAGCCCAGGTCTGTGTAAAAGAGGAAAAAAAAAAAGCCTAAAATGTAGATTTTAGAGTCACCTACCGGCTGCGTGAACTTGACCAACCACCCAGGTCATGTCGCCTGCTGTCTAAAGTGATAATTGACTAGGGCTCTTAACGGGGCTGTGTGGAAGGCACCGAGGGCAGGGCTCGATGCACACATATTTCTTCCCTTTCCTTGTCCGGGGCCCACTCTCCTTCCCCATAGAGAGGCCAAGAATGACACCCGTGTCTGCTTAAGGAGAAACGTGTAGAAGCGTAGGTCCTGCTTAGCAAAGCACTGGCGGTCGCCTCCTCTGGCTGACACCCTGGACAGAGGGCTTCCGTCCCGCTCATCTCCGGCCCCAGGGCCCAGCATAAGTATGTATGTAACAGGTTGTGGAAATGAACTCCTCTCTGGAGACATCTTCATGGTGCTCGGGTCTTACCTGAAGAAGAGTTTCCGCAAGCCCCGCCTCAGGAGCAGGCCGGGGTCTCACACATGTTACGTGGGTGCAGTTACATGATATGTTGGTCAGAAATAACAACATGTCAATGATGATGATGGTGACGACACGGTTAGTAGTCACTTCCCAATCCCTTCTGCCTGTAGGGATAAGGTACATTAGTTCACAAAGCATCTAATAAAGCCAACACCTCCAGCCTGCCCAGAGCCCCATAGCCAGGAGGTGGCTGGAGCGAGACCATGGAAGCTGGTTCTGTCACTGTGTGTGGTGGAGGGTTGTGGGAAGGAAGGTCTGGAGATGGATGGATCCAGCTCCTCATTCACTTCCTGGTGTCAGATGAGTGGACAAAGGGCTACAGAGCAGGGAGAGAGCAAGGATGCAGCACTGTGACCTCTTGCCTACACCCTCCTGCCCCATCTCCCTCAGGTGAGCCCGGTGAGCCAGGTATGCAGAGGCTCCGTGGCAGCAAGGGTGCAGGGTGTCTGAGAAATGGCCGGCAGCTCTGAGGGACAGAAACGGAGGGTGTGCGTCTGGGAGAAGCCAGGTGCTCTGTGGGCAGCGGGAAGGAGCAGAGGGAGGGTGGGGAAGGTCAGGCTAATAGAGGTAGGGGCAGGGGGGAGCCCCTGGTCAGCAGGGTGAGGAGGGACTGCCATGTTGAAACATGAATGTGTGCCAGGTGCCTGGGCTGCCCAGCCTGGGCGGGGAGGGCCGGGCAGGTGGGTCCGAGCTGGGCCCCCTCCCCAGCATTCCTCCACCCTCCCGCCCGGTCTCTGCGTCACTGTGCTTGGGACCCTCGCTCCACTGTCGCCTCTCACCTCCCAACCTCTTCCTCCTCTATTAAATGCCAAGCCGAGTGTGAACCATGACCAACCTCCCATCTGTTAAAAAATAGATATTTGCCATTTATTTAATCACTATATTAACTCAAAACTGGGGGAAAAATTAAAGGGGAGTAAGAGCAAGGCAAATGTTCTCCCTGCCTCTGCTCTGTGACAGGGAAGCTGTGAGTTTCGGGGCTGTGTTGTTAGTAATTCATAGTTACTGAGCCTTTGCCTTGAAGCCGGTGTCTTTGGTCAACAGGCACACACTGATAAAAAAACATAGTCATCCACCAATTTAACAGCCTAAAATGTGTCTCAGCCTTGTTAACGTACGTTTCTGAGGGGATGTTCCTCTCCAGCTATAACTGATGCTCAGCTGGAGCCTCCTAGAGGGTGCCTTTTAAAAATAAAATGTCGGCTTTTTTTTCTGATGATAATAATGGCTAACATTTACTGAGCACCTGCTATGTATTAGGGACAATATGTACCAGGGACATGTATTAACTATTATTTAATCCTCAGAACAACCCTAAGAGGCTGATGCTGTTTTACAGATGAGGAAACTGAAGCGCAGAGAGGTTGAATAACTTGTCCCAGGTCACAACAGCTGCTACATACTAGACACATACTTCAAACCTAGGCTTACTTTGAAATTTTATTTTATTTTTTTTTAAATGTTTATTTTTGAGAGAGAGAGCAAGAGCGAGTGGGGCAGGGGCAGCCAGAGAGAGGGACAGAGGATCTGAAGCAGGCTCTGCACTGACAGTGGCGAGCCCAATGCTGGGCCCGAACTCATGACCCAAGCCGGAGTCGAATGCTTAACCAAGTCACCTGGGTGCCCCTTTGAAATTTTAAAAGAAGTCGTATAAACAATGCCTTTGATTCAATTTTAGATATATCTAATACATATTTACCTAAATCAAACTACTAATATTTTATATCACCTAAGATTGGTAAGAAGTAAAAAGTAGCTGTCAAGTAATTGTATTCATTCATTCATTCACTCCACATGCATTTCACGAGCTCTGTGGATGCCAGGCCTGCCCTCAGGGAACTGCCATCAAGGGGAAAGCAGACATGAATATAGACCATTGAGTTAGCTGGATGTACAGTGATAAATCAACATGAACAAAGGCAGAGAGGCCACAGAATTAACATCCAGGAAGGTTGCAAGTGACTCAGTGAGAAGGAAGTGAAATGAGCCAGATCAAAGATTAACCTTCCATTTTGACCAGGAGACAAGAATTTATTCTGAGCTCCTAGAGAGGCATCAACAGGGTAGTGGAATGATCTGGGCTTAAGAAATTCATCTGGCACAACCTACCGAGGCAAAATCATCTCATGGCTGTATCCATATGCCAAGTTCAACCCCTGGACCAGAATTCTGGGTCCACCACTCAAGATCTGTGTAACCTTAGACAATATATTTAACCTCATAATTTCTCACCTGTAATTTACAGATAGTCATAGTACCTATAACACAGAATTGAAGTGAGGATTAAAATATTACCATGTACAATATTAGTAACAGTACTCAGCAAATATTAGCTACTAATAATAACATAATATTGGTTATTATTATGAAATCATTATTATGAATTATTAGTCACTAGTATTAACAATGGCTAACATTACTTCAGTGCTTACTCTTATTATATTATCATCATCATTATTGTCATCCAGGGGGGTGGGTTGGAGGTGAAGGGCCAGAGGGCACAGAGGCTAGGTGACAGTCGCCATAAATCCTCATCCAAATTAGACCAGAACAGTGCTTTGGGTCAAAAGCCAGTATTGGGTCAAGTTAGTTATCATCTGCCTTTTTAAAAAAACTGAAAGAGAATGAAATAGGAAACATCAGAATACATTGTTCATCATGTGGTAACTTTGGTTTTGTGAATCTTCTTTCCATTTTATACACACAAACACACGCATTCATATACATAAATGTGTGTATCCAGTCACAACGTAAGATGTTTTTCAAATTATGGATCGCAGGCAAAAAGGTTTCACAGCCCTGGAGTAGAAAGTGTTATCACCGGTCTTCCCTCCAGCCCTGCCCCTCAGGTACTCAGACGACCAACTATCACTGCATCAGCCAGTGTCAGAAGACTGAATGTTAAGAGACCAGAGCTCGGAAACTTGGGTTTGGGCTTCAGTAAGGTGATTTGATTTCTATGTATCTTACGTCTTTTTCCTTGTCCCATAACTAATTTCCATGGGTATTTTGAGAACTGGGACCCAAAAAATATCACCTACACATCTTGATTGGCTCTAGCTGCAACCCTAAGGCATTGTCTGTCTAGTAATGTTGGCTTTGCTACTAACTCACCGTGTGGCCTTGGGCAGACAGCTGGATGGCTCTGGGTCACTGTTGCCCCATGTATAAAATGGGGGTGAAAATAGTTGTCTTACATGCTTTATGGTTATTAGGGGGTACCAATGAAATCACAAATGTTTGCACTCTTTGAAAATCATGGAGAACATGTAGAAGGAAGTCTATAGTAGACACTTGGGATCTATGATAAATCCCAAAGACTCCAACCAGTTACCAGTGGTAACCTCAGACCATTCTTTTGCTAAGTGAAGTGATGCAGCTTTCCAGGTTAGGACATAATGGACCCATTTGAGTGGGTCTAGAGGGCTCTGTAACCAGATGAGCAGAGTTTGCAGTGGAACCAGGCTGAGACCTTCCCCGGGAGATGGCCTTTTGGGTCTTGGTAGGGAAGAGGGCATCTTCGGCCAAAAGGATGCCTCATCTGTCCATGACCGAACGAAGAACTTGGAAACACCCACCCATCAGACCAAAACTAACCTTCAGTGTGTTTTGTTTGGCCTACAAAGTGTTTTGAGATTTGAAGAAATCATGGAGAGAATCCAAAAATCACACATTTTGTGTCTAAGTCCAAATTTCTAGCTTGTCTTAAAAATGAATAAGCCACCCTGTACTGCTTGCTACATTGCAGCCCTGCAGGCATTGAGTGCCCAACTGTCCTCTTGGCAGGCCCGGCCCTCGCCGCCGTCTGTCAGAGACCCCACCCCAGGCACGGAGCCTCCACACCAGCATGGCACCATTGGTCATAGCTCTTGCTCTGTTGCTTTTCTACAGGACAGTTGCACAGTTTGTATATCCACAGGGCTCTAAGAAGTGGAACAGTGAAAGAAAGAACTGAGAAAGCTGTATGCGTCAAGAAAAATAAGAGCTCTCATCAAGCCTTGCTCAGGATATTCTGTTTTCCTCCTGTGCTTATCTCCTGGCTCTTGTATGGGGCTGCATTTGCTATTCCAGAGCCAAAGGAAGACATTTGGAAGGAAGAAGGGAGTGCTATCACGGGTATAAAAAAAAAAAAAAAAAAAAATCCCAGGATGTCCGTTTAGAGCAAAAAGGTCCAATGGGGAAAAGAAAAAAAAGTGATATCAGGAGCTTCCCACCAATCAGACACCCTGGCAACACCCAGGCAAATGGGGCTCACACTGTGGCTTCCCCGGGTGCTGATGGTGTCCCTGATGAGGCTTGTAGGTCTGGACGTGAGGGAGTTCTCAGATTGCCATGGTGGCCAGGGTCAGCCTAGCTGGAAGGACACTTTTGTGTAGTGGAAGGAAGGGGACTCATGGAAGTGTGATAGAATAGAAAAACTCCAGTTTTAGAGCCTAACAGACCTGGGTTCAGATCCGGGCTTTGTTACCGCCTCAGTGACCTTGAAGGAGGTTCTGAACCTTAGTTTTCTCATCTGTCAGATGGGGATTGGTTGGCCAATTAAATAAACAAATGTATATCAGATGCACCAGGCTCTGGAGTGAGCAAAACAGCTAAAGCACCTGCTCTCATGGAGCTTACTTATTAGTGGGAGAAAACAGACAATTATCAAGTAGTTGTTTAATTATCTGGTCATGATACATGTGAATTGGTTATTTATACTCTGACTCATTTCCAAAAAAGGTTGGAAACAAGAATAACATCTCAGGCCGTGTGACCATGTAATGAGATAGTGTGTGCTAAGTGCTTAGCCACATGTTACATTGTTTTTCATTTCACAAAATCTTTTTTTTTTAATTTTTTAATGTTTTTATTTATTTTTGAGGGGGGGTAGGGGCAGACAGCATGGGAGACACAGAATCCCCAGCAGGCTCCAGGCTCTGAGCTGTCAGACAGAGCCCCATGCGGGGCTCGAACTCACAAACTGTGAGATCATGACCTAAGCCAAAGTCAGACGTTCAACCGACGGAGCCACCCAGGCGCCCCCACAAATTCTTTTTTTTTTTTAATGTTTTATTTATTTTTGAGAGAGCGAGCGAATCTGAATGCGGGACTGGAATCCACCAACCGTGAGATCATGACCTGAACTGAAGTCTGAGGCTTAGCCAACTGAGCCAACCAGAAGCCCCGTTTCACGAATTCTTAAGGAGCCCCAGCTCCGTGTCAGGCCCTATCCCAGCTGGGGACATGATGGGAACAAACACATGATTCCTATCTAGGGAGGCTGCTGAAATCAGTGCCCTCTGGTCTTTGTTTTCAACTTCCTTGATACCCATTACTGGAGGGGAGGCTGAAGCCTCTTCCTGGTGGCTAGGCGGAGTAGCAGAAAGAGGATTCATCCTCAGAGGGCCCGGGTGCAAGTCCCCCCCCCTGCTACTGATCTCTTTGTGGCTGTGGAGCCCTCCCCTCTCCAGGTCTGAAGTCCCTCGTCCACAGCATCGCAGGGCGAATCCGAGGCCGGGATGGATTCGGGTATTGCCTTTGCCTCCTGGGGCCCGGGCTCAACCCTCTCTTTGGTTTCCCGGCTGCAGACCACTCAGCCCTGAGTGCGGCGAGGACCCTGTTCGTGGATGTGGAGGAGCGCGGGCCGGAGGCCATGGACGTGAAGGAGAGGAAGCCGTACCGCTCGCTGACCCGGCGCCGCGACGCCGAGCGCCGCTACACCAGCTCGTCCGCGGACAGCGAGGAGGGCAAGGCTCCACAGAAGTCCTACAGCTCCAGCGAGACCCTGAAGGCCTACGACCAGGATGCCCGCCTGGCCTACGGCGGCCGAGTCAAGGACATGGTGCCGCAAGAGGCCGAGGAGTTCTGCCACGCAGGTGAGGGCGCCCGGGGCCGGGCTGGGGGGGGGGGGGGGGGGGGGGGGGGAGGGGCAGCTGTGCACCTGGGTGCGCGCGCAGGTGAGCAGACAGCTGGCGGGAGGACGCGGGCCAACACCAGGTCTCGGCTATTCTGGCTCCCAGATCTGGTCAGAGCCTGCCTGTAATTCACGCTTAGTTAAGTTCATCTTCGTGGTCACCCGGTCCGCGGGCATAAAGAGCTGGTTACGAGCTGGGCTCCGGGCCAGACTAACTGGGGTTGCGTTCAGAACCGCCACCAGCTCTCCGGGAGGCCTCAGTCCCCATCTGTTAGATGGGCTGCACTGAATTGTGGGCTGGAGGGGCATGTTGTAAGTGGTAAGCATGCTAACATCAAGTGTGGAGTAAGTCAGTTATTCGTTTTATTACTCGTCATATATGTATCCATTCAACAGACGTATTACCTTCTTTGCCTCGAGCATTGCCCCGGTCTATCAAAGCGTTGCTCCTGAAATAGACCTAAAGTCTTGGTAATTGGATAATATCTTGGCACCTGACTCCTCTCCTTCAGTTCCGGCCTACACTAGTCACCAGAGCCTGTCATCCTACTCCAAAGTAACTTTCAAATCCATCCCTCTTCTTCATCCACTCTGCCGCTGTCCTCTCTCTCTCCCGGAAGGTTGACCACAGCCCCCCTTCACCCAGTGCTGCCACCTCTGGGCCATTCTCTGCACTGCACCTAGAGTGAAGTTGGGAATGACTCCCCCTTGTCCATAACCTGAGCTCCTTAAGCTGGCATAAGGGACTTTCCCCAACTCCGTTTTTCTTCCTGGACTATTTTGTCCCCCGCCTCTCCACACCCTGCCACCCATGCTCCAACCCTCAGACCTACTCATTATTCCCACACTTGCCGTGTTTGTTCCTTACCCTGGTGCTGCAGTGATTCCTATTTTTCAGCCTGCAGCCCTTTGAGCCCTCTGTGATGCCTGACGGGCTGCTACCAGTCGCTGATTCTGCCCTACCCGCTTCCCTTCCACAGCCAGGGTTAGCCAGGCAGCGTGCTGTGTAGTTCATATACATTCCGGCACTGTTATCTAATCCATACAACAACCCCCAGCTGAATCCTTTGCCCCAGATCACAGAGGTAAGAGGAGCTGGTCTCAAACTTGTCTACCCTCATATAGCCTGACACCCACCTGGCCTCTCCCACAGGCCTGAATCCACATGAAAGCTGGCCTGTTTGTAATGCTGCCTCTCAGGCTCAAAAAAGGAACGATCTTTAGCTCTTTTCCAGCTTGTGCTTAAGAGCTCAGACTGGCAACTGACCGATCTCGATGTGAATTCTGGATCTGCCTTTTTTATTGCCCTCAGCTTCTTCACCTGGGGAATGGGTTAACAGTGATCCTAATCGTAGGATGGTCATGAGGATTAATGAGGATTGTAAATAAAGTACTTGACACAGTGCCTGGTGTGGAGCAGATGCTTCAAAGATTCTGCCTACCACTCATTGCCTTCTCTGGGTCTCAGTGAGAAGGGACAAAAGGATATCAAAACTTTCTTCCAGCTCTGTCCTGCCCATGCCTGATAGAGCTCAGTGAGCCCTGACTGGCCCAGCTTGGCCTGGATGCCACCCTAGCACAGGAGGCTGCAGAGAGGAGCCCCCTCTTGTCTTTATAAAAATTAAGAATCAGGGGCGCCTGGATGGCTCAGTCGGTTAAGCATCCGACTTCGACTCAGGTCATGATCTCGCAGTCTGTGGATTTGAGCCCCGCGTTGGGCTCTGTGATGACAGCTCAGAGCCTGGGGCCTGCTTCGGATTCTGTATCTCCCTCTCTCTCTGCCCCTCCCCTGCTCATGTCTCTCTCTCTCTCTCTCAAAAATAATAAATAAACATTACAAATTTTAAATAAGAATCATTCCCATTTCATAGGCAGACATGACCATGACAGTTTAGAGAGTACTCCCCCACCCATTACCTCCCGAGATCCTTAAAAATTCTGTGAGGCTAGCAGGTCATAGATTATCACCCCCACTTTAAAGACAAGAACATTGTGGTTTAGGTGATTGCAGCAGCCCAAGATCACGCAAGTCGAGGTTGAGCAGGGTGATATGTCAGCCTGTGTCCTGGGATCCTCATGAAAGACGCCAAAAGGCCATAAAGTCAACAGATCATAAGGACTTCCCACATTTGGGGAAATCTCCTAAGCTCACACTTCAGAGGGGCTGAGCTGGCTCCAAGGGATCGCTGAGCCCTCAGAGTCAGCCATCACGTTGCACTTCTCCGTCCACAGATCTCTCAACTCACTCACATTCACGCTGCCTCTGGCTGCTTAAAAGGGTATATAGGGCAAGCCACATGGAAACTGATGCAGCCTGGGCTGTTTATTTCACATTCTTCTGATGTGTGACTGGCTTTCCTTGAGAGGTCCAGCCCATCAGGGCAGGAGCATGAGCTGGGACGGAGGCAGGGGACAAGACAGGGGTGGAGAAGGGAGATCAGAGAGAGGTAAATGGGGCAAGCATGAGCTGGGATGGAGGCAGGGGACAAGACAGGGGTGGAGAAGGGAGATCAGAGAGAGGTAAATGGGGCAAGCAGTGAGTATGGTGTGCAGAGAGGATGGAAAGCAGACAGGGGATTTGGTCTCCAATGTGGAGTTTCTTCTACTTAGAAGGAGGGCACAGGGGGAGGGCAGACCGGAGGATGGCACATAGGGGATATTCAAAATATTTGACATCGGTCTGACCCATACCCTGACCAACCAGAATGTCTGGCCACTGAGCAGAGCCCAGAGGTCCCTGCTGTGCCACATCATGGGGAGGCTGGGGGTTGTTTATGGGGAGGGGCTAGGGTAGACTGGGCGGAGGCCGGGGGCACTGGGTGGGCCCGGACATCAGTTGCCAGCCAGTATAGAACTATTTCATGACCTTAACCTCATATTAAGGCTGGAGCAACATGAACCACCTGAGCCACAGGATTGGGGCACCCTGCCTCCACTGCAGCTCTTATTTTCCCAGCGGCCCCACTGGTCCCTCCTCCCCGACTCCTTCCCTCTCTTTATCCATCCCCCAAAGTACTGCCAGAGTGTGTCTGCCTGTTTTCTTGAAACTTCTACAGAACACGCACCCTGTGTCAGTACAGAGGTCTGGGCCCAGAGCTGACCGGGACGCTCGGGAGCACAGGGCTTCTTTGCAGAGTGATGCACACCATGGTGGTAGGGGCTCTCCCTGCTGGCTCCCCTCCTGTTCTCTGGCAGGTCCTGGCCTTGCAGGCTTTCCCAGTGAGCCCTGGCCCTGGTTGCAGGAATCCTTCAAAGCTCAGGCATCTATGCTCCCCTCTTTACTCCTTTCTCCAAGTTCACTCTCATCTGCAAACCTGTCCTCTGAGCTCCCACCTTCTGCCTGTGTGTTCCCAGAACATTCTCCATGGATCTCCCCTCTTTGGACTTCCACCTGTCATCGTGTATTTGGTTGTAGCTCCCTCACTTGCCTGGAAAGCCAGGCACCACGCCCTGCTCATTGCTGTTTGTCTGTAAACCCACGGCCAGTTGGAATTGGCTTAAATGTGGGAGCTACCTGATTATAAAGCCATTTCCCAGAGAAGTGGTTTAATTGGAATGGGACCGTTAATGCCTCTGTCCACCCCTTCTTCTTTATCCCCCAAACACTCATGGGAATATTAGAAATATGCAGGAAGCCGTCCTTAAACAGATGTTGAGCCAACATTCAGGTGCAACATGGAGGCTGTGTTTTTCCTGGAAGTTACCATTCCCTTTGTTGCTCAAATGCTAATCCCCCAGTGAACTCCCCTCACCCACCTCTTCACTGACCTCAGTCCTGGATGTTTCCAGGCCTCCCCGAGCCCTCAAGACTTCTCCGCAATCCAGCTCTGTGTGCTTGGCTCCTTGGACTGCTCCAAAGCCTGCAGATCCCCGCCATGGTCCCGGCCCTGCCTAGCGTGAGGAAGCCCGTGGTGTTGCTTGGGGACCTCTTTTCTCTGCCAGTCACCATCTTCATTGTCGTGTTCTAGGCTTTCCCGACTTGACCAGAAAGGACCTTCTGGTCCCAGGGCAGCCATCTGCGTCTCATCAACTAGGCGTCCACTCGGCTCAGGAGTGCTCCTTTCTGGCAAGTCCTCTCTCGATCAGAAGAAGAGACCTAACGCTCAATTTAACAGACATCTCCTGAGCCTCTACTGAGTCCCACATTTTGTTCTAGGCGCAGGGATTTAGGAATGAGCATGACAGGTTCCCTGCCCCTGCTGAAGTCATCACCAGCAGAAGGGTCAGGCCTTTGGTTCTACTGTGCAGGATGACTAGGGCCAAGGACTCTCAGAATGGGCTTGAATACAGGAAGAAGCAAGGACTCCCGCCCAGGGTGTAGGTATTAGGGGAGACCTCACAAAGGAGGGGCCATGTGCGTTGGGCCTTAAAGGAAGTGGAGGAGGTGGGCTGATGGGGGAGGGGCAGAAGGAGCCGTTTCGGCAGTGGGGCACGTGGGCAGAACACCACACAGGCTCACCAGACAACAGTGAATCCTGGGGTGGGCGGCCTGGTTTCTGGTGGGGAGACCCCTGCTCAGGAGACCCTAACCAAGCTTACCTGCACTTCCTCCCAGGAGCCAACTTCACCCTGCGTGAGCTAGGGCTGGGAGAGGTGACGCCCCCTCATGGCACCCTGTACCGGACAGACATAGGCCTCCCACACTGCGGCTACTCCATGGGGGCCAGCTCTGATGCCGACGTTGAGGCCGACACTGTACTGTCCCCTGAGCATCCCGTGCGGCTCTGGGGCCGGAGCACACGGTCGGGGCGCAGCTCCTGCCTGTCCAGCCGGGCCAACTCCAACCTCACGCTCACCGACACTGAGCACGAGAACACTGAGACCGGTGAGTGGCCACCTTGGCCTGTGCCAGGTGCTGGGGTTTTAATTACAATATTGATTTTCTCTCCATCGCTTGGGGCTCTGGTAAAGTTGGTGAAAAATCGCTTTGCTCTCAGTGGTCAAAAGTCAGAGCCTTTTGCACGGTCACACAAAACACCTACCCACTGGTGACACAGCAGAGATTGGGTCACTGCTCTTTGTTTTCGGGTTTTCAGATTGGGAGGTGCCTCAGGCACAGGGTTATTACTTGCAAGGTGCCTGTGGCGGGGGCAGGGGGGGGCAGCGGTAACGGATCTCCAGTAGCTTGTTCTCTGTTGCATCAACCATGTCTGGTCCTTCCTGAATCCCTCTCCGTCTCCAGCCTCCAGGTGCTCAGCAGTCCTGGGGAGTCTCCACCGGGGGTGCCCTCCCCCCCGTATTTCAGGCTGGTCAGAGGATGGCCTTGAACAAAAACTGTCATGTTGGGGTAACTCAAAGCCTGAGGGTTTGCTCCAGCTTTCCCCCGATCTCATGTGCAGATCTGGGGACGTGCAGGTTCTGGGCTCGATCACACCCTCACCTCTGCACCCCTTCCTCCAAGGCCCAAGAGATGTTGTGGGAGAAAAAGATGGCAGCTCGTTCACATGTCTCCTTGGTACAGGGGAAGGGCGGGAACCCGGTTTCAGAATTTCCCTCCTTACTTTTGGGACCTCCTTGGCAGATGTCTGAGGGGCTCTGGGTTAGTTGCAGCCCTGCGGTCTCCCTTCTCCGGTGCTTTGTGCCCAGCCACACTCTGGGCAGCTTTATGGACCCGGGCCAGAACTGAGGAGGCCGCTGCTGGGTCTGGCAGCACAGCCTTGGGGAGGGGAGTGGAGACAGGGACAACCCCTCTGCCCAGGGGAGCAGGGAGGTTTTTTGTGTCTCAGAAGTCCAGGAAGGGGATGTGCTAGTGCTTCCATACCAGGGTGGGAAGGGCAATGGGAGTGAAAACTGGAAAGGCCGAGCCAGGCACCAGTGCCCCCTACTGGTTTCCAGCTCCGAGTGCAGGATCCTCCTAATTCCTGTGCAGGCTTCCCCAGAGGCGTGTGTTGGGGAGAAGGGCGAGGGTGGAGACCAGGTCAGAGGTGAAGGCTTCGGCAGGTTAATCTCTGAAAAGGATGCTCTAGCTAGGTTAGACACAACAGAGTCCCAGATTTGAGTCGGGCAGGAGACCAGGTAAGGTCAGGGTCAGGTGGGAAATTTATTTCCTTAAAGAGTCAGGTGCAGCAGAGTTCCAAATATCCATTCCACCAGCCCTCCCAGAGAGCTCGGAAGTTTTCCTGTGGGAGCCTGTGCACCTGTCTGAGGGGTGAGGGAGCAGCAGTGCCTGGATACTGGCTTGGCCTTGGCACCCTCCCTTGCCCTGTGAGGAGGACAATGACCTCAGCACCGAGGGAGATCCCCCTCTCTGCAGTGACAAGCCATCCACCTTCCCACCTTCCCAGCTTCCCACCAAGGCCCAAGCCAAGGCAGCAGCCCCTTTGCCCCCCACTCTCGCCATGCACTGAACAAGAGCACGGATTTGATATGTAAGGCCTTTACAGAGAAAATGGTCTCTGATCAGGAGGCAGGGAGCTTCAGTTCCATTACTGACCCGGAGTGTGGCACCGGATAAGTTGGATTCTTTCTCTGGACCTCTGTTTCCTTTTCCTCATCTGTGAAATAAGTAGTTTTAAACAAAATCATCATTTCCTGTATCTGAGAATGTTAATAGTTCTTAGGGTGGGGTGGGGATGACAGCAGGAAAGTGCCCTGTGGTCAAATAATGTAGGAAACACTATGTTGTTTTAAGCCAATTTCTTTGCTGCAGGACTTCTCAGAGCCTTTAATCTATTAACGTGCCTGCTAATGGGTAAACCACCAAGGAGAGACATACGCAGCATCCCCCAAATTGATGTGAGCATGGAACACTTTGCTCTCAGAGCGTCTGATGGGTTCGGTGTTCTAATGAACACTTTTGGGGAAGAGCTGAGCTGAAGGACCCACAAGCCCTTCTAGATCTGGGATTCTGTGATCTGAAGTGCTTGTGTCAAGATGGAGGCTCACAAGAAGAAAATGATAATATGATAATAGCAACGTTAGCAGTCAGCAGCTGCTGCTAACCAGCGGCCCCCAAGCAGTGCTGATGCTTTAGTTCTAGGATCTCATTTCCCCCCAGGAACACTGCTTTGAGGTAGGTTGTATCATCCCCATTGCGCAGAATAAGGAGACTATGGCACTGAGAGGTTAAGATACCTGCAGAAGTCACATCACTAGCAAGACAGGATTTGAACTCAGGCCTTCATGACTCTAAGATCTTTGTTCTTGTAGCCCTAGTGACCGTGAATTTCCTCTGCAGCGAAGTACTTAGGTTGTTTGCTCTTTTGCAGGCTTCTGGCCGTGGTGACAAATGATCATTTTTCCACAAAGTCATGACAGAGTGAGGTGCACGCCGCCCACATTATTGTATATTCCCTGAGAGCTGAATTAGAGCTGAATCAAGCCTCTGTTGGGTGATAATGACATGGTCGAGGAGCCTCAAGAGCTTCAGCCTTTGATAACAGGGACGGGAAATTGATAACGGGGACAGGAAATGGCTGCCTGCTTCCCCTGGCCGGGCCACCTCTTCCTTCTCTTCCGATGGTCTGTTTCAACACTGGCTGCCGCACTCAAGCCTCGCTGTGCTCGAGGAAGACAGGCAGGCGAAGGAGGTGGACAGGTGACTCTAACAGAGATCCCCCGACCTCCGCAGCCCTTCCAGGCCTGGACTCCCCAAGCCCAGACACCCACAGCTGCCCACGTGCTTGTCCACTTGCCCCTAGGTGGAAAGCTACGCTAACAGCTTTGTTATCCTCGGGTCTAAATAGTGACAGTGAATCATACTGACAGTGCGTGAGCCGTAGGAATGGCTCCCTTTTGTCTACTGATGA
The DNA here is from genome assembly GCF_018350195.1 of Panthera tigris. Taxonomy (NCBI): domain Eukaryota; kingdom Metazoa; phylum Chordata; class Mammalia; order Carnivora; family Felidae; genus Panthera; species Panthera tigris. The sequence goes on from NC_056669.1 coordinate 52,822,323, forward strand.
AGTTGACAGTGCTATTGTGTGCCCCGTTGTCTCCCCAACTTACAGCTGAGGACCGGGGCTCTGGGAATGAAGGGGGAAGAGCTGACACCGGGCCCTACCCAGGAGTCTGGTTCTGTCCTGTCTGCTCTCCCTCCCTTCTCCATGCCCCTCCCATCTCCTTCTCCCTCCTCTGCCCTCCTCTCTCTGTCTCACATTCATCCCCTCCCCTAGTTCTCCTTCTTTGATGAGAACTTGGGTCTTGCCACCAGAACGGGACCCTATCGCACTGGGTACATTAGCCAGACACCTCAGAGTGTGACCACTTTCCAGAAGTGCAGGGGAGCCATACGGAGGGCCTATCATGTGTCAAGCCACCGCTCATGCGTGATTGCCTTTAATCCTCATGACAGTGTCATGGCATTCCCGTTTCCCAGATGGGGAAACCGAGGCTCCAAAAAGTCTCCTGGCGGAGACTGTGAAGCTGGGAAGTCAGCAGGTCACCAAAGCTTGGGTGGGAACTCAGATCTTTCAGTCCCATAATCTGAGCTCCTTGCCCACCTCCATTTGAATCAGCGAGTGTTAGACCCTCACTTGAGGCCACCAAAAATACGTGACCACGTTCTCAGAGATCTTTACCAAATGTGAAATGCAGAGTAACTCCAGCAACTTCCAGCCACAGGAAGGAACATCAACTCTGCCTACCCACCCAGCCTCGCATTAGTCAATAGTAATTGTCAACAGTATTGATAGTGGTGGAGGGTTTTGCTGAGGTCATGGCGATGCTGCATGCAGCTGCCATCAATAATGACTTTTATGGGGTCCATTAAAGCCAGTTTCTGCCCCTGAAGGTTAATGTCAGCAGCTTTTATGTCACTGCTTAATATCCAAAATAAATACAGAATTGACTGGGTAATGTAAACACAAATTTTCTGCACCACGGCCGTCAGGCAGAGCCAGCCCTCGGGCCTCCTCTGCTGAGTGGGGCCAGCAGGCTAGGGGACGGCATGGAGAAGTTGGCACCAGGCCAGGCACACAGTCGGCGTCAATAAATGTTTTTAGAAAGCAAAGGTTGCGATTCGAGCTCCGTTCCCAACTGCTGGGTCAGTCTGACAACAACGTCTCTGTTGTAGATGCATATTGTAATTCGCTCTATACCTATCCCAAGCTCCCTCAGTGTGCTGGGCATGATTCTGGAGTCAGGAGTCTAGATGAATAGCAGGGAGGTGGAGATAGGATGAGCTTGGGTCTCTGTCTACAGCGGAGGTATAGCAGGCACTGTTGCAGGGTCGAAAGAGCAGCAGTTCTGGAGTCTAATGAGGAGCTCTGCTCTCCTCTCCTGATTGTGCCCTGTCCAGCTCTGAAACCTTGGGCAAGACCCCTCGGCTCCCCAAGCCACGGCTTCCTCATTTCTGAGACAATGCGGCGGTGGTTACCAGGGGCCAAGAGAGCAGGGAATGGGGAGCTAGGGTTTAATGGATGCGGAGTTTCAGGTAGGGATGCTGTAAAAGTTCTGCAGATGAATGGGTGACGGTCACACAACAATGTGAATGTACTTCATGCTCTGGATTGTACTGGTTTAAAGGGTTATGTATGTTGGGGCGCCTGGGTGGCTTCAGTCGGTTAAGCGTCTGACTTCGGCTCAGGTCATGATCTCACGGTCCGTGGGTTCGAGCCCCGCGTCGGGCTCTGTGTCTCCCTCTCTCTGCCCCTCCCCCACTCACGTTCTGTCTCTCTCTGTCTCAAAAATAAATAAACGTTAAAAAAAAGGGTTATGTATGTTTTACCACAATAATTAAAAGAAAACAGAATCAGCATGTCTTCTTTCCTTGATGTGTTACTATGAGCCTACGCTATATCTGTGAAGCATGCAGTCTGTGTTGGTCCTTAACTGATGCTGGCTATTGATATTAATTTTCTAAGGAGCTGTGGAATGATGGTAAAAGTAGCCATTGGTCTTACCCTGAGGGTGCAAAGGCTCATTCCTTCATCTCACTCTTGTTATGCACGTGGGCTTGAAGGCCAAGTAGGATTTCACTGAGCATCAGGGATCTGAGAGAGGCATTCCCGGTAGAGAAAATTGCACCAGGCGAGGCTTAGAGGCATGTGAAGAGGCGGGCGGGGGGCGGGGGGTGGTCTAGGGAATAGTGAGAATTTACCCTGTGCTTTAATCCCAGAGGCACATTGAGAAATGCATTTAGAAAAGAAATGATGAACAGAATCACAGTTACCCCAAAAGTATCAAGCAGCCTGGGTGTCAAAAGGGAAATTATTGGTTAACCTAATTAGGCAGCCAAATTGCTTATTCAGAGTCAGAAGATTAGGGGAGCATCTCCAAAGCACAGTGAGAAAGAAGCTCATTACCAATTTAACTCAATTTATCCTCTACCCTCCATAGCCCCATGCTCATGAGACTTGGTTTAAAAATTCTATAAGCATATCTATCATTAATTCCCTGAGAGGCCAGAAACTGCAGCTACCCAGCCATTGTGTGCATAAGGCTCCATCTTCTAAGGTAGGAAGCCAGGCTCCCTCAGCCTGAGAAGTTGGACAGCTGGGTTTGACTGCACTTCTTCCTCATGAGCTGCCCATACTCCCTTTCAGAAACACGGAGGAGTTCGGGAATTCGACTCTCCACCTGGGCAGCTATCCATGGACAATGAGTGCTGTAAGGCCCCAACTTCCAAAAAAGGATTAGAAACAGCCTTATTAGAGAACCCGAGAACCCGAGAATCTGAGAATCCAGGAGCTAGAAGGAACATAGAGACAACAAGCCCATTAACTCTTAGCCTTTCCTCAATTTCCAGCCGAGGAAACTGAGATTCAGAGAGGTGACTTGCTGAAGGTTGCACAGCTAGTAAATGGCAGAACCAGGGTCTGAGTCCACATCCGCCTCTCCCCAATACCCGTGATCTTTCCTAGCCACTGCACTCCACAGTTTGTTCTGTTTTATAGAAACATGTTTCTATTAGGTCAACGTGTACAATATATATATATAATCTAGGAGGTGATTCTAGCTGTTTTCAGAACATAATGTTCTTTGTCAATGTGAGAAGCTTGCAGAAAAGAAACTGAATCTATAACCTGTTAGAGTTGATGTGGAGCTAGAGATCATACCAGGCCACTCTCAGGTTGTGACCTGCTGGACAAAAGACATTTAGAGTAGGGATCATAGAGGTTTGAGAGAAAAATTCCAACCAGAAGGTATCTGAGAAGGTTTTATGGAAGAAGTGCTGGCCACTGGGCTTTGAGGGGTGGGAAAGACTAACAGGTGAAAAGGGGGAAGAAAGGGCGTTGTCTGTAGACAAGGCATGAAGGTGGACAAGTAAAAGGTGTGTCCCACGAAGTTAGAAGACAGGAGTGTAACTGAGAATATGGGAAGGGGATGTGTTCGGAGGGGATGTTGGAGAGTGAGCAGGATCCTGTCATTTAACAACTATTTATTGAGCACCTACTATGTTCCAGTTACTGTTTTAGGTCTTGGGGTCCCAGCATGGTCGATACAGATGAAACCACCCACTGCTCAGTGGGGAGATTGATGATAAACAAGTGTAAAAACTAAATGCTGGGGCACCTGGGTGGCTCAGTTGGTTAAGTGGCCGACTTCAGCTCAGGTCATGAGCTCGCGGTCCGTGAGTTTGAGCCCCGCGTCGGGCTCTGTGCTGACAGCTCAGAGCCTGGAGCCTGTTTCGGATTCTGTGTCTCCCTCTCTCTGACCCTCCCCTGTTCATGCTCTGTCTCTCCGTGTCTCAAAAATAAATAAAACATTAAAAAAAATTTAAAAACTAAATGCTGCAGAATGTTCTGAAAAAGGGGAGAGGGAATTCCAGGGTGAGAGCAAGGTTGTGGTTCTAAACATGGTGGCCAAAGAAGGCTTCACTGAGAAGGTGGCGTTTGAGGTAGGCATGGGAGTAAGTGGTGAGGACATCTGGAAGGAAAGCAATCCTGGCAGAAGGGTGGGCAGGTTCAAAAGCCTTGAGGCAGAAGCGTATCTGGCTTGTGTGAAAAGTAGCAATGAGACCAGTATGGCCGGGGTCGGGGAGGTGTCAAAGAGGTAATGTGGGGCAGGCCATTGCATGAGCAGTCACGGGAGGGTCCTGAGCTGAGGAGCGACAGGTTCTGATTGATGCTAAGACAGGAGCATTCTGGAAGCTCTGTTGAGAGTAGACTCTAGTGGGCCATGTCAACGTAGGAGGCTATTGCTACAATCCAGAGAGAGAGGATGGGGGCTAAGACAAAGAGGAAGCGTGGAGGCAGTGAAGACCGTATCTGGGCCTGGAGAAGGGAACAAGCCACCTCTTCCCTGGTCCCTCCAGGGCCTCGTAGCAGCGAGGAAGACCTCCATACTCAGATTCTGTGACCGAGATGGGCTCCCGGGTACTCTCAGGGGAGGGACACATTTGACCCTTCTCCTAGCCTCACAGCTCCTTTGGCCCAGCAGCTGGGTCCTTGAGCACTGGCCTGTCCCATGCCGCACCCCGTGCTCTCTCATGGCCGTGGCTATGAGCCAACCCCCCTGCCCGTCCCTCATCCCACCCTCCGACCCGCTGCTGACCTTGCTGCCTGACTCCCACTCCCAGCCTTGCCTGACCTCCCACATGAGACTCTTGGCACCATCTTGTGTTGTTATTATCTTAGCTTCCCTTCAGCCGTATTTCCATAAAACCCTTCCTTCTGGCCGGGTGCTTCAAACTGCCTTGGTGAAGTGTGACACAGGGCCTCCTCTCCGTACCTTCACGTCTGCTAGAATTGCCTAGGATCTGGAAGCCAGTATCTGACAGCCACGAACAGTGTTGCTCTTGGGAGTTCCTTGTAAGGGGACTTTAAGGAGTCCTGGCCCAGTTTCAATGCTCCCCAGTCCGCGAGGCACTGGCGAGCTTCATTGCTCTCCCTGGTGGGCAGAACATGCGAATACAATTCCGCACTGGGAAGAGGAAAAGCGAGATAGGGAGAGTCAAAGCTATGCTAAATTAAGATACATTGCATTCTCGAAACTAGGTTAGGACCCGCCGTGTGCAGAGAGGTACAGCAAACCACAGTTTTGCTTTCAATTTGAGCCAACAAGATTCTCAACTCATTGGAAGCAATGATGTGCACAGTGACAAACTTCTTACCAGAAGACGTTTTCCAGGCACCTTTTTTTTCCCATCAATAAGCCCAGCTCTGTCCCGGGAGAATGGATCCTGGGCCTGTTTCAACTGCATCTAATCCAGGATGACTTCAGGGGGGAAGGGAGTAACTGGTGGTGGGGAAAGAGCTCCCTTACCCACGGGAGCCTCGTTCCAGTGCCAGGGTGTGTGGAGTCCAGGGACAAACCTGGTTTCAGTTTTAGCCTCTGTCACCAGTCCCAGTGTGACCCTGAGCAAGCCACTCCTCCTCTCCAGGTATTAGTTTTCCCGTCAACCAGATGAGGTTATTGGAATCTCGGGCAGCAAGATGACTTGGAAGGAGAATGGGCTTTGGGGTTGAACTCAGAATCCCAGCTTAGCCGCTCAGGAATCGGGTGATTTTTGTGCAACCTACTGGATCTCACCGGGCCTCGGTTTCTTCATCTGCATCGTGGCAATGAACATGTGCCTACCTCCTAAAGTTGTAACGAGGCTGAAAGGTGACTGTGCACACGAAGGGGTCAATACTGTGTTTTCCAAACTGGGTCATGACCAATCCCAAAATAAAGGCTGTGGCTCAGCACAATCATTTGAAATAGTATTAGCAAAGAGAACCGAGAGGAGCAGAATAGAGTTCATAGCACATAGTGAGGAAAGTCAGTTTGTGAATTTTTATTTTAATTATCCTTTACACGTAGCACCTGCATTAGGTCAACTAGGTCATCACCTACAATGTGTTTCTTACTGAGGGGTTCAGTTAGAAAAAAAGAAAGTTTAACACTAAAAAATGGTACCTGGCACATAGCAGGACTTTGTGCACGTCAATTCCTTTCCTTCAAGAACCCCTTAGGTTGAAGATTCCACAATCCATGATGTCACAGTCTTGTCCAAAAACTGTTGACATCGGTACTTCTAAGGCTCCCTTACTGAGAATGGGTATAGATTTGTCAGGGCCTCAAGATTCAGTAGAAGGAGGCTGGGCTCTGGGATCAGATCGACTCGCCCATCGTCACATGGCGTGAATGATGACAGAGCCGGCATCCCTGGTTTGTAGACCCCAGCCATCTCTCCTATGAGAATGGCCAGTGGGGTGACTAACATGCCCTAGGGTAACTGTGAGCTGTGAAGACAGCAGGAAAGGCACCCCCCAGACAGGAAGAGCTGACTCAGGAAGATACAGGGGACTGGAAGAGCCATCCCTGCGTTCACCTAACCAGCTGAATCTCTCTACTCAGCACAAAGGCAACCGGAGAGGGACCTGGGCACATCTACATGCGCACCACAGGCAGCTAGCGTGTTAAGTCAAATTTGCCTTCCCCCGACCCGGGGATGCTTGTTACAAATTTAATTACACCCTAATCAACGCAAACAGATTCACTACAGTATAGCAATGGCTTTCTTTCCTTTGACTTTGGGCCAGAGAGAAGCATGTGGAACATGTGAAAGTGTGCGGAAGGGCTCCTGGGAGTTCATGTGAGCCTGATACATGAAGCGTAGTGCAGAGAGGTTAACAGTGCTTACTCACAGGATGTGGATCCAGACTCCGGGCAAACCCCACAACATACCTCTCCAGGGGAGAGGTCTCAGAGAAAGCCAGGCCCTCCCCTACACTCTTCCCAAAGTGGCAGGGAGCCACTCAACTCCCAAGAGGTTGCTCCCAACCTCTTCTGATGGCAGGGAGCAGCAATGGTGAAGATAAGGAGCATTCAGCCAGCAGTCAGAAGCCTCAGGTCTGACACCCGGCCGTGTGCACTGTTCAGGACATAGCAAACAGTTTGTCCTGGCTGAGCCGGTGGGGATTAAGAGGAGATGAGGCCAGAGAGAAAGACTGGGTCCCATCATGGCAGAGGACAGCTGAAAACTGCTGGCTCAAGAGCTCAGCCTTTCCCCTGAAGGTCGTAGGGAACCACACAAAAGGTTTAAGCAAGGAGAGGTCAAAGGGGGCAAATGCTTTCCCTGATCGAGGTGAGGACGTCAACCAACAGGACAGAGTTTGTTCTTCCCATTCTGCTGTGATGAAATTGCCCCTCGCGCCACTGTGCGTGGGGTGGTGTCCTAAATTCACATGCTGAAGCTCTCACCCCTAGTGTGATGGTAGGTAATTAGGTTTAGATGAGGTTGTGAAGGTGGCACCCTCATGACGGGATTAGTGCCTTTAGAGGAAGAGGGAGACGTGGCTGTCTCCATGCACGTGCAGGGAGGAAAATCCACGTGAGCACGTAGCAGGAAGGCAGCCATCTGCAAGCCAGGAAGAGAGTTCTCACCAGAACCTAACCATGCTGGCACCCCCCAGAGCTGTGAGAAAATGTATTTCTGTTGTCGAAGCCAGGCTGTGGTATTTTGTTATGGCAGCCCAAGCTGACTAAGACAGGCTTCGAAAGCTTAAGTAACTTGCCAGCCAGGAAGTCACAAAGCTGATGCCTAACACAGGGCTGTTGAAATCCAAAGCTCTTACCCCTGCCGGTGCTGCCTCGGGGAGACAGGAGTGCAAAACTATTCGAGGGGATGAGTGCCAACGGTTTTCTGAGTTAAAAAGGTGCCAGCATGCAAGACCATCCCCTCGAACAAAACGAAACAAAACAAAAACAAAATGCTTGGTAATTCACACCTCTAAGCACAGACTCCGGAGCCAGACTGCCTGGATTTGAACACCAGCTCTTTAACTTACTAGCTGCGTCACACAGTGTCCCACAACTGTGGGCGAGTTTCTGAATCTCCCCATGCCTCAGTTTCCTCGCCAGTACAACGGGAATACTTCTCCTGTCTCCCTCATAGGATTAAATGAGCCCAGAGGGTTAAAGCACTTAGAATAGTGCCTGGTGCACAGGAAGTGCCGTATAAGCTTAGGCTGTTGTTGTTATTAATTGTGCGGCACTTTGTGATTTACGAAGTGTGCTCACATTCTGTTCAACATTTGCAGCAGCCTTGGAGGCAGATCTCTGTGTCTTCATTGTTTTGGAAGTGCCCTGAGATCACACGGCTGGGAAGTGGTCGGGATGGAATTCAACCCCAGGTCCCTCTGACCCCACACCCACACACTGGTGTCCGTAACTGTAACTGGCAGCTGGCCCCAGCCTGGCCCCTCCCGCCAAAGATGACTCCCCAGCTACCAGGGCCTGATTTTGCTCAGGCCCGTTTCTCCCAGTCGCACTAGGAGAAGGATCTCAGCCTGGGCTCTTTGTTCGGGAGGAAACTTCCTTTCAAATAAAGAGCCGAACCCTCTATGTTCCAAATACTGAAGAGCACTTTTCTTTCCACTGCCACTCGGCAGCCTGGCTCCTAAATGAGTTTTCTGTGCTCAGCTTTGTAGGACCTTAGCTACAAAACAAATTGCTTTTCTGAATGTGCCTCCAAAAAGCAGATAATCATATGGAGCAAACCAGGTTTGAAGTGTGGTATAAACAAAGGGAGATTGTTTGCCACTCCAGCTGCTCAGAAGGGTGGAAGAGGGAGGAGAGCCGGGCCATGATGGGTGTGAACTGGGCTGTGAAAATGCGGAGGAGACTCTTCAATAGGAACCAAATGGGCTAAGTCAGAAGGTAGACAACCCATTAGAAGTAAGGTACTGCGGGCATCTCTCCAGTCCTGTGGCCTTACATGGTAGCAAAAAAAGAGGGAAACTGCTCAAGTCCAAAGGATTTACCCTTCTTTCTACATACGTCCACAACTTTCGACAATTTATTACCTCCACGCTAGAGTTAGCAGTGCTAAAAGATGCATTTTATTTGGAGAAAATAATCGTGTCACTTTTTTCCCTCAGCTAGATTTAAAAAGCTCTTCAAAAGTCGGCTGTGGCGCTGGGCCATTATTACTCACATCTGGGGAGTGTGTAATAGCTCACAATGTCCTTTAATACCCAGCATTTCATAAATTAGCACATCAATTCCCTGGTCTAGGGTACCTGAGCCCACACCCTGACTTTGAACCCTGTCAGGGGAGCTTTGAACTTGGAGCCCATGCATGTGTGCTGGGTGGGAGGGGGGGGGAGTGCCCAAGGCTCAGTGAGTCCCTAGACGGACTCACAGGGCTCGGCATACAGTGAGACACATGGCTAAGACTTATTACAGCAAAAGGATACAAAGCAAACGAACAAAGGGAAAAGGTGCGGAGGGTGAAGTCTGGAGGAAACCAGGACAGGCTTCCAAGAGTCCTCTCCCAGCAGAGTCACTGGGGATGGGCCTGATTCCAGCAATGAGTGGTAATGACATGCAAAGTGCTCTCTACCAAGAAGCTCAAAAGAGGCCGTGTGCCGAAAGATTTCATCAGACGGCTGGTCACATAGGTGCCTTCTGCCTAACTCAGGCCCAAATTTTAGACTCTCAGAAGGAAGACGCTCATTATTTATACACACTGTCTAGGCATGGTCAAGCCACTTTTTTTTTTTTAATGTTTACTTATTTTTGAGAGAGAAAGAGAGTGTGTGTGAGCGGGGGAGGGGCAGAGAGAGGGGGAGACACAGAACCTGAAGTGGGCTCTAGACTCTGAGCTGTCAGCACAGAGCCCATCACGGGGCTCGAACCCCTGAACCACAAGATCATGACCTGATCTGAAGTAGGATGCTTAACTGACTGAGCCACCCAGGCAGCCCAAAGCTACTCTTAACATTTAGGGAAGGTTTCATGTCAGGTAAGGACCTGTTTACCCAGACCCCAGCCATGGGCCAGCCTTGCAAGCTGACCTTTCTAAGGTGGCAGGCTTGGTCCTTTGCGTTAACTCTTCTGCGTGAGTCTCTGCGTGAGTCCCATGCAGCTTGTGAGTCACCCTATCAGACCACCCAGTGTGTCCTTCTCAGGGCAGCTTTGTAGCCCTTGACTTCATGTTTCATGTGATAACTCTCGTGTGGTTATGAACTTTATAAGACATCACTTGATACGGAGAGCCCACTACTGGAGCAGTGAAAGAGCAGAGAAAGTGAACTGATGGATCTTCCTCAGGAAAAAGAGAAGCACGTTTGAACGCTCCTGCAGTGGGGCCTTGGGGGCACACTCCTTGGGCTGCAGTCATGCGGATGAACTGGGGGCCGGAGGGATCGTGAAGCCACATGCCTCCCCTGTACCCACTCAGCAACATGTGCAAGTGTGGCACGAACGCTGTGGTGAAGCAGACATGGGCTCTGGCCCCAGGGGCTCACGGGCCAAGGAAGAGCACCACATACCTGCACAGGATCTGCGTAGTGTTGCATGAGTGCTGGGTGGCCAGCAGTCAGAGAATCGGCAGAAGAAACCTGCCCCTGAGTACAATGATTGCTAAGATCCCCTGCAGCCCTGAGTACCTGCCCAGGGAGAGTGGGGACAGGAACACAGCAAGAAGAAAGGATACCACAGTAGCCCTGCACCCCTGCCAATCCTGGAACACAGTTTTCAGGAGTTCCGATGGCCAAGGGGGAGGGGCAGCTTGGAGACTGTGGGACAAGGATGCCTGCTTGGTTCAGAAACAGGCCAGGGGAGAGCCTTACCTGGTGCTCAGGTGTGAAAGCTCCAGACCCCCTTGACTATGTCAGCCTCTCTGTTAGGGCATGGAAACATCAAAATATCTTTAATGCCCTCCAGCCAAAGACCACCAGTAGCTCCCCTGTGGTTGAGTGAGGTTTCTAGACTCTTGGCAGTGAGGGCAAATGCACACTATGGGTGGGGGGGGGGCACTGGGTGCCTCAGTACAGGGTTGGCCCTGTGTTAAATTATTTGGGGGTGGGTTCAAGGAAGTGGAGCTTTGTTCTGGATTGGATACTGTCAGGCAGTAGGAGTAACTCTGTGCCTGTGTGTCTTAAATCTTATGTAGAAGCCAGAAAGAATGAAGTCAGGTTAAAGTTGTAACTGGAGGGGCACCTGGGTGGCTCGTCGGTTAAGCGTCTGACTCCAGCCCGGGTCATGATCTCATGGTTCAGGGGTTCGAGCCCTGCATTGTGATCTGTGCTGACAGCTCAGAGCCTGGAGCCTGCTTCGGATTCTGTATCTCCATTTCTCTCTGCCCCTCCCCGACTTGCACTCTGTCTGTCTCAAAAATAAATAAACATTAAAAAAAAATCAAGTTGTAACTGGAAAAGAAGCACCAGTCACTCATATTATCCAGGATAGGGGGATGTTCAATCATTTTGCAGTTTGGACAGTGTTCCATTTTTGTTGAGTATCAGACATGATTGCAGAGGGGTCTTGCCTTCGTCTTAGTCACAGTCAGAGCCCCCCTCTGAAGTTGGTGAAATTGTTTATATTCAGCAGGTAAAAGCGACCACCTAGCTGTGAATGCCAGGCCGCTTCCTGGCTGTCAAGGACTGCTTTGCTCTTTCTCATCCCCAACCAAAAGATAAGGGAACAGACCCACTGTCTCAAGATGACGGCTTGCTTTGAGAGCCTTCAGTGACTTGTGCCTGTGATATATCTCAGTGTCCCAGGAAGATAATAATGAAAATCACTTATTTAATAATAAGTGCTATTGTATTAAGTTCTATTAAATAATTATTCATTTAACAATATGTGCTCAAATAATACAGGTTATTTACTGAATAGTTATTACAGGTCAGGTACCACATGAGCCTCTTTACATAATCTCATTTCATCCCTTAATATCTCTGCAAGATTGGTGCTTTGTTTTTGGCAGATGAGGAAATAGAGGCTGGGACAGGTTAAGGGACTTCCCTAAGGCCATGCATATAAGAGGTAGTAGAAACTGATTTCAAACATGGACCTGCCCGGTTCCAAAACCCATGCTTTTCCCCTGCCCCGGGCCTCTTTGACTCATGGCTCCTTACAGGCCCTGACGGCTGTGACTTGCCAAGCCGTGAGCTGTGGCTGAGACTGTTCAGCTCCGGACTAATCCAAGGCATATTCCCATACGGGCAGGGTGACAGGGGGTGGGTGGTTAAGACCACAAAATGGCACAGGTCGCCTACACCCAGGTCCCGCCAGAATGCCATGGTTCTTGGGAGCTGCTGTCGTGACTCCCAACAAAGTGAGCTCATCCTGGCATCCCCCCCGAGAGGGAGGGTGAGCTGGATCTATTTTTTATTCTTGCACAGTTGGCTAATTAATATGCAAAAGAGCTGCCCATTATTGATTAACTTTATATTCCACGACAACAATGTCTTAATGAAACTCAATATGTACAGCTCAAAAGCTGGGGTGGAACTTTTCAGTAGGAGTGATGGTTCACCTTGCCGTCCCCTTCAGAGGTTCAGCATTGTTTAACTGGGGAAGGCAGAAGAACGTGAAGACCGGTTTCAGTTGGTGCCTTGGCTGGAGGCGTCACTTATCTTTCAGTGGTCTGTTTTGTATTTATCTAGAAGCCTTTTCACAGATCTGTGCCGCTCTAGGCCAGACCATGATTCATTTATCTATTTCAGAAGAATCAGGGCCTGTCACATGAGATTCCGTACGTGGGGTTCTTACGGCATCCTATGAAGGAGCACGTACCCGCGTTTCAGGGTACTAGACTGAGGCCCAGGGAAGCAAACAGAAGAAGGCCGTAGTACTTATTGGGTGCTCTGTTAGTTTTCTAGAGCTGCTTAACAAAGTACCACAAACCGGCTGCCTCCAAACAGCAGAAACTGATTGCCTCACAGTTCCAGAAGCTACAAGTGTGAAATCAAGGTACTGACACAGCCATGTTCCATCTGACGTGTGTGAGGGAATCTTTCCTTATCTCTCCCTAGTTTCTGATGGGTTGCTGGCAGTCACAGACATTCCTTGGCTTCAGCTACAGGAATACAATCTCTGTCTTCTTTAACACGTGGTGTTCTCTTATATGTCTGTCTTCACGTGGAGGTCTCCATATAAGGATACCAGTCTTGTCGAATCAGGGGCCCATCCTAAGCTATCCCTAGGCCTCATCTTCACTCATTACATCTGTAATGACCCTATTTCCAAATAAGGTCGCATACTGAGGTGCTCGGAGTTAGGACTTTGTCTTAGTCTGTTCAGGATGCAACAGCCAAATACCACAGACTGATGGCTTACACAATAAACATTTATTTCACACATTTCTGGAGGCTGGGAAGTCCAAGACCAAGGCCAAGATCAGTGTCTTATCAGAGACGGTTTCCTAATTCATGGATGGCTGCCTTCTTGCTGTGTCCTCACATGGCAGAAGGGTGAGGAAGCTCTCTGGGGTCGATTTTATAAGGGCATTAATCCCGTTCAGGATGGCTCATGACCTAATTGCCTTCCAAAGGCCCCACCCCCTTAAACGATCACATTGGAGGTTAGAACTCCAACATGTGAATTTTAGGGGGACAGAAGCACTGAGTCTGTAGCAGGCTTCAACATGTCTTTTTTTTTTTTCTTTTGGAGGGGAATAATTCAGTCCATAACAGATGGTTATTAGATACCAGGCACTTTGCCCCCACCGCCAGTCCGCAGCCTGACTCTTAAGTGAATTTGGAGCTTCTTAATGCCCTAGGAGTGATAAACAGGAGAAACCATTTTAGTCTGAATGATACGGCAGTTGCAACTCTCCACACTGGACTGGCTACAGCTTCCCTTCCCTCTCCTTGGCACACACTACCTCACCGCTAAGCCAGCTGGGTCAGGACACCAAATTTTAGGCCTCCTCTAAGCGGGTGAGCCCCTTCATTGGAGCTGTGGGTACCACAGAGAAGATTGCCTCCTGAGGCCATGCGGGAGACTGTGGGGCTTTGCCATTCACAGCAGGGGGTGTGCGTGCCAATATGTGTGGGGCTGTGTGCAAGGACTCGGCTGAGCGGCTGGCTTGAGTGTGTGGGGGGCAGGAACATATGCATATGTGGGACCCCAGGTGACCAGTACAGATACGCTCAGTGGTGTGTGAGTGCAAGTGTGTGGTGACGTCAGGGTAATTATGTCAGCAGGGGAATTAACGTGCAACCGGGTGTGGGGAACATGTGAACAGCAGCGGACAGGTTTGACTGTACGTGAGGATATGTCTATGTGTGTCTGCGCATGAGCGAGGGAGTGGGTGGGATTTCTGCCAGATACCTGTTGTGGTTCAGAATCAGGCAGCAGCCAAAGGTGAAATCTTTCCTCCTATAAAGATGGAGAAGAAAGGCTTTAGGGGCCTTTTTTTTATTTTGAAAACGAGAGAGAGAGAGAGAGAGAGAGAGAGAGAGAGAGAGAGAGATGTCATCCAGTTAGTGGTTGTTAATTAGGAACAGGTCCCAGGGAAGCTGCCTGTGCGGCAGCACCAATAAATCACTCATTAACTGTCCATGGCTGCCTGCCTCCAAGTCGGGCTTCTCTGGAGCTGGAGCTCAATCACAGCCAGGCTCGGGCCTTCCCACTACAGATGAATCAGCTGAGAAGGGGCTGCATATCTCCCAGATCCCCACCCATCAGTGTCCCCAGGATGCACTAGGCAAGAGAGAGGGCTGAGCCCCCATTCACTGACTCAAGTCCAGGTTTCTCTGCATGCAGAACCCCCCTCGGCCCCCCAATCCCGTGGGACCCTTCTGACCTTGTTGGCCTCATCTCTTACCATTCTGTGTTGATTCAGGTTCCAGTTCAAGCGTTCCCTGGTCACAGCCTCTTGTACTGCCTCGCACACACCTGTCAGAGCTGTCTGTCGCGTCTACCCGTGTCTCACACGGAGGCATGCATGGGGTGGGTACTCAGGAAATAAATTCTTGCTTGACCCACCCCTCCCAACTTTGTCACCAAAGTAATATCCACCAGCAATATTTTAAGGCATTGGATTTAGCTAAAACCGCCATAGACTTTGGCATAGGAGGTGGAAAAGGAAGTGACTGCTTAATGGGTACAGGGGTTTTGGGGGCACGGTGATAAAATGTTTAGAATGCATCGTAGTAACGGTTGCACAATACTGGGCATGTGCAAAATGCCGCTGAATATGTACACATTAAAATGATTAAAAGGGTAAACTTTGTGTTGTATATATTTTTCTATAATAAAAAAATACTTTAAAAAAAATCCACCAACGTAGAGCACCTTATTCATCCATTCCTTCAACATACATTTATCGAGTACATCTGCAGGATCAGGCCCAAGGGATATGGAAGTGTTTGGGATTAGGGCAAGCAGATGGATGGATGCTTCCCGTTTTAACCCAGCATGTGGGTAACCCTCGCAACACTGGGAGGTTGCCATATTTGCCCCCACTTTATATGTGAGCAGACTACGAGTCACAAAGGCAGGGATCTTGGCCACAGTCACAGCTCCTAAGCGATGGAAAAGGATATAAACCTGTGTCTGTGTGCGGCAAGCCCATCCCGTTTCTAGAACCATGTGTTTCCTCCAAGTTTCAGGGCCAGTGCTCACAAGTTGCCGTAATAGTGAAGAACCCACGCGACTGGCAAACCAGACATTGCCAAGGCCAATTCCTCCACCAGCTCCTTTGGTTGAGGGCCCTTCCATCTCTCCTCCCTCGGCCCCCCGCCTCCTGGGCCCCCCACCGCACTCCATCCTCAGCACTGCCGGCACGCTGATCTTTCTAATCTGATTAGCTACATGCTCCTTGGAGACGTTTCTCTCAGTGCCCTGACCTCCTTGCTAAGCAGTAATTTCAGGATAGTGACTTTGGAATGACATTCTTTGTTTTTGTTTACTTTCTAAAAGATGTAGAATCGGTCCACATCTCACAGCCTCTGCCTTTGTGCTTAACTGAAATGTGTTGAAAGGCTTAAGGGATAATTACTGAGTATCTTCCCCATATAGAAAAAGATATTTGGTCAAATACAGTCATTCTTTAATCTGGTTGAGGTATGGGGTGCAAGGAAACTGGGTGTCAGAATTAGAAGCCCTTAGTTTAGGAAGCTTAGGAATCCCCATCTTGGGGGCCAAATACAGATGCAACCCTGGCAGCATGAAGTTCAAAGACAGTAGGATTATGGATTGGTGAAAAACTGGCAAAAATATGTCACCGGTGTGTTTCCTCCAGACATTGAGGCATAGGCCAGGATCTGCTGTAGATTTGGTTGGCATCAGTACAGAGATACTTCAGAGAGAGGAATCAGAGATTCAGTCCCGCCTCTGGAGTCAAATAGAGATAGCGAAGAGCAGTACTGGTGAGGAGGAAAGAGGGATATGGGGTGGTTATTATAGGCTATTTTCTTTTGACTCCGGACCTCATGTTCCTTTTTCTAGGCTTCTTTGTCCATTCATCCATTCTTGCATTCATTTGTTCATCAAATGTTTATGGAGAACCTGATATTTCCAGGCCCTGTTTTAATGACTATAGATAGAAATAAGAGTTACATAATAGTCAGTAGAGGTTAATCCATGTTGCAGTAACAAATAGCTCATATTTCTGTAACGTAACAGAGTTTCTTTCTCATGTCGTGTACTTACTCATCATGCTTCAGGGGTGTGGGAGGAAGGGTTTCTTCACACAGTCTCTCAAAAGCCAGGCTTATCAAGGCTCCACCGTCTTATAGCTGCACTCTCTAGAGCAAATGGTCTTCTTGGCTGCTTCTCACAGCCCATGGGCCTGACTTAGTCATATGGCCTCACCTAACTGCCAGGTAGCAGGAATGTGTGCTCCTCCCATGTGCCCAGAAACAGAAGACAACCAGATTGGTAACCACCAGAAGCCCTGTACAACTTAGCATAATAAAAAGGGCTGGGGTATGAACACGACTGAGTACCTGTCCTCGAGACATTTCCATCCAGTAGAAGAGACAAGTGGACAGACCTAGAGCTGGAGGACATCAAGACTATGGTGGAGAGGGGGAAACGAGTTGTGATATAAGATTTGAGAGGGGGGAGCCATTCACTAGAATCTTCCAGGATGGAGCCCGGGGGTGCTGGCATGTCTGTATGTACATGTATATAGTATGACTGCTGAAGTGTATAGGGGGCGGCTTGTGTAGCAAGAGGTGAGACTAGGTAAGCAGGGCCTCGGGCAGCACCTGTAGATATTTGAACCTTATTCTGTAAAGGAAGGAAAGCCATCAGAGGGCTTTAAGAAAGGACAGGACTCTTTGTGTTTTAGAAAGATCACCTGGCTTCCACGCGAGGAAGGAGAGTGAGCGACAGACAGTGGCCCACAAAATCAGGGTAGTGGTCATGGGGACAGATATGAGAGGTACTTAAGTGGAAGAACTGATGAAATTTGGTGACTAATGAATGTAGGCCGTGGGAGAAGAAATGGATCCAGGCTGGTGACCCCATTTTTGATTGGGGTAGCTGTGGATGCGGTAAGAAATGCTGGAGCACGTTTGTGGGGAAAGATAAGAAGCTGAGTGTTAGATATTGCTGAGTTAGAAATGCCTTTGGAAACTCCAAGTCAAGATGTCCACAGAACACTCACATAATAGGGCCTGGTGCTTAGGAGGATCTAAGTACTCTTAGAACTTAGTACTTAGGTACTGTTCATACCCTTCTGGAGTAACCTAATAAATTAAAGGTGGGAGTAACCTATGCTGAGAAGAGTTCTTTCCTCCAGGGATCTCAAATTATACACCTATTGGTAACAGAATTGCTTTTTAAATTGTTTCAATCTTTCAAAATAGAATCATTTCCTGCTGATCCGCTTCTCAAGACCCAGTTCCTTAGGCTGAGAGAAGTCATTGACTGTTCTCCGGCCTTCTGCAGCACAGACTGTGGTCCCTACCAAGTCGCTATCATCGTCCAGACCCTGAGTCCCCCCCAGAGGGCTGGCACTTGTTCATCTGGCTAGGCACCCAGGTGCTCAGTGAATGTTCCTTGAACAAGTGAAGAAATTAAACTATTCAAAACTGTGAGGTCCCTTGTGAAAATATAAATCGTATTTCCATTTTCCGAAAGCCTTTAATAAATTATAACTCACCAAATTAAAATAAACATTTGTTTTACCTTCCACCAAGCAGGTCTCTGGAGGATTTGACACCTTTTCATCTTCAAAGTGCTTTCAAAACAAGAACTGGTTTCCCCCAAAGGCCCCTCTTTACAAGTTACAGACCATAAACAGATACAGAAATGTATTAACATTCAGAAGTGAAGATGCTCAGGCTAGTTT
The DNA here is from genome assembly GCF_018350195.1 of Panthera tigris. NCBI lineage: Eukaryota > Metazoa > Chordata > Mammalia > Carnivora > Felidae > Panthera > Panthera tigris. The sequence continues at coordinate 52,840,325 of NC_056669.1, forward strand.
TAAAGAGAAACTTCTCTGGGTTTAAAAAAAAAAAGGCAAATTGTTTCTTTAATTTTTTTTTTTTTTTGAGTGCCTCCAGTGTGCCGAGATTTGTGTTAAGGACTTTCAATATCTATTACCTTTATCTCCCAACGGTCCCGTGAAGTAAGTACTCTCATTTTTACTTCAGAGAGAACAGCACTGAGGCCAGAGAGAAAAGATGATTTGCCCAGGGACACAGAGCTGGTAAGAGGGAGAACCAAGAACCGAACGTAAATCCTTCTAACGCCAGAACCACTGAGCTTTCCTTGGCATTGTTGTTTCTCCACTCTGGCTCGTATGTCACCTGCATCACACACACACCAAACCCCGGCGTCTCCTCCCAGCCTCAGTGCACTGAACTCTGGAGAGAGATGCTTGGGAATCTGCATTTTAAATGAACTTCCCAGGTGCTTCTTATTTTTATGCACACTGAGATTTGATAACCTACACTCTATATACCCCATAGTAGGTTTCTAAAGCTTAGGTTCTTCTCTAGAGGGATGAGCTTAAAAAACAAAGGGGGGAATAAGTAGGCTCTGAACACCATGTGCCTTCCACTGAGCTTGGCAGATCTGGCCCTCTGTACACTAAGGGAGACAGCCTCTACCTCCCTCCCTGCTTCTCTAGGCCGCACTGGCTGAGATAGAAAGCTTCCTCTGTTCCCCTGCTTTGCGTGGCAAGCTTGGGTTGATGTTTTCTCTCTGCTCCATATGGATTTTGCAATTAACTCACTAGAAAAGTAAATCACAGGGTGCCTGGAATAATAAATGCAGTGAACACCAGGCCTCCGCCAAGGAGACTGGGACCAGATCCAGAGTGTGACTAAGGTTCCCGGGCTGGTGCAGGAAGGAGGCAGGAGGCCAAAGGCTGGCAGCTCCCAGAGGCTGGACAAAAGCAATAGATGAAGAAGGAGAGGGGACTTGTGGTTGAGGTCCAGCACCTTTTGTCTATGTTCAGCATAATGCTCAGTGTTCTCCATTCTTTATCTCACCAATTCCACACTACTCTTTTGGTCCAAAATTTGTGTTCTCATTTTACAGGAAAAGACACTGAAGTTCAGAAAGCCACTTCCCAACCTTCAGCTTCTCCAGGAAGCCTTACTTGCTCCTCACTTTCTGTCATCTTTCCCTTCTCTGAGCAGCTTAGAGTAGGAAGAGCTTCTTACCAGCAGGCACTGAGGACAGCTGGGGCATGCTGACAGCTGATCTGGAGGAACCTGGCACCTCACCTGTGAAACAGGATGGTGACTGTGCCTAGGAGGCAGGGCTCTTGTGAGTACTGAATCTTCTCTGTTATGTGGGAGCACTCCAGATACTGCTTGACACAGACTAGGCACTTGGAACATCATTCCCCTTTCACCTCTGCGTTACTCACATGAACCATTTCCTGTTACGGAATGAGTGATACCTTTTCCAGATCTAAAACATCACTGAGTTACACGTGGACAGAGAGGCATTAAAACTTGCACAAGGAGTAGGGTTTATAGAAGGGTAATATGCCTAATGATAAAGCTGGCATGATAATCAAGAACAGGTGCCAAACCAGCGTGGTTTGGACTGGACTGGAAATAGCCTGGAAGTTCTGGGTTCGAGGCTGGAGGGAACAGGTCTTCACCTGACAGTCTTGCCTCTAGGGCACTGTGCATGCTTTGGCTTCTTCTTGCTTCTTGGTGGGGCACTTCCTGCTTCCGCATTCAACCTCAAAGCTAGAATCTGGTTGGCTGAGCCCGTCTTTTCGCGTCAAGCCATTGGTTAAAGAAAAGTGGGTGGAGTCGGGCAGGGCAGAGCCATGTGGTGTGTGCAGCCTGGCACCCTAGGCCCACGCCCCAGCAGTAGCCCTGGGCAGGCTCTTTGCACCTGAAGGGGCCATGGGCGGGCTGGCGCAAGGCCGTTTCTTTGCCATAGACGACGCCATCTAGACTTTTCACTCCAGAAGAATAAAGATTTTGTCTTCTCTTTCTGTCCCCTCACTCTGGGCCTGCACTCAGTCCTCCCGAAAGGCTTTTGGGGTTAGGAGGAAGAACAAAAGGAATTAAAATGTTCTGTTTGCTCCACTTGGCTGTGGATTTTTATGGCCTAACTGAAGGTTAGGTTAGGTGCCTGCATCTCCCTCGGAGGGAGTCCTGCCCATCCGCCGGTAAGCAGAATTCTTTGCTGTGAAGGAACTCTGCCAGGGATGACGTCACATCCAAATTTGTTCAGTTTACAAGTCAAAAGATGTTTTCTCTTCTTGTCTCCAGAGCCTAAAAATCAGGCTGGCTTCTTTTTGCTTCTCCATGCTTCCTGAGCAATAAAGGTTCTGGAATCTGAGCCGGGCTGACAGTTCTGTTGATGTGTGGGAAATGTAGGGCTGGGGTCTGTCCAAGTTTCAGTGGTATTTACTCTGCTGTCATCACAGCTCCAAAACTCTTTGGTGACTGTAAGACAAATGGGCATGACTCAGCAAAGCAAGAACAGACACTGAGAATCAGAAAAATATTTTGGCTCTTGATAGGGTTTAGTAGTTTTTGTTGTTTTTTTGTTTTTTTTGGTTTTTTTGTGTGTGTGTTTTTGTTTTTGTTTTTGTTTGTTTTTGTTTCGGTCTAGCTAGAAAGTAGAACAAAAGGGACAGCACTTAAAAAGCAGGTATACCTTTTTAAGTTAGACTCAAGGAGGGATGGGGAACCCATTTCCTCTAGAACTACACTGTCCAGGGGCGCCTGGGTGGCTCAGTCGGTTGGACGTCCAACTTTGGCTCAGGTCATGATTTCACAGTCGTGAGTTCAAGCCCTGCATTGGGCTCTGTGCTGACAGCTCAGAGCCTGCAGCCTGCTTCAGATTCTGTCTCCCTCTCTCTCTGCCCCTCCCCTGCTTGCACTCTGTCTCTCAAAAATAAAATAAGAGCATAATTTTTTTTTAATCTAAGAACTACACTGTCCAAGATGACTTTCTGCAATGATGGAAATATTCTGTATCTGCACTGTCCTATACAGTAGTCATTAGCCACATGTGGTTATCTAACGCTTGGAATGTGGCTACTACAACTGAGGAAATGAATTTTTTTAACTTTGCTTAATTTAATTTTAAATCTAAGTTTAACCATATGTAATTAGTGGGTACCATATTGGATAGCACAGCTCTAGAATCAAGAGTTTTTTTTTCAGCTCTCGGAAGGCAAGGAACATATCTTGCACCCATACCCCCAATGCCTAGGCCAGTGGCTACCATAGGCCCAATAATATTAACTGAATGAATGGAGGAGACACTGGTAGCGATGAAATGGAAACGGTAGAATGTAGAAGGCACAGGCTTTAGAGTTGGTCCGACCTGAGTTCAAACTCTGGCTCTCACATTTCCTTATCTCTGTGAGCGTGGGAATGTTACTAACATCGTTAAGCCATTCTCATCAGTGAAATGGTTGCAGTACCTACCTCTCTCATAAAGTCGTATTATGAAGAAGAAATGAGTTGACATCTACCATGTGGTTAAGATAGTGCCCGGCACGAAATAAGTAGTAGCTTCATAGAAATGACAAAGGAAATGGAAAACTGCCCTGCTGACAACAATCCTGTGACATTCCCAACAAATGGAAACAGTGCTGTGAACAGGTCAATAACAAACCCCTCCGTGACCATGTTCAGGGCATAAATGTGGTCAGTGCATGACCATGAAAGTTACTGAACATCCACCTTCTCTGACTGCCATCGCCCTTCTCGGAGTAAGTACTGCTTCTTTACGTACTGCTAAGTCTACCCCTGCTTTAACCCTCCCTCCTCGAAATGAAAATGGTCATTCATTTCATTGTCCCTGCCTCTTGAGAGTATCCATCCACTCCAGAACCTGCCCCTACTTCCCTGATTCCTCTTTAAAATCATCCAACATGAGTGTAAACCCTGTAAGAGGCCCTTCCCAAGCCTGAGGTGACCCTAGGGTGCATCCACCCTTTTGTCAGCAAGCTGAATACACCTGTTGTAGGACTACAAATGTCATCCTGGTCGTCTTTGGGCAGTCAGGGAACTTCATCAGAAGTTTAAAGTCTTGCTTTCCCATGGCAGTGCATGGAAACAGAATGGTCACAAAAAAGCTTCTCCCCTCTCCTGGGTCTTTCTCCAGGAGGCTGGGCTTCCTGCAACCTAACTGCTAAGTTTAAACTCCCTCACAAGTCAAGATTTGAAAGTATGACGTCTGTAGTTAGTGGTCAGAGCTCTTGACCATCTCTGCTTCCCCAGAATAAGGTTCTGTTTCACCACAGCTAGAGAAGCAAAAGCAAGAAATGAGATGAAGGAGCAAAAAAGAGTTTCCTTTGTTTCAGCTGAGAGAGAGCTCAGCTGCCTGGTGTTTAGCTCAGCCTCCTTTTCTCAGTCTGCATAAAGCCTTTGACAGACACCATCTCAGACTCTAATCAATATTTAAGTAAGAAAGGCCAGTGAGGAAGAGGGGGTGAGCAGTGTCCAGGGAAAGCATCCGAGAGGACATAACATTTGCAGTGGGAGTTTTGTAGATGAAGAAGGTGAGAATAGCTCAGACAGTCAGAGATGGTGTCGGAATTCCAAAACCCCCAAGGAGCAGTTTACAGGGATGGAGTGGTGCCTGATGGGTTGGAATTTGAGATATGATGAATTTGAAACACCTGGAAGACAGCTAAGTAGAGATAATTACTAAACACCTGGAGCTGAGTAAGGGGTCCTGGAGACACTGATTTAGAAGTGATCATTCACTCTCTCATCCATGTATCCATTCGCTCATTCATTCCAGGGAAACGTATGCAGTGCCTATGCTAGGGAGGCTCGGTGCTCGATGCTGGGCATACAGTGATCAGCAAAACAGAGGTCCCACTGATGGTGTTTCCTGACTCCCATTGCCCAGCTTTGGACTTTGCAGGACCTCTGATTGGGATGGTTTGGCCATATGTCTCTGCCATGTTTTCCTTGCGATACCTTGTAAAAGGAAGGCATTTTAGAGTTGAGGCTGACTGTCATCCACTGGTTCTCAAGCACAAGCCCTTCTGCTTTGCTCCACCCTAGGAGTCATTTTCTTGTACCGTTGTTCTGATTTGATTAAGAAAGAACCAAGTCTTTCTGATGATCCCCATGCAGGTCAAATTCATGAAGAGTTTATTAGAAATATATATTTATTTCCCTTGCCCCTTGCATTCTTTGCTTTGGATAACCTGGTGGATTTGGATGAGAACTGTGCAAATAAGTGTCCACTGGCTTTCCTGGGCAGGTTTCAGTTATTTGGGAGGAATTATATTTACATATATATTTGTATAATATACACATCACAGAGAAAAATCTCTCACATCAGCAAAGACAACTTGAGATGTGGTGGTCAATTAGAGAAGGGCTTTTCCTAGAGGGTTTTTCTAGTAGCCAACAGCTTAAAAGATGAAGCAAAATGAACTGTGGTGTGCTTAACTGTAGAAACTGTAAGGAATGCGTTTTCTGGGTTCTGTTGTACCGTCATTAACCAAGCAGAAATCCGAGCTCTTTGATCCCAAGAGAACAGTGGCTGGAGGGAAACTCTCCTCAGACCTCCCAGACTGATGAGAAGGCTGACCATCTGATTAGCTTTGAAGGTGCTTTTCCCCACTCAACCCAGTGCTGGGGACATCGTGGGTGCCAGGGGGCTATCTTTTAAGAACCACGCTGGGTGCAATTGGCCGTGTGGTAGAAGGCTCCCTTGTGTGTGCCTTGGCTGATAGCAGGAGAGCCTCCTAAAGGGCCATACCTAATGACAGGGCAGGGACAGCATGCTTTCACTGACTCTCCCATCTCCATGCCTCAGGCCCTGTTCATCACCCAATCAACTCAGTTGCCTGAAAGTACTTGACTGCTTCAGCTAAATTTGGGTATCTAAATCTCACTGTTTCTCTAAATCTCACTGTGCCTCTTTGAGTTTTTCTCCCCCAGTGAGGTTAAAACCTCCTCACTTCTGCTCCCCTTGGATGTTCTTTGGTTAAGCATTCATGTCATGACTTCAGGAGATTGGCACTATGGTTATTATATCTTCTGCTCCTCTAGATGTTTCTTCCCTGCAGAAAAGACCTGAACACTGAGGTGTCTTCCACTGTGGGACCTAGATCCCCAGGAACTCCACACCATCAGTTACCCCCACATCTTGAGGGAGACTCATGCATTGGGCTTAATTCTGGCCAGTCAAGTAAAGCTGGCGAAGCAGGGGTGTGGGATTCATGGGAGAAAGCAGCCATCTTGGAGTTCATATAAGCCAAGGCAAAGAATGCAGGACATGAGCAGATATGTGCCCTGGAGCCTCGCTCCCCGTAGTGGACTGAGAGCGTGAGCTGGTGAGAAACACAGAATCTCAGCCCCACTCTAGACATATGGAGTCAGAATCTGCTTTTCTAACAAGGTATCTAAGTGGTACACACACACACACACACACACACACACACACACACACACACACACGTGAGAAGCACTGCCCTAGACTTTTAAGAAAGTTGATTTCAGAAACTTCAGAGAAAATACTGTTTAGTTTTAAGATATCTTTGAAAAGATGATTCAAGAGGGTTGAAAAATAAAACAGTAGGTGTGAGACCACCTTTTATGTCTTTGAACACCAACTACTATAATATGGAAATAAATCGGAAAACGTCTGTAAATACAATATTTAACAGCGGTTTCCTCAGGACACAAGCGGGATGGGAGGGGAAGGAGGGAAGGAAGACTTGCATTTGTGTTCACCTTGCATCTGTATTGCTTGAATCCAAATATATAAATACAAGTTAGGATTGTTTTGTAGATAAAAAGTATGCAAATTAACTAATATAAAAGAAGAAGAAGGATGTGTGATTTTGGTAAACGTTAAGTTTGACAACACAGCAGAGAAGAACCGCAGGAAGCTGTAGTGACATTTCTCAGATGAGCTGAAATTAAAAAGGAACACATTAACAGCATAATTCCAATAGTGGAATTAGGGGTGATTTTTTTTTTTTGTTTTCTTTTCTCTTTCCTTGTCTGAATGTTTATAATCTTCTGCACTGAATGTGTATCACTATGTGATAAGAAAAATTGACCAAAAATGTTTTAAGGAAGAAATCCCAAAGCAGGATAGAGAGACCTAATGCCAGCATGGGCTCAGTAGAGTGCACGGACAGAGTACAGGGTGCAAATGGCTATACCTGAGGTGGGCTGAGAATTTTTACTTAACATAAAAGATAGAAAGAACAAAAGGATATTTCAGATGTCCCGGTGTTGTTTCTAGAGCCTCTGCTGTGTGCCAGTCATATGCCAGTGTGTAGTCTGCAAGATGAGTGCCGTTGGCTTTGTCCAGCTGAGGAGAAGAGCTTGGGTGGGGTCAAGCACATGTTCTAAGGTCAAGGAAAGAATGAAGTGGTATACATACTTCATCTTGTCATTCTGTACTCTGAACCCCTTGGTTCAGACAGTGAAGGCAACGTTGTAGTCTGAAGATGGACAGACACAAAGGGGTAGGCCATCTGAAGGGTCTCTGTCTTGGTCTGTTCTATAGAACAGTGGTGTTGCAGGTTTTAGGGGAGATGTTCCGTGAAAACGAAGGGGTTGTCTTCATCCTTTCAGGCTGCTATAACAAAATACCATAGACTAGGGGGCCTGTAAGCAACAGAAACTTACTGCTCACAATTCTGGAGGCTGGAAATCTAAGAAAAAGGCACTGACACGGTCAAGTTCTGGTGAGAGCCCTCTTCCCTGTTAACAGCCCATGCTTTCTCTTTCTACCCTCACATGGTAGCAGGGGCCGGGGAGATCTGTAGGGTCTCTTTAATAAGAATACTAATCCCAATCCCATTTATGTGAGTTCTGCCCTCATGACCCAAGCATCTCACAAAAGCCCTGCCTTCTAATATCATCATGTTGGGCATTAGGGTTTCAACATGAATTTGGAAGGGATATAGATATTCAGACCATAGCAAGGCCTTCGTTCTAGCCCTCTCTGGCTCCTGAGACCTCCAAGAGCCTTTGGGATTCTGCTAGGCACAGTATGACAACCAGTTTTAGAGCAGAGTTCTGAAAGTTTGTACTGTGCAAAACTAGTCTCCCAGACTCCCTGAGAGATGAAAACTTCTCAAATATATGTAAAAACCTCTGTCTGCTGGGTCCACTCATAGGGATGTACTATACCCGCCAGCACAGCACATGCCTGGATAAGTCCCATGATCATGGGTTAGTTAACCTTGTCATCTAGGCCTTTCCAGGCCTGTTTGACCACAGACACATTTTTTGTGGAATGCCCGTTAATATCTCAAAGACATACTGTTCCAAAAAACAGTTTTTGAGATGGTTTTTTAGGCCCCATAAAGACCTAACTTTATTTATTAGTTTTTTTTAATTTTTAATTTTTTTTAATGTTTTTATTTATTTTTGAGACAGAGAGAGACAGAGCATGAGCAGGGGAGGGACAGAGAGAGAGAGACACACACACACACAGAATCTGAAGTAGGCTCCAGGCTCTGAGCTGTCAGCACAGAGCCCAACACAGGGCTCGAACTCACCGATTGTGAGATCAGGACCTGAGCTGAAGTCGGACGCTTAACCGACTGAGCCACCCAGGCGCCCCTGTCTTTTTTTTTTATTCTCAAGTTAGTTAACATACAGTGTAGTCTTGACTTAAGGAGTAGAACCCGGGATTCATCGCTTACATATAACACCAGTGCTCATCCCAACAAGTGCCCTCCATAATGCCCGTTACCCATTTTTCCACCCACCCCCATCCCCACCAACCTCAGATTGGTCCCTGTATTTAAGAGTCTCTTATGGTTTGCCTTCCTTTCTGTTTGTATCTTGTTTTTCCTTCCCTTCCCCTATATTTTGAGATTTTTTTTTTAGGCCCCATAAAGACCTAAGTTTACAAAAAAAATTTTTTAATTAAATTTCCACAATATTTCCTGTATAGTGGTTTAGGATTTCTTGAGAACATTTTGTTCTTTGAAGAAATTTCTAGAGAGCTAAAAATGTCTCTAATTATACCCACAAGGAGAGCGGGATCTCCACTATGTGCCTCTGAGGGCTGGAGGTTAACAAGGATTACGCCTTCATGAGGCACAAGAATAGCATCTGGGGTTCCACTAACTATGCTACAAATTACAAGGTCCTCTCAGCCCTGACGGGCAGTGGCAAAGGAAAGATGTTGAACTCAGAAGCACATTAGGAAGTAGTTCCAACATTGTACTCTATTCAGGGAGGTGGTTTTTATTTTTAACTTTTCGATGGACATAATTAAAGCCTCTTTGAAATCAAGTGCTCACAAGTGGGTATAAAATGCCAAAATTTCCTCAACAACCGTAACAGCTAATGCCTCTACGTTGCTTTGCAGTTTACAAAACTGCTTTTAAGTTGTGTCTTCAAAACAGGCCTGATAGATCTGGGTTTTATTATTCCCATTTGACAGATAAGAGAACTAAAACTCCCCTAGTAAGTGACAGCATGTGACCCTACCCTGTCCCTTTCACTCACTCTCTTGTCTGTATTGTTTCCATTACACTAAGTCACCTCCTCTTATCAATGATTATGGCAAAACCCTAGACTTCCTGGATTAGTCTGATTTTGGAGACTAAACATTAAAGTCAATTCATCAAGTGCTTAGCAGAATGTAGTTTATTTCTCTCTTTGTAGGACTTTTCAAGTAAATAACTTCATAAATCTTAAGTATACAGGTCAAATCAGTTTGTTTACTGATTTAGTTGTTGACAGGTTTATTCAGACTTCTGAAGAAGCTTCTAGTTTCTGATAGTGAAAATAGTTATTATTAAATGCGTGTGTTAGATGTGAACACATGAGCACACGGGGAGCCTGGGTGGCTCAGTCGGTGAAGCATCTGACCCTTGATTTGGTTCATGTCATGATCTCACGGTCCATGGGATGGAGCCCTGTGTCAGGCTTCACGCTGGCATGGAGCCTGCTTGGGACTCTCTCTCTCCCGCTTCCTCTTCCCCCACCCTGCTTACTTGCTCATCTGCATGTGCACGTGTGCACTCTCTCAAAAAAAAAAAGATAAGAAAAGAAAGAAAACAAACCCTGAGCAGAAGCTCTGATGTGAGAAATCCTGCCAGTCCAAGTAGGCACCGTGAGGGTTTTATTGAAGCACAGAAATGATAGGACTTATGTGGCATGAGACAGCATGTGGATCAAGAAAGCTTGTGCTTTGGCCCCATTTCATCCTGGCTCTCAGAGTATTCATTTTCTTATCAAGGAACTGGGGATGATGATACTTTGCTTATAGGCTTGTCAGGAGGACTACGCCAGTGACCATAGTGCTTTGTGCATAGCAAGAGATCGGGAAATTGTAGGATCTTTTCTTTGGTAGAATCTAAATGTTAAAACAGCACTTTGTTCTCCATCCCCGAAAATATACACCCCCATCCCTCGTCTGGTATGCACCTTCTCCCCTGGGGTGCCACTTCTCCTTATTTTACTTCAGCAAATCCACAAGTATTTGTTGAACACCTGTTGTTTGCCTACCCTTGTGCCAGGCTCTTGGGACAGAGTCTAGTGGAGGAGATGGACAATAGACAATACACATTAACCTATCAGGAGCTGGATTGTAAGGGTCAGCGGGTCATTACGTGGCGCAGATTTAGTTCTTCCTTGTGGGAGGGAGTTAGAAATGTTTTAGAGGGTGGGGAGTGCAGGAACAGAGTCTTCAAAGATGAGTAGATGGATGGAGGGTGGAGGGCACAGGGAATACTGCTCCCTGCCCCACCTCTCCGGCTGTGCTCTTTAATTTCCACTTTAAGTGAGGTAGTCACTGGTGTGTTCTTGCAAATGATCAGCAGCTTTTGTCATCAAAATAAGTCTCAGAGGCCTGGGGTTTGGGGAAGAAATACTAATTTTGGTGCCAATCTTTTTATTTCCTTTTTTTTAAATGTTTAAGCTTATTTGAGAGAGAGAGAGAGAGAGAGAGAGAGAGAGAGAGAGAGAGCACGAGCAGGGTGAGGGGCAGGGAGAGAGGGAGAGAGAAAGAGAGAGAGAGAGAGAGAGAGAGAGAGAGAGAGAGAGAGAGAGAGATTCCCAAATAGGCTCCATGTTGTTAGCTCAGAGCCCGATGTGGGGCTTGAACCCACAAACTGTGAGATCATGACCTGAGCCGAAATCAAGAGTCAGATGCTTAACCACCTGAGCCACTGGGCACTCCCATCTTTTTGTTTCCTAGTACTACCTTTCCTTGGGACAACAGGAGGGAAATAACCTGATTATTTATAAGTCATCTTGCTTTGGGTCTTTGGGGCCCCCTATGAATGCTTAAAGACCTCTTCAAGCAGTTACGTTTCTATCAAAGCAAATTATGCATCAAAGCCTCACCAGAACCTTCTCTTAGACTCCTGCTCCCTGAGCAACGGTCAGCCTCAGGTGAGCCGCACCTGACCACCTGAACATTTGAAAGGCTCTCAAATCTTCATTTACATGCATCACACGTACTGCTCAGTATTGCAGGAAGCACTTTTTAGAAACTTAAGTCACTAGATACTTTCTCATAGAAAAAGCACCAAGCAGGCTGGCATCAGGAGATCTGGGTTCCAGCTCTGGTTCTGCCACTCATCTGCCATGTGACCCCGGGCAGGTCGTTTATCATTTCCCTCTTGGGACTTCAGCTTTTTTGTAAAAGGACGCCATGAGACTGTATGCTCCTATGATGCCTTCCTGTTCTAAGGATCAAGTTTATAAATTCCAGAAGGATAAAGAGAGGTCCCCAGCACGGAGCTCCCCAGTGGCTGCAGCAGTGGTGATCTCTAGCTATCCATACAATGGCTTGTGTTCACACTGGTCTCCTCTGAGTCCCAAACCACCGTCGTCTGTTTCAGGAGAGGAAAGTCAAGAAGATATGTATCTGCTTTTGCATACCAAGTCTCAGTAAATCTTTAGTGATGGTAGTGATCCTAATTATAGTAATTAAACTACCTCAAAATGAGGGTTCGGATTCAGGATGTTGGGTGAGGCCAGTGGTGTTCCCATAGGGCTCCAGAGCAAGGGGTTCACAGCTGTCACATTTGGACGAGATAATTCTTCATCGTGGGGTCTACCCTATGCATTGTAGGATGTCTGCCAGAATCCCGGGCTCTACCCCCTAGATGCCAGTAGCAGCCCTCCTCATTCGTGGCCACCAAAAATGTTTCCAGACATTGCCAAATGTCTTCTGGGGGTTACGATCGCCCCTGTTGAGAACCACTGCTCTACAGTCAAAGTAGAAGCAGCGTTCACTCACACGTGCCCAGGGGCACAAAGTCTCAAGACAGGGCCAGTCCAGCCCAGCCTGCCCCCTTCAGCCTGTGGGCTCACCTCACAGATCACACTGTTGTTTCACGGATGCAATCCTAAACCATTGCTGGGACCTTTTCACCCCAAAGTCTTGTTCTCATTCACTCATTGAGCAGATGTCTGTTGAGCGCCCCTGCTTGTCTGGATTTATGCTAGATTCCAAGAAAGTAGTTATGAGCTCCTGACCCAACCATTGACTCCCTACTCCTCCTCTATTCCAGACCCTGAGCACCTGCTGCCGGCTTCCTGGAACCTCTCAGAAGGCTCCTTTCCCTTCTGATTCTCCACCCTGACTCAGAAGCCCCCGGGAGTGGGCGCAGGCCCGATCCTGGTCCCCTCTTGCTGAGTGCAGCCTCAGGCCCTCCGTCCTCAATGCTTTCTTCCCTTGGCAGATCTGCTGGGCACCTGTTCTGGAGTCTGGGTCCCCCGTTCTTCCCCTCTAAAATACTCTCTGTCCATAGGTGTGTATGTAGTCAGTCAACAGGGATTTCCTTAGCAACTCTTCTGGGTTAGGACTTGTGTTCTCTGTACTCTTATCTCTCTTTTTTAAAAATTTCATTTAGTAAGTACTCAGGAACATCTGTGTGTTACTCACTGTTCTGGCTGCTGAGGATACAACACTGAGTAAAACCAGACATGGTCCCTAGCGTGGTAGGAGGGGCAAGCTTCCTTCACACAAGCAATCACTCACATAAATGTCCTTTATCCACCTCTGTGTCTCCTTCTCTTTGTCTTCCTGCTTTCTCTCTGCCTCTCTCCGTCTTTCATCTCTGTTCATATCCAGCGGTGTCCTTTACTGGGACCAGCCAAGAAGCTTCCCGAAGGGTGCTGGATCTCATTCAGATACCTGCCCCTTCGGTTTCCTCCTGGTGGGAGAATTACTGTCATTTAAGGGGGTCTGCAAGGCTGTTTGACAGGAGTCGGCCTGGCTGGGCTATAAGTAGGAAGAATCACTCCCTCCTAGGGATGGTAGGATATGAGGCCCATAAATCATCCACTGAGAGCCAGGCCCAAGCAGCGCATGGCTCCACTGTGCTCAGTGTGCCTCTGGGGAAAGTTCCTAGACGTGGAGAGGGATTGGGGGCCAGGACCCCAAGAGGGACAGGCTGCAGATGTCCAGTGTGGGATCCTCTCCCCTCCCTGCTGAAAGGGGAGGCTCTGGAAGTTTTGGTTGCTGGCATGTCCAGCTGAGAAGGTTCTTTAGCTCTTGAAATAGGCACCCCCCTCCCATTTTCAGGCCAGACTTGCTCCAAGCCCTCCATGTGAGCCCAGGTGAGAGACGGTTTCTGAACCTGCCTGATTTAGAGTGACTCAGGAGCCCAGCCTGGGCTCCACACGTTTGCCGGGTAAGCCTGCGTCAGTCTCTTCACTTCTCTGAGGCTTCTGGAAAGTGGGAGTAATGTTAGAAGCCACATCATCCAGTAGGTGTGAGGCATCTATTAAATAATGCTTGTAAATGGCTTAGCACAGTGCCTGGCACACAAATGCTCCCCAAACGCTAGCCCTGGCCCCCGTGTCACTCTCCAAGTTTCTTCCTGTGATTACATGCCCAAATGCCGCAGAGGAGGCGGGAATCCTGCTGTGAACCCTGGATGCATTCGGAGTGCCTCCCACCAGAGGAGTTGAGGCTCTCTTTCCTCGCCCAAACTTCTTCCGAGGCCCCCAACCCTTTTTTTCTCTCGCTAGAGTAATGCAGCTGTTTAACAGCTGTTAACTTTACTGTGTTTAGGAGATCAAGTCCATTGTCGGGTGATATGACTTCTCCCCATAAAGGACCTGGGGATTTCTCGGAATGAAAGCTGTTACCACAGTGAATAGCGTTATTCATAGGGCTTCCTGGAAAAGGGCCCACCTGGATAGAGAAAACTCCTCCGCACAAATAGGAATCATGCCCGTCCCATTTCATGCCCTTCCGCCTGCCCTCCTTGCCTGCCAACTTTGAAAGTACTTTCTGAATTGAGATTCCAACTGCAAAGACCCCTCTGGGAATGGGACTGAGAAATGTCGAGGCCTGGTTTTGAGGCGCTCTAAATCATTCTCTTCTCTTGGGCCTTCCATTCCTGCAGAGGGTCTTGGGTTTCAAGACAGCCAGACCTCGAGGATGAAATAGATTGCTGAATTTGGACGAGAACAATTTAATGATCCAGAAAGTAGAGAACATGGACAGAGGAGAAACTATACCGGCCGTACACTGCCCTCGGAGGGAAAGAAATTGATTGAGGGCTGTGGGGTGGAGAGGAGTAAGTTTGCTAACTTAAATAACCAGCATTAAGTAAGTTTGCTAACTCTGTAACAGCATTGGTTATCGGCTCCCAGTAAGCAGGTGAAGGTAGCAGGCAGAGAAGGCTGGGGGGAGAGTAAAGCTCTGGAAGATACCTGTGTCTCACCTGTCTGCTAGACTTGGAGCTCCTTTGAGGGAGGAGGCTGGGTCTTAATATATTTGCATCCCTGGAAGCTGGTGAAGATACAAAGAGGCAGTTGGGCTTCTCACATTGAGGGGGGGGGTATCCTTGGCCTGTGTGCAGATTATCAGGCAAGGTGATGATGCCCTGTATTTCTGAAGATATGAAGGAAAGATGTTCTTGTATTAAAGCAAATATGAATATATCATGAAAGAGGATGAAAAATTAGAGTGAATTCCTTTTTTTTAATGTTTATTTTTGAGAGAGAGAAAGAGAGAGAGAGACAGAGCGCAAGTGGGGGTGGGGCAGAGAGAGAGGGAGACACAGAATCCGAAGCAGGTTCCAGGCTCTGAGCTGTCAGCACAGAGCCCGACGCGGGGCTCGAACCCACAAACTTTGAGACTGTGACCAGAGCCAAAGTTGGACGCTTAACTGACTAAGACACGCAGGAGCCCCTGGAGTGAATTCTTAAGATAAAATATGAAAATTTAATGAAATGTCAAACAAGCAAGTGACCACTTCAGGCCACTTCCTCAACTTTTTAGGGCACTGGTTCTCAAACTTCAGAGTGCACACATACCACCTGGGGTGCTGCTTAAACATGAAGAATCCTGGGCCCCCTTCCCAGGGATTATGATTGACGGTGCTCTAAGGTGGGACCCCACAGCGTGTTCACTATCGCCCAGGCGATATGGATGCAATCACGCTAACAGCAATCCCGCGCTGAGGAGGGGGATACGTATCCTTCTAGCAGAAGGTGCCTCACCCAGGTGCACCCCCAAGCTGAGGCACTCGTTTTCCCAGATGCCAGGAGGTACCAGCAGCTACTTCTTTCTCGGGAGGTTGTCTTCCTCCGAGGGAGCTGCCTTACCCAGCCCAGGCTAACCCTGGAGGCAGCCTGTGTCTGGGGACTCCTCCTTGGGGGAGGGGGGGGTGGGCGTGAGAATTATAGAAAGGCTCGGCCTCCTCAGTCTCCTTTGAGGCAACGAGGAAAGGCCAGCTCACCCCCGGAGCTCATCACGAGACGGGCAGAAG
Source organism: Panthera tigris (assembly GCF_018350195.1). Lineage (NCBI taxonomy): Eukaryota > Metazoa > Chordata > Mammalia > Carnivora > Felidae > Panthera > Panthera tigris. Next base: position 52,856,015 of record NC_056669.1, read on the forward strand.
TGGCACTGCAGCGTTCTCTGCCCAGTCCTGCTGCCCTCACTCCTTCACAGGGGTGTTCCTGACAGCAAGCAGCCTCCTACCAACAGATCTCCATCCCAGGGTCTGTTTCTGTTCCCTGTTCTCAGGGAACCCGACCCAAGACAGGCCGTTTGAGAAACAGCGAACAATGGAAAGCACATAGTCTTGAGAATTAGATAACCTGATATAATAATAATAATAATAATAATAATAATAATAATAATATAGCAACAGCAGTACCTAATATTTATTGGGGTCTTACTATGTCCTAAGTGCTTTATATTTATTTTCTCCCCAGATCTGTACCACAACCCTGCTACTATCTCCCTTTCACAAGTGAGAAACGGAGGCATGGAAACATTAGTGTACTCAGGGTTACATAGCTACCAAGTGGCAGAGCTCGGGTTCAAATCCAGACATCCTGGCTCTAACAGAGCCAGTTCCAGGGGTCAAGCAAGCTCTTCCATGTGCTAGCTGTATGATCTTCATGCAAGTGAACCCAGCTGGGCTTTGGTTTCCTCATCTGTAAATTGGGGTTTGTGGTATCTACACTGCAGGACTCTAAGGGGGCTGCATTGAGGCTCAATCTGTGTAAAGTATCCAACACATGCTTGGGGCTCAGCAGGTGAACAGATAGGTCTTGACAGGCACCCAGTAAACACTCATAAGGAGATGCATGAAGGAAGGGGGCTCTCCTACAGGAAGCCCTGAGATGGTCAAGGTTTAAAAATTGTCCACCAACAAAATGGCCAAGGAAATGAGAGAAATGGGTTTAAGAGAAGATGAGTATGTGGAAAAAGACTGAGGAAAGGGAGAGATGAGCTGCCCCAACGTACAGATCTGTAAAATTTGGGGGAGGCAGGAACATCAATCCAAGAAGAAAGATGCGGCTGAGAATTCTGGTCTCTAGGTCTTTATAGGAGCAATGACATGGAAGATTCAGGGTGTCCTGGTGGGATCCAGGCCCTGTGACCACCTGACCCATGAAATCCTCAACCAAAAGCTAGTAGGCTTTGACTGGAAGAGTGTCGTATCCTGGCTCTGTCACAAAAGAGCTATGTGACCCAGGGAAATTCAGCATTCCACTGTAGGAAATGGAAATGGACTCATCATGGTCTCCAAGACCTTCCTAGCTCCATACCTTGGTGACTGCATGAATCTCTGGGCTTTGCCTTAGTTGGGGGAGAATTGTTAGCCTTCTGTGGTTTGCAGAAGGAAACCACAAACCTACTATTAGAAGCATTTTCTGCCCTAACTTCCCCATAATTGCCCAAGGTTCCCTTTTAGAGCTTTTATGTCTGGATAATTCCAACTTCAAGGCCTCCTATTTAGTCCACATTCACCCCTTCTCTACCACCTCACTTGCCATTTGCCCTCTTCTATTCCACATGAGAGTGTTTGTCTTTGAGCATCTTTGAGAACAAGGACTTCATTCCTGTCTTAATTCCTCTTCCTCTTGCTGTGTCAAATTAAAAACAAAGAGTGGTAGAGGGAAGAAACTTCAAGATGGCACATTCAACCAGAAAACCCAGAATTCTGATTTACAAATCTCACTGCCACCCCACCCTTCTCCCCCGACCCCTACACAGAATAGTACCAGAGTCTACACAGAGCGGCCAGCTCTGCCCAGGGTTGTTTGAATGGAAGACTTCCAAAAAATTCCATCGGCATTGCCCTTTTATCTAAGTCCAGGAAGTTCTGTCCCTTCTCCTGCACGATCATCTAGAGTGATCTGTTGTGTCCGGGAAGTCCACAGCCACTCTGTAGGGTTTGGGGATCAGACTGCCCAGCTTTTAGTCAACCTAACAACAAATCATTGAAGTTTCTTCTCTGTCAAGCTGAAACAATAACCCTCATCTTTCTGGGTTTGTTGTGAGGATAAGATGAGGTGACTCATAGAAAGTACCCAACAGTGCCTGACCCAAAGTGAGCGTTCTACAAAGGGGTAAAATACGATTTCTGTAATACTACCGTTGGGGTTCCAGGAGGGCTTCACTATCTTCCATCTAGGAGAGTTTGGAGATGTCCTAACTGCTTACCTCCTTTCTCTGCTTGACTACATTGGTGGAGCACAGCCATACGCCTGTGTCCATGTGCTCTATATAACCCTTCCTTCTACTCACTTCCTTGGGTGGTAATCTTTAGTCCCCTGTGGTCTGACTACTGTCAGAAAGGGCTCTGCCTTGAATCTTATCTGCAAATATTTGCTCTTGTTCTTCCCAGAGATAACAGGGGCAGCTTCATTAAGTTGGTTTTATTGTAGCCACTGTTACTTTTTAACTGTCTCTGGCCTCACACCCAGAGTGATGCAAGGCTCGGAGAATACCCTTCATGAATGTCAAAATAGAAATGAAGACAGTGGATTTCAGATTTTCTCATCACACACACACACACACACACACACACACACAAGTACACACACAACAGGTAACTATGGGAAGAAATATGTTAATTAGCTAAACTACAGTAATAATTCCACTATACATGTGGATATCAAATCCATCACATGCCTTTAATATATACAATTTTCATTAAAAAATAAATAAACTATCGGTAGTTCCTCTCAGCCCTGGACACTTGCCCAACAGTTCACATCTGGCCAGGCACTGCCCTTGAATCCTGCTCATAGATACGGTGATCACTGACACCTGTTACCTTATTGCTGACACAGAGGGAATGACGCACAGGGAATAGAGGGCTTGCAGCACTAGGAATATTTAAGAGATGAGATCTGAATGGGTCCATTGTATTTCAACTTCAGAGAAGACAAGTAGACACACGAGTACTCCCACAAATACACACTCGTAAGCAGCATGCACCTGAGTCAGCCATGAAGCTCACATGCAGACTCTCATTCCATGTTATTAAGAGATAGGCTTGTTTTTGTTGCCCCTATAAAAATTCTCTATTAGCCTCCATTTGGCTGACAGGACCATCAGCCCGACAGTGTCTCGTTAGGGCATCCAAACCCACATTTCGGGGAGGTTGATCATGGAGCTTGCCCTGAATAGAAAATGCTCAGGCTTTGGAGTCACATCACTTTGGCTTTAAATAAAGTTACTGCCCAGGTGACCTTAGGCAGGTCACCTTCTGGAGCCTTAGTCTTCTCATCTGAACAATGGGTATTATAATAATAGTATCCAACAAAGAGGGGTTTTGCCAAGCATTAAATGAGCTATTACCAACAAAAGTCTTGACATGAAGCTCAGTAAATGACAGCTACTTATAATGTCTCCGTGACCTTGGAAGATCTCCCAAAATGAGATGATAGCTCTTGACCTGCAGAAGTGTTTGCGAAACTTCATAAAGAGATGTTGATTATAATAATAGTTATTATTATTCATTAAAAAGCAGAGACTGTTTTTAGGGACTGTGGGACCATGAATGCTTTTGAAAGCATCTAAATCCTCCCCACTGTATTGACCGAATCACTCATTCATTTATTCCAATGTTGTGCCAGACCATCTTGGGTTTGGGAGGGAGCAGGAAATGCACATGAATGTGGCCGCAAGCCCTGGCCCAGGGGCCCTCAGACTAATGTGAGAGACAGAGAGGCACTTAAATCACCAAGCCCTAGGTCAGGGAGCGGGATTCGTTGTACTGGAGAAAGTAAAAGGAACCGAGCACTCACTTTCCTCACTCCCGTATCTTCTTGGGGTTCCCAGAGAATCTGTGACAGTTCTCTGAATACTGCCGCTCCCAGGTGCCTCTGTCCTCAAGAGGGACAATTCTCAACATCCTCATCCCTCTCCTCAGAGAAGAATTGTACCTTCTTTCAAAAGCTAGAGACAAGAGCCTTAGCCCGGGAATTAAGAAACCTGGTTGAGCGGCCCTTGACCAAGCTGTTAGGTTTCTCTGAGCCCCGGGCTCCATCTGTAGAAAATGCAAAGCTAAGTACTGGTCAAGGTGACCTCGGGGGTAATACTCAAAGGCAACATGCACAAGTACTGAAACTTTATTTGTGCAGAAATATTCATCAATCCTTTTCCACGCCCAGAATTGTGCTAGAGTCTCTGAGGGATGCAAAAAAAAGAATCACATGGTGCAGTCCCTGCCCTCAAGCTGCTCAGCTTCTTGGGACAAAACTTTCACAGATGACCTAGGCAGGCAATGAGAGAATACAAGGAACTAGATCTAGCTTAAGATGTAAACTAGTTTTCTGCATATTGAATGTGACTTTTCCATGAGTCATCTGTTTACTCCAGAGATGTGTTTTCTGGATATAAATAACTTTATAGTATCCCGAGTCTTTCCATTCAAGCTGCACAGACCACCCTCCCTTCCTCTGTCCTGTAGTTTTTCTTTTGAGCAGATGAGGTAAGGAATAGGTGAGCAGTCTGTAAACCGGAGTCTGAGAAGGTCTGGGGAGGCTAGAAGAGAGAAACCCCACACACCAACCGCTTCTCTGTGTAGACGGAGATCCTGCAGCACCAAGAACAGAGGTGTTGCAGGTAGGTTCAGTCTGAGTCAGTGACAGAACAGGTGCTGGGACCTAGAACCCAGATGCCCCAGCCACCAGACCTCATCTAGGCCTTCTCTCCATCCTTCATTTTCATTGTCGTTCCCACTATAGAAAGTGAGGGGGGGAGGGGGTGGGCATCTCTATTGGAAGCAGCTCTTAGGTAAACTTAAAAACCTCATAGGCAGATACAATCAAGTCTTAATTCCCCCACTTACCAAGTGAGTGACCTCAAGAGGTCATTTGACTTCTCCGAACTGTAGGATTGTTACAATCACGTTCAGGGCTTCTTGCCTGGTGCCACGGTACAGACTAAGTGGCTATGAGGCACACTGTTGCCCATCGAGCCACCCCAGGGCCTAGCAACACAGGGCGCGCTGCCCAAATCTCTCACTAGGTTCATCCCCACAGATGTCAGCCTTGCGCCGCGGGCCTTCAAGAGCTCTTCCTGGTACCCACCCATCCTGGTCCGCTGGGCCTGGAGCGCAGGTCTCAGTGAAAAGCAAGACAGCCCCCCTCTTTATGCAATCACTGAGCAGCTTTTTACTGCCACATTAATTAACAATGAAGCAGATCATTGACATTAGCTTCCAGGAGCTGAAAAATCATTAATAGTTCTTTTCACACCAGTTTTGGGAACATTCATTGTGATAAATCTTTATTTGAATGCAATTCGCCCTCATTTTCATTTATCCCTAATGTGAGGATACAGGCATTTTCTTGACAAATTGGGAATTAGAAGGGTCTAGCAGCTATCTTAGGTATACCTGGGACTAAGTAAATATTTTGAAGAGATGAATGAATTTTTTTTTTTCAACAGCTGAGCAAATGGAAAAGTAAATGCACGAAGCAAATCGGTCGTGGTTACAGGCACAGGATTTGGACTTACGATTCAAGCACGGGTAGTTGCTACCGTCATCGTCGCCGCCATTATCCTCCTTCTCATCACCGTCTCCATAGCTCCATGCTCATTACCCCTCTCATCACTATCCTTCATCATCATCACCGTCTTCTTCACGGTCCTTACCATGTTCATCATTTTTGCCAAAGCTTTACAGACGTTGATCAAGGTTAATCTTTGTCCTTATTGGGAGTATCGGTTTCAGGAAAACAAAATGCTGTCGTTTTTGTGTGTCTTTTAGAAACCCTTTATTTTGAAATAATTGCATTTCCAGACAGGACCCTTTATTCTGCAGTCTTCAGAGTAATTGCTGCAGCTACTGTCACGTTGAAAGGTTTCCAGGGCCGTGTGAATGGAGGAATGCATGAGGGTGAGGACAGCTCTCCACTCCCCCCACCCCCAGGTCCTGGGACTGATTATCATGTTTGCCTTTAATCACAAATCAGCACAAAGATCCTTTACTGGGGCTGTTTACTGCATAGCTGAGCTCAGTGGCACCTCCTTTGAAGGCCATGGATGAACAGCTGTAGAGAAGGGCACTGTGGGGTCACAAAATGAGGAACAGATTCACATTCCCACCTTGGGTTTGCATTTCTGCTGGGCCTCTCTGAGCCTCAGTTTCTTCATCTGCAAAATTGTATTTTCATAACATCTTTCAGGGTGGCTGTGAAGATTAACTGATATAAATTAATACGCATAAAGAGGGCAACACAGTGCCTGACACAACGTAGGTGGTTGATAAGATGTCAGATGACTTGGAGGAGGCCAGCAAGGTTATTGGACCTCCCTAGCGTGTCCTGTTAGGACTCTAGCCCACCCTCCACCCTCTCTCCGTCCCTGTGGGCTATCTCAGCATCAGTGCCCTTGATTCTCAAGAGATCTCAATAGTTGAGCCAAACCAGCCAGGTGGCCCCAGCACCCTCCTGTCACAGGCCTACCTCTTTTACTCGCTCAGTCCAATGACAAAAGGATTTTCTTCTGAAGGTGGTTTGTATTTGGAAAGCCAAAGTGACACATGCAGTCATGACACTCTAGGAGATTAGTGCTGTAGAGAGCCTCGGATGTCCTCTGGTCCCAACCTCCAGATACATCATGAATGTCCAAATCCCATCCCCTTCGGATGCTCTGGGGGGTGCCTTGTCATCATGTGATCATAATTCCTTATCCGTGGCTACTTCGGTGTGTACCCCATTCGTACCCTCTGATCACTGCAGTAGACACAGCCCAACTTTCAACTCTACTTTTCCCCCCTCCTCTGGGACTTTCTCTGGACTCTGAAACCAACTTTGCCCATGCCTAGAGGAGGTCAGAAGTGACAAGCAGTTACCACACTCTGGAGCACCCACTCTACCCGTGGTTGATGGGTATTGGTGGATGAATACCACCCAGTTGCATCACTTCTCAGGTAGGATACTTCAGAGAAGGCACCTGTTTGGGCCTCCTTCCTTTTCCTGTCTCAAATCCCCATTCCTTCACCTATACCTTCTCAGATACCACTTTCACTTGGATCTCTCTCTCTTTTTTTTTTTTTTTTTTCAGAGTTTGCTCCTGGGAGAACTTAAACACTAGGACACTAGTCCCAGATACAAGAGAAAACACTGGGGGAGACATGGCCAGTCTCTCAGCCATGGAAGGTCACTAAATGAATAATAAATTGGCCCTGCCTTCATATACTTATATTCTTGGGAAGAGGCTGGGAAACACTCAAGTTGAGTGTGATGAGGGCTGTGTAGAAGAAAGGACTTCTTTCTGGGTCACTGTGAGGAGTCAATAACGTACATAAAATTTCAAGCCTTCACTAAAATTCAGCAAACATTCATTGAGTGTCTGTTGTGTGCTAGGCTCTGGGCTGGCCTGGCAGGGATGCAAAGACAATTAATACACATCCTCTGTCCTTGAGGCCACATGCCATATATTGGAAGGGACAGAAGCAGGAAAGGTCGTTCCAACACTGTGTGATCTGTCATTGGTGGAGGTGTGCAGCTGCAGACGGGATCTTGGGAGCTCAGAGGAGTAAGACATGTACCCAGCACCAGCTTTTTTCCCCTGTTGAATTATCTCTATGGGCATAGGTCTGGCTCAGAGCTTGGCATAGAGTAGGTGCTCAGTCGATGTTGGTTGAAGTGAACTGAGCAGATCAATGTGGGAGGAAGAGGCCTCTGACCACAAGACTCCTTTGCCCACCTGAGAAACACCTTTCTCCTTACATCATCGATCTTGAGGCCCAGGTGGTTGGAACGTTGTCTGTCATAGCAGACAACAGGTCAAAAATAGAAAGTTTGAGTCTTTGTTAATGCCAGGAAAAATTCACATTTATATTCCAAGGTTTTGAAGCAGTGAGAGGTGGGGTGAGGTGGAGGAATCAGAGCTACAAGCTATTGTTCATGCTTGGCTGATATTTAATCAGTTTGTTGGGTTGTAATTGAGAATACAGCTCCAATGACACATAAATTCCCACGATCTAGCCGAAGCCAGTGAATCTTTCTCATTATTTATCTTACAGTACAGATAACCTTTTCATTATTGAAATATAATTGCCAAATGGGATAGTTAATATTAAAACAGAATTAGCAACATGAACTCAACATTTGGAAGGAAATTTCTAATAGCACTTTTTATGCCTGCAAAATTAGTGTTCGGTGTCAGTCTAACTGTAGCGTTAATTGATGGCTGAGGTTGTACTAGAGGCTGATCCCAGCTGCCCAACTCTCCAGCAAGGGGCTTTTTGAACCTCCTGGGTCCGTAAGGTAGCCTGGTTTTGTCTGTGGCTGGAAGATAAGAAGGAGTATTTTGCCCTAGGTGAGGGCCACTGTTGATCTGTCTAACAAAGAAGTGATGAGTTCTGAGAAGGAGATAGGGATACAGGGACATGAAAAGATGAGTGGGTCCAGCAGACTCTACAAAGCTGAAAGGCTGCCAGAGTGGCAGGATATCAAGGTGGTCGGTCATTACCTTTCACCTTTGTTCCCCACCCCCTCGCCTCTGCAGGCTCACCTTTCAAGAGGCCACTCAAGTCTCACTGCCAAGAATTCTCTTGAGCCTCAAGGCTGGTTTGAGGGGGGTGCACCCTTGGCATTCCTCACCTTCCAGCACTTCCTTCTAATCCCACATTTTAATGCCGTGCTGTCTATGTTTTCACCTCCCTCAATCCCCCTCTCCCAGGACTGGGAACTTGAGCACAGTGACAGTATCTTCTTTGTCTTCAAATTTTGAGGCTCCTAGCTCAGAACCTGTACTTAGTACAGAACACTGTACATAGAAGGTGATCAATAAACAGTCCCTGAAGTTATAAAGAAATGGGAGTTGGGGGGAGGGGGGTGGGATGTGCTTTATGAACAAAGTAGGGAGAACTTCCTCTTCAAGGCTTTCTGGAAGAGGTGACATTTGAGCAGGAACTTGAAATATGGAGAAGGCAATTCTGCCTTTTCTAGTAGAGTCAGCTATTATGGCTAGCCAAGGAGAAATGGCACCCTGGGTGGTTTTTGAGGTGCAAGGGCTTTGGAGGGGGTGCGCTGTTCTCTCTGTGACTTCCATTGGAAGTCCTTTTTGTCCCCCATCCCTGAAAAAGTGAGAGAATGGAGTTTCGGGATGGTGCACAGGTCATTGTGTCCCGACTCCTGTGCTGACTTCCATCCATGCTCCCTGCCTTTCTGTCTCCCTCTACCAGGCTCTGGTCAAGGCCCTGGGTACTAGTGAAGGGTCTAGGCCTCGGATGCATTTGCTGTCTTCAATATGAACAGGCATTGTACTCAGAAGCGCCCACTTTCACAGAGATGTGGAAGTGTGTGGGGAAAGCAGGCACTCCAGAAAATGCATCTGGATCTTTTTTTGTAGAAGCTTTCCTTTGCTTTCCCATGAGTCACCTCCCAACTACTGCTGCTGGATGGGGAGTCCCCCCAGAAGAAATCCAAGTGATGGGGGGTGGGGTGAGCATAGGAGTCTGCATTCTAGACCATAAGACCCTGGGCAGGCCCCATCCCCTGTCTGGACCTCAGCTCTCCTCTCTGTGAAAAGAGGTGGACTAACTCACCTCCAGAGTCCTGCCAGCCCTGTCATTCTAAAACTGTCAGTTTGAAAGTCTGGCTAAAAAAAAAAAGCCTGCAAAGAACATGTGGATTAGCTTGGTTGGAGTGAATCACCACCATGCCTCACCCTAGGCCCTGCTCAAATCACATGTCACATATTAAACTCATTCTGAAAATAAGGGGAGGGAAGTCTCCAGGAACGAGCAAACCTATTCCGAGCAATCTGTTTTTGGCCACTCTTTCCTCTCCAGACGGAGATGAGTACATTGTTTCAATCAGGCCTGTGTGCCATTTCCTTATCTTAAAACTATCTTCTGCCAGGCTACAAATAATCAGCTTCCTTGTGAGCTAGGGGAGGCATGCATGCATGCACACATACCTGTGCCTGGTGTGTCTGGGGATGGCAGATGGGGTCTAGGCAGCGGCCTTGATCACTAAGCAGCCCAAGTGAGGGAGATGTGCCCTGGCCCATCACATGAAGTGTGTGGCTATTGGCAGGAAAGCCTGAGGTTAGGTGGCTATAAAATTTGGTGTCCAGGGGCACCTGGGTGGCTCAGTCGACTGGACGTCCGACTTCGGCCCAGGTCACGATCTCATGGTTCATGGGTTTGAGCCACATTGGGCTCTGTACTGACAGCTCAGAGCCTGGGGCCTGCTTTGAATTCTGTGTCTCCCTCTGTCTCTGCCCCTTCCCTACTCACCCTCTGTCTCTCTCTATCTCTCAAAAATAAATAAACATTGAAAAAAAATTTTTTTTAATTTGGTGTCCAAACTGGGACACTTCTCAGAGTGAACGGGATCACTGTTAATAATTACACTGGGGCGACAGGCACGGACCAGAAGCATCCCCGGCCAGCTGGAATGTGCAATCGGCAGGTAGGGCTCTGGCGTAAGAGATGCCTAACATTAGGAGCTTCCTGTATTTCAGGGTCACCCAGTTCATCTTCTGCCTGTGCTGGAGGCCATCCCATGGCATTCAGCCGAGTGGTTTCCTAGCCCCAGCTCATAGTCCCCTGAGGACGAGGACTGTTGTTTCCACCACCACCCCATATGCGGGACCTGCTGCATAATTTGTGGAACCCAGTGCAAAACAAAAATGCAGGGCTCCATGTTTAAAGATTATTAAGAAGTTTAAGACAGCAGCCCAGAGTACTAAGTCATGTACTCCCTTCTGAGCCCAGAGTACTAAGTCATGTAAGCCCTTCTGAGCCCGGGGTCCTGTATGACACCCCAACTTCATGAAGCCAGCCCTGCTCCCCCACGCAGCCCTGCTCCCCACACAGCCTGTTTTCTCCTTCCTGCTTGCCTGCATGCCTGCCTGCTTGCTACAGTTATATTTCTAGTTTAATTTCTTGAATATGAAATATGTGTGCACGGTTTGAAAGTCAAACAAGATAAAATGGGACATGATGAAGAGTTTTATTTCCACCCCTTCCCCTCCTTCCTGCTCAGTTCCCAGCAGCCCTTATCCCCCTCCCATAGGTAATTCCTTTTGGGGTTCTGTGTATCCTTCCAGGATTTCTTTAGAAGACATAAATATGTATTTTTACCTTTCTTCCGTTTTTAAAATCTAAAGTTCGCATATTAAATAGACTTTCTATGCCTTGTATTAGAACATAATTCCTGGTGTCCAGTGGTGATTTGCCTTATTATAGCTGCTTCTACTGATTCCCCTTTGGAACCCCACAAAACAAGGCCAGTTCTTCATCTCTGGTAAAACCCTTCATTCATATGAAAACAGAAACCAACTCCCTACCCACTTCACGTCTCTCAGCTTCAGCTTCTTTTATCCAGACTGTTCCTTCAGCCTCTCCTCACAGGGTATGCGGTCTGGGCCACTCTTGCTTGTCTGTGACTTTCTGAGTATGTGGGGCCCAGAATGGGCCAACTGATTTACCAGGGACAGTCTGTCGTGCTCGAAGTAGAGAGAAATTGATCTCCCCCGTCCTCCTAGCCACGCCACCTCTGTGGATGCAGCTTAATGGTAACAATAGCTCCCATGGGAATTTACTGTGTGCCAGGAACCATGTGCACACACGTTTACCCTCAGGACGACTCTGTGAGGTGGGTCTTATAATTACCTCTTTACACATAGAGCATCCAGAGCTCAGCAAGTAAATGTGAAAGGAAGGATCCAGACTCACACCCTGTTCTTGACCAGTCCACAGTCACACCCCCTCTGTCATTCACCTTGGGGTCTCTTGGTGACTCCAGTAAGGGGCTGGCAGCTGAATGCTCCCCCCAGAGACTTAGTCACATATATGGTATTAACTCTGGGATTTCATTCAGCTAGTTTTTCCTGGGCATGGGGAGTACTATCTGTTTCATTATCTCTCCTGTCATTTAACGGTTCCCACCTTGACTCTCAAAGTGATCTCATCCATTTCTGTGCTTTAAGTACCAGTCAGATTTATATCTTCAGCCCCTACCTCTCCCCTAAACGCCACACATCTGTCTCTAGTCATCTCCTAACATCTCTAGTTGGATGTGTAGCGAGCCTCTCAAACTTAACATAACTCATGATCATGACCGCAAGCCCTATATCTCCCCAGATTCCTCCCCATCTCAACAAATAAAAATACCTGTTTGCCTAAGTTAGAAACCTACGTCACCTTTGATTCCTGCCATTCTTTAAGCTTCCATATCCAAATCAATAACAAGTCCTATGGGCTCTACCTCCAAAAAAAATAAAAATAAAAATAACAAAACCAAACCAAAACCCTATCCCAAATCCATCTTTCAGTGTATCTCTACTCAACCCTAATTCAAGTCCCCATGGTCTTTCAGCTGAACTACTGTTTCCTCTTCTCCCAATTTCCACTCTGTCTCCTATGCAAAATATCTTTGCAAGACAGAAACTGGAACGCTGTTATATTCCTGCTCGAAACCCTTTTATGGCTTCCCTTCATTCCTAAAATAAAATCCAGAGATTTTCCACAGCCTAGGAGACCCTCCAAGGTCTGCAGTTTCATCCGGCTTGTTTCCTGCCAGTCTCCTTACCCCACCCTAGCCACACTTGCAGTTCCTTGGACACACGAAGCTTGTTGCCCTTTTCCCATGCTGTTCCCCTCCTTGGAATGCTCTTCCACCTACTTTTGGCATTCTTCGCCCCTCTCATTCTTTAGATCTCAACCTAATGGCCATCTCAGAACTTTTCGGACAATGTGATCTGAACTAATGTCTTGGTATTCTCTCTCAAGTTGTCTTGTTTCTTTATATGCTACATAGCACATATGGCCATTTTTTTTTTTTTTTGGTTGTCTGTTGTGTTTCCATGTATTCTATGTCTCCTCACCACACTAAAAGCTCCATGAGGGCAGGAACTGTATCTCTTTCATTCCGTGTGGAATCTTCACCAGTAAGTATGGCGCTAGAAACACAGCAGACTCTCAAATGCTATGGAATCCTTTCCCCTCCTTTGGTTCTTGACCGTAACAGACATTACTAGAAGGCTACAGTATAATTTTTTATTGCCTGTTGTTTTCATCGAATAGGTTTTGCACTGTGGGGGAGTTGAACAATGAAGGTGTTTCTTAGAATGCACACACGCATACACACTAACTGGCTTTTTTCTCATGGAATCATGGGGCTGGCTTTCCCCCATGTGCTGATGACCCCCAGATGAGACGGGAAGAGGTGGCCACCAGTATTCCTCGCACCTGTGGGAGCAGTGCAGCGTCGCTTGATTACAGTGGCTCCTGGCACCACTCGGGGCAGCACGAGTGTTCGCAGGTGTAGTGCCTTAGACCGTGGACTCAGGAATCATTATCATGTGCTGAGCTTCTCACGTAGATTTTCTCCCAGTAGCCTAATGAGGTATTTTAACTCAGTTCGACAAATGTTTCCCGTGTCTACTCCTGTAGAGTGAGGCAGTGAGATGCGTGCAGCGGCAGAGAGGCGTGAGTGTGCCGGCGCCGGGGCGAGCGTGTGCGTACGTCCCTGCGTCAGAGTGTGTGTGAGCGTGCTTGTACGTCAGAATACGTGCGAGCCTGTCCGTGTGTCCGTACATCAGAGTACGTGCGACTGTGTATGTCCGTGTGTCAGAGTACGTGTACGTGAGTATGTCTGCATTTCAGAGTATGGCTGAGTAGGTGTGTGTGCATATATACATATATGTCAGAGCATGTCGAGGGTATGCCATTAAATCCATTTGTCAGAACATGTGTCTGTCAGTATGTCTATATGTCAGCAGAGGTGTGAGTGTGTCAGAGCATGTCGGTGAGTCAGAGTATGGTTGAAGCCCAGTGAGGGGCCCCTAACCCCAGGGAGAGCTGTGTGCACATCCACCACCCTTGGCCTCCTGGTTGTAAAAGTTTTGGCGCTTGGCCAAGGCTGCCTTAAGGCTCTCTGGCCCACCTTTGGCCCCCTTGGTGTCTCCCAGAGGCTACTTTCTCTGTGGTTTTAACTCAGTTTGCAAAGGACAGAGAAAAGGCGGTTCTCCCTACAGAGAGTCTTGCTCGCTCATCACCCAGGCCCCTGAAACAGCTGCCTCTCGCTGTGTAAGCAGAGCCCTGGTGGCCACTGTGCGCTTAGACCATTTGGGGCCTAATGAAGTGAGAAGGTACTTCCCAGCCCTAGACCTGGGAGTGCAGCAGTTTCTGGCTGCTAAAGGCAGACATTAAGGAGAACCGGCTCCATTGATTAGAATGCGCATATGCTGTATTAGTTTGGTTTGAGGGCATTCTGGAAAAGCCAGTCCTAGTGGTCCTTAACTAGATAACAAATTAATAGACACATGGATTCCAAAGTTCAGGGGACTGGCAGGGAACCAGCAGATAGAGGCCTCCTCTCGAATTGCTGGTGAGCTGTGGGGAAGAGAGAACAGGTCGCTAGGCCGTGGCTCCTTAGGCTCTGTTGGCGGGGACATCCTACAGGTCACATTCAAGTTAGCTGCTGAGCAAACGGGCAGCTTTTCGTTACAGTGGAAATGGCCCGAGCATGAGTCCTCGACTTGCCCACTTCTTCGCTATCGATTCTTCCAACAAATATTTATGGGCCGTCTGCTGTGAGCCGGGCACTGTGGGGGACACTGGGGATACAGGCAGCAAAACGCTGCCCTCGTGGACAGATAAATAAGATTGTCATAGAGTATGTTGAGCGGTAAAAGAGACTATAGGGCAACATAAAATAGGAAGTAGGGGAGTCTGGAACATCAGGTAGGAAAGTCAGTGGGGAGGAAAGTCTCAACTTGAAACAGAGTGGTGAGAAAAGTAACCTTGGGGTGCATTTGAGCAAAGAATTGAAGGCGGTAAGGGGCTCAGTCATCCAGGAGAGGAATTTCCCCAATGGAGGACACACCACTGCAGAGACCCTGTGGCCGGGAGCGTGCTTGGTGAGCCTGGGTGACGGCAAGGAGGACCTAGTGGCCTCCGTGAGCACAGGAAGGTGGACAGCCAGGAGGCCAGAGGTATAGTCACAGAGCAGCTAGATCACGTAGGGCCCCAGGGCTGCTGTCTGGGCTGGGGCTGCGGCTGGGATTGAGGTGTGGAAGCTTTGGAATTTTGGAGTATTCCCTCGCCTCTAATTGACCAGGGTGCATTTAATCCAAGATAGCAGATGCATGGCATGCATTTAGCAGCTACCTCGACCTACACCCGTGGCAGACGGCACTGACTGATCGCAGCCCCCTTTCCCAGCGGGCCTGATTTGGACTTGGAGTCCTACCCACCCAGCCCTGCAGGAGTTCTGCCAGCTCCTCGGCACTCCAGCGGGAGTGCTGGATTCCACTTGCTCCCCGCCATGTCTGTACTGTCAGCCTGTATTGACAGGGCAAGGAGAAAGGCGTCGGGCCTGGCGCCTGGCCCAGACAGCGCAGTGGAGGAGGGCTGGGTGGGGAAGGAGTCGTCAAAAAACAGCAACAGGACAAGTCTGATAATCACTGTAGAGACATGAGATGATTGACTCTGCCTGCGGGAGGGGGCGTCACAGACAGCTTCCCCGAGGGGGTGACATATGGGACACTGTGAAGGCAAGGTAGAATATTGTCAGTGTAAAAGAGTATAATGGCCTGAGGGGACATCATGAGGACTGCAGAGAGGCCAAAAGGGGTGGGAACAGTCTGGTGTGGCTGCTCGTGTTGAAGGACATAAGGGAAGGAGTACGAGAAAGGCTTAATCAGAGCTCTGTGTCCCCTGATCATCTGCCACGCCCCGAACGTCCACTGGCAAAGAGGCCCAGGAATATAAACCACATCCACTATACTAGGATAACGCCAGTTATGGTAGGAAACAGACCCCACAGTTTCAGAGGCTTGTGTACATATATCTTATCCATGCATCAGTTTGATGCAGTGTTCCTGGTTGGCAGGCAACATTTCCTAATTCCAGGCATGATTCAGAGACCCAGACTCCTTCTGTCTTGTGGCTCTTCCATCCCCAAGAGCTTCAGAGTCATCTGCAAAATAGGAGAAAAGGGAGAAGAGGCAGACCTGCTTCCTAACCACCTAGACTGAGGAGATGTTCAATTCCATAGGTGCGATCCAGTGCCTCGGCCCCACCTAGGTGAACGGGGACCTGAGCAATGTCGTCCTTAGCTGGGCAGCCACGAGTCCAGACCCGAGATGGGAGAGCACACGTGTGAGGGACAGTTAGCGTCTCTCCTGTGTGAATACACCCGAAACTCAGTAAATGCTGTCTTGTACCTCCTGAACCTCATTCAGCACAGCAAAGCACATTGACAATATGAGTTACAGTTCTTCATGTTTTCAGAAAGCTTTAGCATTTCTCAAGAACCTGAAGATGATTCAGCTTGACAAGCATTTATCAAGCACCTGCTTTATGTCAGACAGCAGAAAAACTCTACCTCAGTTTCCTCCTCTGGAAATCAGGAGCAGTGCTCTCCAGGGCGGGGTTATCACAAGGATTAAATGGGGGATCGCCTGGCACGTAGGTGTGAAGTAAGCACCAGCACCGGTCTCCTCTTCCTTCCAGCTTTTGCCGGAGAGATCCTGCAGGTAGTGGGATGGACCAGCAGCCATGTCTCTTCTTTAGGGCCTTGGCTCCAGAGACCTTGTCCTCCTGCAGAGAAAGGGGTCTACCAGGACCATCAGGGAAAAGCGGAACGCATAGGGGTTAAAGACAGAGGCAGCCCTCCCAGTGAGATCTCTGGCTCTCTGAATTAAAGATCTGGAAACTGTGCTACAGAATTCAACCTCATGGCCCCTGGGATGGAGGAGCCTGTCCCAGTTCGCTGGCTTATTATGTTGTGGGTCTTTGCTCCTCTTTGCTCCTCTAAGGGCTGGTGGCTTGATGAGTTTGTCATGAGGGCTGTGCCAGGCCACCTGGCTGCTGCCCCACCAACGTTTTTACAAAGATACATGGAGGTGGGAAATCAGCTGGGGGTCCCTCTCAAGAAGTAGGTTTTCTGGAAACGAAGGAAACCAAGGGAAGAACTTTGACCGGAATTTGGCTTCATGAATCAGAATGACAGTTGAAGTCACTGGATTTGTGAAAAGGCAATAAAAAAAGAGATGGTCAGGGTACCCTTCCTGGGGAAATTGTCTGTTCGACTTCATGCTTAGTGACTGTGCTATTGATTTCAGTTGTGATATTCATCTAAATTATATTCATTTCTGGCCATAAGTTTCTCCCAACCTTCAGGGCACTGAAAAAACATTAGCATCGGGCACTAGACTGACTTCCCGATGCTGGACAGGAGCTGCCAAGTGAGAAGGATGCAGGCCTCAGCCAAGGTTCTGGCCAGGATCTGGCCACAGATTTCACACTCCAGAATGGAGGCACATAGGCCAAGGACCTCAGGGAGGTCAGTCTTGGAAGAAGGTCTCATAGAAGCAAGGCAGGACTGGCCTACGGAGGCCTTTTTCAGGTGACCATAACAGGCATCCAGAAACAGGACTGTGTTAGGTTCTCCAGAGAAACAGAACCAATTGGATGGATGGATGGATGGATGGATGGATGGATGGATGGATGGATGGGAGGGAGGGAAAGAGAGGGATGGATGGATGGATGGATGGATGGATGAGTGGGGATGGATGGATGGATGGGAGGGAGGGAAAGAGAGGGATGGATGGATGGATGAGTGGGAGGGAGGGAGGGAAAGAGGGAAAGAAAGGAGGGAGGGAGGGAAGGAGGAAGGGAGATAGATAGATTGATTGATTTAGCATAAGGATTAAGCTCATTAATTATGGAACCTAAGAAGTCCCATGATCTGCTCTCTGTACCCTGGAGACTTAAGAGAGCCAGGAACCTCAGGGTTCTCAGGCCTTTGGACCATTCTTAGTCCAAAGGCCTGAGAACCAGGAATGCCAGTGGTATCATGCCCAGTTCAATGTCACAGCTCGGGCAGTTACGCAGAGGGAGCAAATTCTCCCTTCCTCCACATTTTTGTTTTATTTATGCCCTCAGAGGTTTGGGTAATGCCTGCCCATCTGTTCTGGGAAGGGCAATCTGCTTTACTCATTCTATGAATTCAGATGCTAATCTCATCCAGAAATACCCTCACAGACATATCCAGAAATACTGTTTGGATATTTGGGCACCCCATGAACCAGTCAAGTTGACATATAAAATTAACCATCACCAGGGGCACCTGGATGGCTCAGTCAGTTAAGCATCTGACTCTTGATTTCACCTCAGGTCATGCTCTCAGAGTTGTAAGATAGGCCCCGTGTTGGGCTCCGCACTGGGTGTGGAACCTGCTTGGGATTCTCTCTCTTTCTCCCTCTCCTCCTGCCCCTCCCCCACATGCAGGTGCATATGCTCTCTCACTCTCTCTTGCTTTCTGTGTATTAACCATCACCACACCAAGGTCAAAACAGATTTCGGACTGTTTGGGAGCCTCATGTAAGAGCTTTATTAGCAGAAAGAAGACAGCTGGAAGGACACAGTTGGCCCTATAACTCTGATTTAAGGAATACTTCAGCGGCCCAGAGGCTGATCTAACAGGAGCTAGAATCAGGGCTATGGTTAGCCAGAAGGGAGCAGGTGGGGGCAGGCGCAGTGTCCTCCAAGGAGCAGGGCAGGTCACAGCCTGCATTTGGGCCCATCTGTGGTTAACTCTTTCAGGCAGAGGACAGAAGATAAGATTATTCACTGAAGTTGGGCTGTTTCACATGGAGAGAAATTTTTAAAAAGAGAAAATTCTAATTGATTTTAAAGAGGGTGGGGCACATCCTTAATAAGGATGAGCTTAATAAAGAAGGAAATGTACCCACTCTGTGTCAGACATTCTACCATGTGCTTTATTTCTCACAGATGATTGCATGGCCCATTGTAGAGATCAGAAAACTAAGGCCCAGAGAGGAGAAGTAAATTTTCCAAGGCCCCACAGGTAGTCAGGGGCAGTGCCTGATTCCAAAGCTTACCTTATTGCTTCCAAACCACATGGTCAAGGTGCTGAAGTGGAGCCTCGTGCTTCGATCTTTGATTGGCCTTCCTGTGCTTTGCTGTCACCTGGTAGACCAGAGGAAACTTGCCTGTGACGGTGTAAGCCAGGCGAGGACTTCTACCCCCATCTCCCCAAGCCACCTCTGAGCCCTAGTGACCCAAAGTGCTTTCTCTAAGTGCCTCTGATTACATATACACACTCGGTCCACTGACTGTGAGTTCCTTTGGGGCAGGAGCCATATTTTTAACTCCAGTCCTAGTGCTTAGCACATAAAAGGTATCATGTAAAGGTAGGCAGGTAGGTGATAAGGGCAAGAAAGAATGGTATATAAAGAAATGCTGGGGCCTGGGACATCCTTGGGTTGATCATTGTACAGATGTACAAAGGGTCTCCCTTTGGGTTTTGCTTGAGAGGTTTGCCAGGAACATCAAATTGGTAAGAAAAAAATTATATATATGTGTGTGTGTGTGTGTGTGTGTTATATTTTATATATATATATAGTAGCAAATATAGCAGACAATCCTTTCTATAGTAAAGAGAAAAAACATTAAGATATTGGTAGAACAAAAGAAATGCAAATAATTGATACACATATGAGCAAAACATTCAACCTTACTATTAATCCAAAAATTCAAGTTAAGGGGCGCTTGGGTAGCTCAGTTGGTTAGCGTCGACTCTTGGTTTGGGCACAGGTCATGATCTCATGGCTTGTGAGTTTGAGCCTCACGTTGGGCTCTGCACTGACAGCATAGAGCCTGCTTGGAGTTCATTCGTTCTCTCTCTCTCTCTCTCTGTCTCTCTGTCTCTCTCAAAATAAATAAATAAACTTCAAAAATGCAAGTTAAGACACAATGAGATGACATTTGTATTTTGTAAATTAATAGATACATTAAAAACTGAAGATCTCAGTGTTGGCAAGTGTGCGGTAATATATACATTCTCATATACGGTCAATGGAAGTGTAAACTGATAACACCTTAAGGGAAAGCAAGTTGGCCATATATATCAGGACACTTTAAAATGTAGGGGCGCCTGGGTGGCTCAGTCGGTTAAGCGTCCGGCTTCGGCTCAGGTCATGATCTCGCAGTTTGTGAGTTCAAGCCCTGCGTCAGGCTCTGTGCTGATGGCTCAGAGCCTGGAGCCTGTTTCAGATTCTGTGTCTCCCTCTCTCTCTGACCCTCCCCCGTTCATGCTCTGTCTCTCTCTGTCTCAAAAATAAATAAATGTTAAAAAAAAAAATTTTAAATGTGACATCCTTGATCCAGTAATTCTACTTCTAGAAATATATTTCAAGGAACTCATTGGAAATATGAGCAAAACTATATGTTCCCAGATGTTCATGGTGCCATTATTTATAATAAAAAAAAAAATCAGAAACCGCCTCCATATCCAACAATATGGAAAATGGTACCACTTTATGGTATATCTGCCTAATGGAACATTATAAAGTTACTTAAAATGAGGTCTACAAAGCAATTTTCATGACTTCAAATGTCTATCATAAAATGTTAAAGAAAAGTTATAAAACTGTATCGTAGCTGTGTCCAAACTATGTCAAAAATATATGTGCATATATAACAATGTGAACAATACTATTGAGTAGTTGATATCATTACAGCTCATTTTCTTTATTTCAAACCTTTTTATTATTTATTTTTTAAATGTGTGTTTTTAAAGAATGGAAGGGAAGAAAAGTTTGCTAGCAGCCAGAATGGGTAGGACCCATTTGTCTTTGCAATCACCAGGGACCGCCTGCTAAGGAAGCCCGTTAAACCCAGGGTGGCAGGGCCCCTGTGCTGAAATCGCTCCGTCTCTGGAGCATATTTTTTCTTTACTGAGGAAATTGCTTTCCATAAAACCAGCTCTCTGACACCTCCGAGTACCAGGGAACCATGCAAGCCCGCTTTCCTGGGGACATTCTCTAATGGGAAACTCCATCACGTTCCAGCTTGGCGCTTCCAACAAATCCCAGCCAGCCATAAAAATTTTTAGCACCCTGTATGCAAGACTGATTGCGGCGGCCTCATAAAAATCCCATTCACCGAACACGAGCTGCAGGTCTAAAACTCTGGAGTCCCCTGCTGTTTGAAACCCAGTGGCGTGGCGCATAGCTAAGTGACGCCTGGTAGAACTCCACACAATGAGTCAGGACTGCATCTCGGGCAGAATGAAGGAAAAACAGGAAGAACAATGGGCCTGTGCAGACGGCACAGTGTAGAGTCACAGCAAAGAGCTACCTTCTTGCTGCTCTTTCAGGAAGGATAGGTGGACTTGGCCGAGCAACAGAGAGGATTTAGGGATGATGGTCAGCCTTTAGGAAGGGAAAGGGGATTGTGAGGCTCGTAGGTGGAGGAGTGAGCTGTGGGGGCATCCTGCCCTAACACACACGTCGTCGGCTCTCTGGGGATGGGGACACCCCCCTTCCTATCTGTTCCCAGGGGCACAGGCTATTCAACACCCCTCTGCCCTCTGGAGGTAGGTTTCAACACCCCTCCAGCAGAGGGCAGGTGACCTAATTTTGGGTCAGGGGTTCATTGCCTACACACAGCTTGCATTTTTTCAGTTACGGAGCCCTGATACCCAATACAACTGCTGTTTTCCACACTCACCAGGGTCTGGGAGGCCTGGGTTCTACATCCTGCTTTGCCCCCATTTAGCTCTGTCACACTGGACAAGTCACTTCCATGGTCTGTGTCTCAGCTCTGGTTTTCTCACCTGTAGCATGAGAATAATGAATTCCTATCCTCCCCACCAACCCCCCCCCCCCGCCACTCCACACACACATTATATTAAAAATGTTAAAAATGTTATCATAAAATATTTCAATGCCCTCATCAAGTAAAATCATTCAAATGTCACTTACGAACTCATTGTTAAATTTGTAAGAGAAAAATTCATTTTTCCATTGCTTCTTTGCATTGAATTCTCTGTAACCCTATTCTCCATTAACAAAATTTCTAAATTTGGTGAATTCATGTCACAGGCCTTACCCATCCTGTGTGGCTTTGGGTAACTTAACCTCTCTGAGCCTCAGTTCTCTCATCTGTGAAATGAGAATCATGCCTACCTCATAGAGTTTTGGTAAAGATTCAGGGAATAAGATATTAAAACACCCTGTGTAACACATGACCCTGGTTAGGTTCAGTAAACCTGCACTTCTCTGAGCATGAATTAACCTACTGAATACTGCTCAGAGGATCACTCTTAAGATCTGCATATATTGTAACTATCCTGTAGGTGTTTAGGGTCATGTAGATGAATACTCCATTTTTTATGGTTTCTGACATTGAATATCAGCCCACTTAAAGGCCTCTAATAGGTATAGTACCACCCATTTTCTTGGGGTTGCAACTTCTAACTGAATGGAGAAAGAGAGGTATTTATAAGGGAGGAAAAAAGAGGCTCAGTGGGAACAGAATTCTTACTTCCTCCAGAAGTATTCCTTTCCCAGGAGAGAGACAGCTGCCCCATCATCTGGTTACTGCAGGCCATGCTTTGTTAAACCAGAAGAGGGACGCAGAGGCTTTCTATTTCTTTTTGTTGTTGATTTCCAATATGTGATAAAATGAGACACCCTGTATGATTTCAATTAGTTTACATTTATTGATGTTTGTCTAATGGCCTAGCATATGGCAGATCTTGACAATGTTCCATGTTTGCTTGAAAAGGATGTGTGTTCAGCAGTCCCGTCAGTAGATTGTTCTGTAAATGTCTGGTAGGCCCACTGAGTTTACAGTGTTGTTCAAGTCCTTCATATCCTCACTGATTTCCTGTCTCGTTTTCCTATCAGTGATTGAGAGTGTGCTCTTGAAGTCTCTGATGATCTATTTTTTCTTTCAGCTCTCTCAGTTTTTGATTCATGAATTTTGAGGCTTTTTGAGGTTGTTAACCATATATCCCTTTACAATTGTCACATTATCTGATGTATTGGCTCTTTTATTAATATAAAATGCCCCTCTTCATTTCTACAGATAATTCTTGTCCTGGTTCTATTTAATGTTATAGTAGCCACTACAGATCTCTTTTGGTTTCTGTTTTTATGGTTTTTGTTTTGTTTTGTGTTACGTTCAACCTGTGTGTGTCTTAGAATCTAAGGTATGCCTCCTATAGATGGTATGTAATTGGATCTTGCTTTTTGACAATAATCACCTTTTATATGGATTATTTTGACCATTCACATTTAATATCATTAATATTATTCTATTTATATTTGCCATGTTGCTGTGTATTTTATTATATGTCCCTTATCTTTTTTATTCGTGTGTTCCCACTCTCCTGCCTCTTTGTGGTGTGTTCAATAAAGATTTTTAGATTTTATTTTTTTGTTGATTGTTTTAACCATATTTTAAAGGACTTTTTAGTGGTTCTAGAGATTGTGGTATGAATCTTAAATTATTATAGTCCACTTTAGATTAATACTAACTGAATTCCAGTAAAATTTAGGAACTTTATTCCAAGATGACAATCCCTTCCTCCTTTCTTTATGTTATTATTGATCTATATATCTACACACATAGATAGGCAGATAATATATAATATAAATGATAAACCTAAATTCAGTGTTATAATTATTACTTTACACAATCTTATGTTTTCAAAAGATGTTAAGAGAAGAAATGAGAAAATATGTATTTACTGATTTTTTTATATTAACCCATATGTTTTCCATTTCTCATGCTCCTCACTTCTAACTATGGATTTGAGAATAAATCCTGGCATCATTTCCTTTCAGCTTGAAAGACTTCGTAAAGCATATCGCCTAGCAATGAATTCTCTTCATTTTTGTTGATCTGGGAATGTCTTTATTTTGCCTTTACTTGTTAAGGAGAGTTTTGCTGGATGTGGAGTTTTTGGTTGACAGTTATTTTTCTTTCAGTTCTTTTGGCCTCTGTTGTTCAAAGTGAGAAGTCATGGGGTGCCCGGATGGCTCAGTTCGAAGGGTGTGTGACTCTTGATCTCAGGGTCATGAGTTTGAACCCCATGTGGGGTATAGAGGTTACTAAACAATAAATAAATAAACAAGAAAAAAAAAGATGAGAAGTCAGACAATTATATTGATGTTCTCCTGTACATAATGAGTCATTTTTTTCTTTTTTTAAGATTCTTTGGCTTTAATAGTTTGATTATGATGTGTCTGTGTATGACTGTCTTTGCATTTATCTTATCCAGGGTTCCTTGAGTTCCTTAGATGTATAGATTAATGCCTTTATCCACTTTGGGGTCATTTTATCTGTTATTTCCTCAATATATTTTCTGCCCCTTCCCTGACTGCTCCTTCTGGGGCCCACGTTATATTTGTTGGTATGCTTCATGTTATTCTACAGATCTCTAACATTCTATTCCTTTTTCTTCAAATATTTATCCCCCGTTCTTCAGATTGTATAATTTATATTGATCTATCTTCAAGTTCACTGAGCTTTTCCTTAGCCATCTTGAGTCTGTTCTTGAGTTTCTTAGTGAATTTTTGTTTTATTGTACTGTATTGCTCTAGAATTTACTTTTGGTTCCTTTTTAGAGTTTCTGTCTCCTTGTTGACATTCTATGTTTGTTGATTAATTGTTGCCATACTTTCCTTTAATTTCCTAGACGTGATGTCCTTTAGGTCTTTGAACATTTTTTTTTAGTGGCTGCTTTGCAATATTTATCTGCTAATGAAAACATTTAGGTTCACTCTCAGTTTCTGTTTTTGGCTTTTGTTGCTGATTATTGGGTCCTACTTTTATGTTTCTTTGTGCTCCTGTTATTGTTGAAAATTGGACATTTTAGTTACTATATTGTAACAACTCTGGGTTCTGATTTTCTCTCATGATTGTTGTTTTACAAACAAGAATTGTTTACCACTCTTTTTTTCTTGTTTGTTGTTGTTGTTTTTCTGTGTTTAGAACATGCCAAGGTAAATATCTGAAATCTTTCTTTCCCACAGTGTGGCCACTGGTGTCTCTGTTTGATTATTTTTCATTATTGCTTTTTAAGCTTCTGTCTGCATAGCTTAGTGGCCAATCAGTGAAGTAATTGGACATATATTATGCTCAAACACATCAAGCCATGTGTGGGGGAGAGGAGGGGAGCACATTCAAAATCCAGATCATTTTTAAGTCTGTTCCAGCCTTGCTTTCCACTGGGGCCTTTTTCAACTCCTCTGTGCACATACCTTCAGGGATGGCCGGGAGTATGTGGACAGTCTGGGCCCTCTCTGATCTCCACTGTTCCTTAACGTCTCAGACAAGAATATGCTTACCCCAGTAATGACCTCATGCTAGTAGAGCCAATGGCCCTCTCTACTTGCCTGCTGCCAAGGAGCATCACTTCCTCTGATAGTGTCACTGGCCATGGGTACCACTTGCTGCTGTCAGTCAACTGGCCCTTCAACGTCACCAGCCAAGCCGACAATCCTCCTGGTGGAACCTCTGTGCTGTGGAGGATGGGAAGAGCCCAAGGGAGTAACACTATGGAGTCCCAGTGTTCTTACTTAGAATCAAGCAGTGTTCCAAGCGTAAAACACTTCTGAGATTGTTCTGAGCTTGTCACCTACTGCCTTTGGTCAAGTTTTAGAGTGTTGAAATGGTTGTTTTTGTCAGTATTGTTCAACTTTACAGTTCCTTTTAAGGGGAGAAGATTAGCCAGCCTCCTCACTCAGCCATAGCCAGAAATACCTCCTATAGTTTCTTTTATATCCATGGTCTCATTTGATCCTAACAACTTCTAAGTGAGATAGGCAAAGCAAGGGATTCTTTGTCCTATTTCACAGATAAAGAAAAGGAAGCTCAGAGAGGTCCAGTGACTTACTCAGTGTCATCCAGCTTGAAACTGGCTACAACAGAGCTCCATCTTGATTTTCTAGATTCCAGTGTCTTTTCTACTATACCATGGAGCCTGGATGATATTCCATTTCCTTGGAATGAGCAAGAAAGTTATTTTATTTTGCTCTGGATATTATAACAAAATACCATAGACTGGGTGGCTTAAACATTGTACACTTATTGCTCATAGTTCTGGAGGCTTCAAGTCCAAGATCAAGGTTCCAGCAGATTTGGTTCTTGGTAAAGGCCTTCTTCCTGGGATGTAAACAGCCACCTTCTCATTGTATGTTCACATGGCCTTTCATTAATGTGCCTGCAGAGGGACAGAGAGAGCTGTCTTTGTCTTTTCAGAAGAGCTTTTAATCCCATTGTGAGGGTCCTAGCCTCAACCTAACCTCAAACCTAATTGCCACCCAAAGTCCCCACCATCAAATACCATCGCATTGAAGGTTAGGGCTTCAATATAGGAATTTGGGGAGGACATGAATATTCACCCCATAAAAGAAGCTAGCCTGGAGCTTTCTCTTATTCCCTTAGGGTCTAGAGAGTTTCACTGGGTCCTCATGTTAATCAAAAGCCAAGCTTCAGGAGGAAAGAAACAAAGGATAAACTTCAGCTATAGATTCGAAAGCTCAGGGTCTTTCTTCTTCTCACCATTAAGACGAAAGCTGGTAGTGGAACTTCCTTTCTCCTACAGCTGCCCTACTGAGGGACACTGCACTTGTTTAACCAAGTTAAAACTGTTGCACAGATTTTGTCTTAAATTCACGACTGTCATTTGCTTTTTCTAGCTTCCTCTGTTAAACTGTCCAATAAAGATAACTTTTGCTTTAAGATCCAGTGATTCATAACCCTCCAAGTCAGAGTATTATCTTTCATGCTGAAGCCAGGACTTACATATGCAGGTTCTTTGGAACCTGACAGGATTTGCCTGAGTCTCTGGGGAGTAATCTGAGCTCTGCATTCTTGGGGTGACTGCTGCTGACACTGAACTAACCCCAGAGCAATCAGCAGGGGACAGCATCTCATGGCAAGAAAGCGCTAGGCTGCTCTGTTGTTAATGTGCTCTATGACCCTGGGTATTAGGGCCAATTCCCTAATGATACAGGCTGTCACATATTGACCACTTATCATGAAGCAAACATTATGTGAAGAGGTTTACATATGAAACCTGGGTGTCCCCAGACCTCATTAGCCTATGGTTTCATTGATGGCAGCCATCCAGATTTCTAGGATTTCTCCCTCAACAATTCATAAGAGACATCCAACTCACTCAAAGTCTTGCTCAGGGTTTTCTGGAAGACTCCAGGGGCCTCACGTGTGGTCAGGAAGTCTGCTATGGTCCCTTTATGTCACACTGCTTGTTAATATTCCCTCTTCCTACAAGTCACTGGGAAGGTGACACTATGCCTCAGCCCTACAGTTGGAGTCCACAAGGCTATCAGTTCTTCTGCCCAAGGAGCTAGCCCCAAGTACCCGCAAAGCTGCAAACCCTCAAACTGTCACCCTATCTACCCTGCCCCATAAGCATTCTGTTCCCTAGAGAAAAGGAGAGAAGGACTCTTGCCCTCCCTCTGTGATAAACCTTGGTCCTAGGGTCCCAAAGCAGCACTTCTTGGATCCAGAATATGCTGGCTCCTTCTTCTTCCCAGAAAGGCTCAGACCTGACTCTGGGCCCAGAGGTGGGGAGAACTAACTTCCCTATTTCTCCTGGATGTCTTTGCTATATAATAAACTACTCCAAACTCAATGGTTTAAAATAACAACCCTGTGTTATTTTCCACAATTCTGTGGGTTGACCAGGCAGTTCTGTGAATCCTGATTAGAATCTCTCATGAAGCTGCAGTCATATGGTAGCTAGGACTAGAATATCCAAGGTGGCTCTCCTCGTATGCTTGGTGCCTTCATGGTGTCAGATGGAAGGATGGCACCCCTGTGTCTCCAAGTGGTCTTGCCACTTGGCCAGCTTGGACTGCTTTTCATGATAGCTGGATCTCAAGAGTCAACATTCAATGGGAAAGAAGCAAGGTCACTTGTTCTCATAAGCTCTGGGCCCAGAACTAGCATAGCGTCATATCCACTGTGATGGTTAATTCACTTGGTTAAAGTAATCGCAGAGCCAGCAAAGATTCAAGGTGAGGGAAAATAAAATAAAGCCCACCTTCTAATGGGGTTAGTGACAAAGAATCTGCAGCTATCTTGAATCCACTATCATCCCCCCCCCCTCACTTCTTGGGGCTGTTCCCAAAGGAACTTTACTCCTATGGGCTGTCTCCTTCCATGTTAATCATAAGCAATGGAATGTCTGAGTTGATGATACTACATAAGCAAGCTTAGTTTAGGTTCACTGGAAGCCACTTCACTGATTTCATGTATGTCTTACTTCAATCCATCAAGGTAGATTTTGTTGTCCTCTAGTTTAAGATAAAGAATCTAAAACTCAGTCAGCTTAAGTGGCTTGCCCACGGTCACAGCTAGTAACAACCAAGTCAGGATTCGAACTCAGGTCAGCCAAAAGTTCTTTTTGCTGCCCCCATTCCGCTTCCCATGTCTCTAGGTCTCTGTTGCCTCCATTGTAATTATAAAACTTAGGCAAAGAACATGATGATTTTCAAGGACCATTATAGCTCTAAAATTATATATTTCTTCCCCACCCACCACCTTCCTGAAGAAACTCATCTTTGCCTGCTGTATTTGTTGCTTTTCTATATCTCTGTTGATGGAATTTAGACACCATAGGATTTGTTTGTAAGTGTCTCGTACTGCTTTTTGTATTTTTAATCCAAATGGCTCTTACAAAAAGGTCCTTCAGGTTCCTGGTGGAAGAGAGCTAACTTCTAACAGCCCTTCCCAGTCCCATAAATTCCCCTTGAATATTCTATATGTTTCCTGCCAGCTGGGAGATGTCAAGGATAGGAATTTTCAGGGTATCATTCCCTTGCTTAAAAGATTTCCATGGCTCCCCCATTGCCATCAAGATAAAATCTAGACTCTTAACATGGCACACACAGCCCCTCAAGGGCCCATCTGCCTCTCCAGCCCCATCTCATACTGCCACACTGAGATACTTACAGCTTCCTGTAGGTACCTGTGTCTCTGTGCTTTTGTTGCCATTGTCTGGAAGGCCCCCTCCACCCCTTCTACTCCAAGTTAATTCTTACTCATTCTTGGAGACACAGTGCATACATAGATCATAAAGGAAGCTAGACCTAAAAGTCTGCCTTTCCTCTCCCATAGCGCCATAGGCATAATGTTGTCATCTCACCCACTTCTTTATGTTGGAAGTAACTCTTTATCTCTCTCCCCCCAAATACTGTGAACTCCCTGAAGACAGAAATTGTGTTTTATTCTTCTTTGTAACATCAACTTCCTGTACCAGCACACTGTCTTGCACAGAGCAGGCATCCAGAGAATGGTTATAATGAACACAGATCAGAACAAGCTGTAAGCTCCATTAGGGCAAGTCTCCATTTGTCTTATTCATCACAAAATCCCCAGTGCATAACACACAGCAGGGGCTCAATAAATATTTGCTACTCATGCTGTTTCTTCTGCCTGAAATGAGCCTCCTCACTCATTGCTTTATGTCCAAATCCTACCTATTCTTCAAGAAACTATTCCAATTCCCCATTTTCCACACTTCCACTTTTGACCATGATGGAGTAACTGGAACTGGACCAGCCATGCTACTGTAAACAATTGTGAACATGGACAAAATATATGAAATTACTGTTTTCAGATATTGGACAGAGACAGCACAAAAATAAAAATATGGTCTCTAAGAGAAACAAAACAAGCAATGTGAGCTGGCGGTTGCCCGAGCTCTCAGCTCAAAGGAACGTTATCAAGCTGCAGAGGAGGAAAGGTCAGACGGAGCACAGTGTTCTTACTGAGTTGAGGGCAACTGGCAAATCAGAAATTTGTGAGACAGAGTGCTAATGGGAAAGGGTCCAGAAATCCACGTGGAGATCCTCTTGAGCTTCCAGCCAAATGCTGAGCTTCACGTGTGCAGGGAAAGACCCCATGAGGCCGGACAAAGAACATCTACTGGGGGAACAAACAGCTACCAGAGAATAAAACAACTCCCTACCGGCTGCACGCTACAACTCACACAAGGTGAGAGATGTTTAAATTCCAACCGTGCAGAGCAGGGAGACCTTGCTGAACACCCCAGGCATTCAGTAGAGACCCTCTCAAAAGACCATGCTTTAGGATTGAGTTAACCTGGCACTAGAATAAAGTCTACTTTAGGCCTATTTAAAAAATTATTTTGGGGGCGCCTGGGTGGCTCAGTCGGTTAAGCGGCCGACTTCAGCTCAGGTCACGATCTCGCGGTCCATGAGTTCGAGCCCCGCGTCGGGCTCTGGGCTGATGGTTCAGAGCCTGGAGCCTGCTTCCGATTCTGTGTCTCCCTCTCTCTCTGCCCCTCCCCCGTTCATGCTCTGTCTCTGTCTCAAAAATAAATAAAACGTTAAAAAAAATTTTTTTTTAAATAATAAAAAATTATTTTGATGTTTATTTATGTTTGAGAGAGAGAAAGGGACAGAGTGTGAGCCAAGGGTGGGGGGAGAGGGTGATGGGCAGAGAGAGAAGGAGACACAGAATCTGAAACAGGCTCCAGGCTCTGAGGGCACAGAGCCCAAACGTGGGACTCGAACTCTTGGACCACAAGATCATGCCCTGAGCTGAAATCAGAGCTCAACCGACTGAGCCACCCAGGCGTCCCTAGGCCTATTTTAGTGAAGCCAAAACAAGCCTTGAAAGGATCAAGCTGCTCTGCAAGTCACTTAACTGCCTACCTAAACCCAAACTTGACACTGTTTAAAAGATGAGGACAAAAATCCAGAGGCCCAACATCCTAGCATCCATAGTGTGCAGCATACAATACAAACCTACCACATCTGCAAAGAAGGAGGATATGGAACTCATAACTAAGAGAAAAATAAGTCGATAGAAACAGAAATCACAGCGATGGTGAAATGAACAGAAAAGGACTTTCCAATGGCTGCTCTATGTTCAAGGAGTTAAAGAAAAACATGAACATAAGGAGGGAACAAATAGAGAATTTCAGAGAAATGGAAACTTGAATCGAAAATGGAATATCTGCAATGAAAATGTCATGGAAAATTGAGCAGCAGATTAGACACTACAGAAAAAAAGAGGCTGCGTGTAGGGCAATCAAAATTATCCAAACCAAAGCAGAGGGAGATAAGAGGAAAAATAGCTGAAAAAAATAAGCAGAACCTCCATGACCCATGGGACAATATCAAGTGATTTAACATGTGATTAGAGCCCATGTGACATGTAATTATAAGTTCTTAGGATCAAAGGAGGAAAGGTAAGGGAGAGATGAAGACAGTAAAACAATACGATAAAATGATGATGATTTTTGTCAAATGTGATATAAACTGTAAACCCACAGTAAGATCTCAGAAGCTTAACAAACCCCAAGCAGAATGGTCATCGACAGAGCCATGATAAATTTGCCGGCAACCCATTTTAAGAGAAAATTTTAAAAGGAACTGGAGAAAGATACAAGTTCCCCTTTCCTGTGAACTGAGTTCTCTTTTAATGCTCCTTCTTCCTCCAGGCTCTCCTAGCACCTGATCATCTCCCCTTTAACTCTGCCTTGACCATATCTTTGTGTCTATGCCTCATTTCTCCTACAAGATTTTGAGCTTTCTGGGGGCTGGGAATCCATCTTGCTTTGAAGCTATCACGGCATCTTGCAACACCTTGCCGATGCTCGTTGCTCAAGGAATGTTTGTAGAAAGAATGAATGAAGTACATGAATAAATGAAGGTAATGACACAGGTTGGTTATCAAATCCTGCACTTCTGAGCAAACAGTGGCTGAGCAGCAGTGGGGTCCAGGTCATCCTGCAAGAGAATTATACCTCTCCTTTCAGAATAACAATATTTAAAACTATAGTTAAGTATTCACTGAATGCGTGCCGCTGTGGTCCTTTTTACACACCTAATTACAGCCTTATAATAAGAAAACCAAGGGACAAACTAAGTACATCACCTCAAGTCACATAGATAGTGATGATGTTGCTAAAATTTCCTCTCAGGTCTGATTTCAGAAACTGTGCTTGGCACCACTTTGCTCTACTCCCTCTTCTCAACCCAGTGCTTAATCGTGTATTTTCATACCTCCGTGCTTTTGTTCATGTTATTCCTTCCGTCCGTAGTGGCCTTTTTCCTTTTTTTAAGTTTGTTTATTTTTATTTTGTGTGAGAGAGTACCAGTGGGGGAGGGGCAGAGAGAGAAAGAGAGAGAAGCCCAAGTAGGCTTTACACCAGCGCAGAGCCCAACATGGGGCTCGATCTCACGAACCATGAGATCACGACCTGAGCCGAAATCAAGAGTCAGACACTTAACCAACTGAGCCACCCCGGCCCCCTCATGATGTCCTTTTTCTCACCCACCTGATAAAGTCCAGTTTCTTGCTCAGGTCCCTTGCTCACATCAGACACTGACTTTGGTAAGAAAATGAGTTCACATACCATAGTGAATCCACAAGGCAGAGCCCATCCTGAGTGCCTGTGCTGTTTTAAGCCATGGGAATCCTGACATGAGTGAGATGTGTACAGTTAGAGAAAGAGTCCTGTGACAAGTGAGATCAGTGCAGGAGAGAAGGGAACTCTGGGACTTTGAGGGCCCTCAACCGGCCTGGAGTGGTCAGAGAGGCTTCTTGGAAGAGGCGATACTTGAAATGAGTCTCAAAGATAGGAGGACTGGCCAACGTATAAAATACTGTAGTAAGACAAAACTCATTGTGTCTACTTTTGAGGACATAGTGGCAGAGAAGCCAGGGTCACTGGGTTGATGGGAAGAAAATATCTTGGACGCTATTCATTCTCCCCAGTCTCTCTCTCCAGCAGATTTTTGCAGGTCTGAATTCCCGTTTGTTTGTTTTTCCTAAGAGATGTTTGCATTAACTCCTAGTCCTGCATACCTCAAGGCATCAGGGAGTTAAATTCCTTTCGAATAGATTTCTTTAAAAGTGAGAAGTAAATGGATCACAATTTTCCAAATTTAGGGAAAATCCATAGCTGTCCCAGCTTAATAGCTTGGTATTATTGGATAGTCAAACACAACCATTTTCTCAAAATAGAATAGGATTTCCCCTGCCCCCTCCTTTGCCCTTCCTAGCTGCCTACATAGGCAGCTGGAAGGGGAGCCAGTGTTTTGCCTGGGTCCAGACCCACATTGCTCTTTTTATTCTAGACTGCATAATTGGCCCTTGCAGACAGAGGTTAATTTCCCACCGTGAATTCCCTACCAAAGTAGCATGGGCCCTGGGGGGTGGGGGGGAACCAGAGGAGAAATTGCTTCCAGGTGCCACTTGGTCGCCTCCAATGGCTGTGAGCGAGGCCACGTGGGGAAGTGCAGGGAGCAAGGGCTCTGGAAGTATACGGACCAGCATTTGAGCTGAGTCATTTACCAGCCAGGTGCCCTAGGGCTGGTGGTCTGATCTCAAGCGTTCAGTTTATTCGTTTGTAAAATAGGGATACACCATCCTATTAACCATGGTGAGAGAGATAACTAGCCTGGCACAGGCCTTGCTGTTCTGTGAACAGACATTCAGCAAATACCCCTGCCTCTTGGTTGCCAGGTTGAATCCTGTCACCATCTGCCGTCTTTCTTCCTCTGGGAACTCCCTCCCTCCCTCCCCGGGTGACCTTCCTCTCCGTTAACAGGAGGTAATAATGAATACTTTTTTTTTTTTTTTACCTCAAAAGAGATGTGAAGTTTAAATGAGAGAATGGACAGAGACATTTAAAAACTCTACATT
This sequence comes from Panthera tigris, assembly GCF_018350195.1. Lineage (NCBI taxonomy): Eukaryota > Metazoa > Chordata > Mammalia > Carnivora > Felidae > Panthera > Panthera tigris. The sequence goes on from NC_056669.1 coordinate 52,889,363, forward strand.
TAGATATTCCACCAGCATGTCTTGGTAAGTCTCCACTGGCATTTTGGGGACGGCATTGTGAGCACCCCTGATCCCAGGGGATTGGGTACCACTACCAACCTCCTTAGTCATCATGACAACCAAGAACCACTTCCAACAACTCCAGCGGCGTGGGACACCCAACTCACACACACACACACACACACACACACACACACACACACACACCCCATGCTGCATCTGAGAAACCACTGCCATGTGATGACTTGATCTCCCCTGTTCAGAGTGTATCATCTGTGTGTCCTGTGTCTTAAAAAGCATTACTATAGAACCAGTTTTCAGATGTGGAGCATTATTTTTAATGTATATCTGCTTTTTGATATCTTTTCTCTAATTATATAAGTAATACATGGTAGTGGAAAAAGTCAAACAATAGAGGCATGGGAGGGACACCTGGATGGCTCAGTCCATTAAGCATCTGACTCTTGATTTCAGCTCAGGTCACGATCACAGGGTCGTGGGATTGAGCCCCGCTTCAGGCTCTGTGCTGAGCATGGACCCTGCTTAAGATTCTCTCTCTCTTTCTCTCTTTCTCTCTGTCCCTCTCCCCTGCTCTCTCTCTCTCTCAAAAAAAAAAAAAATAGAGACATGTGACAGTAAAAAAAAAAAGAAAATAGAAGTCCTCAGTATTAACACTTTAAACGTTTATACTATTTTTATTATAAAAGTAATAAAGGCAGATGGTTAAAAATTCAAACAATGCTGAAGGATATAAAATGAAAAGTAAGTAAAAGTCTTTACCATCAACCCCATTCTGTCATTAACAGTTTTATGTGTATCTTTCTAGAAAGCTCTGCACAGAATCATGTGTGTGTATACCTTTTTCGAACACAAGTGGAATGATGCATTCTATTTGCTATTCTACTAGGTGCTGTTGACTTGTTTTTTTCACTAAATAATATATCTGGTAGATCTCCCCCTAGCAGCACGTTTAAATCTTCCTCATTCTTTTCAACAGCTTCGGAATATTCCATGGAATAGAGGCCCTGGTTTTTCCCATGTCTTACTCTATTGCAAACAGTACTGCAAACAGTACTGTGAGGACCAGCTGCAAAGTGCTATTGCTGTCAGCTGTAATAAGAGGCTAGAGATTCAGCACAGGTGAGGGGACACACCCAGGTGACACCAGGCTGAGCAGGAGAGACGGGAAAGGCACATGACGGGAAGACCACACTTAACTCAGCCAGTCCTGTAACTCAGTGACCTTGAGCGGGCCTCTTTGGGCCATCGTTTCCTCAGCTACAAAATTAGGGGAAGTGGGACAAAATTACTTTTACATCTCTAACATATCTATGAGTCTAAAGCTGTGAAAATAAGTTCTAAAAATGAAACTGTGATCCAGTAAGGGAGGTGGGAGTGCAAAAGCATCATTTTTATCCTTTGCACTAGGCCACGGCTACGTTCGTTAAACACTGAAGCTTACAAGAGTGGGAGCAGTTGGGGAGGGCCCTACCTGAGACAAGAGGACTGGAAAATCCCCTGTGCAGTCAGTGCAGAGGAACTGGGGCTCCTTAACCTGCAGCTGGGAAGACTAAGCTGTGATTTAATTACCCTCTGTGAATATATAGAAGGGCTTCTCTAAAGAGAGTTCTTAACACTTGTTCTTTATGTTCTTGGAAGATGACGCTAAAGGGAAGGAGCTGAGGTGAAAGCAGGAGAAATTTGTGTGGGCTGGCAAGGGACTTATTTGATGATTATGAGTAAACAAAAAGTAGAAAAGCAAAAGTTCCTACCAAAGAATATTGTGTGAGTCTCTAACTCGGAATACATTTAAATATAGTTAAAGCATCCGCCTAGAGACAAGGACTGGGCCAAAAATATTTCCAGGTGCTCTCCCACCTCCTATGATTTTTCCAGTCTTTAAATGCTGAGTTCTGACAAAAATGTGACCTCTGGTTAATGTCAACAGAATCAGACAAATCTTGACACTAATGATTAACATCCTAATGAAGAGAGGTGCTGTCAAACACAACTGAACTATTGATGTGCTCTGGGGTCCGATAGGGCTAATTTATGAATAAACAAGTTATAAATTTTTATTTCTTCCTGGTGAGATTTGACATTATTCAGGCCTGTAGCACTAAGGTTAAGAGGGTACAGCTAAAGTATGCAACGACTGAGAGCTGGGCCTTAGCTGTGTGGACAGAGCACAAAAATAAAAAGCTAAAGGGAGGGGCTCCAGGGTGGCTCAGTCAGTTAAGTGTGCAACTTCGGCTCGGGTCCTGATCTGTGCTGACAGCTCAGAGCCTGGAGCCTGCTTTGGATTCTGTCTCCCTCTTTCTCTGCCCTTCCCCCACTTGCACTCTGCCTCTCTCTCTCTCTCTGTCTCTCAAAAATGCATAAATGTTTAAAAAAAATTTTTTTTTAAAGCTAAAGGGAATCGTAAAGACCAGAAAACAACTAAAACCCAGGCTATTATGTTGAGAAACAGCCATCTGAATCTTAGTCTTCAGGCAGGACAGAGATTATTGACTCAGTAGTTCCTTCACGATTTTAATTCATGTGTAAGGGCTGCTCATCATTTAATATGCACGGTCCTTCTCTTATATATTATTTTTCAATTGTAACAAATTACCCCCAAATTTAGCCACTTAAAATGGAAACAACATTTATTATATCACAGTATCTGTGGGTCAGGAAGTCATGAGCATCTTTGCTGGGTTGCCTGACTTGGTGTCTCAGCCAGGGTGACAGTCGTCTGAAGACTTGACTGGGGCTGGAGGATCTGCTCCCAAGATGCCATACTGATGCCAGCTGTTGGCAAGAGACCTCAGTGTCTCACCACAAGGACATTTCTATCACTGCTTGAGTGTCCTCACAAAGTAGCTGCTGGTTTTCCCCCAGAGCAAAAGATCTAAGCAAACCTAAGGAGAAAGCCACAGCGTCTTTTAGCACCTAGCCTGAGAAGTCACATTCTGTATTTCCGCATATCCCATTGGTATCCCAGGCCAGCTTTACTGCATGGGAGAGAATCACGCATCCAAGGGCGTGAACACCAGAAAGTGAACGTCAACAGGGGCCATCTTGGAGGCTGGCCCCCACAACTTACATGGAGGTTTCTTTTGTTGTCAGAGGTAATAGAACAGGTGTTGGAGATAGGCAGTCCGGGCCAAGTCCTGGCCCTATGGGGGTGAGTGTCCTGAGCCAAAGAACGTAACCTGTTTTCTCATCTATCAAATATACTGCCGACTTCCCGGAGCTGCTATGAGGATTATGGGAGACTGAGTATAGGAGGTGCTTCACACAGTGCCTGTGATAGTAACTACTATCTTTATTATTTTGAGTACTTTCGCTTCATCATTTTTCCAGATTTGCATTTTTATTTGCCCCCCCCCTTAATAATTTTTTTGAGGACTAACATGCAGACCTTAAAGCGTTTACGTACACTTAAGTAGACAGCTCAGTGATCTTTTACGATGTGGCCATGTCTGTAGCCGTATCTCTGGTCAAGATAGAACACATTTTCATCAAACCCAGAAGGTTCCCCCATGTGCCTACCCACCCTGAAACTACTACTATGGTGGCTTCTATCGATATTGTTTAGTTTTGCCTGCTTTTGAACTTCATGGAAATAATCACACAGCATATACTTGTATCTGGCTTCTCTTACTTACCGTAAATGAATCTCTGAAAATCTGTGATGTTCATCACGTTGTTGCATTTACCGGTAGGTTTTTTCCATTGCTGTGGAGCTTCCCATTATATTAATATGCTATAATTTATTTATCAGTTCACCTGTTGATGGGATTTGCATTGTTTTGGACTCCTGTGAACAAAGCTGCTATGAACAGCATGGCTATTATGTTATCATCACCACAGAGCAGGCTAAGAATATGAAAGTATCCAGCTGGAATGCTTTATGATGATAGAGGCACGATGGGGAGGAAAGAATAAATTAGCTGTTGTTATTGCTGTTGTTATTATTATTCCTAGAATTTATTAAGACTTTTCTGCAGGCCACGCATTAGAATGTGTTTTATATCCTTTTGCCTATTTCACTGCCTCAGAACCCATATGAGGAAACGTAATTTTACTTTCATTTGACAGATGAGGAAGCTGAGCTCAGAGAGGCTAAGTGATTTGCTTAAGATCAAACGGACAGTAACCCAAAGAGCTGAGATACATTCTGCCCACCGACTCCAGAGCCCTTAGCCGCTATGCCAGGGGCCAGGGGCCTGCATCCAAGTCCCTGATCCACTTACAGGTGACAGCTTCCCATGTAAGCTCCCCAAGCTACAGCCCCCTCATTTGAAACAGGAAGACCCTACCTGAGACCACAGAGAGATAAAACTTTTAGGAGAATGAGATATAAAATTACTTGGCTCAGCATCTGGAATGTGTTTGATTAATGTCAGTTTTCTTCCTTCTGAAAAAATTATGTTTTACTGTTAGAGATATTTTTTGGGTTTGAAAGTACTTTCAGAAATCTCCCTTCATTCCTTCCACACACAGCCAAATAAAAATTTCCTGGCAAACCCCAAATTTTATCCCATTTTGTCTGCCCCAACATCCATGCATCTCCATTCCAAAAGGATGAGGAGGACAGAAGAAAAGAGGGATTTCTCTTAGCTTATCCAAAATGAAAATCAAATTTTCTGAAGGGATTGTATCCTTCTGTTACAGTCTGGAGGGAGGCTAGAGACCTGGAAGAAAAGAAAAGGCTCCGTCAAACGCAGAGGGTCTCCAGAGAGCACGTGGGAGGAACCTAGGGTGGCGCCCCTATTTTGTCTATACGTGCCTCTGAGCTGGCCCCCAGACCCAGAGGGAGCCTGGGGGGAATCTGATGACAGGAAAACAATTGAGGAAGTTGGCTGATCTTCCCTGAACCCAGAAGCCATAAAGAAAAAGACAGAGATGCAAAGTAAGCATTTCTGCAAGACAAGTAAAAACAACACAAGCGATGTCAAAGGAAACTGGAAAAATATTTGCGCTATATAAAATATATTAATTTTTGACATACGGAAAGTCTTACGATCAATGAATAGGAAACATGAACAACCAAATAAGAAAAAATGTGCAAAGACCTATATGGCCATTCATAGATACTTAAGTATAAATATCTAATAAACATTAAAAAATAGTCAAACTCTAATAAAGTCATGAATATTAAAATAACTTCAAGATATTTTACATCTACCGGATAAGGAAGGATCAAAAAGTTTCCAGTCTTTAGGGGTGCCTGGCTGGCTCAGTCGGGAGAGCATGTGACTCTTGATCTCAGGGTTGTGGGTTTGAGCTCCAGGTTGGGTGTAGAGATCACTTAAATTAAAAAGGCATGGGAGGTGTTGCCTGCGTGGTTCAGTCAGTTAAGCGTCTGACTTCAGCTCAGGTCATCGTCTCGTGGTACATGAGTTCCAGCCCCATATCAGTCTCTGTGCCGACAGCTCAGAGACTGGAGCCTGCTTCGGATTCTGTGTCTCCCTCTCTCTCTGCCCCTCCCCTGCTTGTACTCTGTCTCTCTCTGTCTCTCAAAATTGAATAAATGTTAAAAAAAATTTTTTTTAAAGGTTCCGAACTTTAAAAGCTTCCGTGTTTCAGCCACTGCCCTCATAACTGTTACTATTGTTGATATTAATGGCACACAACTAACTCCGTGGTCACCTTATCCTGGGACCTTAGGTTCATTCTGTCACCTCTCCAGTCCTCAGCTTTCTCATGTAGAAACATACAGGTAGGGCTAGGAGAGCTTTGTTCCTTTTAAGCTTCACAGAGAAGTGATTAGGAGCTTAGGCTGTGGCAGGAGTGAGTCACCAGGGGCCACCGCCTAGCTCTCCCCTTCCCAGTAGGTTGTATGACCTTGGCCAAGTTGACCGACTGCTGTAAGTCTGAGTGTCCTCATCTCTAATGGGGGCCACAAAGGTCCCTACTTCATAAGATTGCCGGGAGGATTAAAATGGACTCCTGTCTATACACAGCTTGGTACAACGTCTAGCAAAGAGAAAGTCCCCAACAATGGCAGCTATTATCATCATTGCTGCTATTAACCAATCATCCTTCTCCCCTGAGTAAAAGTCCCCCGAGAGCAAAAGACTCAGCTATTTGGGCAGAAAGCCTGGGAGCAATTTCTTTCAGAGAACCGAAGACTGATAGAAGGTAGTCATTTAACCTTCTGTGAACATTTCTCCTCTCCTCTACTAAATGGGGGTAATAAGGAGATATTCAGAGAGTTGCTATGAGGATTAAGTGGAAAAGCGTAAGTCAGACTTGCTAGTTTTCATTATTTGATCTCCAAGAGAGCTTAGGAGGCAACCCCCATGACCGTAGTAATTTTCAGTTAGACCCAGAGAAGTTCAGTGACTTAATTTGGGTGGCGCATGATAGATAGTTGCTAACAGTTGCTGGGTCCTGCAGCCCCGGGAGTAGAGGCAGGCCCTGGATTCTACCAGAGGCCTGTCAAGGGTCTGAAGCCTACCTCCCTCCAGCTCAGCTCTTTAGTAGCTCTTTACTACCTCTCCTCCAGACCTACCAGACTGGCAATACTCACAGTGCCCTTGAGCCTCTGCACATGCGGTTCTCTCTGCCCTACCAAACACTGAAACCAGCCCACGCCTGTGCACACACGTACACCCACCACACACGATGCCTCTTTCCTCTGGCCAACTTAGGCTTGTTTATCATTAGGCTTCTACTTAAACACCACTTCCCGTAGGAATAGGTGTCACTGCACCCCAAAGCCTCATTAATTAAGGGCTCCCCACTCCCATAGCACTGTGGGGTAGTTGCCTCTTCTGGAAACTTCTCAAAGGCAGGCAGGACCCAAAATGATTCCCTACCATAACTCGACTGGGGTGCTGGGTGGAGTCCCCTGTAGGATCACTGAGAGAACTGAATGGCAGGATCTAGCTGGCAGGACGCTCCAGAGAGGGGCTTTGACCTTCTTCCCCAGGATGGCGGCACTCTCCTCCTCTGACTATGCCAGGGTCTTGTGACAAATTACACAGGACCAGCTACCCCTGCCAGCCTCACAGACCACTGGACTCTGGACCTGGCACGTCGGAACATCCCAAATGCTTTCCTACCCTGCAGGCACCTCTCTCCTCCCTCACTTACCCACCCACATGAAATCTGGGGCAAGTGCAATCTGTGTGTGCTAGCATTCTAGTCAGGGGGATGCTGCTCGAGATGCTGAATGGTTTCACCTCCAAAATGGAGACTCTTTTCCCTCCAGAGAAACAAAAATAGCCAACATCCGTCTTTCTTTTCCAGTCCAGTGCCCTCAGTCAGGGTGACCAGCCTTCATGGACAGCCCTAGAGATAGAACTTTTTCATTAACTGCTTGTGTTGATTTCTGGTTCCATTCCTGAGGTCCAGTTTCCCACCACAATGCCACTGATCTTGGCATGGCTGCAAAAACATGGGTACAGTCCACTCACTTGGGTTCAATCTGCCCCTCCTCTTGAGGACTGAATAAGATCAATCTTTCTGGAGTTCATTTTCTTTTTTTTTTTTTCTTTTTTTTTTATTATTTAAAAAAAAATTTTTTTAACGTTTATTTATTTTTGAGACAGAGAGAGACAACATGAATGGGGGAGGGTCAGAGAGAGGGAGACACAGAATCTGAAACAGGTTCCAGGCTCTGAGCTGTCAGCACAGAGCCCGATGCGGGGCTCGAACTCACGGACCACGAGATCATGACCTGAGCCGAAGTCGGCCGCTCAACCGACTGAGCCACCCAGGCGCCCCTGGAGTTCATTTTCTTTATCAGTAAAATGATAACAATAGTATCTACATCATAGGGTGTCACAAGGACTAGAAGTGATGATATATGCAAAGGCTCCTTTTATATAAATGACCATCAGCTGAAGAAACCCCATGCTGGCAAGACAGGGTGGCAAGGTAGATGGAGTATGGGCTCTGGAGTCACACCCTAGGGTTAGGGTTAGGGTTTGTGGCTTTGTGATTTACTACCTGTGGACCTTGAGTAAGTCACTTGGCCTCTTTTTGTCTCAACTTATTCATGTGTAAAAGGGGACTTCTATATTATAAGCTCCACAAGGATAGTGTTATGGGTTGACTTGTGTCCCCCCCAAAAAAGGGATATTTTCAGGGCCTAACCCCCAGTACCTCAGAATGCGACCACATATGGAAATGGGGTTGTTACAGACATAATTAGTCAAGACGAGGTCATGCTGGAGTAGAGCGGGTCCCAAATCCAGTCTGACTGGTGCCCTTACCAGAAGACAGCCCTGCGAAGATAGAGACACATGTGGGAGAAGGCCATGTGACAACAAAGGCAGAGATTGGAGTGGACAGCCACAAGCCAGGGAATGCCAAGGATTGCCAGCCAACTGCCCGAAGCTAGGAAGAAGCACAGAATGACTCCTCTACAGGTTTCAGAGGGAGCACCATTACCCCCCTCCCCCGACACCTTGATTTTGACTTCCAGCCTCCAGAACTGCGAGATGATAAATTTCTGTTGTTTTAAGATAGTCCATGGTGCTCAGTCATGGCAGCCTTTGGAAACCAATACAGACAGGAACTTTACCCGGTGGTGTTTCTGCTGTGTCCCCAGCACCTAGCAGGGGGCCTGACGTGCAGTAGCCCCACAGTTATTTGCTGAGTGGGTGAATATGGTGTTTGCTGTAAGAGTTTTATTGGAAAGTGTTCGCAAGGTGCTCAGCACAGTGCATGACACACAGAGGTATTTGATAAATGTTTATTCCTTCCCCTTCTCTTCTCATCCCCAAGGCTCATTTCTGCACAGAATGTGTTTGGGGCTAAAAACAAGCGTGTCTTTCTTCTAATCTTTGCCTAAAGCCTCCTAAAGGGCTCCCAGCTTTGAGAACAGACTTCTGGGGAAATTCTCCATCTGAGGGAGACCCGGTCACTTGGGGACAAGATTTGGGCAGACATTTCTCCACTTGTCCATTCTCCCCCTGCACCCCATTGATTTTTTTTTCAAGGTTTTTTGAGATTGCTTTCCTTGATTTTTTTTTTTTTTTTTTTTTTAAGATTTCCTGGAGTGAGAGTAGAGGAATTTCCGGAAAGCTTGGCCCTTACTATGTTTGTGCTTTCAAAAAAGTTTCAAAAAGCTTTGTAGAAATCTAATGGGAGCAGAGGCTTTGGCACAATGAGTACACTCAGTGAAAGCTATTTAGAACCAGGGCGTTTACAGGGAGAAACTAGGTAAGGAAAATGCTTCTCAATATGTACTCACTATACACATACAGCATAGGGTTTTCTGTTATTTTTTAAAATTGTTTTGTTAAAATATAATAGATTGCAAACTGCACAAATGATAAGTAAACAACTCTGGCTTTATTTTATATGGGTGGTTTTTTTCCTGGTTAATTTTTGCCCAGTTCATTGCTTATACTCATCTTGATTTCCCCTTTGAGTCAGAGTTCTACACTCACTGGCTCTGTGGCCTTGAGCATACTGTCTAGCTTCTTTAAGAGATCAGGAAAGTAAACCCTTGGATTTACAAACGCACATGCTTGTGTTTATTATCATTATTCATTTGGATGATTTTAGTGGCATAGGGTGGGCTTAGGGTCCACCAGAACAAGGTCCAGAATTCAGCCTCTTAACTGCCCCAGCTAGGCGATCCTGAGCAGGCTCTCCGGAGCCTCAGAGCTTGGGGAGACCTAACGCCTTTGCAGGGGGTTGTGAGGATCGAGATGATGTATGTAGGGGACACAGAGTAGGCACCAAATTACTATCAGTTGCCTCCCCTCCCTCCAACAAGCAGGCTCTTCTTCCTCCATAGCGCCCCACCTCTCACCTCTCTCCTCTGTACTTAATACCGCCACCATCCCCCATCACCTCTCCTCTGTACTTAATACCGCCACAATCCACCATATTGAAGTAGAGGTGAAGCTTGACAGGTTATGCTCTGCCTTTGTCTTGGGGTCTGCAGTTTTGCAGCCGTGTAAAAGGAGTTGGGGAGGGAAATATATAGAAGAAGTTATATATATATATGTATATATATATGTATATATATATACATATATATATTTATATTTGAACCCAAGAAGTAATAAATGACTTTGAAAACAGCTGTTTGAAAGCATTTCTTAATCAAATCTCAGTGCAAAAGTGCAAGGCTTGAGCCCTTCTGTCGAATAGAGCACTCTGGGACCACAGATTGCTCCAGGGCTGCCATAAATTTCAGTGCCTCCTTGCTCATGTTCAACAGCAGACTTGACAGGCTTAGATAATCCAGCTTGCCTTGTGTCCCCCTCTCCCCCACATCCCACAGAAAGTGGCGTCTCTGTCTGGCCTGATCTGAGCCCCCGGAGGCCTTGGATGGACCATCTTAAACCCCTTTGGACCAAGCCCTGGGAAAGGTTCAAAGAACCTTTGAGAAACCTGGGGTTGCAGCTGGAAGTTGGGGTTCTAGGAAGTCTCCCATTTCCCCTGCCCTCCTCCCCCAACATCCTTGACCTCTCCTCCCCCTCCGCTGGCACGCCTGCCTCCCGCACACGAAATAATGTATCTCTGTTTCTTCTACCCATGCAACCAGGCTCCCTTCCAGGGGAAGGGCTGGTTTGGGCTCTGGCCTCACGTGGAGAGGCCGACCGGTGTACATCTGTGGTGGGCAACGAAAGGGAGGTGGGGGACGGCTACCAGTGTTGAGCTGTGTGCTCAATCTGCTGTGTTCCAGGCCCATCATAAGCCCCAGACACCCATGCTCTTACTCATTCACGCTCCACAAGACCCCTGGGAGCTAGGCTCGGATCCTGAAGATCCCAGCCCTCTAAAAGGTGAAGCAGCCAGCCCCAAATCACAATAACCAGTTTTAAATCCAGATCTCACTTGATGCCCCTCCCCAAAGTTGCAGTCCCACTTAGCCCCTTACCACTCGTATGGCCCTGCACAAGTCACAGCACCTCTCCTAGCCTCAGTTTTTCTGTCTGTAAAATGGGGTTGATGGTCATAACCTCACTTGAATGTAGAAAGGATAAAATAAGATCGCGGATGTGAAAATCTTGTGTAAAGTATAGAGTAAATACTATTCACACGTAGGTATTGTTTTTACTCACTAATAAAAACTGATTAGCTCAATCAGTTAAAATAGACTCCAGTATGTTCTGGGTACCAACGATAGATGAAATCACTGTGTGGGCCGTGGACATATGGATACAAATAAGACCAGTCCCTGTCCTCCGAGAACTCACTAAGAAACACATAGGCACAGTGGCCTGCAGTGTTGCACATCTGTCTTTTGGCCCCTGGCAGCCTCTCAAGGCTCACTTCCTAGCGCTATCCTCCTTAGGCCTCTCCACCCATACGGGCATCCCTCGCTTTTGACAAGTTCTCATTATACCACCTCGCTTTTATGAAACACCTACGTTAGTACCTGTTTTCATTCACTGAACAGGATCCGAAGAGGACTTTCACTTTTACAGAAAAAGGCTAAAAGCCAAATTATGCCCAGAGCTTGTTTTGTAGTGAGCCATTATATCGGCAGCACGCACCCAGAGCAGCGAGGGCGGCCCCACCGAGCTCCTTCCCCGGGAACTACACACAGCAGCTCAGCATCAAGCGGCCGGAGCTTTGAACTGTGTCTGTGAGCATCTGTGCTTTCTCTCGATTGATTTTGTGCAGCCATTAGCAAGACATGTCCTAAGGTATCAGAAAAGCCTAAGAGAGGTTAGTTTGGGGGTCTGGGAATGCTCAAAAACTTTTCCATGTAAATTAATGGTAATTGCTTCTTGCCTTTATGCAGTTTCAGCTTGCAAAAGGTTCCATAGGAAGGCACTGCGTTCAGGTTGGGGCCGGGGGAGAGACGTGATGGCCTGCTTCCTCACCACCCCCTCAGTTGCTAGGTCCTCTGTCTGGAAAGCTCTTCCCCCAGATGTTTGTGTGGCTCACTCCTTCACTTATTTCACGTGTCTACTTAAATATCGCCTCCTCAGAGAGGCCTTCCCTGACTATCCTACCTGAAGTAGCACACCCATCCCATCACTCCACACCTCTCATTGTACTTAACTTTGCTTCACGGCATCTATCACCAGTTGATCTTGTTCTGTATGATTCTTTGTTCACTTGTTGATTTTTCTCCTCTACTGAAATGTAAGCTTGTGAGGACAAGACTTTGTCCCCCAGGCCTAGATGCTTAGAACAGTGCCTCGCACGGGGTAGGCACAAAACAAATATTTGATGAAAGAATCAATGCCTACTCGTAGACACTAAAGAGATGAATAGCTCAATTTTAAAATGAGGATTGGAATAGGTATTTCTCTGGGAAGATACACAAATGGCCAATAAGCACATGAGAGGGTGCTCAACGTCATTAGCCATCGGGAAATGCAAATCAAAACCACCTGAGCTGACTCTTCATACCCACTAGAATGGCTGTTATCAAAAAGACACACGATAAAAAGTGTTGGCACAGATGTGTAGGAATCGGGGCTTTGAGACACTGCTGGTGGGGATGGAAAATGGTGGAGCCACTGGAAACCAGTCCAACAGTTCTTGAAAGTGTTGAGCAGAGTTACTTTGATCCAGCATTTCCACTCCTAGGTATACACCCAAGAGAAATGAAAACGCATGTCCACCCAAAAATGTGTACACAGATGCTTGTAGCAGTTTATTCAGAATAGCTGGAAGGTAGAAACAACCCAAGTGGCCATCAGCTGATGATCAAATAAACGCAATGTCCATACAACACAATGTCATTCGGCAATAAAATGACATGACGTTCTGATCCATCTTACAACATGGATGAACCTCAAAAACATCATGTTAAATGAAAGAAGCCAGCCACAAAAGAGCACATGTCCTGAGTCCATGTACATGAAATGCCCAGAATGGGTGAATCCATAGACATAGAAAGTAGATTAGTGATTGTCCAGGGCTGCGAGGGTTTGGAGGGAAATGGGGAGTGACTGATGATACGTATGGGCTTTTTCTTTGGGGGGGGGGATGAAAATATTCTAAAATTGACTGTGGTAAAATAAATAGATAGGTAGATAGACAGACTGGTGACGGTTGCACTACTCTGTGAATATATTAAAAATAATTGAATGATATGCTTTAAATGGGTGACTTGTATGGTATGTGAACTATAACTCAATAAAGCTGTTATTACCCCCCAAAATCAATGAATGTCCTCATTTATTTATTTGGAGAGAGAGAGCAAGTAGGGGAGGGGCAGAGAGAGGGAAAGATAGAATCCCAAGCAAGCTCCCCACTGCTAACACAGTCCAATGCAGGGCTTAAACTCACAAACCATGAGATCATGACCTGAGCCAAGGTCAAGAGTTGGATGCTCAACCGACTGAGCCACGCAGGCACCTCAATGAATGTCCTCATTTAATACACCTGTAATCAAACAAGCAGCACAGCTAGCTGGCCATCCCTGAGTGAAGACCAGAGACCTAAAGACCTCCCTTCTCAGTGTCGAGGTGGAAGGTACTCCAGGATCTGGGTGTCCCCCCACAAACAGGTGAAAGCAAAGCTCCTTTCTTGGTAAATGCGTTAAAAAAAAAATGGCCCTGAGAAGCCTGTGAGGAGGAGGGATGGAGATCAAATGAGCTGAGCCTGAGAAATTTACTGCCTCCTGTTTTCCAGAGACCATTTTCCCAGCATAAGTCACAGAGACAGATGGCCCCAGACCTGCTTCTGAAAATAACCACTGTTGATGAGAAAAGAGGAGAGTTGACTTAGTGGGAGCTGCCCAGCGAGGGGAGTAAGACCCACTAGATTTAATAGGCTGGAAAAGAAGGCGAATCTGGGCCCAGGAGGCTATGGCTGTGCAGTGCTCCACATACTGGGGACCGAAACCAGAAGCCGTGGTCTTTGCTATCTTCCTGTCGGTGTGTTTCCTTCTCTTTACAATAACTTTTATTTTTTTAATCTCATTATCACATTTGCTCCTTGAAAAAATTAGAAAGTATGGAAAAATTATAAAAAACAAATGCATTCATGATTTTACTGCCTTAAGGTGACAGGTGTCAACATTTCTGTACAAACTGCACACACACACACTTAAATGTCAGAATTACTTTTTATACAGTTTTGCATCATAGTTTTTTATATCCAATTTCACATGTCCCGAAGTGTTCTTTACAACCATGACTTATAACGTCTGTGTATTAACATTGTACTGCTGTGCCTTAATTTACAGAATTAGGCACTTTTAACATTAAAGATGTTTCTCCTTTCTAGCATTTTTTTATTTTACTTCTCACTATTACAAATGATGTTGTGATGAATATTCTTATTAGAAAATCTTTTGAAAAGTCACAATTATGTTCTTGGGTAACTTGCCATAAGTATAACTGCTCAGTTAAGAGGTTTTCACATTTTTTTTTATTTCTTTTTTTTTTTTTTTTTTGAGGGAGAGAAAGAGCGAGCATGAACTGAGCAGGGAAGCAACAGAGGGAGAGGAAGAGAGAGAATCCCAAGCAGGCTCCATGCCCAGTGTGGAGCCCGATGAGGGGCTTGATCTCACAACTGTGAGATCATGACCGTGAGATCATGACCTGAGCCAAAATCAGCAGTCAGACAGTTAACTGACTGAGCCACCCAGGTGCTCCAAAGGTTTTCACATTTTAAAAATCAGTTTATATAAAATCATACTACCCATATCAGGGCATAAAATCTTATTTGTATTTAAAATCAACATCTGTCTTAGCACTTGCTAGGTGCCTGGCATTTTCACATTTATTATTTCATTTTCTCCTGAAGTTTGGTTTGGTTTTTAGAGAGAGAGAGAGAGAGAGAGAGCTCACACGAGCTTGGGTAGACGGGCAGAGGGAGAGGGAGAATCCCAAGCAGGCTCCCCACTCAGCACAGATCCCGACACAGGGCTTGATCCCACAACCCCGGGATCATGACCTGGGCCAAAATCAAGAGTTAGAAGCTCAACTGACCGAGCCACCCACATGCCCCTCTCCTGAAGTTTTAAAAATAATTTTAGAAGTAGAAGAAGAACTGTATGTGCTCATTGTACAAAAATGTGAAGGTATAAAATCATATTTAAAAAATGAAAAACTGCCCATATCGTTGATAACCGCTGCGAAAGGTTTTTTCAGCCAATCCTTTTTCCAATACATTCCTACAAATTTATTCATCCTGTAAACACTTTATGAGCATTCGCCCTGCTGAAGGAACCTCACTTGCCATTGGAACTGAAATCGTTTCTATCCTGCCTTCTTTTTATAGTCTCCTTTCCTCCTCAGAACATCCCCTGGAGGTAGGTACTACAGCTACTCCTACAGAAGAACCTTAGAGTGTGCTAGTCTGGCTCCCTGATGGGGAAAGCGAGGGCCAGAGCTGTCAGAGGACTTGACCGTGGTCCCGAGGCACATCGTTGACCTGCACCCAGATCTCTTGGCCCTTAGTCTAGGCAGCAGACTACAGCCTCTGATGTGGAACTGAATCCATACTGCCCTGAAACAGGGTAGCCATCTAATTAACTGTCCACATCAGACATTTTTAGAGTAAAGGCGGGGCACTCTTGTTAATTAATGCAGAATAACAGATGCAAATTGAGGCTGACACTGACAAACAGAATGTGGGGTCTCTGTAGCTCTCTGGCTTGGGGTTTCCTGCACTTTGAAATCCTTCACAGCAGCGGGCTTCAGTCCATTTCAGATAACTATGGGAACCAGTCCTGCAAAGCTTTTCTGAGCTGAGACTCTGATCTAGGCCAGGACACAGATGTGAGCAGCCTACCATCCTGTCAGGCAAGTGAGGCTATTGAAGTAGTAGATGGGAATGTCCCTCACTTGAGTCAGGACATGCTGCCCTGTGGTGAAACTTCTGATCTTCCAGGAGCCCCAAACCTTCTGTCAGAAGGAGATCCCAGTTTTCCATCCTCTGCTCAGAACCAAGAAGGATTTTACTTACTCCCTGAAGCAATTGGCTGCTCCGTTAAAAGGACATAGAGGCGAGGTTGGACCATGAGAAGAGAAGGAACGCACTTGGTTTTAAGGGAAGGGACTAGAGTTTTCTAGAACGGAACCTTCACAGGAGGGGTGAATCTGTCAGCTCACGGCTGCACAAGGTGACATACCTGTGAGAAAGTGCCCTCCCTGTAGCACGCAGCCAGTGCTCTGGCTTTTCCGATGGGACTCACACTTTGCCTCTGTCAGTCGGCTGCGATTCACCCTGTCATAGTCGGTTTAGATTAATAAGATTCTCTTTGGGTGTTTGTTTGTTTACTTATTTTTTAAAGAGCATGAGCAGGGGAGAAGAGTGGAGGAGGAGGAAGAGGAGGAGGAGGAGGAGGAGACAGAGAGAGAGAGAAGAGAGAGAATCTTAAGTAAGCTCCATGCTTAGCACAGAGCCCTATGCAGGGATGGATCCCACAGCCCTGGGATCATGGCCTGAGCCAAAATCAAGAGCCGTACATTCAACCAACTGAGCCACCCAGGCTCCCGCCTCCGTTTGGGTGTTTAGAATCTAGGCTTTCTCAAGACTGCTGAGAAAAGTGTAAAAACGTGCATTTTGTTAATGGTCTTTCTTTACTTGTCAGAGTAATAAATTTGTCCATCAGTTGGGCCCTTCACACTTCAGCCTCCTGGCATACTCTAGAGACACGCTCGGAATCCAGAATGCTAAAACGACCTTCCTTGAGAATATCCTATCCTAGCTATAGGTTACGTTTCAAATGCTCCCATGATTCACACAAAGATGTGAGTAACTGAAATTGTCCTTTCTGCAGATCTCAGGATTCCCTTGTCCTGTGTTCTTTTCATATATCACGGCTGCCCCCTTAACACTTTCCTCTTTTTATGACATTGACAAGTAATCCACATTGATAAAGGTGTCATTGGCATGCTTGCAGATCTGTTATCATTTACTGCACAAAACCACCCTGCTCTTACTGTAGATTACAGCTGGCGGAATGGCAGAGGAAATCAGTGTTGGCTGAGCCCCTTCCATGAGACTGCTGGGCTCCTTAGAAGCATCATAGCATCAATCTCCCCAGCAACCCTTTGCAGTGGGTATAAGCGCTCCATTTTTAAAGGGGAAAACAGAGACTAAGAGAAGTAACGTGACTTACCCAAGGTCACACAGCCGCTGTAAAACCGGACTCTGATCCCTGGTTTACACAACAGGAACCCTGTGGTCTTTTTGCTTTAGATGTGTTTCAGTTGATAGACAAGAGCTTCCCTTTCCCTACCCGAAATGGGGCCTGATAAATTTCATTCACGCCACTCAGGGAACAGCACTGCAGCTACGAGTTCTTACCCAGCTCCTGTGACCATCGACAAATTACTTCACCTCTCTAAGCCTTGAAAATGGGGTTGAATTTTCCTACTGACAGGTTTGATGTGAGGAAGAGATCTCATAAAGCACCTGACTGGGTTCCTGGATTCCAGAAGGAGCTCTGAGAATGTTTGTTCCTGGCCCCGCCTCACCCTCCACCTCGACCATATGGGTGTCTGCACTCTCACTTTGTGGCTCTTTCTCCCTCCTCATCCACAATAAGCTAGAACTAGGCTCACAGAGACATTCTCTCAGGAAACATGGATGACTCGCCTCCACCTTTCACTGGCCCCCTTCATTGTTGGAGTGAGGTGTAGGGAGATTCACACCCATCATCCCATCTCATTTTGCCATGAACACTGTGGAAAATTCTACAATACCAGGTTCCCTTCAAGCTGATGATCAGGGTACATGGGAAGGCAACCCTAAACTCCAGTCCCATCATCCCTTGGCATCAGGCATGTATTATTTGCCTATATAAACATGCATCTGTCCCCTACCTCCACCCCCAGAGGCAATCACGGGGACTTCCATCCTGGCTGAGGTGAGCCATTTAGAAAGGAAATCTAAGTGGCTGAGCAGATGCCTTAAGTTTAAAGAGCAGATCTTTGTAAAGCACAGCCCTGGTCTTGTCATCTTCTGACTTTAAAAGCTTCCATGACTCCCAGTTAAGGTCTGGCTTCCTTTTCTTTGTGTTCAAGGCCTAAACCTACTGTTGTTTCTCACTGTTATCTTTATATAGACCCTTTGCACCGTAATCAAGTTACTCTCCTTCCCTTCTACCTTCTTCCCACCGCCTCTTCATGTAACAAGTTTTTACTGGTGTTTTCTATGCACTGGACACTGTGCTAGGCACTGGGAAATATGATAATGGGCAAGCCAGGCAGGCCAGTGGGCAGACACAGAAAGTAAACACCGCAGAGCAGGAAGTGTTGCAACAGAGAAAGTACAGGGAGCTGTGTGGGGATGCAGCAGGGGTGCCAAACCCAGGCCTGAGGCATCAGGAAAGCCTTCCCGGGGGAGGTGTGACATGAGGTTAGGCCTAAGGATGAGTGGGAGCTAGTGACACAGGGTGGTAGTGATGGGGAAAAGAGAAGAGTAAAGTATGTGTACAGGGAGAAGAAAGAGAAGGTGCAAAACTGTGTTCCGGGGAGTGCCATTCAAACAGATTCGCTGCAAATGATGCCCGGAAGTTGTGCAACTCCTCAAACTTGGACAAAAGGTAGAGGCGTGCATCCATGGAAATGAGAGCAGGCCAACACGGCTCTGCAAGACTCGGCAGACTTGGTGAGAAGTTCATGGTAGCACATGAGACTTAAGAAGCAAAGGGGGGATGGGCAGGCTGCTGGAGACCCGGCGAAGGATGAGGCCCTAGGCCCTCTGCCATTCTTCCCTATGCCGTGGGTTCCCATCCCCCGATCTCTCCTTCTCTTCCCACCGGAACTCTCTGGAGCTCCAGAAAGCCTTTCACCTTTCCTCCAGATGAAGTGTGTATCCTGATTATGCACTGGGCTGTCTTCTGTTCTGACAGGTCCCCAGTGCCTTGCATAGAACTCTGTGTGACTGTCTCCCCTCCCGCCAGTTCTTTGGGACCATGTCTCTCACTGTTTGTATCCCCCTCACCTTCTAGCCTAGTCAGTGGGTATTTAGGAAGGGTTTGTGGAATGAAGCAGTATTTGCCATACTCTGCAATCCCGCACTGCTCTTACGAGAGCCTAGTGCCCTCACTCTCTATATACATATTTATACATAGAGCCTCTAATGCTTATTAGGTGCTTACTGGCTGCCACGCTGTTCTCAACGTGTTCCTTGTCTGGACTCCTTTAATCCTCAAAGCAACCCTGTGAGATAGATGTTCGTTTTTTAGTTTATCTTTTAATCTCCTTTATATAGATGAGGAAATTGAGGTACAAAGGGTAAAGTGATTTGCCCAAGGTCACTACTACTGAGCTAACAAGTAGTATAGCTAGAATTCAAATGGAGGATCTGGCTCCAGAGCCCAAACTCTTAATATCACCCTGCTTTGCTTCTGTAGTTGCCAAATTTGTACAGCAATGCATTTTATTATATGTGTTTCAAGCACTAATGTACTATATATATTACAAAATATATACAAAATAGGTATTAGAAAAGGGGATTAAAATAAATATTTCTTTTTTTAATGTTTATTTTATTTTTGAGAGAGAGAGCATGAGCAGGGGAGGGGCAGAGAGAGAGACACACACAGAATCCAAAGCAGGCTCCAGGCTCTGAGCTGTCAGAGCCCAATGCAGGGCTCAAATCCATGGACTGCGAGATCATGACCTGAGCCAAACTTGGACACTTAACCGATGAGCCACCCAGTCGCCCCCCATAAAATAAATATTTCTATATTTTCTTGTGCCCAGGGGGTGGTTCTGTGTACCTACTTTGGGACCACATGAATTATAAGAAGCTGATGCGTACGAGGAAGGGAATTAACATGTTTCCAATGATATCTGTACTTCATAGAAACATCATGAGTTATTGTACACCTACTAAGGGCCTGGCACTTTGTTAGGTGCTTTGAGTGTTAGGTTATGAATATTCAGAGCAATGCAGAGACCCGAGGTGAGGGAGACCTGGAGGTTGGATGGAAGGCAGAAGAAACAGGCATGAGGCCCAGAAGGGCACTGTGTTGTTCTCAGCCTTGGGTCTCTGAAGTTTGTGATGGAACAATTTACTTAGTTCTGGAACTATTTATTTCATAAAGCCTGACAGATGTACTTAGGAAGAGGCTGTAACTAGCCCCCCTAGAACAACATATCGTGTTTCTTAACTTTTGTCTGAAATTCTAACAACTCAGCATGGTATGATACCGGCTATCCCGAGCTCATCAGAAGCTCTGATTGGAGATTATAAGATGTCTTTGACTAATAAAAGAGGAGGAAATGAATGTATATTTGCTTAATAAATGCAGCCTGCTAGATAAAATCTTTCCAAAACTGGGACTGCAAAGGAAGCAGAATCATGAATGAGGTTCTTGGTGCCGGGGGACGGGCGGCAGGGGGGGCGGGGTTGGCTGGGGTGGGGGGATTCATTCAATTGAATGAGCATTTGGTGAGCACTGACCCTGGGCTCCTACTTGCTCATGCATACTGCGTGCTCAGATATGGTATCCTTAGTCCTCACAACAACTGTGTGAAAGGGGAGAGGTACCCAGCTTACAAACAAGAAACTGGAAGTCATTTTCCCAAGATCAGACAGCTAATAGGAGGCTAGGTCATGCAGGATACCCCGATTCTGTTGAACTCCACAACCTACTCCAAGAATGTACCGTCCCCCAAGGATATGCCCTATACTTTTATGTGGGAGACAACTACAGATAACTGCAAATACAGTATGGCAAATGTGATACCAGAACTCAAGTCAAGGCTGGATCAAGTCAAGGCTGATCACCTTAGCCTGCTGTGTAGTAAGTGGTGTCAGCGAAGGTTCTCACAAGGTGAATTGGGAATCCTTGGTTTGGATGATTTTGAAGAGAATCCTAGCCTGGATGTTTTAGGTAAAGAAACCAGAACACAGAGCCATTCAGAGGGTGCACCATGGTCATTGATCCCGGCTATCTCAACTGCTCTTACTAAATTTCTACCATGAACCAGATGGTGTATACAGCACATCTGTAAAATGTCATCACACGTGGTTAGGCTCAGGGTTTGACATAAGAGTCATGAAAACTACAGAATCCTGCAGGATTTGGTGGCTGTGACCTGAGAGAGCTTCTCTTGGTAGACCACAAAAAGCTTCCCCTCCCCCCAACAATTAGCTGGTCTCTGTGCCACCTCTCCCTTAAAGCTCTGCCAGATTTTATGATGACTTGTCCGGGCTACGTTATGTTTCCTAAGGTTCAGCCTCTTTGCAAAGCTGGGTAGATCGGATTATGTTTTAAGGCTTCTCTCAGTCAAGGTGGAAGAAAAGAAGCAGCCCTTGCCGTCAAGTGGATGCATTGTCTTGTACTGTATACTGTTATCTGTCTGTGCTTATGTTCCCTCTCTTGTGGACGATGTACTGCACATGTCTGAAGGCCAGCCACAGGTAGAACTGCAAATTGCCTGATCTCAAAGCTCTTTTCCCAGGCCATCACCTTCTCCTTCTGAAGAGTTGGGAATGTGCTCACAAAACTGGGGTTTTAGAATCTTAGGACCCTGACATGTTAGAAACTTGGAGTCAAAATACACTGACTCAGTGTATCTTGGAACTCATAGAATATTAGTGCCCTAAAATTATAGAATTATCTTATCTGAGATGGTTAGAACTTGAGGATCCTAATATGTTAGACACCTGCAACTCTCCCATCCAGCAAATATTTCATTAGTGCCTACTGCATGCCAGGCGCTGTGCTAGACTCCAGGGATAAAGAAGTGAAAAAGACTGCTAATGCTCTTGCTCTCAGGGAGTTTGCAGAAAATGGCAGGATTTAAGAATCTTAAAATGTCAGATTCTTAGGAAAAGTAAAATAGTGTGTTAAAATCTTAGAATGCCAGCGGTGGAGGCAGCCCGAGGTCATTCACTCCGGCTCTATCTTTTATGAGACCCAGAGCCTTTTCCAGGCATGTCCGATTAAAAAAAATCTCACTAATGAGAACATCGTTTCACTTGAGTGACATCACAGAATGGCCAGCTTGCAGGAACTCGGCGATCACCCAGTGTGGCTGCTCATTTTACCAGCGGGGCCACTGAGGCTCAGAGCCGGGTTGCTGTTTGATAGATAGCACAGCCACCCAGAACCAGACTCCAGGTTTTTGGGCCTCTCTCAGAGAACAGGCAAAGCGGGTAGGGCTTCCCGTGTGTTTCCGCGGGCTGCCTCTGTTGGCAAGCCGCGCAGACTTTTCTGCGCCTAGGCCCGGCTCTGCAGAAGAAGTTTGCACCAACTACCTTTGCGGAGGCATCAGCCCCGCCCCCCCGGACCACGTGTGCAGTAGATCGCCCCCTGTTGGGAGCCCCTCCCCCGTTGATGCGTGTTTTATTTTGCTCCCTCCCCCTCCCCGTGTGCCTCGAAACCAATTTTCATTATTTTTTTTCTGTCTGTGTTTGTCTTTGTGGTTCGCAGGTGCTCCCTTGCATTGTTCATCCGCTTCATCAACCCCTATTGAGCAGTCCCCCTCCCCGCCCCCCTCCCCTCCGGCCAATGAGAGCCAGAGGCGGTTGCTAGGCAGCGGTGTGGCCCAGCCAACCCCGGACTCAGACTCTGAGGAAGAGTTTGTCCCTAATTCATTCTTAGTTAAAAGTGGCTCCGCCAGCCTGGGGGTCGCGGCGAACGGTAAGTCCCTCTCTCTTCCTAACTTCTGTGGGTTTTTTGTTGTTGTTTTTTTTCCCTTTCGTTGGTGATGCTGATTAATCTGCCTGCTTGGGCCGCTTGCAGGGGCGGAGGGGCCTGGTGCATGGGGGGCTCGGGGTTTTCGGGGACCTGGTTCGGCTCCGCAGCTCAGGCAGCGCGGCTCCTGCCCCGCTGCGCCGCTGGGATGTGCGGGGGGTGGGGGGGGGGGTTGTGAGGGGATTGCTGTCCCCATTCCCATGACAAACGTCTGGATAGAGCTGCAGGGACAGAGATGCACAGACAGACCCGAGACAGAAGCCCCAGGTGGAGACCAAGGCAGGCAAAGCCACAGAAACAAAGATCCAAAGAGAAAAAGAAAAGAAAGGTTAAAACAAAAATAGCACCGATTGGCCACCTACTCTGTCCAGGACTGTGCCACCACCACTTGTTGCTTTGCTGGATTCTCCTCACAACCCAGCCTAAGAAACTGGTGTTGTAGTGTCCCCATTAACCATGAGAAAGCTGAGGGAAAGGATACCACCTGGAGCCCAGCACTGGCTTTGAAAGTTCTTGACTTTCAAACTGCCAGGAGAGAGAGGGCCCTGAAGCCCCAAGCTGCTGCAGGGCTGAATGCTGGTTGCAGAGAGAGCCACTGGGCACAAGCATGGATCTGTCCATAATGAACACTATTCGTCTTCGTTGTGCCCTGACTCTTACGGAGAAGAGGTATGGGAGGGTATGGTGGCAGAGCCCTACGTAGACTTAGAGCTAGCAGCCCCAGGTTTCAGCACCTGGTCAGGTGCTGTGTGACATGGGTCAAGGTCTTGCCCTCTCTGTGTCCAGCAGAGGCCAGTCTACTTCTTTGCAAGGATGCCTAGAAGCCTCCAAGAGAGGGAATAATATACAGCCTCTACGCTCTTTGAAAATCAGACAGGAGGTCTTTGGACTTAGTGGTTCTCTTCTGCCAAAATGTCAGGCCCTACATTCTCTGTAACCAAAAGCCAAACCATCCTCCAGGGACTATTTAACCTTTGTGCTCTCTGAGAGTGACATTGTCCTTTTGGTGGTTTGGTGTCACCGCTTCTCTATACATTTTACCTGCTCATGTTTTAAACTATGCACAGAAATAGGAACCCTGGACTAGGAGGTAGGAAACCTGTGCACAAGACCAGCTCTGTGGCTCCCTGGCTACTTGTCCTGGGCAAATGACTGTCTCTCTCTCTAGGCATCAGTTTCCCATCTTGCCAGTGAAGGAGCAATCTCTAAGGTGCTCTGAATATATGAATGTCATGTGGTACTGACAGAGGTGTGCCAGCCAGTAGCTTTCTTAAGCTTACTTGCAAAAAAAAAAAAAAAAAAAATACACACACACATACACACACACGTACGATGATATTTTTTGTTCATTTCTGGGTAAATAAGCCTTGCAGGTAAAAGAAAAGGCAGGAGATTAAAGTCTTTAATCTCTCCCTTTGCTAAATAACTGAACAAGAAGAATCACTTTGTTGTAAGTTCTGCAGCAAATTGATAGCATTAGTGCATTATTGATGAGCCAGGAAGATGGGGGAACTTTGGCCTACAAGCTTTCTGCTCAGTTATGCTCCTCTGTGCTCTTCCTGCCTCCAGGGGACCTGGAGACACTTCTGATTCCTTCTCTGGGGTTTTGCTCTGAGTGTGTCACTAAAGGTTGGTTATCAATGTGTCCCTTGACCAAAGGGAGAGTCTGGGTTTTTAGTAGCCTGCTGCTCTGGGTTGGTGGGTCATGAGAGAGCCAGTGAGTCTCACTCCACAGCTGGACCCTGCCTGCTACCTTCCTGCCCCCCTGAAACCCCAAACTGAGCGGTCTTCTATGAGCAAAAGGACTTGCTGATACTGCCATAAACCCAGCACTAGTGCGTGGAGACGACTGGACCCTGCCACGTATTGGACCCGATATATGTTTTGAAGGTGTTGTTTGATTTGTTTTCATGAAAGAAATGTGAAGTTATTTTAATAGGATCATCTTTATTGTTTTGTCGATTATAAAAGTAACAATGCTTGTTAACATTCAGACAATACAGAATGGTAAAAAGCAAAGTTCTCTTGCAATCCCTCCTCCCAGAGGTAACCACTTTTAACAGTTTGGTGCATGGCCTTAGAGGCACTTTTTGGGCAGTGCTGACTTAATGAGCAAATAAATGAATGCGCAAGAGATACAAACTCTTTGAGGACCAAGTGCAGCCAAGAAAGCAAGGACCATGGGGTCCAGCTTTCTGAAATGAGGTCCCAGATATGTGACCCTGGGCAAAGTACCTAACCTCCCAGACCATCAGTTGCTTTATCTGTGATATGGGGAAAAGCTTCCAAGGTTGCTATAGAGTTCAAGAATGGTCAAGGTGGGGCGCCTTAGTGGCTTAGTCGGTTAAGTGTCTACTTCGGCTCAGGTCCCGATCTCATGGTTTGTGAATTCGAGCCCCATGTCAGCCTCTGTGCTGACAGCTCAGAGCCTGGAGCCTGTGTCATATTCTGTGTCTGCCCTCTCTCTCTTCCCCTCCCCTGCTCATGCTCTGTCTCGCACTGTCTCTCAAAAATAAATCGATGTTAAAAAAAAATATGGTAAAGATGGGGTGCCTGGATGGCTCAGCTAGTTAAGCACGGGACTCTTGATCTCAGCTCAGGTCTTGATCTCAGGGTCATGAATTCAAGCCCCAGGTTGGGCTGTGCACTGGGCATGAAGCCTACTTGAAAATAAAAATTGGTGAAGATGACAGACGTCCCTCTTTCCCTTCCCTATGGCCACAGCCCCATTCCCTTGCAGCCATCGAAGACTTTAGAGACCACCCTAAAGGGATGAATTACTGAAGCTCTTTCTGAGGCAGGCTTCCCCAGACACTTAATTCCCAATGTACTTTAAATGACAAAGGCAGCCCCTCGGGCTCCTATCTGGGGGGAAAGGAAGCGGCTTCCTTTGGTGGGAGCTGACTCAGCGCCCTGCGCTGGAGGGCGCAGGAGGGCTGACCCTCTGGAAAGCAGCCTCCCCAGGAGCTCAGGCTGCTCGCTCCAGGGGCTCCCCAGAGGCCCTCTGCCTACAGCTGTGTCAACTCCAGCACAGGGCTGTGGTCTCAGAGCCGCGACGCCTCAAAGCTGCCCTGCCAAAATCCCCGTGTAAAGTGCAAGGCGAACGCGTGGGGCATTACAGAACAGCTCATTGTCCCTGCACGAAAGAAAACAGGCGAAGGAGCCCTTTCTGTCATCAAAGTCCTAATCCGCCCCCAAGGACAACCATCTAGAAAACACTGATATATATAAAGAAAGATTGCGCTCAAATATCAACTCATCACAGCTGAAAAGCTAAGGAAGTGGTTAGGATTAGGTAGGTATTTGTCCCTACCCCAGAGAAACTTTTTAGAATAAATATTAAGCGTTCCGTGAATTGTCATAATCTAAATTCTGAAGTACAGAGACTTTTAAAACCTGGAGGGTAATATTTAAGAGGGTCAGGGAATAAAAACTCAGAGAAAGATGTCAGTTTCTCAAAGCCAAGGGGAGGTAGAGGTGGGGGGAGAATTGACATGCAACAAGCACCTTCTGTGTGTCTTTCTCTACATGCATTAACTTATTTGAGCTTCCATTTATTTCTATTTTTCTGCCAGGAAACTGAGGCCCAGCAAGGGCCGGTAACCTGCCCATAGCTCCACTGCTTCGAAGGGGCATATTAAAGATTTCAGATCCAAGCCTGCTTGATTCCAGAATCTCCTGTCTTCTTCCTCCCACCCGGCCCCCATTTGTTTTGATTTGTTTCCAATGCCAGGTCCCATTATTTCTGTGCGTCCTCCTTAGCAGGAGACTGGAGAAGAGAAGAGGAATTCCACCAAAAAAAAAAAAAAAAAAAACTTAAAGATTTTTTAAAAAATTTTTTTTAATGTTTATTTATTTTTGAGAGAGAGAGAGACAGAGCGTGAGCGTGGGAGGGGTAGAGAGAGAGGGAGACACAGAACCTGAAGCAGGCTCTGGGCTCTGAGCTGTCAGCACAGAGCCCGACGCGGGGCTTGAACTCACGAGCTGTGAGATCATGACCTGAGCCGAAATCAGCCGCCCAACCGACTGAGCCACCCAGGCGCCCCAACTTAAAGATTTTTAAGAGAATTTTTTAAAAAGAATTACAAGCGGGGTGCCTGGTGGCTCAGTCAGTTAAGTGTCTGCCTTCAGCTCAGGTCATGATCTCACAGTTTGTGAGTTCAAGCCCCGCATCAGGCTGCCTGCTCTTAGCACAGAGCCTGCTTCAGATACTCTGCTCTGCTCTTTCTATGTTCCTCCCCCACTCCCTCTCTGTCTGTCTCCAAATAAATAAACTTTTAAGAAAAAAAAAAAAAAAAGAACTACAAATTGTTAGATTCCTATTGCTTCACACATCTTTATGAAGTACCTATTATGTGACAGGTGTTTAATCCCATTGAATTTTGGAATCTCATTGCATCACGTTGAATCTCATTGAATCTTCATATCCATCCTGTGATGTGAAGATTTTCAGTCTCATTGAGGCCATAGAGGACCAGAGAGGTTAAGTAACTTCCTAAATCACACAGCTTCTAACTGATAGATTCGAACCTCAGGTCTGTCTGATACCACAGAGTAGAATCTTTCAGTTGTGTTTTTGTGAGGACACTGAAGTTTCAAAGATGAGTAAGTACAAATGACTTAGACATTACATTTTAGTGCTGCTTCATGAGAGATAGCCCTGGATGCTGGGCCATCCATGGCTTTCCCCCCCCCCCCCACCCTTTTCTTTTCTTTCCCCTCTTCCCCATACTCTGCCCTGGGCCCTTCCCACCTCTCCTTACAAATTTCTCAGGCTGGTCACACTGGTCAACATCACTGTTGTTTGGCAGTTTCATTGACTTTCTCAGGTCTTAAGCAGCTGGGATTATTTTGTTTTGACTTCCAACCCAGTGGAGGAGTGTTTATTTTTCTTTCTGAATGGGAAACACTGCTACGTATGCCAGCTCCTTCCAAAAGTGTTTTCTTAAAACGAAACAAAACAAAACAAAAAATTCAACTTAATTTAGAACCTATCCAGATTCCCCTGAGGGAGTCTGCCCGGGTCCTTTCTAGTCAGTTTGTGAAATCAGAAGGCAAAATTGTGCCTGTTTCCTACCACTGAGAAGTGTTCGGTGACATTTTGTCTCCTTTCGCTGTGAATTTCATGGAACCTAATTTAGTTATTCCATGTCAACTGCAGGTACGTGGATCTGGATGTTTCCCCCGTCCCAAAGGTCAAGGACATTGGGGTGTGTGAAATCTTCAAGCAATTCTGTTCACCTCTCCTCTAAGTCTGTTGCATTTCAAATACTCTTGTCCTTTCTTATACCAGCTATGTGGAGAAGTTAAGTTACCTAACTCCTAGTAGCAAAACAAATTGATTTCTTCCTTTATTCATTCATTCACGGTGACATTTGAAATGTCTGTGGATGTTTTCCGGACAAATGGGGGGAAAGAGCATTCTAAGCAGAGAGACCCCATAAAATAGGTATTAAACCAATGGGATCAAAACTCTTCGATGAACCCCTTAGAGTCAGATTCCTTTCAGAATTCAGAAATTTTCAGGTTTAAGAAAGAAAATACAGTTCATGTGATGTATTTTTCCTAACATTCCCAGAGTGCTCAGAAGGTCCACAGTAATCAAACACATCAGTATTTCTGCAGTGAATACTAAGACTCATGGGGTTTAAAAAAATTTTTTAAAAAGGACTCTGAGCCTCGTGTCAGTTCAAGTTTTACCACGAAAAGAATTTTAATAGAACTTTTGGTCTTAGAGTTTGGGGGATTTCAGAATGGTGGTTAATGGATGGTGATTCTGAATTGCACCTTTTTAAAAATGAGAGTACCAGGATTCAAAGGCTTAGTAACTTGCCCATGGTTATAGAGATAACTAGATAGCTTGATAACTAGGAGGTATGATACAGGTGCAAGTTGCTGGCTGGGCAGCTCCATAAAAAAATTGCTGTTTATCCATAACAGCTACTTGGAAAGGCCAGCCCCCTCTGCTGTTGATGTGGGAGCTCAGGAGGCCGGGCCAGGCCGGCAGGCTGGCTGTCTTGCTGCAGGGGCATTCAGGAGCAATCTTCCAGAATCCAGAACTTAGCATGCTGCTCTGAGTTCATAAGGAACTTCCCTGGTAGCCCCTCGGATGGGTGGGCCTTCTTTCTTAATGCCCTGCCACCTTCTGTTCACACTCCCCCTTAACAGTCTGGCGGCCTGATTATCCATGTCTGATTTCCATGTTCAACTGTAGGTTCCTTGAGGTGGGCCTTCTCCAAGGCTGTATGCTCCCTATTGAGTACCACGTTGTAGGTATTACAACCAGAAGTGAAAAATGTTGATGTTTACTCTTCCTCCTTCCTTCCAGCCCTCCTCCCGCACCACACACACAAAACCACGCCCCCTCAGAACAGTGCAATGAGCCACGTTACCGGTATACTCGTGGAGACTCTCAGAGATGAAGTGATTTGCCCAAGTGCTGGAAAGTCAAGCTTCAAAGCATGGCCCTAGACTTCATGCCCTTTCCGCCTTACCAGGTGCCTCCCTCAACTAAACAAGCCTTCACCTGTGGCCTCCCACCAGGGGCCGGCGATTCGTGCCCCCTAATTGGGGGCGGTGGGGACAACCACACCGAGGTGACTTCTGTTTTTGTACAGTTTACAAAGCCCTTTTTCATACGTTACCTCAGGCAAACTCTGGTGATTCTAATTTAATTGCCACATTGGCTTTCTAGGAGGTAAGGCTTCTTCCTGACCTTGCAAAATAAACAGGTCACATTTTGAATTAATGTAACTAAATGTCCTGGGAGAACCAGAGCCCTTTAATTAGTCACTCACGTGACACAACTGTAGACTCTTTGCAGCTCCTTTTCCACTAATTTCCCAAAATACCATTGCATTAAAAGGTACAAAAATAACATTTTTGGTGTATGGCTTGATTAGATCTAGGAATTCCTAGACCACCCCCTGAGGAAGGCACGTTAGCCATGCGCCTGGGCTTTTTCCATCTGGAAACTAAGCCTGGTTTGTGTCCCCGTTGAAATGTTAGTGACCTGCTCCATGAGGCCCTGTGGACACCAGACCGTGTCATAGAGCATCTCCTGACACTTTGGGGCCCAGACTGTTGAAGAGGTGCCTGGAGGGAGGTCATGGAGAGTTTGGGAGATCGGTACAACTAACCCTTGTGTGGCCCCACATTCCCAGAGGGCATTCACATCTGTCACCTCGTGGGATCCACAGCACATTGCTGTGAGGTTGGCCCAATGAGAAGTGCTGGGAGCACCATCATACCCTGGAGGACACACGTGCACAGAGAGAAGCAGCTTGGCACAGAGATGCCCGTTTGGTACACAGCTTTGAGCCAGGTTTGGATTTGCTCATGGTGGGTCGGTCCAACCTGTGAGACCCACCGCCATCCACAGAAGCTCAGCTTGCTGGTTGTAAACCTCACCTGGAGAGAGGCCTCACCGTGACCCACCTGAGTTGTCCCAGACACCCGTTTGTGAGGAGGCTGGTGTCGGGGAGCAGCAGGACCTGGCCCCCGAGCCCAGCTCTGCCTCTGGCCTGCAGTGCGACCCTGCAGGAGCCTGGGCTCCCTTGGCTTCCCGGTCTGGGCAGTGGGGGAACCGGATTACATCACCATTGCCCAAGCCTGATACACGTGTGCGTCACGTCACTGCCACGGTCTGTACTATAGCTGTGCGTGCCCACCTACACGACTCTTTCCTGCCTCCTTTAACCAAAATTGTTATTATTATTTTTTTCCTGAGGTGACTGCATTTATTTTAAAAGAAAATTGTGTGCTTCTGTTGCAACTCACTTGCCATAAATAGAAGGTAGCTATAGAAATAAAGACAGTGGAAGCGGTTGTCACATTCCGGGGAGAGAATGCCTGCTCAAGGACAGAGCAGAGAGTTGCTCCTCTTTGTTAAGTAGGGGCATTGGCAAGTGTTAGGTGTTAAAAAATAACACACTGGAACTAAGCTGAGACTTCCACGTGGACATCACCTAAAAGGTTGAAAGCGTCTGTCCTACATGTGACCCAGAGTGCTTTAACGTCCCTTTGTGCCATATGCCACCAAAATCGCATCCGTGGGATAACTTGCCCCTTGGCTTTCTCCGGTACTCTGTCTCAGCTTTCAGTGCTGCTCCCTGCAGCCTGCTGACTTGCAGAATAAACATCTCTTGCTGCTCTCAGAACCTACCCTTCTTGCCTTTCCTAAGTGTGGTCTTCTCTTGAGTGATCTGTTCCCACTGTCCCCTTAGACCCCCCCCCCCTGCCTTCTGCCCCTGTCATCAGGTCTGAGCCGGGGGCTCTGAGCTCAGCTGGATCCCCCATCACTGGACTGGTTAATGGCTCCCAGTTTGGACCAGGAAACCATGTGACTTCCTTCCTCCCCCACCTTCCTCTACTTTCTCCCCTCCTCTCTCTCCCTCTGAACTGCCATTATTTATATAGGTGCTTAAAATTAAACAACTAAAAAAAAAAAAAAAATTCACTTTGCTCTAAAAGGCCTAAAAGGACCCGAGCCAGAAGAAAAACAGAAACAGCACAATGTAGAGTCACGGGAGAGAAAAATATGGAGACCTACAGATCTCTACTGTGCTGTGTGGCCACAGGCAAGTAAGTTGCTTAACTTCTCTGGATCTGTTTCCTCCTCTGTAAAATGAATGTTATTTTGAATAGTACTTCACAAAATTATGCATATGAGAAAATATGGCCAAGGCTTCTAGCACGATGACTGCTACATAATAGGTACCCAATGAATGTTAGTTTCTTCTTCCCTTTCTGGAATCCGAAAGGTTTGGGCCACATATCTTCGAAAGGAAGGCAGATTCCTGCATGGCCACCCCTTCAAGCTTGGAGGAGGAAAAATAACAGCTCTGTTTGGGAGTCCAGAGCTTTAATCCTCCGCTCCCTCCTGCATGATTTCCAGAGATTCAAGGTAGGGGAGCGAGCCCAAGGCGGCAGCTAAACAAACATAGCAGGGGGTTTTGGAAACAGAACCCCAGCCTTCCTTGCTGGAGCTCCCTGCATTGCTTCCATTCCCCATAGTTCCAGGAACTGAGTGCTGATATCTGGTACCAGATGAAACGCCGTGATGCCTTTTCCTTCTGGTCAGCCGGCCTTCCCCCCAGAGTTGAAAGGAGAGGAAAATGACTGGTAATTCATTTAGGCTTCACTCCTTCTCTCCCGAACAGATCACGTTTCTATAAATAACTCTGGGAAGCTGCTGCACACAGTAACAGCAGTCATACATATATTTGCACTTCCAGAGACCTCTCTTTAGCTGCCACAGTGGAGGCTCTTGGGGGAATATACACCTGGCCTGAAGCAGGGTTCCACCACACTAGCTGTGTGACCTCATCTGGGCTCGCTTTTCATGCCCAGTTGCCCATCTGTAAAATGGGAGGAAAAATAGCAATCTGGGAGATGTTCCAACCGCAAGATGGGATAACATCTTAAACACTGAGATTATAGGGAGGGTTAAGTATTTACTGGTCTCCCCTTTTCACCTTTGGCAAAGAATGGGGTATGTTTTTAGGTGGTAAAGAAGTTATCTGATCAAAATTTACGTTGTGACCACTTGTCTGCTGTCATCTTGAGAATGAGCAAAAATGGAGGTTGAGATGATACTTAACCTATTTTCTAGTTTTGCAAATTTTGCTCTCCTTAGCCAAAATATTTCCTACTATGTCTTTTCTCCCCTAGACCACTGCAGTAGTGTCCTCACTGGCCTCCCTGCCCCCTTCCCCATCTTTCCCTTTCCTCTATCCTCACACTGCCCCAGGGTGATCCCTCCAAAGCCCAGATCCCTATCATGGGGACCCTGCGGTGACCCTCTACTTGTTCCCGGCTCAGGGTCTGACTCAGCGTGGCACTATAGCCAAAGCTCTTCTTCCCTGGGGCTCTCTGCTCACTCTGTTTACTTTTGTCCTCCCGCCAGGGAGCTCTGGCCACAGTAAACTAACACAGTTCTTGAGGGGACACGGGGCATTCCCGATGCCAAATACAGGGCCCGTGGTGAACATCTGGCATTATTGGGAGCAGAGGCTTCTGAACATAACAAAACCGCATTAATTTATAGTGAGGACAGTGGAAGGGCTTTCTGATTTGGAGTGATATGGGAAGAAATGAACCTTGTTTGCCCTTCAAAACCAATTCAGTTCAGCAAAGTATTATTAAAGATTTACATCGTGCCAGGACTCATGGAGAAAAGAAAGCAGTCGGCCCACCTGTTGGTTGTTGGAGAGACAGACACATGCCTGAACAGTCCTGCCCCGGAACAAGCATCCATTAGGGGAGCAAGGAGGCTGGCGTGTCAGGGTATGTGGGGCTCCAGAAGTGTAATGCAAACTGGGAGCCTCAGGGGACTCTCCTGGAGAAAGAGGATGACTCCCGCCCAAGGAGCCCAGGCAAATTTACACGCTCAGGTTCTGCCCAGAAGTGAGCTTTACTTTTAGGATCTGCAGGTCTGCTATAGACTAAATGGTGTCCCCTCCGGAAGTCATCTGTTGAAGCCCTAATGCCCCCTGTGACTGTGTTGGAGATAGATCCTTTAAGGA
Source organism: Panthera tigris (assembly GCF_018350195.1). Taxonomy (NCBI): domain Eukaryota; kingdom Metazoa; phylum Chordata; class Mammalia; order Carnivora; family Felidae; genus Panthera; species Panthera tigris. The sequence goes on from NC_056669.1 coordinate 52,922,426, forward strand.
AGTGAGGAAGGCCATCTGAGGTCAAAAGGGTGGAGGAAACCTGAAGGAAACCAGGATCCTTATGAAAGGGACATATGTCCCTTATGGAAGGGACAGCAGCACTCGTGCTCACTGCCGCGTGACACAGCAAGAAGGTGGCCGTGTGCAGGTCAGGAAGAGAGTTCTCACCAGAAACCAAACCCTGTAGGAACCTTGATCTTGGGCTTTCCAGACTCCAGAACAATGAAAAGGAAATGTCTGTTGTTTAAGGCACCCACGCTGTGGCAGTCAGTCATGGCAGCCCGCGCAGATGAGGAGGTGTTAGGAGGAGCCTGGATGGTCAGACTTTGCATGGCAGTTATTTGTATGCAACCAAATGCTCCCAGCCTAAATGTGGGGCTTTGAAGCATTATATTTCTTCAAACATTCATTCATTCATTCAGCAGACATTCCCAGGTGTGCATTCTGTGTGGGGTCCTGTGCTAGAGAGTTCTCAGCATACATCATCCATACCCTCCACGTGTGACCAGGTGCCTGGGGGACAGGGAGAGGGAACAGCAGGCAGGGTCTGCTGCAGGAGGCACTGGTGGAAGACACACTCTCTTCCTCTCTTCAAGGACAGAGTTAGTGTGAGGGGCCCTTTTCTACCCCCCACCCCCAATCCCCTCTCATGGAGCAGCCTCTCCAGAAGACTCGATTTCCCCAGAGTTTCAGATGGGAATGGAGTGAGCAGTGTGGACTGAGGGCAGGTGTGCGGCCCTGTACTCCAGAAGGAGTACTCATTTCAGAGCTCCTTGAGAGGGGAGAAGGCGGCGGGGCCAGCCTCAGGAACCAAGGAAGGACTGTGTAATAGAAGACCGAATCCCATTACCGCGTCCTTGCAGGGAGCCAGGTGCTGTGCTAAGTGCCCCGTCTTTCCCACCCGGTGAATCCGTGTGATTGGTGGGCTCAAGAGCAGAGGAGTTAAGAACGTGGGTTTGAATTTTGGCTCCACCACGACCAGCTGAGACCTTTAGCAAATGATTTAACTTCTGAGTTTCCCTTCTGCCCCATGTATAAAATAGGGATGATAATAATACCTCCTTCATAAGTGTTGTTAGACTTCAGTGTGAAATAAAGTATGTGAGGTATGCAGCAAAGAACGAGACTATTATGAAGTCTTAAATGGACACGGCTATCATTGTTATCCTTATTCTGGTTATTGTGTTACCAAACCAAGCCTCAGAAAGGGATGTTGACTTGGCCAAGGTCACACAGATAGTAAGGGGCATTTTCTACCCCAGGTGTGCCTGGCTTCTCAACCCAACTTCCTCTCAGCCCCGCAGGCCACCTTTTCTCCTTCAGCAGCCATCGTCCCCCCTTCTTGATAACCTCCAGGAAGCCAAAGTTCTCAGAGAGCCTCCCCAGCCGATGAGAGATCCCCCCCCCCGACCCCTGCCCCACATCGAAGAGGAGGCTGTGTGCACATCATGGTGGTGGTCCCCAACCCCTGGCCAGAGTCCTCCTGAATGGAAACAGCTGAGTTGCGCTCCAGTGCTTAGCTCTTTTAAGATGCCCCTATTGGGCCCCTGCATGGGTGACAAGATGATGCATGAGGTCTGGCTAAGCAGCTTATTTGTCTGAGCTGGTAAAGGCCTTTGTCCTGAGTTGGGTTAATGGTAAGGGGCAGCGGCCCTTTAAAGCCTGGACAATGGACAGGCTTCTCAGGTCACCGAATCACTCAGCAAATGGCCTGAGCCCCTCCACTCCACGCTAACCCTGCTCTTCATCTAGCAATGTGCCACTCCCCTCCTGGCTAGGAGGGACATTTGTGTATAAAGGGAGAGAAAGACTCAAAGAGCATTAGAGAGACAAAGGACTTCAGAGGAGTGACCAGAGAGGACAAGGGATAATTCCTGCCTCACTGCCTCTACCCTGTGCTGACCCTGCACTGTGCTTTCCTGCTTTGCTCTTGTCCCTCCCCAGATGCATGGTACCCACAGTGACCAGTGACAGTGATTTCCTGATGCACCTTTCACTACCAAAACCTAACGCTGCAGATGCCAGTTCAGACTTCTGAAGTTGGCAGTCAGGCCCCACTGGAGTGTGCCCCTCCGACTCCGTCTTGAACCTCTCTGATGCCTCCCCAGGCCCCCCACTCCAGTGAGACACATCATTGACCTGCTTCAACCTAACCAGCCTTCTCTTACCAGTTTTCTACATTTGATTCTCCATAAGATCTTAATGAAAAAAACACTCAAATATTAAACATTTTTCTCAAAGTCATGGAAACCACCAATTTAAGTCAGCATTCCTTATACGAAGAGTCGTCGAGCTAGATTTGAGGCCAGGCCTTCTGATTCTGAATCCCGACTTGCTCTCAATGGATGTACTCATTTGTTCTTACTACAAAGATTTCTTGACCACCTACTGTGTGCCAAGCACTGAGGTGGGGCCAGGAGTACTAATGTGAATCCCGCCCTCAAGGAGGGGCCAAACATAGGGGCGCCTGGGTGGCTCAATTGGTTGAGTGTCTAACTCTTGATTTAGGCTCACATCATGATCTCACGGTTCATGAGTCCAAGTCCTGTGTGAGTGCAGAGACTGCTTGAGATTCTCTCACTCCCTTTCTCTCTGGCCTTCTCTCTCTCTCTCTCAATCAATCAATCAATCAATAAACAAACAAACTTCACAAAAAAAAAGGAGGGGCTTAACATTAACATCCAGTCCAGTCACTGAAGGTTCCACAATGCAAACGTGAAAAGTCCCTAGTGGCTTTGGCACCTAGATGGCCATTGGTGACCATGGTAAGGCCATTTTCAGGGTGTGGGGACTAAACTGGGAGGATGGATAGGAGGTGAGAGGGCAGAAATAGCTTGGATAACTGAGTCTAAGATATTGGACTTGGCATCACAGATTGCTAATCATAACAGGAAAAGGCTCTTTATGGTGGGGAGATCAGGAATGGTCATCTGTGTGACCACTTAGTGGTCAGTGATATGAAGCAAGAAGAGGTACATTCCATTGCATGTGAGATGTGCTTGCCCAGAATGTTAACCGAGTGCTATGAGAAAACAATCAAGATGCATCCAGCACGTAGGACAGTCTGTGGGGCAGCTGGCCTGGACTTTTCAAAAAGGTCAATGTCATGGCAAAAAGGAATCGGGAGTGCTGGAGGGGGTGCTGATGTCTATAGCCATCTTTCAAATGGTCAGGAAAACTTTTATAGAGAAAGATCATGAAACAAAGCAATGTGGCAGCATATTAACAATTAACAGATGTAGCTGAAGAGTATATAGATGTTTTGGAGTCTATTCTTTCAACTTTTCTGTAGGCTCGCAAATTTTCAAAATAAAAAGCGAGGGAGATTTTGCTTGGGTTGGAGAGAGATTGGACAAAGCAGCTGAGTTTTTGGAAAGGTTTCATGGGATGGGTGAGGTGTGGGCACTTTCTGTAGCAAGACCCCACCTTCACCCCCACCTTGGGAGCTCGGAACACAGAAACCCTCTGAACCCTTATAGAGAATTGATAGTTGAGCAGTTGTGATAAAACAGGCCCTTCCTGGGCGTGGAGGGGACTTGTCCAGGCGCTGGAGCTGGTAATGGGAACCACATTGGCAGAAGTGTGTGGAGCCCCACCCCAGAAATAGCCCTTCTGTGTTGAGGCAGGACAACTGGAACGAATTATGTGTATTCATACTTGTTAAACTGCCTTGGCACCAGAAGTGATCCCTGTAACCGGAGCTTTACAACGGTACAGCCATAGTTAAAGTTGGGCCAGCCTTGCCCCCGCACCCTCTCTGTCAGAGGTTTATAGTGAAAGCATAAAGCAATTCAGCATGAGCTGAAACATGAAAAACTCCTCCAGACTGTAAAGGCAAACTTTTCTGTTTAAAGTTTTCTAGAGGGACAGCATTTTAGAACAAAACCTTTTCCATCTCCTGCTTTTCCAGCCCTGGCCAGAATCCCAAAAACCCCCACCCCCTAGCCCCACTCCTCTCCCCATCTCGAACCAAGACCACAATCCTATCAAACACAGAAGCTGCTGCATTCCGTGGTTAGAAGGGTTGTATTGTGGCCGGAGAGTCATGCTTTCTCAGTCTGAGCCCTAAAACTGTGTGGCCTTGGGCAAGTTGGTTTCAGTCTCTGGGCTTCAGCCCCTTGCTAGTTTATAGACAATATTTATTAGAGTCGCTCAGCCCGTACAGGTGTGTGGCATTGAGTGCATGGAGACTGGACACACAATGGCACTGGTAAGCATTGTCTTATTGATCATATCTGAATGTGGCAAATACATAGAGATCTGTAGAGATTAGTTGTCTTTTTTGATCATGAAGAAAAGCTTATCCAAAGTGACTCTGTTTTTTAGCTAAAAGGTCAGTGAAGTCCGGTTCTTAATGGAAGAGAAATTACATGGAAAGACACAGGGAAAGAATTTGATTTTGTCCTCTTGTTAAGAATTTGGGGGGGCTTCTAGATGGCTCAGTTGGTTAAGTGTCTGACTCTTGATTTCGGTTTAGATCATGATCTCGTGGTTTGTGAGATCGAGCCCCGTGTCAGGCTCTACACTGACAGTGTGGAGCCTGCTTGGGATTCTTTGATTCATTCTCTCTCTCTCTCTCCCTCTTTTTCTCTCTCTCTCTCCCCCGCAGTCCCCCCCCCCCAATTTGTACACACACTCTCTCAAAATAAGTAAATAAACTTAAAAAAAAATAATTTGGGACACCTGAGTGGCTCACTCTGTTAAGTGTCCCAACTTCTGCTCAGGTCGTGATCTCATGGTTCGTGGGTTTGAGCCCCGCGTCAGGCCCAGTGCTGACAGCTCAGAGCCTGGAGCCTGCTTCAGATTCTGTCTCCTTCTCTTTCTGCCCCTCAACTGCTCCCACTCGCTCTCGCTCTCTCTCTCTCAACAATAAAATAAATTTAAAAAAAAAAAAAAAAGAACTTTTGGTAAAAGGGGGTTTGACTTTGAAGTCAAATAGTCCCAGGTTAAAAATCCAGCCTCTGCCACTTACTGGCAATGTGCCCCAGGCAGGTTAATAATCCATTTTGAGCCTCGGTCACTTCATCTGTTATATAGGGTATAACAATGCCAGCATAGGGTGAGTGAGGAACCAACACACCTCCTGAAAAGCTCTTCGCTCAGCACCTACCAACTAATAAGCATTTAATGAACAGAGCTATAGTTAATACTGACTTTGAGACGAGGAAGTGTCTTCATATCCAGACCTGTCTCTCAAATGTTCTTGGGCACCAGGAATCATAGCCCAAGGGCAGCCAGCTGACATCAAAAGCCCCGCCCCATAGACCTTCCAATAGATAATGAAAATGCACTGTGATTTCTGTCCTTGTGAAGCTCTTAGCCTAGCCCCTCAAGCTATTCGGGGTTTGATGGGCTAGGGGGACACTGAGGATGAGGAGAAGCTTTCGTTGCTATTTCAGAGTGAGGTAGCTCCTTCAGCTATGGCCAGCTGGTTTGTTTGGAGCCTAGTTACCCGGACATGAGAACCAGCAAAGGGGATAACCTTCACTCACCTGTTCCATCTGGCAAACCTGGCTAGGAATGGGGGCGGAAAGAGTAGACCAGAATCAGTTTCCTTGTGTTTTTCTGAGTCAGGATTAAGAACCCCAAACTGCTTCATGGAAGGTTCAGCCTTTTCATCTGAGTCACCACAGTGTCAACCAGTTTATCCCGCACAGGACGTCCCCACCAATCCCAGCTACGTCCCCACTGTGACTTTGGAAGATCACTTCACCCACTTGGCCCTCACTCTTCTTATCTCTAAAGGGAGAATACGACCACCTGCTCTACGGGCCTCTCCAGCCTGTCCTGTGGCTTCTGTGAGTTAACACACGTAAGAGTGTCGGCTGCACCAAAGAGGCTGGGAGGCAGCCCCCAGGAGCACACTCTCCAGCCAGGCAGGCACATCGTATGCACCAGCGCGCTAGGTGTTTTCCTGAAAAGCTACATGCAAACAGAGGATGTTATTACTAAAATACTTGGTAAATAGAGTATTTAGTAAACGGAAACACTGTAAGGATAGGAGAGAGAGAACACTAATATTTACTTACCATCTGTTACCCTTAATTTATTCTGCTTTTGGCATCTAGATTCTTGACTGTGTATTTTGCATGTTCGGGTAGCACACCTGGATTGTCAAGACTTTCAAACAGGTCATCCGCAGTATCATTAAAGATCTAGGCATAGTTTCCTACCAGAAAAAAAAAATGATTTTCAAATATGCATTGAAAATCGCCATCCCTCTGGACAGGTGAGAATTTATGACAGGCAATTAAATGATGTGTATTTGCCCAATGTGTATTTCTCCTGTTAAAGTAGAGGAAGTAATATATAAAAGGGGGCAGATGAGGTTAGAAAGGGGCTGGACTTGTTTCCTGCTCGCTTGTAGGTTGGGTTAAACATTTCCAATCCCTTGGATCTGCATTCCTTGGGATAGCACTCTGCCGCTCACAGCCGCTCCCAACCCCTCACCCTATACCAGGTTCCTTTCCTTTTCTGTGTCACTGCTTTCAAGAGTCAAGGTCCTTCAAAACGTGCCTCTTCCAAGACTGAAAAATTGCCTAAAGTCTGGGGAGTGAGGTCACCCTCTTCCTCTGGGGCCTCCTGCCCCGGCTCGGAGGCTGTCACCTGTGGACTGGGAACAGCTGCGTGTTTGTTGTCTGAAAGGTGCACGCCTGTAAGCGTCCTTAGCTAGGACTCCTTCTCTGGGGCTGGCAGCAGGTGCACATTTCCGGGTTGGGAAGAAAGAGTCTATCCCAAAGACCCTCACGGGATCTCGTGCCAGCTCCTGGGGAGTTTCATCAGGTTTACAAGTCTGGTCAGCGCTCCTGCTGCACCTTCAGCCCTGCGGGGACTCTCTCGGAAAGACGCCCCGTGTGGAGGAAGGGGCACAGGCTTCGGAGGGAACATGAACCAGCCTCGGATGGCCACTTCTCCAGTGTGCAGCCACATGGCTTTGAACCACCTATCCCCCCACTCTGAGTCTGATTTTTGTCCTTTGCAAAATAAGGATAATAATTCTCATCTCAGGGGTGGGGGGCAGTTGGCAACTGAGTTAGGTAGTACTTGTGAAAAGATGCAGGGGGGTCCTGGTGCATGGTAAACACAAGAACAAGTCAGTCCTCTCACCCAGCGGCTGCTAGAGGACCCACTCTGGTGCACTGCCCACAGAGTGTGCTTGTGAACAGGCAAGGTATCCGAGAGGGGGAGCAGATCACAGTCGGCACTAGAGGAGGCCAGCCAGCTGGTACTCCGGGGCTGTTCTCAGGGTGACTCACGCCGTGCTTCTCCACGTGTAAAAGACCTCATCACTCCGAGTCTCTCCACTGCTCAGGAATGGCAAGAACTACTTCTCAGGATTGTCACAGGATCCAATGATATCACGTGTATGAGAGCATCAGGCACAGTGGCTGGCGCCTGGCAGATGCTCAGAAAATGCTGAATTCTGTAAAAAAAGAGATTTTGTTAAAGACAGGCCAGGAATGCGGTCTGTGATCCCTGCCTGCCCCCGAGACAGCTGTGTGAGGTGACATGAGTCAGGGCAGCTCAGGCTGCAGGGAGAGCCTCCTCCAGATTGTACAACACATTGGGGGGGTACCAGGAGCCAAGTGGCCGAGCTCCCCTGTCTGTCTTGCCCCAGCACCTGCTTCTGGTGGGTCCCAGCTAGCATCCTGCCAGGGCTTTGCCCTCCTGCCTCCCAGCCCTGAAGCCAGGCTGCTTTCAAGTCAACAGCCTTCTGTTGGGCACGCCTGGTTTTACTTGTGCTTTCTGCAGGCCCGTCAGTCTACCTGCGCAGGCCCACCTGCCAGCCCCCCATTTGTCACCTTCTCTGCTCCTCCCACACACGTGGCCCCTTTCCCAGCTCTGCCCTTTTCTACAGGAGTGCCTTTGCTAGGTGCCTGTGAGTGCTTTCATGTCCCTTGGCATGTCCCTTAATTATTTCCTTTTCACAGGTGAGGCAACCGAGACTCAGAGCGATCAAGCAGTGTGCCCAAGGTCAGGCAGTTCGCAGGTGGCAAGCCCATAGTGGCTAGTGCGAGAGTTCGTGGTCTCTGCACCCACCCAGCAAGGACTCCCAGGAAGAGCGTCATGGTGCCATTGGTTCCAGGGGACACGCCTGCCGGGGCATTCAGAGTGCAGGATGTTTGTTCACTCATTCGCTTAACAAAGCGAGGCAATTTGTCAGGTTCTTTTTGTAGCTCTTAGGCAGAGGGGCTCAGGCAGAGACGGCTCTTGGCTTTAACAGAGAATGGCTTGAGGGTGCTATTTCTGGTAGGCCTGGGACCAGAGGGAGAAGAGAAAGCAGCTGTAGAGATTGGGTAAGTGCTTGGCTTGTCAGAAACATAATCCCCCCACACCTGTGCCCTGGAAACACGATCCAGGGCTCTGAGATGCACTTTCGTCTGTCACCAGGGTGTCCCCAGGGTGACCTGCCCAACCATATCCAAGCTGGTAGGGCTCAGGTTACAGAGCCCATTCTCAGGGCCCTTGAGTCCCAACAATGGCTGTTTGTCCTTTGGAACTGCCATCCCCCAGGAGGAATGTTAATGGGACCAAGAATGGAGGGGGGAAGGGGGGCAGACTGACCAGTCGGAGCCCACTCTCAGGTCAGCCTCTTGAGTGAGCTCATCCGTGCATGTCTGCTAGTCCCTCCAAGAGACTCTTAAACCAGCTCCAGGAAAGAGGGATTCATCCTCTGCTTTTCCTAGCTCAGACCACCACTCCTCTGCTTAATCTGGGACTTAGTCTACTCCTTGGCTGAGCTTGCAACTCAAGAAATATTCAAAAGCAGAAAATCTAAAAATGACTTGGACTTCCAATAATAGAAAGTTGGTAAATAGCATTATCTTCTGTCCATATGATGACGTTTTAAATAGCTGTTAAAATCATGTGTTCAAATAATATTTAAAGATAGGAGAGAAAACCCCTTATTGTATATGTTAAGTGGAAAGAAAGAGAAATAGAAAGCTGTCTATCTCAGTATGAGTACAGTGTGAACCTAATTTGATAAGTACATGTTTACATATGTATAAGAAAAGACTAGAAGGAAATAGAGCAGGGTACGTTAACAGCAATTATTATTGGGTTTTTCCCTTTGTACTTTTCTCCTGTATACATTTTTTAGTGAACACGCCCAAAATAAAATTAATTTCTTATGTTTATTTTTTTTTATTTTTGAGAGAGACAGAAAGAGAGACAGAGACAGAGCATGAGCAGGGGAGGGGCAGACAAATGGAGACACAGAATCCGAAGTAGGCTCCAGGCTTGGAGCTGGCAGCACACAGCCTGTCGCAGGGCTCAAACCCACGGACCGCGAGATCATGACCTGAACCAAAGTCAGACACTGAACCGACTGAGCCACCCAGGCGCCCCGAAAATTAATTTCTTTTTTTTTAATTTTTTTAATGTTTATTCATTTTTTAGAGACAGAGACAGAGCATGAGTGGGGAAGGGGCAGAGAGAGAGGGAGATACAGAATCTGAAGTGGGCTCCAGGCTCTGAGCTGTCAGCAGAGAGCTGGACGCGGGGCTTGAACTCACGAACTGCGAGATCATGACCTGAGCTGAAGTCGGACGCTCAACCAACTGAGCCACCCAGGCGCCCCAGCCCAAAAGTTAATTTCTTAAAGGTTAATTCATTTCACTCCCCATATACCTGACATTGTGCTGGGTGCTGGGGATAAGATTTAGAAGAACCTAGCCTCTGTTCTCCATGAGCTCATAGCCTAGCAGGGCATAAAAATACATGAGCAGATTTTTTTTTTTAATGGTATTTTCAACAACAACAGCAGCAACAGCAACAATTATACTGACATGTTTGTTAAGTGCTATGGAATGTTCTAAATGCTTTCTGTATATTTACGTTCAAACCTTACAGCTCAATGGGTAGGTGGTTATTAACCCATTTTACTGACAGCACAGGCTGCTTTGGGAACAGAATGAAGAGAGATTAATTCTGTCTTGGGGTGGGGAAGGGGGCGGTCAAGGAGGCTGCAGCCAGGAATCAGCACGCGTACTGATCCCTGCAGGATAAATGTAAGTTCTCCAAGCAGACTGAGCAGGGAAAGGTTTTCCATGTACAGAGAACACCATGAACAAAGACACCAAGGGATGAAAGAGCAAGACATCATTATGAAATGGCTAATACCACACTCCTTCCTCCCCAGCAAGAAGCTAGAAAGGTCTACAGGGCCACTTTGTGAAGGGCAGAGGAGACCGTGCTGAAAGTTTGAGCGTAATTCCGGTAGGCAGTAGCAAGCCATTGAGGAGCCTTGACCTGACCAGCTCTGCATTGGTGGAAGATCGTTCTGTCTTCTTAAATCCCGTGAAAAGCTCACTGGTCTGTGGAGAGAGAAGTGCTCCTCTGGAGACTGAATGTTGCAGGAAAATTCATCTCCGTTCCAGCTGAAGAAGCAGAGAAGGAGAAAGGAAACGGCAGGAGGCCATGGAAATGTGTGATTTCCTTTACCCTTATCTGCTTGTAGAAAGTCACTGCAGCCATGTGGAATCCAGCCCCAGGATGAGAGATGTATGTGCTCAGAAATGTGTTTACCACGTAGCCGGGAAAAGGTGTTATTGCCGGAAGAGACTTGAGAAATTCAAATGGACTTTTGGCTTTGAATGCGATTTCTGTGCTTAATTAGCTCAAAACACTTCTGTTCTTGCCCTAAAAACTAGGGAAAGTCTTGTGTGGCAATACTGTCAGTACTTCTAGTCCAGGCGTGGTTGGAGCTGTATTTATTACAGAAGTCCCCAAACCCCTCACCGTGGAGCTGACAAAGTCATAGAAAACCCAGGGTGACCCTCTGTGGATCCCTCTGCCGTGTCTTTCTTTAGCTAATACGGAGCTTACACGATGATGGTCCACTGTGCTTGTCCACAAGGGTTCTGCTTGTACCAAAGGAGACAATCGGAATGATGTAGGGAGTTCTGGGGACTGTCTCTTATTCTGACACTGCCCTTCCTATAAATACACCTTTTTTCAGTGAAGAAATGCTGAATAGATTGTGTTATTTTTGTTTTTGACGTTTTCTTTTTTTTACCTTTACTCTGAAAGGCAAAAGTCTGGGAACCGCTAAGCTTATGTCTTATTAACCTATACTTAATGCCAGATGAATCAGACATGGACTTGGCTCTTAAAGACAAATGATCATGCATAGTAACCCAAGGTAGGAAATGATGAGTTTTGTTTAGAAAAGGCTGGATGTTATCATGGGGAGATGGCAGAAGGCAGATGAGGAAGAACTTTTGTACTATTTTTGCCACTTGTAGATGAGTCCAAAATTACTTCAAAATAAAAAGTTAGGAAAAAAAAAGTCTTGCACCTAGGGTGAATGGTAAGGGGGTCACTTTTTATAGGTGATAAAAAGGAGTAAGCCAGGATTGTCATTTAAAGCTGCATGAGGGACGATCTTGAATGTCAGGCTGAAGAGTTCACACTTGACTCTGTAGCTAGTGTGGAGTCATGGAAGGTGTTTGATTAAGGGTAAAACATGGTGAGATTTCCTACCAGAAAGATCCTGGAGGTGGCTGAAATAGCCCACAGAGGGTGATCTTTAAAACTATCCCAAAGAGAGCTAGCTCTGCAGGATGTTGCTAGGTGCTGCTTGAAAGAGGGAGGGGTTCACAGACCAAAAAACTGGGAAATGTTAAGGTTAAAGAGATGTCTTTATGCGGGAGTTCTCAGAGGCATTTATTTAATTATGTGCACTGTGTGTCTCTAAAGAGAGGTGATACGGACTATTTGCCTAAACTCTTTTTTTAAGTTTGTTTATTTCGAGAGAGAGAATGCATATGCACAATCAGGGGAGGAACAAAGAGAGGGGGAGAGAGAGACTCTGTACTGTCAGCACGGAGCCCAATGTGGGGTTCAAACCCATGAACCATGAGATCATGACCTGAGCTGAAATCAGGAGTCCGATGCTTAACCAACTGAGCCCCCCCCCCACCCCCCACCCCACCCCACCCCCCGCCCACTGGTGTCCCTCCCGACACTTTTTGACCATAGTTCCATCCTTGGAACTTCTCATAGGACTTGTATTCAGGGGGAACAAAACAAAACAAAACAACAACAACAGAAACCCTTCAGGAAATACTGGCTAGCACTGGAAATGGAGGAGCAGGTGTTTGTAGTCCATTCCTTCCTTACCTCTAGATTCTGCAAACTGGAAGCCATGGCCTGGACATAACTCAGATCCCTTTGTGCTGGGGGAGCCAGTGTCTCTCCCTCCCCGCCCCGAACCACCCTTCCTTCCACAGCTGTCTGAGCCCAGGGTCACCACCCTTCCCAATGCCCAGAGGCTCTTCTGTGGGATTGTTGGCCACAAGAGAACAATAACATCACACATGCCTAAGACACATTTCCAACCCAATTTTTTTAAATTGCAGTAATGAGAAATAATTCAATGTTTTCATTAAGAAGGGGAGTATTTTCGAAGGACTCTTTAAATGTCATTTTCTAATCAAGGTCCTTAATTAACCTCTTTTTTGCAATTGAATGAAAATACGTGGTAGTTTTTCATCACCCTCCCCCTTCCAAATGAGCCCCACCTTGATTTTGGCCAGTGTGCATTAATGAGTTAATGTGGCTTCTCCTCCTTCCCCAGCTACCTTTTCATTCTGTTTGGTGGTTGTTAAGAGCACAGTGATCATTGCAAGGCTCAAGCTTTGGCCAGTTTCACTATAGTTCGTTAAACCCTCTGATCTTGTGACATCTACTAGCTTCTGCCAGTTGTTTGACCTTCAGTGGGTTATTTAACCTGTCTGAACATTGCTTTCCTATCTTCAGTATGAGAAGAGCAATTCGTACCTCCTACAGCTAGTGCAGGAAAGTGCTGGGCACGTGGTATATTTAGGCACTTGGTAAGTATTCTCTCTAATGGTCTCTTTCCAGTGATTAGCGTTGTCATACTCTGCACTTAAAACCTCTTAAAAAATACTTGTTGAGTGACCACAGGTACGTGCACACAGCTGCCACTAGTCTAATAAAGATTAACTGAGGAGCTAATTGCACCCTTTAAAGTCCTTATATAGTCTCTCTTTTGCCTTCCTTTCAATAAAGACACTTAACTTGGTGATAGTAATTAGCAGAGAACAACCCTGTTTGGTCGGTATTATTGCTCCCGTTTTATAAACTTGGAAAACGAGGCTCAGAGTGAAGCTATATTAAAATTCAGATCTCTCTAGTCCCTAAGTTCATGTCCATTAATATTGCACCAGAAATGATAGGATCCATTCCTTCTTTCACTCTTACAGTCCACTCAACAGTTATTGACATGTGCTGGGTGCCAGACATAAGACACATTCCAGTCCTCTGAGAACCCACCTTCTAGTTGAAGGAGATGAAACGTGCGCATGAAACTTACAAGGCAACCTGGTAACACCTCATTTATCCCTCACTGGGGAATGAGCTGTTATATTAAGTGAATTTTACAGATGGAATCACAGAGCTTTAACTCAAAGGGGCCTTGGAGATCTCATGGTGAAACCCCATTACTTTAAGAACTAATACTCAAGAAGAAATGCTCAAGGATCCTGGGTGACCTGCTCGAGGTGGCTTTGTTGAATTATTGTAGAACCAAAACTAGATCTCAGCTCTTCTGATTTCCAGCCTAGGACTTTCAAAATATGTAGCAATTTTCTTAAAATAGAATATGTATTTCTTTGGAATTTGCATCAGATGTAGGGTTGCCATCTTAGACCTTTCTGCATGCCTTGGGATCATCTTTATAATCAGCTTTATAACACAATGCTCGAAAGCAGCAGCTTGTTTGAACCCTCAGATGTGGCTATGGGATAGTCCCTAATGGGGTGATCCTAGATAGTTGCCATCACCCAATTCCATCATGTTGTTTTCAACCCTTAGGTGTATTTTTGTTTGTTTTTTTTTAATACACATACACACATGAAATTGAACAAACTATGAGAACTTCATGGCTAAACAGACTTTTATTTGATTCATTTTAGTGCAATTATTTTATTTCCCTAAGCCTTTATCTTCCCTGTAAAATGGGCACAGTACAATAACCTGTCTCATACAATTGTCGTATAAGAAGTGAAAGGTGCCTGAGCTAGATAGATGCTTAGCACCCTTCCTCCCTTTCCTTTTTCAAGTATTCAAGAAACTCTTAAAAGTTGCACACTTCTTCACTCACGAAGTGCATAGCAATAATGAAACAGAACTAAAATAAGTGTTGGCCATGAAACATAACCCCCTCCTGAGCGGTAAATCAAAAGTGCCTCTGCTCCAAAAAAACACATATAATATGTCTACTTTCTTCCTCCCAGGACGATAAAGAAGGCTTTAAAACAAAGCATAATTCATATCATCTCCAGATCTTGGGCCATAGCACCTCATGAAAACTATTAACACATCTCCCACCGCCTACTTTATGAACTCATATAAAAGCAGATCAGGTGAGTTCTCTCTAGGTAGTGGCTGAATCCCCCAAGCATGTGAAATTTGACCTGATGTGAAGCGATTGTTCCAAATTCACTCTGGGAACAGAGAAAGCCTCTGTGTGATATGCATAATCATAACAGCACTGCAGCATGGATTCCATGGACTTTAGTGTTGGAAGGGACCTTGGAAGTCCTCCAGTCTAACCCCTAAAACATAAAGAAACTGAGGCCTGGAGAAGGGCCAAGATTTCCCCCAGAGTCTGGGACGGATCCCAGGTGACATAGTTTCCTGAGGACCCTCCACTCATCATATGGCAAAACAAGGAGGGACAATAATCAAGGTCTTTCTGTGGATTTTGTTTGTGTCTTTCTCCTAGGGCTCTGTTTCCCCTTTTCAAAACAAGCATGGCAGACTCCAGATTCTAAGATTCTTTAGGCTTGTGAGAGATGAATAAATGAATACGTGAATGATCAGAGCCGGGATCCGAGTCCCTGCGTCATGACTGTAGCCCTGATTTGCCTTTTTGCAGACTCTTCCTTGCCTGCATCTCCTTAGTCCCCTTTCTTGACCTTTCTTTGCACCAGGTGAACTCGTCCTGAGGAGCCACCCTTTCACCATACGAGGCCTGCCCTTTCTGGAAACCATACTGCCCTGAGTGCTTGCCTAAGTGATGGGTATTCCTTAAATTCCCAAGAGTAACTCACACAGACAAAAGTAAAGTCTAATTCTCGGCGAATCTTTGCACTAAGAGACCAGTGGGCCAGTCTTGTATGCCTTTCCTTTCCCCAAGGAGGTGTTTTGAATTTGTGTCTGCACTTGGTAAACTGAAATAGTCAAATGTGAGGCCAGGAGTAGGAAAAGGGAAAGGGAAGTTCACACTGATTGAGGACGTGCCAGGAGCAACATGTTATCTCTTTTCAGAGGCAAGCATTCTTACTTTCATTCAACAAAAACTGAGGTCTGGGTGGGCTGAGTGAGACCCTCCACTCACATGTGGCACTGTGGATTCTGGGGTCTGCCCTCCATGCTACCTCCATGCCCTGCCCCCCCACCCCCACCCCAGAGCAAACTTCCTTGGCCTCCCAATGCTTCTGAGATTTAAACTTAACAAATCAGCAGCAGTGTTCTCTAGGTTTAGATGTTGCTAAATCTTATTGGCATTTAACGTGGTTGGGTGTTGGAGTGTATTTTTATGTCTTGCCCGGGGCTTGAATAAAAGTTACAAGCAGCACCAAAGACCAAACCAAGAAAGAAAATGTGGGCAGCCAGCCTTGTAACCTTACCTAATCTTTAATTATCCCTTAATTGAGGACCTATGGCATAGATATAGTAAGACTAATAATAATGTGTTGAGTTTATGCAGCATTTTAATTTCCCAAACTCCTTCACGTGTATTATAATAATAATTGCTGCCATCTACTGAGCCCCAGCTGGGTGCCAAGTACTGTGTGAAGCTCTTTCTTTATACGTGTTGTTTTGTTTCTCTCCTCAGTCCTTGGAGGGACTTACAAGAACTTATCGGTTTCATACAAATGAAGAAACCACATCTCCTTGGTCCAGAAGAGAGGCACTGGGCAGCCTTTCACCCTACATCGTGGGCAGAAGGCCTATCCCATGCTCAACACCAGCTTCCATCGTATGGGTGCTGCCGCCTATGACCAGGACTAACTCTGGCTGAATACTTTCTAGGTGTTTGGCAGCCTACCAAATGCTTTACAAGAGTCACCCTACTGAGTCTCCCGTAACCCAAGAGGGAGGTATTCCTATGATCATTGCCTTTTGTACGCAAGCAGCTAAAGCTTCAGAGGTTCTATTAAAGCTGCCTCAGGTCACGTAGCTAGGAAGGAGCGGAATTCACAGGCAGCCGAGGCTGGAATCCTGATCTGATTACAGAACCCACCCCCTTTACCATCCCGCACAGTGGCTTTCCCCCTTAGCAGCCTAGTGACCCTGGGCCAGTCGCTTAACTGCATACTTTGTGGTGGAACAATAACACCTACTTCCCTGGATGGATGTCAGGGTTAAGTAAGATGACAGCTTGCCAAAAACCAGTGGGTACGGGTACATGTCTTCTTTCTGTTTCTTCCTTCTTCAGGGGGTTAATGACCAGTAAATAATTACTGATTTATTTCTTCGATGCCTTGATGCAAATGTATTATCCACTATTCTGTTTTCTGCCGCTCGTCTTTTATATTTGACAACTGAGAAAAACAGTGTTTCAGGCTGTGTGTTTGAGAATCAGACAAACCCCTGGCCCCAGCTGACCACCTTCTCGCCATGCCCCATTTTAGGACGGTGGGTATTCTTTCTTTTTAATATGTATTGGTGCTGCTGTAAGGACTCAGAGGACTCAGAGCATGCCTTAAAAAAGTACTGGCTTCTGGAAAGACAGAGAGAGAGAGAGAAGGGAAGAAAAAGCCTTGCAAGCCACATGGGGAAATCATGAGCAGGGCACATCCCCACAACCTGTTTTGTCCTTTTCTTCGTGACTGGTGGGCAGAGAGAATCCATGTAGAGCTGGCACTTTTTGGCTGCTCAGAAAGTGCCCTAACCTCCCTAAAAGGGAGGGTTAACAGGCGGGGGGTGGGAGAGTTGCTGGCGGCCATCAGAATGATGAAGTGAAATTTCAAATTACATTAGATGTTTGCTTAAGGAACAACAGATGAGGCCCTGTGGATTCTCAAATCCTCTTGGCAACACTGCAAAATGAAAGCATAACCATTTGGAACCCTTCCCCTGGACCATATGAAGTCTGAGTCGAAAAGATGACCTTTTAACGATAGCTTCCTGCCTCTGAAGGGCTAGAGTGTGTCGAATTTTTCTTTGCTGAAGGCCTGGTTTTAATCATTGCCACAGTCAGAAGAAAGGACTCTTATCCACACTGTTCACTTTTTAAAATATCTGAGATGTTCTTTAAGTTTACAATCAAGACTTTTTTTGAATAAGGCTCCTGCCCTTTTCCTGGTGATCTGTAGAGTATAACCCCTGTCACCTTCAACAAGCATTCACTGAGAGCCTACTGTCTGTGGTCCAGACCGCTTCATGTAGGTGGGTGAATTTAATCTTGCCAAGTTATCCTAGCACTGAGGCTTTGCATTTTTCTTATTCTGTAGATGAGCAAACTGAGGTTCAGAGAGGTTAAGTCATTGTCAAGATCACACACAGGTAATGGATGAGTAACACTTAGCCCCGTGAAGAAGGAAGAAAAAGTGTTTCAGGCAGAGGGACCTGTCTGTGTGTGCAAAAACTAACTCCACATATTGTTCTTACTATATATTACAACTAACTCTGTAATTACAGGGGAAATGGAACTGTATTCAGTGGGCAATGGGGAACCACAGAAAATTTCTGGGAAAGACAATGGCAGAATCAGAGCTTTGGGAAGACTGATCTGTTAGCTTGTCTTTCTAAATTAATCACATTTAATAATCTTAACATTATTTCATCATATTATAACCGTGTAAGTTACCCAGAACCAGTGTGCCCACTGCACTGATAAGGAAAATGAGGCCTAGAAATGGCTTATAGGCTGTCCAAGGTCACAAGCATTAAATACTTCTAGAACTATTTTTCCCTGGGGAACACCAGCTCAGCAGGCCCTTCTCTAGTCTGCAGAAACCCACCCCTCTCTGTAAAGCTCTCGTGGCAAAGTTAAAATTACTCCTGGACAGAGGCACAGAGCTTCCCTGTCTATGTTGTCCAGTCTTTCTGTCCCCTGCCCTACCCCACCCCACCTTACCATTGCAATGGGTTCTGTTCTGTCTAGAACCTAAATTTAATTAGTCGTCAAAGAAACCTTTGCTGGTAAAATGGGTTCCTGGCTGCGTACCCTTTGTTTTCAATGTTCAGTGGCTAAAAAGGGCATATTTTGCAGGAACATAACAGAATGTGGGGGTGGTGAACTTTTGACACAGCAGAATAATTCCTTCAAGAGAAAAATCTACAACCACCTGAAGCTTGGCTCAGCTGTATCTATGCAGATCAGCCCCAGCCCCAGCAGGATATGATCAACCATTATATAGGGTCCCTTCTTTACCCCCTCCCCCAAGGGGCCCTGATCCTCAACCTAAGTCTTAACATTTCCATGATAAAGGCCACCATCTCCCTTTTCATCACTTACTCCCCAAGAATCATTTAAAGACCCAGGCAGCCCCATTGTGGGAGGATTTCCCTAGGACCCCTTCCCTGGCCCTCTCTCCCTCTCCTCTCTTCTGAACCTGCTGTTTCGTCCAAGGGAGAGATTAAATCAGCTGCAAGGAGATGTTTAATTAATCCTTCTCCCTCCCACCTCTAAAGTTGCCGGAGACTTCTTTTGACTTCGCCTTGGCGATGCCTAATCACTGTAATTTAGCAGATTCTGTAATTACCTGCCGCGCACGGAAGCAGTTTGATTTTGCTGTTTCTTTGTCCTGCCTATTTCAGCCTCAGCTGACAGCCTAGCGTACCCTCCGTGAGTGTCTGTAATGTCCCGGCAGAAAGGGGAGTGATCCGGATTTACAGGCAGGCCTTGGGGGTGGGGGAAGTGGGGCAGATTTCTGGGCAGATGGGGCCAGGGGTGTGGGGAGTAAGCAGTCTAAGGGTGAGCTTCTCTGCGTGGTGGCACAAGGCTGCAGGTGCTGTAGGTGTGCAACCAGGAGGGGTCTCGAGCTCCAGGCTCTGTTGTCATTTGCCTCCTGGGTGCTCTTTTCTTCATGCAAGTCGCGGATACAAAAATGTGGGAAGCGTGTAATATCATTGTATTGGAATCTTTGCCTCGGTAAAGGTAGCCCTTATCCCCATTTTGCAGATGAAGAAAGTGAGACCCAGACTTTCTAACTGGTTTGGAACCCAGCTGATATCACACCAAAATCTACTCCACCCAGTTCACGCCCACCCCTGGGTTCCTGTCACTGTGCTGGGTACATCTCTCATGTATTCTTATTTAAGACTTACAATAATTCGTTATGTAATTTTAGCCTAGATCTAATTATTTCCATTAATTATGAGGAAAACGGGATTCAAAACGTTAGGCAGTATGTAGGAAGTCACACAGCCAGCAAATGGGAGAGTTGGAATTTGAACCTACGAGGGTCTGATTCCAAAGCCCACACTAACTCCCACGCCTTCCTCCCTCCTTCATTATATAGTGAGTTCTCGTGTATTCTGAGATAGATTTCAAGGCTATGGAACCTATTCCGTCAACCTCCTTGCCGACCATTTGCACACGGTTCTAATTGTTTTACCTTTATCATACATACGTTTACGTATCCTAGTGGTTGAGAGCTGTTACATGGGGAATTAGTGGCAGAGTGGTGTTTTTCCTCCCAGGCTCAGAGTGGTGTTTTTCCTCCCAGAAAGCTTTCTGCTTCTTAAAGCCTAATGTTGCCCTCTTGAAACTTTCCAGCTAGGTGGGTGGGGTAGCCTCTGCAGAAGACGTCCTTTCTTCCTGGGCCTCCCAGTCTTCTCCCAGGAAACTGTTGCAAGGCACAAGTCTACAGCACAAGGGAGGGCTGGCTCTAGACAAAGAGCCAGAACACCCAGCAACTGCTCTGTTTGCATGGCTGCAGAGCAGGGAGATGGTCCTGGGGCCCCAGCCCTCTGCTTGCTGAGGCAGAATGGGGGTGCGTGGTGACGATGGTGATGGCTTCAGAGAAGGCAGTGGCCCCACCACAGGACCTCGTTTTCAGATGGCAGCAACGAGTGCGCGGGGGCGTATAGGTCTGGTGCGGTCCTGGTAGTGGCTTCAGGGATCCCAGCAAGACGCACCTAGAAGGACACAACACACCCTTCCGGGTGTCAGGAAGTCAGAAACGAAAACTCTGTCACTGAGGGTTGCTTTTTAAATCATGTGTGATAAAAAGAGAGAGGACAGGACTTTTTTTTCCTCTTTCCGGGATGGAAGAGAGAGAGCTGAGCCTGACTGAGTGCTAACTCTCTGATACATTCTTTGCTTTAATGGGGTTCCCGACTTGAAGGACATTGGTAGCAGAAATGGGCAGAAAACTTCACATACGGTCTTCTAAGTCTTAAAAATGCAGGGGCATCTGGGTGGCTCGGTCGGTTAAGCATCCGACTTCGGCTCAGGTCATGATCTCACAGTTCGTGGGTTTGAGCCTCACGTCAGGCTCCGTGCTGACAGCTTGGAGCCTGGAGCCCGCTTCTGATTCTGTGTCTCCCTCTCTGCCCCTCCCCCACTCACACACACACTCACACACACACTCACACTCTCTCTCTCTCTCTCTCTCTCTCTCTCTCTCTCTCTCTCTCTCAAAAATAAACATTAACAAGAAATTTTTTTAAAAAGAGCAGAGTCCTGAGGTGCCTGGGTGACTCAGTGGCTTATCCATCTGACTTGATTTTGGCTAAGGTCATGATCTCACAGTTCGTGAGTTTCAGCCCCATATAGGGCTCTGTACTAACAGCACGGAGCCTGCTTGGGATTCTCTCTCTCTCCCTTTCTCTGTGCCCCTCCCATGCTTTCTCTCTCTCTCTCCCTCCCTCTCTCTCTCTCTCTCTCTCTCTCTCTCTCTCTCTTAAAATAAATAAATAAACTTAAAATGCAAGCCCTTTGGCTTAACACAGGAGACAGTGTCAGTCATGTGTGTCTGGTCTAATGAGCCCTTGAGAGACACTGATACCTCCTACATTTTGGGTAAAAGCTTCTATAAGAAAAACCTCTGGGAGCCATATGATCCACCATTCAAAACCCATTCCTTCCCCCAAGATATCTCTTATTTTTTATCTGTGTAAATTTTTTCTTCATTTATATCATTTACTTTAAAATGGTCTAATGTTTCTTGACACCTGCCTAATTATCTTTAGAAGAGGGAACGGAGGAAGTGGTGTAGAGCCACCTACTTCCTTTACATTTTTGCTTGCTTTTTTCTGATATGAAAGTAATATATCATTGGCTCTTTGAGCATAAGCTGGAATAAATTCCTATGCGATCCCTGTAGACAAAGTGAATATATCAGTTAAAAAATGGCACACAGCAGCTAGCAAACTACTTTAACATTAAATCACTTCCTATGCTAGTAGCCACAATGCACACAAGCAAATAATTCATCAGAAACAAGCTCCAAGTGTACAGCAAAATAATCCATGTGAGAGAATTCCAACATCAGGCTTACACACAGACTAAAAGTAGCAAATGCTTCACTGAATATCAGTGTGCTGCAAACACAAAACATTTTTGAATGGTTTATAGGAAAAATATATTTTGGTGAATACCAATGCTCTATGACAAGCAGCAAAACTATACTGTATCATGAGGATTTTAATCTTGATCCCCCAAACCTAGAAAATCTCATCTGCAAAGCCAGGTAAATCAGCATTTCCAAAGCTTTCAAAAGCCTGTGTCCCTGATGGAGTCCAGATGATTCTCCTAATCACTAGTGTTCACCACATTAGATGGCAAGTTATCTCGATCTGTAAAATACCACCCTGTAGCTCTGTTTGCTCTGTCCTTTCTCAAACTATAACAATAACATCAAACCTAGTGTTAAAGCTATGCCTCTATGGCTTTTTTATTTTTTAAAGAAAAAACACTTTTGTTATTATTCTTTAAAGTTTATTTCTTTTGAGAGCGGGAGAGAGTGTGCATGTGCAATAGGGGAGGGACAGAGAGAGAAGGAGAGAGAGAACCCCAAGCAGGCTCCACACTGTCAGTGCAGAGCCCGACTTGGGGCTCGATCTCATAAACTGTGAGATCATGACCTGAGGTAAGATCCAGAGTCATACATTTAACTCACTGAGGCACCCAGGTGCCTCTGTTATTATTCTTAAATGAAAACAATATGTACAGAAAAAATTTAAAGTTAAATTTTAGCAAAATGTTTGTGTTAAGAAAAATAGCAGTTCCTTGCCCCAGCCCTTTCCTCTCCCAGGTTCCACTCTCCAGCAGACTACAGCTCTGATCTCTGATAGCTATTTTCCCTGCTATTTAACTTCATGTTTTTAAATATTGTGCACATACGGGTATTTTTTCATTTATCAATTTTAGCCATTATCTGTGGACTTCCTCCAATGGAAGAACTCCCATAACAGCTACTGTCTTGCTTTTCCTCTCCCCACAACCCTAAGATAATTTTTATAATAATTTTTTTGGTAAAATATGTAGTCATTGGCTATATAGTTATGATTATGTAAGAATATGGACTTTTTGGTTTGTGTTTATGTGTGTGTGTGTGGTTATTTGTTTTGTTTTGTTTTTTGTGTTTTGTTCCTAAGCCAGTAGTGCACTGCAACCATCCCTCCTCTCTTATACATGCCTTCAGTCTTTCTTGGAGTTGTTGATTGCCTTTCTTTTATTGCCTTATTTGAGAAATCACAAATCGATCAGTATGGCTAGGATGAGATCCTTAATATAAGGGATATAATGACATATGAGGCTATAAAAGGGACTGGATCTTAAGGAGACCTTAATGCTCAATTAAGGAACTTGGACTTTATCTTGAGAGAAATGAGGAGCCATGGAAAGGCTTTAGGCAAGGAAACAGCCTTCTGGAACATTCTCCGATGACAGTGTGAGAGAACCACATGGAAACAGTTTTTAAATTGACATGAAGTGTGTTTGAAAGCATCCACATTCTCATCATTTTTCCAACTAACTGGTGCCATCTTCACAAAACTCCCATATTTGGATAGGTGTTTGTCAAGTCACTGACAGATTCCAGCTCTCCCGAATTTTCCTTCCCCACCAGTATCAATATATTGTAAGGAAGGATAAAAGTCATCTCCCTCACTGCTCCCAATTGGAATTTCCTAAGATTAACTTGGAACTGTCCAGTCACAAAGTAGCCCAGGTTGAGGGAAACAAAATTATTCCTACCCCCTTCCCTCAATACTCACCTTTGTTTCTTTTAAGTAAAACCTCACTAAAATGCTGATGGACAGAATTTGTGAATGACCCATCACCAATGAATTAGAATTTATGCTACACCCAAAATGTAGCTCCTATGCTGAAATCACACATATCCTAATTGGTGCTTTTTTCTTTGTTTTGTTTTGTTTAGGGAGAGAGAGGGAAAGGCTGGCAGTTTTCAAGAGAAGAATGTAGAGGAAGAATAGATTTGGAAAGTTGCTTAATAAGAGTAGAAACGAGGGTTTGTATCAGTGGCAATAGGTGTGAAGTTATTTTCAAGTATGCAAAGTCACAGCTTTGCGATCTTAATGTGTACAGATAAATCTTGATGTTAACATTCGTAGAGAGGAAAACCGTGGTGTAATGGGGGACCAGGGCATGTTCAGATTTCTGAGAAGGCAACTTACCAACTGCCTCTATCATGTGCAAAGTGCTTGAATTTACTTGTCAACCTATTTCAATTTTACTAGTATGATTATAAATTGCTATTTATGTAAAATGAAGATGTTTTTACAAGATTTCTGCTTTTACTTACAGTTGGGAATTTTGGCTCATAAGCAACTCATCACCAGAAAATGCAGTGGTAGACAGGTATCTGTTAGGTCTAGATGTGATCGTCGTCATAATACCTATCATTGATTGGGCCCCTGCTATGTGCCAGACACTGTCCAAGCATTTTCACTAGCATCGCCTCCTTTGATTTTCACAAGTCTTATAAAATGTGATTGCTTGCCCTCGTTTTCCAGTGGAGAAAAGAAAGCGGGACTTGCCCAAAGGTGTACTATTAGTGAGTAGCAGAATCAGGATTTAAAGCCAAGTTAGTTAACTCAGACTCAGTTAAGATACTTTTGGCTGCAGTTAACAGAAAACACCAAGTATTAGGGACATATATTGTGTCACATAAAAGGAGGCTCAGTGGTAGGGTGACTGGATAGGTGGCTGCTCCAAAGCCCATAGTATCACCAAAGACTCGGGTTCTCTCCATGTTTCGGCTCCATCATTCTTAAGCTGGTTCCCCCCTTAGGCTGTAGGGTGGCTGTTAGTCACAATGCTGAGTCACACTGTTTTGTGTTCCCTTAATGAGCAAGAGAGACTGGGTTACCATTGTTGAGTATTAGAAACAAAAGAAGAATCTTTCCTGAAACACCCAGCAGACATCCTTCTCAAATTTCACTGGCCAGCACTTTGTCACGTGCTCATTTCTGAACCACTCATTGGCCCAAGAGATGGGATCACCCTTAGATCACTTCTCCAGACCGCATCGTTACTCCTCAGTGGGAAAAGGACACAGTGAAAGTCAAATGGCAAAGGTCTTTCCTAGATCAAGGACTCGCTGTATTATTTGCGGGACACGTTGCAAAAGGAAAATGCATGGCCCATTGTTCAAAACTTTTTAAGAATTTCAGGATGGTGATGGCACATCAAACCAAGTAGAAGGCCCTCTGAGTGCGGGGCCCTGTGTGACTGCGGTGGTCACTCATCTGTGGCCCTGACCCTAACCTGCTCCCTCTGCCCATGGCTTTTAATGGTTTACTGCTCTGTCTTCTACTGAGGAGCGGGGACCAGCCATTCTTGTTTGTCATTGCATCCTCTGTACCACCAACGCCTGGCCTATAATAGGTGTTCGAGGAATAAAAATGTTCAAGAAAGGAATTCTTGGCTGAGCTGATACCGGATTGAGGAACAAGCCATAGGATGCTGGAGACCGTGAGCACCACCAGCTCCATGCCAGGCATTATGCCGTGTCCTCTAAGTACCTTCTCCTCCCTCACTTCATTTTGACACCAATCCTGACCTGTTTCCACCTCCCCGGTGCTGCTGTTTGTCTTTTGTCCTTGAGGAACACTTCCTGATATCTGAAGTTTTAGGCCTTTAGGGCTATGATGCCTGCTGAGCTATAATCACACAGCTAACACATGTGACCAGGATTTCCACACCATAGCTTTCTTTCACTCCTAGTCCCTGTGATGCCACGCAAAGGATTTTCTTTTTGATGTTAAAACCTGCCTTGGGATAGGCCATGCAGAAAGGGGATTTGCTGCTGTGCCTGTCCGGTCAGCATTCCTTATCATCTAGGAATGGAGTTCCTCGTTTTGTCAGGAAGAGCTGACTCAGCGTATGTTGCATGCAGAGCATTGTGTGAACTCTGGGGATAAATGGAGATTTAAAGAAGTGGATAGATGGACCAGCCTCGTTGGAGACACTGGGCAAAGTGTCTCCAGGAAGACAGGAAGAGTTAAGTAATAAGAACTGTCATCATCGAGACGTCAGAAGGGCAGGCCTTAATTAATTGCCTTTTGAATGGTACAGACCACACTCCCTTTATTTTCTGCCTGCCTGCCTGCCTTTGCTCAAGTTGTCCCTGCATATTTTACACATGTTCTCTGGCATCAATTCTACCCATCCTTCGGGGCCTCCTGAGATTGTCTCCGAGGCCAGGCACAGAAACGTTCAGCAGAGTGCCTGCTACATGTTGGCATTGCTTTCTCCGAGGCGCCCTCCAACTTTTGTGAGAGAACGTGAGTCCCTTCCAGCTCCATCACACCCCAGATCCACCCTGAGAGCAGTAGTCCCCATGCTGCAGCCAGTTAGGATTCGTTGTCTCCAAGCCTGTCTCTTTCAGGAGACTCAGTGCTTTGCTGCCAGGGATGATATTCACACCTCTCCCTCCCTCACTCCATGCCTATCGTGTGGCATTGGACCCAGGAGGTGCCAGTAAGAGTAGGTTGACTGGACTGTATACCCTGAGGTCAGGGAAGGAGAGGGTCTGTGGGTTTGAGGGCCCCGAGGGAGTGCTCATGATCTCCAGAAAAAGTCAGACATCAGAAGTGAAATAGGCAGCGTGTGATCTCAGTCTCAGGACATGCCCAGGACGAGAATTGCCTTGAGCTGTCAACCAGACACCAGCCTCCTCAGGACCGACACCTCCCTCCTTGCCTTGGCCCTATGCCTTCCATTTCCAGCCTTCTCCATCAGTCCACGGGGAGAGCAGGATTGCCCTGGGAGTCTGTCTGCGACGCCCGACTGTGTGATTATAGCACTGCTATCCTACACAGATGGGCTCAGACAAGGCAAACATAGAGAGGCCAAGAGGGAGCGTCTGTAATTAGAGCTCAGACCTCAAGTGGGCGTGAAGGGGGCAGTCACATTCGATCTTCGTGGTAGCTTTTGACATTTAGAAATATTCCTAAATGTCACATTTGAGTTCTAGAGAGGGAGAGACTGAGATGTATATCCAAAGTTCCCTTGGGCGCAGTCCACTTGTTATTGGATGTGGCCACTGTGACACGATATCCCCTGCCTCGATCCAGCTCTAGGGAGCTGACCTATCTGCTGGTATCCAAGGATGTCCAGATAGGACGGACCTAAGCATCATCCACACTCTTCCACAGGCTTAAGGAATGCCAGAGCATAGATGGGGCCCAATGCATTATAAAAATTCCTGTATTCACAGGACTGGCTGTGCCCAGATTTACTGAATCCCTTTAACATACAGTGTCAATGGGGGGCACTGGGGAGAGGGGGGAAGGGCCAGCCTCTGGGGAAAGAGGGTAGAAAGAGCTTATAGAGTCAAGCCAGTCCTAGGTTTGAATCCACCACTTACAGGGAAGCCTCGGGCTAATCCCTTCACTTCTCTGAGCCTCAGTTTCCCCGTTTGTGAAATGAAAGTGACGGTTGTACAACCTCCCAGTGCCGTGACACAGATCAGACAGCATGTATGTCACACACCTGACACACAGGAGGCTCAGCAGTGGCTGAGGAGGGAGAACAGCTCAGCGCAAAGATATGTTCTCCCGGTGACCCGACGCAAGAAGGGTCTTGACAGCCGCAGCTTCAAGCATATTTTTTTCCATTTGGAATTCTTCTGCCTGATTTGCATGGGCAGTTAAGAGAATGGAGACATTAAAAGGGTTTTTGTAATATCTGGTTCGATGACTTCCTTTCTGGGGTGATGCCTAACGTGTATCAGATGGCTGCTTTTTGCCTAATTTCAGCCATTAGATTAGGGAGGGATGAGGTAGTTTGTCCTCAGGGAGAAAAAAGAAATCAATGTGAGTAAGCATGATTAGTAACAGCGTCCATGAGTAATGCGGCAGGAGGACGAGAACTTGACCAAGGCAGTGAGCTGTGGAGCCGTGACCCAGTGGACAGCTTTCCCTGCCTCCAGGCTCGACACTGCAGCTGCTCCCACATCCACACACAGGTCACGGTCTGCCACCTGGAAGTGGTGTTTTATCATTTCTTAATATCCACCCATCACTCCAGGACACTTTCTCATGAGGGAGAAATGGCCACTTCTGGTAGTAACAGAGCATTCTTTTTTCATTAGAGGGGATGTTTGTGATCATTTGCCTAAACTTTAGCTGGTGATGTCAAAGCATACGCGCCTACCACGTGGCCGGCATTGGACTGGGCTCAAGGGACACGGAGGTGGGGAAGTCACCTCAAAGGGGGGTGACATGTGCACGCATACACGCTAGTGTCCTGGGTGTGCAAGTGCAGGTCCCTTGTGATTTCAGGTGCATGGAGCCAAGGGAGGGCGTGGCCAGGTCTGTCTGAAGAGTAATGGAAGGGCTCTGATGTGGTGTTGCAGTCTCTGAGTTGACCTTCAGCCTCGTGACTGGGGAGGGGACTAGGAAAGGCGCTCTAGGCTGAGAAAGCAATGCAGTGGGTCAGACAGAACTCCCAGACATAAGGACAGAAACTCAACTCCAACTGGATTTTTCAAGGAAAGAGAATGTAGTGGGTGATATAACTGAAAAGTCCAGGGGATTATTCTTGATCAATGCAGCTAGATCCCAGGCATTCCAATAACGTCTCCAGGAATCTGTTTCCATCTCTTGACTTTGTTTCTCTTTGCTTTGGCCTCCTCCTTGGGCGGACATCCCCATCTGATGAAAGAAACCCATCCAGGCTTATATGCTACTAGCTTTGTAAACCAGGTAAAAGAGTGCCTCTCCCCACCCCCTTCCCCAACGACTCCAGCAGAATCCTGGGATTGACTCTGGTCTGACCATGGTCACGTGGCCCTGCCTGAATTAGACACCCTGGCCAGAGGTATGGGGGGGTACTCTCATTGGCCACCCTGAAGCCAATTCCATCCAAATTCATAGGCTGAGAGTAGGGATCCCCAAAACAAAGAGAGAATTGCTATTATTAGAAGAAATGCCAGGCAAGCGAGGGGAAAAAAAAGCCACACGGGTACATTAAAGAGGCGAAGGCATATGGTGGAAGGAAATAGGCTTGAGAAAGAGGAATTGTGCATGTCTTCCAGAAATGGAGGCTGAGTGGACAGCACTCGCCTGATTTTCTCTCCCATCCTTTAGGGTCTTTGTGGTACAGTTACCAGTAGAGCTAGTCTCTGACCGCACCTCATACTCAATCCCGACTGTGGTTCCTGGGCATTATAGAGCATGTAAATATAAGGGTGCTCTGGGTAATTACCATTATTATAAAAAACCCAGGTGAAAAATGTGCTTAGCATCCTGCAGTAAGGCTTCACTGGCCAACCTTCAGGGCTTCTGCTCAGGAAGCATGAGAGTTACCATGCAATGTGCTGGGTATTTTGCGTGACCTGCCCGGGCGGCAGAGTGGAGGGATTAAGGACACAGACTCTGCCAGACCACCTACGTTTGCATCCTGTCTCCAGGATGCAAGTCTGTCCTTGGGCAAGTTCCACAATGTCTTTTTCATACCTCAGTTTCACCATCTGTGAAACAGGAATAATAATAGTAACTACCTCGTGGGGTTATTATGAAGACTGAGTTAATACGTGTAAAGCACTTAGATTAGTGCCTGGCACATTGTATGCACTATGTACGTGTTAGCTACAGTATGTTCCTTACTGTTGTTATTATTATTATTATTATTATTCAACTTTACAGCAGCCCTATAAGATATGTCTGATTGTCCTTTCACAGATGGGAAGGTTGAACCTCAGATAGTCAAGCCTCCATATTTTCCCACCATTTGGTGCCCTTCTGTAGTATCAAGCATCCATCCATCCATCCATCCATCCATTCACTCGTTCATTCAGTAAATACAGGGTCTGCTTCACGTCAGCAGTGGGCCATTTGCTAGGGATCCACTGACTGAATTTTCTTGGTCCTATCAGAAATTCTGATCACCACCTTTACAGGTGTTTGATTTTAAAAAATGGGAAAACGATGAATGATTCATTAATGAATATAGCTTGTGTGAGAAAAAATACAGCTTGTGAGAAAACATATTCTAAAATATAGGGTCGTTGAGGGGTTTATCGATAGGATTCTAGGAGTGAAGAGTTTGACAATAACAAATATTTGCTGAGCAAATGAATCAGGCTCAACACTCTCCATTTCGTCCACTTCCACAGGAAGGAAATGAGGTCCAGAGAGGTGGGGGGGTGACTGGACCATGTGCCAGCAAGATCGTGGCAGGGCTGGAACTAGGACCCAGACCTGCCAACCACCCTGCCACCTTAAGATAATGGGCAGGGCACGAATCAAACTCACCTGGGTGCCTGGGTGGGCACCTTCCCTCCCCTGTGTCATTCAGGAGAATTTGATTTTCACTTCGATTTCATCAAGATAGTCCAGAAATCTGGCAAGTCACAGTAACTAACACAGAGCTAGCCCTTTGCAAATGTCCAACAGATGTTGGCTGGAAGTTGTGATTAAATACCTCTAAGTATCTTGAAGTATTATCCTGACTTCTGAGTTGCCCCTAAGAAATCCCAAATATGAGAGGTCCAAAGGAGAAAGAAAGGAACAAACTGGCCTTGGGAATCTGCTGTCTGCTGTGTGTGAGTTTGGTGGGTACTGTGGAAGGAGGGGGCAGGGCAGAAAACTAGAGTTTACAGGTCTAGATTTGAACCCTGGCTCTGCCATGGTGATCTTGGACTCCCAAGGGCTCCCCCTCTTACTACTTGTGTTATTCTGGATGAGTGTCCTAACTTGTCAGAGCCTCAGTTATCTCAGAGCTGGGAAGGGGATACTAATAAATACTTTACACGGCTGCTTTTAGGATAAAATAGAATCATGCATGAAAAGAACTTAGCACAGTCCCCAGCACATAATAATCTCTCAGGAAACAATGGGCATTGGGATTGTAGGCCTAGTCAATAAACATCTATATTAGACGTAGACTAAAGTGGTACGTGTTCTAGGCATTGAGAATACAAAGCCCACTGTCTAGTAGGAAATGCACTATTCTCTCATTCAGTTTTCACTCTGTGAGTAGGTATAACTTCTCTGTTTGATAGATGTTGTCAGAGAGGTTCAGTAACTTGTTTAGGTCACACAGCTAGTGAGTGGCAGAGCCAGGATTCACACCCATGTCAGCTGGACTCTGAAGTACTTTTCCTCTCCAGGACACTAAGGCAGTTCGGCGTTTCTATTTTATTTTTCCCAGAAAACAAAAGAAGCAACCAGGCAAAAGTTTACATCTTCCATTTCCTTATTTAAAAAAAAAGACGAGGAAAAGGTAGTATGACATTAGGGCGTGGGTAGGATTGCTGGGGGATGTGCCTCCAAATCCAGATTTGCTTCAGATTCATCCAGATGCCAGGCCTGGAGATCTACACCCCTTCAGCAGTGTCCTTGAGCCTCTGCATTTGCATCCAGTATCGTCAAGAGATGTGTTCCTTAGGAGGCCCTGGGCTGTATAAATTAGGCAGACCAGTGATCGCCTTGGTTATGAATATAACTGTTGGATTAAGGTTCTATGCTGGGTGCGTTATTTGTTTCTGCAAACCAGAGCTGGGCTGATTGGATTTCTCTTTCTTTTTTAACATAAGAAGATTCTGAAATTGGAAAAATAAAATATTCCACAGCCGAGAGAGAAGAATTAGCTTGGGGAATAAGCCCAGGTGGTGCCCACAGACTCTACACTTTTTGCATTGAAATAAAGTTAGTACTTTCCTCGCCCTTGCCGTAAGAACTTGCTCCAGAAGCTGTACGTGAGGCAAACAAAGGGGCAGGCGCTGGGGGTGAGTCATCTCTGAGAGGGCAATGACAAGGAGCACAGTGCTTCAGAAGGCATTCTCAAGTATGAGTAATAGGAATAATACCATTTACAGAGCACCTGCTGTGCTGGGTGGATGGCAGGGTGAAATGTGGAAAGTATGCCACGGTCACCAGGAAGGAGCCTGGGGGTTGAAGTCAGACTTGAACTCTGGTCTTGGCGTTGAGGAGCCATGGAGCATGAGCAAATTCTCTGAGCTTCAGTTTCCTCGTCTGTAAAATAGAGACGGTAATAGTTAGCATTTAGTGACTACCTGCTACGGGCCGGGCGTGCCTTAGCACTTTACATCAATCCTCCCAGCCACCCCATGAGAGTTACCTGCGTATTTGAAGTCCGGAAGGTGGGGCACAAGAAGAACCAGGTATCTTGTGCAAGGCCACGTAGGTAGGAAGTGGCAGGGCCAGGATTCAAACCCAGGCTGTCTGGCTCTAGAGCCCGCATGCCAAACACACTGCATTGGGCTCCTCTTACGCTTCAGAAGACTCTTGGGAAGAGAAAACAGGGGAAGTATGTTAAACGTGCTTAGCTCAGTATCTAGTAGCCCTGTAGGCCTTCACTACTTTGAGGCCGTCATTCGTACTATTATTTTTTGTACTATTTTTGAAAAAAAAATTGCAACTTTTTAATGTTTATTCATTTTGAGAGAGAGAGAGAGAGAGAGAGAGAGCGAGCATGAGCAGGGGAGGGGCAGCGAGAGAGGGAGACAGACTCTGAAGCAGTCCCAGGCTCCAAGCTGTCAGCACAGAGCCTGACACAGGGCTTGAATTCGTGAAATGCTGAGACCGTGACCTGAGCTGAAGTCAGACGTCCAACCAACTGAGCCACCCAGGCGCCCCTGGTACTATTATTACATTTCGGTGGCCTGGGGATCGGGCTGGACACTGTGCAGAGGACTTCAGGGGGACAAATTCCTTTTATCTGTTTCTATTATGTCTTGGTTTATGGACATTGATGGATGAAATACCTGCCTAAGATCTCCTGAGCTTGTATCAAAAGGAAAATCCACATGGGATCATGTCATAAATGATGAAAAGCATCTCTGCGATCTGTATAATTAGTTGGATGACTTTCTGCCTTTTCCCCTAGGCGGGGCCTCTTATGGCCTGAGGGAAAAGGTAAAGATCGCTTGGGCAGGGGCCACCTGCATCCTGTGACTTGCCGGGGTTGGTTGAGGTACAACGCATTTGCATGTAGTTTCTAGAGACTGCGGAGGGTACTGGGCTTGGAGGCTCTGTTTAGGGGCAGGCCACCTGGGCAAGGCACAAAACCTTGAAGAGCCTCAGTTTCCTCATGTATAAAAGGCTGGTAACACCTGCCTCTTAGGGTTGTTGCTACGGTGTTATCAAACATTAAAACATTTTGTGGTCCCCAAAACACCTCGTCCATACAGCTGTCGATATGATTGTTGTCTAGTCGTAACCAAAATACATTAGATGTGTGTGCAGTTAATCAATCTCCTGATACATACAATTTAAGGACTCCAGAATTTATTCTTTCTTGTTCTTCTGCCTCTAGGGGGCATCAAGAGCAGAGACCAGTGCTAGGATCCTGGCTTTTATCCTTTCCCTAGAGGGCAGGTTTCTTGTTTTGTTGTTTTGTTTTGGACTCAAGATGTCACGTTTAATAAAGTTGCCCCAAATGCTAGGGCCCGAGATACCCCATTACCCCATTGCTGAAAAAAATTTGAGAGAGTTCATAGACCAAGGCATAAGCAGATTTATGAGACTCAGAGGTTTTGTTTTGTTTTGTTTTTTTGGTCTGTAAAATTGCGAAATTAAGTCTTTTTGCCTATAAAATGTGGAAATTAACAGCCACCTTCCAATATTACTCTGGAGATAAAATAAGGAGTCTGCTCACTGTCATGTATTGATAAATATTTCTCTTCCCCCCAGCAACCTCTTGGTGCCCAGATATACAAAGATAGGGGCTTAATTTAGTTTCATTCAACACGTAGGGACAGATGAACTTAACAGCCTTTACAGGGAAGACAGCTGAAGGTATAGGAGAGACCAAGCAGAGATAAGATCTCTGTTCTTGAAGACTCTATAGCCTAAGGGGAATGTAATTAGACGTAATTCTATGAGAGTAAATTAATAGTTAACCTCAACTGAGTCTACTCGCCAATCACTCTGCTAAAGACTATAGGCACCATGTCCTTAAATCCCTGAAACGACACTAATCAGTACATGGTGCTCTGTTCCCCATTTTACAGATGAAGAAATCAAGGCTTTCTGGAAACCACAGAGCTACTAAGTGGTTGAGCCTGATTTCAAACTCAGTTCCATGGGACTTAGCACTTGGCTTCTTGGCCACCGTGTTGCTTGAATGGGATTCATGGCATGAAATTGAGATCCAAAAGAGATCGGTAGTGTGGCCAGTGTGTAAGTGGGGGTGGGGGGGTGGGATTTGAACCCAAAGCATCTTGAGCCTGAGCCTTGGCACTTGACCATGCCATAATGCTCTGTGAGTTCTAGCAGCCTCTTGCTTCCATCTAGCATGTCTGTATTTCTTACAAGAGAAAATAGTTTCTTCAAAATTACTGATGGATGTAAAAGTTCAGGGAGGCACATGAACAGGGTTAATGAGAATTCACCTGTCCATTTGGTGGTATTCTGCCCCCTGCCAGGCCATGCAGTGGGAGCGGGGGCTAGAATTAGGAAAACCACCTGCCCTGACCTTCAGTGCTGACATCAGTTTCAACAAAGCGAGCCATTCTCTGTGGGAGCCTTGAGCTCCATTGTCGTGATTTCCTTTTCATGGCATCTTCGACTGTTGATTAAAATATTTTTATCCACCTCAATGACACATCCACCTCTGTCTTTCCTGTACAGTTTGAAGAACATCAGGTCAAGTTTAAAGAGATCGGAGTACCCAAATTGTACCATGCCCCTTGAGAATCAGTGGCAGCACCTAGGTGAAAGATCCTGCCATGTACCCTGGAGAGAGGAGTCATCTGCTCCTAGCCTCACAGCCCCTGACATGTTAAGATAAGACCCCTGCCAGAGCTTAGAGCATAGCAGGAGAGACAGACGTGCAAACAAAATATGATAACTCTGAGCTCTGAGGGCTATAAGAGCCCAGAAGAGGTGCCTTGAGCCCACACTGGGGGTGAAGGTGGTGGTCAGAGAAGGCTTCCTGGAGAAAGTAACTCTGCATCTGAGTTAACCAGGTGAAGGAACCAAGAAAGCCATCCGTGCCTAAGAAAACAGCATGTGCAAAGCCATGCATAGGAGACAAGCAGGGAGCAGTTGCATGAGTGGTTTATAATTAGCCCGTTAACCTCAGTACCTTTTTGAAGAGGGGAGTGGAAAGCTGTGGGTGCTGCCCTGGAGTGGCAGGTTCAGGCCAGATGGTGAGGGGTCTTGTCCTGTGGGCAGTGGGGAGCCACGGAAGCTTTATCATGAGGGACTGACAAGATTGTTTTCTTTGAGGAAGCTCACTCCTGCTAACGGATGGCAAATGCATTGAAGGTGGGAGAGCCTGTGGGGTGGGACACCAGTGTTGGCGATGGTTCCGGGCTCGGTGTCCACTTATAAGACCCGAGCTGGGGTAGTGACAGCGGGAGTGGTGAGGACCTGGTAAAAGAGGGAGGAGGCAGTGGTGATTCCCCGAGGTCTGCTTTGGTGGACTGGGGGGGCAGCTCTGGCAGCAGCTGGTGGTGGTGAGATCAGGAGCTTAGGAGAGGGGGGTAGGATTGGGGGCTCAGAAGCAGGGAGGCATTAGATTTAGCTCTGTATGTATTTTGTTTGAGCCACAGAGGTTTGACGTGCAGGGAAGAGGTTGAGATTCTTTAAGCTACTGCTTTACCGGGGTGCCTGGGTGGCTCAGTCGGTTGAGTGTCCGACTTTGGCTTGGGTCATGATCTCATGGTTCATGGGTTCCAGCCCTGTGTCGGGCTCTGTGCCGACAGCTCAGAGCCTGGAGCCTGCTTCGCATTCTGTGTCTCCCTCTCTCTCTGCCCCTCCCCTGCTCATGCTCTGTGTCTCTCTCTCAAAATAAATAACAACATTTTTAAAAATTTGCTGCTTTATTAACAGGGAGCTCACTCTTTGGGAAGGCGGCCCATTGCAGAGCTTGGCAGGAAGAAGGGTTCCCTTAAGTTGACTGCTGGTGGCTCCAAGTAACTTCTGGCCTTTGTCCTGATTCTTTCTCCTAAAGCCCCACGGAGTACGTTTTCTCCTTCTCCCACCCTTTAGCTGTTTGGAGGCAGCAGTAGCATTCTACACATCCTCTTCTTTTCAGGAAGTCCCCTGAAAGGGGCACGGAAGCCACAAGGAATCAGACCATCAAAGTCTGCAAGGAGCCTCAGGAGATCATCTATAAAAGACAGACAAATTGAGGCCCAGAGAGAGGAAGGGACTTGCTCAAAGTCACAGAGTGAGTTAATGGCAAACCTGGGAACAGTTCTTTAACCTAGGGCTCTCCATAACATCACGTAATTATGTGTTTAATTTCCTAGCTGCGGATTGTGCGGCTTAAGTGACAAAACTTGGACAGCTTATCATAAGGCATCTGGTGTGTTTCCCCAGGGCTCTTAGACACACACCCTTTCTTTAAGCCCTTTCCCCTAACCCGTCTCCTTTTCAGGCCAACAGCATCGGTCCGTTGTCTACACGCACAGGAACACAGTTTCTAAACTCATCACCATTCAAGGAAGCCAGGGAAAACATTACCTCCAGAGACCTCTGGGGAGGATCAGTCTCTGTAACACTGCGATGACCCACAATCCAGGCATCCCTCCTCTGGACCCACGCCAGCTAATCAGTAGCGTGACCATCACCTCCTTCTTTCCTAGTGCTTTACCTCTAGGATTACAACCTACTGCATCTCCATGAGCTTCTCATCTGCTCCAACACACACAGACTCCTGTTGAACTGAATTCCACCCCCGCGTGCATCCACTCGCTCCTATCTTACCTATAAAATATGGTTTCTTATTGATTTGGGACTTGCCCTAACAGCTTGTGGGTCAGACCATTTTTGAAAAGGGTAAGAAGGTGACGGTAGAAGGACGGAAAACTTACCTGACGACCAGAAAGCTTTCCCAGGACAAGTTCTGCCCTGAGGTGGACACAGCTTTAAGTTGGGGGAAAGCCATCCACCCAGAAAAAAAAATCTCCCCTGTGGCTGCAGGTGGCCTTTTCCAACCAGCCTGTTCCAATGCTATAGGCAGGGCCTTTCATCCCTCTCTGTGTGGCTGCTTTCAAGCACAAGGCCTATGGAGAGTGACCGTTGCAAAAGGAATGGAAAGCAGGGAAGCAAGAAGAGAGGGTGGGAGGAGAGAAGCACTCTGTTTCTCTTTCTTCCATCTCCCTGCCTTCTCTGGTGCCTAATCACACAGCACAGTCCAATATACAGCTTGCTGTGCACATCTATTGTAAGTAGCTGTTCACTAACAAAGGCCCCAGGCTCATCTGCCAAGAATAATACAGTCTTGATTTTAGAAAGAGACGGGACTCCCACCACTGCCTCCTCCTGTTTGTCAGTTGGGGAAACCGGAGTTCAGACAGGCGAAGTGCCTTGCCCGAGGTCACAGAGCAATTGGTGGCCGACAGGGACAAGGACGAGAATGAAGTTTGGGCCAGTGTAAGTTGGGAGATAGTTTTTCCAGGTTCGATGGTGGCCCAGCCAAGCTGTTCATACACACTTAGAAAGATGGGTTTCATGCGTCTGTAAATTACCATGACCCTGGAAATAGAGAGCAATGTTGATGATACCTCTGTCTGACAGACACACTGACTCTCCTCAGCTGTCTAGCCAAGGGCAGCTGGGTGCCCCTCACCCCCACGCACACTCTAGGAGAACTTTCATTGCTGGATGAGGAATCCCTCATTACAGTTATGTCCATTTATGTAAAATGTACATAAAATGTACATTTTAATGAAGCCTGGAGATTCTGGTTCACTCCTGTAACTACTCTGACATGTGGTCTTAAAAGGCCAGAAGTTGGGGTGAGCCCCCTAAGTATCCTCAATGCTGCCTTCCGACTCCAGGCTCCCAGGTGCACCCCCAGCCGGACCCCCAGCCCTCACAGGTGGGCTCTAGCCTCTCCCTCTGCTCCCTTTCACCATATCTCTGCTCTGCATGCCCAGGCCCCCCCACCATCCTTGCTGCCTTGAGGAGCCTGTGTCTCTCAGCCTGCGGGCCTTTGCTCATGCCAGGGCCCCTGGCTCGAATTCCCCGACCCTCCACTTTATACACCTCCACCCTGTCTCTCCTTACATGCCCAGTTCTTGTTCTTTCTAGAAGCTTCCCCAGACCACTCTACCACCGAACTGCAGTGTCCGTGCCTGAGATGCTGCCCTGCAGAGGATGGGGGGAGGCCATCACCACATCCCTCTCCTCTGGTCTCCCAGTGCCCTGTCGTGCTAACACCTAGCCACACCTCTGTGGAAGCCGTGGGGCAAGGGAGCCCAGGTGCTGCAGGCCTGTGTCGGAGAAGGGCAGAGAGTAGTCTCAGGTGGGAAGGGAGCAGGCAGACAAAGAATAACGTCTTGTAGTGGCTGTTTACCCATGCTCGCTAGCGAGGACTACACTGAGTGCTGACTGCACTACATGCCCCTCAGGGTCACTGGGTCGCCTGCCCTGCACGCGCCAGCTTTCCTGGCCCCTCCCACCAAATGCCAGCTGTGCTCCCCGGTCATCATCACAACCCGAAAACACTCCCTCCCAGACACTGCCGGTGGAAAACCACTGCCACCCACGGTGAGGCTTGTGCTCCAGTCCTATTCTGTCTCCACATCACCACATCTCAACACAAAGCACTTTATTTGTTTAAGTTTATTTATTTATTTTGAGAGAGAGACAGAGTGCCAGCAGGGGAGGGGCAGAGAGAGAGGGAGAGACAGAGAATCCCAAGCAGGCTCTGCACTGTCAGCGACAGAGCCCGATGCAGGGCTCGAACTCACGAGACGTGAGATCACGACCTGAGCCGAAGTCAGACGCTTCACCGACTGAGCCACCCAGGCGCCCCTCAACACAAAGCGCTTTAATAGTCTGAGTGTCCACTCAAAGTTCTGCCCTGACCGCATGAATGAGGAGCATAAACGGCCCCCTGGTGACCTCAGGGTACCCTTTTCTACCCCCCATCAAGAAAACTGGAAGGGGAACCCTGGGAAAGCTCCTGTCCTCTGTCTCCGCTTCCGTGGACCCTCCCTGCCATGAGTCCATCTGGGGTTCAGGCCAAGTACCATTTCGAATCACTGCACATTGGCCATGACATAGAAAGAGCAGCACAGCAGTGAAAGTGAACGGAAAGCATCCGTTCGGGGAGGGAACGAACGAGCGAAGAAACATGGCAAAAAATTCAGCCACTAGCCTTGTGCTCAAACCGGTCGTTTCATCTGGGGCCTCACAGTCCGTGTTCCTTCTGGGCTAAGGTAATGATCATACTGGTGATCTCTGTCTCTAACCCTTACATAGGACCCTGTAGCTTGCAAGGTGCTTTCATATGCCTTTGACAAGTGAAGAAACTAAAATGCAGGCTAAATAGATTGTCTGAGATTATACAGCTTGAAGGAGGCAGAGCTGAGCCTGGAAGTCAGGCCATCAGATCCCGGCTGCCGACTGTGGTGACAAAGAGCTTTCTGGCCTCTCTAAATTGGTCGTGCAGGCCAAGGTTCATTAGCTGAGCTCTCAGCACGGCTACATCACCGTCCCGAGTTAGTGGTGCTCGATGGCATTTTAATGGGACCCAAATAACTCTTCCTGATGGCATTCGCAGGCAGCTGGAGTTTTTGTGTTTTATGGTAATTAAATACCGTCATCTTTCACGTCTGACAATCTTTAGGACCCGATGAACGAGCGCAGTGCACGCCAGGTCGTCGTTAATTCTGGAGCAAGGAGACCTCGGGGCTCCTGACGGCAGGAGCGTGGGCACCGGGCCCGGCACCCTTTCGCAGAGCCACTGCTGGCCTTAGCTCACAGGGCTGTTGACACGTTCGAATTCCTTGCCTAAGCCAAAGGCCTGGAAGTTCATGCCTTTTTCTCATGAGGGTGCTCTTATGAAAGAATAATGACCCACTCAGCTGGAGCCTCTGGCAGGCAGGCAGGCATCCGGCAGTCACCCAGGGCCTTGCTTGTGGTTTCACCCCGCCTGGCTCAAGCCTCCACCTGGCCACTGGACACCTTCCTCAAACACTAGGGAGCACGGCGCTCCCTTGCTTAAAGCCCACTGGGGCGCCCTGTCACCCTCCCAGTGAAGGCCGAGTTCTTTCATGTGGCACCTGTAGGCATTCGCCATCTGGGCCTGCCTTCGGGGTCTCCTCCCTGCCTGTGGCCGCCGCCCCTCCCAGCCATCACACTGCTTATCCAAGTGCTCCAGGGGGCCTCACTGCGTCTCTCTCAGGCCCCTGAACCCCTCACGTGTGCCCGTTAGACACAGGTCACACGTCATTTCTCCTGAAGCCTCCTCCCCCAGCCCCAGCGGTCCGTCTGGCAGCTGCCTCTGTGCTCCATGGAGCTCCAGCGGCAATGTGGTGAAGGCCAACGAGAATCCTGGGAGCCGCCGCTTGAGGAGGGGCTCACTGTGTGACAGGCATTGACTGACGTAAGCTCTTTACCCGAGTCAACTCACTTCATATATGTACAGGAGAGTGTTTCACGGCATGGGCCCTGGAGCCAGACTGCCCGGTTCAAATGGTGGCTGCGCCACTCAGGGGTTTTGTAATCTTAGGCAAACTGCTTACTCAGCCTTTCTGTGCCTTAGTTTCCTCCTCTACAAAATGGGGAGTAATAACAGTACCTTCTTTACAGGGGCATCGGAAGGATTAAATAAGTCAAACACAGGCCCAGTCGCGTAGCAAGTACTCAATAAATACTAACTGCTGCAGTTTTGTCACGATTGCCATTTTGTGTAGTATCTGAGTGTCTGTGAGCAGCTCAAAGTCAGGGGCCATATGTGTTTCATCTCTGGATCTCCGTGGATTCAGTCTGTGGTAGCCCTTCTTCCTTCTCTTCCTCTTCCTTTTATTACTGTTACTATTATAGACTCATTTTACAGATGAGGAGTTAGAGGCTCAGAGAAGTTAAGTGACTTGCCCTCACTCATGCTTGTCAGAGACGGAGCCCAGGCGGAGCCTGCATCTGGAAGACGCCTGACCTCTGTTCTTACACGTTTCTTCAGCAAGCATGTAGACACCAGCTCTTTGCCAAGGCCGGGGCTTATCTTCATCTTAAAACCCTCCGGTCTCTGCACAACAGAGGGCTCTTTAGTGTTGCTGATTGACTTGAACCTGAAGTGCCCTCTGCTTAGGGCAAGGGGTACCTTAGCGTGCACCTGAACCCAGGACAGAGCATCACCTTGATTCGTTCTGACATGCTTATCTGGTGCAGAAAGGGGCCCTTGGAAGTCATGGAGACCCCACTCATCTGACTTTGCTTTGAGGGTCAGGCTGCAGCCATTCTAATCACTTCTGATCTGCATGTCGAGCCACAGGTACCCTCCTTAGACCAGGGCTCCTGGAAGCCAGTGGGTGGTCCAGAATAGACTCCAGCTGCAACAAAGGCGTACCACATGTCTATCAGATATGTTCTTGCCCTTTTTCTCTCAAGGTTTTTTGCCTTGGAACCCCTGTTGTAAATGCTGGACCGTGATTATCACGGGGATGAGTCAGCACTTTACAATTTATTCATTCAGCGTGCCTTTATGGTAACCGTGGAATTAATAGTTACCATTTCTTTTCATTACTGTATTCCAGGCACTATGCTAAGCACCTTACGTACATTATCTCTTTTACTTCTCGTAATCACCCTATAAGGTGGCTAGTATCTCCAGTTAATGATAAGAAAACTGAAGCTCCAGAGAAATCAAGTAACTTGATCCACGTCGAAGAGCTTATAAGTAGCAAAGCCAAAACTTGAACCCAGGGCTGTTTGACATCAAAGCGTAGTCTCCTCCTATTACCTACTATTTGGAAGAGCACTCTGAAGAAGCCTCATGATGTCTCAGTTCAGGGAGATGCTCCTGGAGGCGTCAATGTTCAGGATTTTTGTGGTATATAAAGTGGGAAGAAAAAAAAAAAGCGTCTGAGGTGTTGGAGGGAACCAGCAACTGCAAATATATCCGAGAACTTGTAGGAAGCAAAAATACTGCCTGGAAAACCAGGCTTGCAAAACTCAGATAAGCAAGTGGCCTTTACTAACAGAGGTGTGCAGTATAACAGTAAAAATGACTCATATCTGGGCTTGATTCAGAGATATACTTGGAGGCTGTATCTGTGAAAAGAGGGTGTAAATTGGAATTTACAGCT
The DNA here is from genome assembly GCF_018350195.1 of Panthera tigris. Taxonomy (NCBI): domain Eukaryota; kingdom Metazoa; phylum Chordata; class Mammalia; order Carnivora; family Felidae; genus Panthera; species Panthera tigris. Next base: position 52,963,900 of record NC_056669.1, read on the forward strand.
CAGCTTTGCAAATGTACCAACGCTTCCTCCCAGGTAGCAGGAGAGAAGCCATTGCTTGCGTGAGCAAGAAGTCCACCTAGCTAATTTGCTGTTGTCTCCCCCACATTCCGTAAATATTGACTGGAGCTATGGAGAGGAGTGGCACGTGGTCCCTTCCCTGTGGGAGTAGCGGAAGCCCAAGGACTTGGCACTGGAGCAAGGGCCGTTTCTTTTCATCCTCCAGAAAGTGGTGACGTAGGAATGCGTGCACCCTTTCACGGACCAAGGACGAGGGAGGTAAAGTGAGTTACTGGAGGCCACCCAGCCAGTTTGTAGAAACCAGCAGGGAGTCAGGCCTCTCTTGGGCCATCTCTATCTCATCCACCATTGCATTCCCAGCACGCAGTGTACAGGACCTGGCACAGAATAGGCACCCAGTAAACGTTGAATGAACGAACTGGTTCTAAGTTTCTCTGTCTAGATGGGAGTGTATATGAGAGAGGGGGAAGGGGAGAAAAGAAGGACCCTCTCTGCCTGCCCTCTATCCTCCCTCCTGGCCTTAGGAGCAGAAAGGAGACTCCATTCAGACCAGAGGAGACAATGGCTCCTTAGGAAGGTCATGTCTCTTTTGGGGGTTGTGAGTGATCTTCCACTGATAAGTCCCAAAACACAGATCTTCTCCCTTGGGAACCTGGGAAAACTCAAAGTCCCCTTTCCTGGTGGTCTCAGAATGGAAGGGATGAGGGAAGGAAAACAAAGAGCCCAGCTGATGCACCTGGAACTCTGGCTCCAGGTAAGTCAGTAAAGGGCCACATAGGCCCACGGTCTAGACAGCCCAGGGTGATCTGCTATGATTTTTGGCACACAAATGTCCTCCACACTAGGTTTATGCTCTTGGATAGACTGCCCAAGCCACTCATGAGAGCCGTTTTACTAAATAAGCCTATACTGAGCACCTGGTTGGTTGTAGGGCCTGTGATCACCAGCACAGAGGGGACAGGGATTTTTATACCTACCAGGAGAGGCAAGATGGGGACATAAGTATCCCAACTGTAAGGGAGAAGGAAAAGCTGCATGGTCCAGGTTACCTGCTGTTAGCATTCAATCAAGGAAAAAAGAACTTTGGGGAGGGCAGATCAAGGAAGACTTTCTGGAGGAGGTGGAAATTGAGCTGAGCTTCAAAAAACAGAGAGGATTTGGACCAGGATATTCCTTATCCTCATAGGAGAATTTCCTTCTAGAAGTTAGGTTTTTAGATATATGACTAGTGGTCTTATACATTAAAATCTCATTGTTTCAGGACTCTTGGCAGTGCTTCTAAAGCCTTATCAAGCCAGAGCTTGGCATCCTGACTTAGTCACAAAGAAGATGTCTGTAGGCATGCAGACCAGCCTGTTCTGACCCAGCCCTCATATGCTTGCTGTCTGAACTGAGGGGTTTTATTCTGCCTATGGCCATGGACTGAGATAGTTGGGCTGGTGTCTGTTATATGCAAAGGCACTGTGGTTGGTAGACAGAATTCAGGCTTTGGATTAATAAGGACCCATTTAGTGTGACGCCTGGATGGCCCAATTGGTTGATTGTCTGACTCTTGCTTTCAGCTGGGGGCATGATCCCAAGGTCGTGGGATCAAGCCCTGTGTTAGTCTCTGTACTGAGTGTGGAGCATGCTTGAGGTTCTCTCGCTCTCTCCCTCTGCCCCTCTTCCTCAGTTGTGCTGTCTCTAAAATTAAAAGTGGCGGGGGGGGGGGGCACCTGGGTGGCTCAGTCGGGTGAGCATCCAACTTCAGCTCAGGTCATGAGCTCATAGTTCGTGAGTTCAAGCCCCACATCAGGCTCACTGCTGTCAGTGCGGAACCCACTTGGGATCTTCTGTCCCCCTCTCTTCTGCCCCTTGCTTGCTCACGCTCTCTCTCAAAAAGAAATAAATCTTTAAAAGATTTTAAAAAAAAAAGTAAAACAAAATAAAATAAAGGACCCCTTAGTTTTGCAAACCTCAGCTTCCTTGTCCTTAAAATGGGAATGATAATAATACTGCCCTCTAGGGGTTGTTGTGGGCATTAGATAAGTTAAGGCTGTAAAAGTACACAGTTAAGTGCTAGTGGCAGCAACTATCAATATCCGTTAGGTAAAAATGCCACAAGGAGGTTGACTCCTGCTGGGAGGCCTGGAGCAAGGGCTAGGTCACCCTTCTCTGCTGGCCTCCTGATAAGCCTCAGACATAGTGGTCCAATCCCTCTCACCACTTCGGAGCCGTGAGGACTGCAGCCAGCAGCCTGAAAGGCCAAGGGTAGGGGGGACACTCGGCCAACCCAGGAGGGTGCTTCTGCTGCTGGCTTCTGTCTCAGGCTCCAAACGTCTCCATTAAAGTGATGCCTGAGGACGGCTGGACAAAGCAAATGACCCTGCTATTCTCGCCTTCTCCCTGGTGCAAGGCTGTCTGCTCTCTGCCTGTTTTGCTTCCCATGCTTAATGCCTCCCATTAAGGGGGATTCCTGCTAGCACCGCATGGCACATCTTCAGAGGGTACGAGGCACATTCCTGGGGACCGTCCTCATCAGAAACGAGGTTTTAGCCACTAGACTGCCGCAGCAGACCTCTTGGCCTCTGGGGGAAAGGTGTGGCAGGAGTCAAGGGTAGAGGGAGGAAGATGATGAAAGGTAGGGTTGGATTCTGCAGGGTGGGTGGGTCACACTCTGAAGGGCTTGCCAGACCCTGTGTGGGCTTTATCTTGAAATCTATTTTTCATCTATAAATCTGGTGATGATAATACTTATTGTTCTGAGTAGTTGAAAGGAGTAAATAAAAGATGTATCATAATTCCCTTGTCTGTAAAGTGAGGATAAAAATAGTACCTGCTCTTTAGTGGGTCATGAGGATCAGCTGAGTTTAAACATGGAGAGGGCTCAGAATAGTGCCTGGCACACAGTAAGTGCTCAGTAACTGTTAATGATGGTTTTTAATAACCCCCAGGTGGTTTTTAATTCAGCTCATTCCCTTTACTCAAAATTCATCCCTCCCCCAGGCTATCACTGACCACTTAGCCTAAAATTTCACCACAGCCCTCACATACCCAGGCCACAGGCCCTTTCCTGGCTTTCTGTGTTCTCAGATTTATCACCACCTTAGTAAACTACATGTTTTCCTTACCTTGTTTGTTTCATTTTCTGTGTACCATTGTATACTTTCTCAACTTTTAGCATCCATTGGAATCAACTGGAGACTTGGTGAAATCAGATTGCTGGGGCCCACCCAAGGGCTCATGATGCAATAAGCCTGGGCCAGGGATCCAGAATTTTCTCTTCTAACAAATTCCCAGGTGATATCGAAGGGACTGGTCCTGCACCACACTTGCAAAACACCACCCACTAAGTATTAAAGAAACTGTGTGAAGTGGGTGACGTCAGAGGCTACTTTTTTTTTTTCTAATCTTGTTTATTGTCTCTTTTCGAATTTAAGCTCCAAGGGGACAGGGATTTTGTCTGTTTTGTTGATGTGCCCCTAGCACCGAAAATAGTAGGTACTCAGTAAGTACCGTCTCCCCACCGTATGGACACGCATGGTCCGCCGCGCCCGTCGCCGCCCGGCCACTCCCGCGTGGGCCTCGGGACCAGGCCCGGCCGTGGCGGTGGCCCGGCACCCCGCTGACCGCGCATGTTTGTGCCCTAGATCACCCGGGCGGCCTGCAGAACCACCCGCGGCTCCGGACGCCGCCGCCGCCGCTCTCGCACGCGCACACGCCCAACCAGCACCACGCGGCCTCCATCAACTCCCTGAACCGGGGCAACTTCACTCCGAGGAGCAACCCCAGCCCGGCCCCCACGGACCACTCGCTCTCCGGAGAGCCCCCAGCCGGCGGCGCCCAGGAGCCGGCCCACGCCCAGGACAACTGGCTGCTCAACAGCAACATCCCCCTGGAGACCAGGTGCGGGGGAGGGGCGGGGCCGAGCAGCGGGGGTGGGCGGAGGGGCCCTTCCGTGTGCCCCCACGGCCGTGGTCCGGGAGGCTGGGGTCCAGCAGCAGCTCCGAGAGGCGGCTCTCTGGCCACCCTCGAGAAGGGGAGCCAGGCGGCGGGATGGGCGTGGGGCAGGAAGAGCGGGCGCTTGGGAATCGGGCAGCCGCAAGGTCCAGGGCTGGCCTGCCGCTGACAAAGGTATGAGCCCCTGCTTGCCCTTTTTCCTTGTCTACGCGGTGGGGGTGCTGCTCGCTGGAGGAGGCCGTTGTAAAAGGAGATGAGAGCTGAGTGTGTCACGGGGAGGCAGAGGGTAGGCTCCTGACCAGTGTTAAATTGGGATCCACATCTCCGCCTTTCCCTACTGTGATTTGGTCACCTTGTGCCTGGCCTGGGACCTGCCTGGCCTGTGGTGGGTGCTCAGGGAAGGCTCCCTGTCCTTTCTCCTCTCCTTCCCTCCCACGGACTTCTCACCGTTCTCCAAGCCCTATAATCCCTAACATTGAGACACCATCAACTTTTGGTTACAAGACCTTTCATATTTGAAATGTGATGTAATCCTCACAACTTTACCAAGGCCTTGTTGTGATTTGTGATCCCGTTTGGGAGTTTTGGAAGCTGAGAATCAGACTCGGTGACTAGTTCAGGTCACATAGACGGTGGATGTGTGTCTAAGATGTGAACCCAGGATGCCTGACTCAGTGCGCAATGCTATTTCCCTACACCACAGCCACCTTCTCCTGGTCTCCCCTGGCCTGGACCTCTCCACCTCTGCATCCTTCCAGTCTTGCAGAATGCTCCCTTCCCTCCAGGGACTTCAGTCAGCATCAGTTCTGTAGCTGCCCTCCTTCCCTCTGGTTAGTCACTATTTTACCAAAATGAAAATGAGGGGTTTTTTTGTTTTGTTTTGTTTTGTTTTAAGATTATACAGGCATACAAACTCACTGGAGAAAATGCAGAAAGATATAAAGACAAAAATTAGATTTACCCATAATCCGGAAGAAAAGCAAAAATAAAGTTAAAAACAGAGAGACAAACTATTAAGAGACTCTTAAATACAGAGGATAAACTGAGGGTGGCTGGTGGGGTGTTGAGTGGGGGGATGGGCTAAATGGGTGATGGGCATTAAGGAGGGCACTTGTTGGGATGAACACTGGGTGTTGTATGTAAGTGATGAATCGCTGGATTCTACTCCTGAAATCTTTACCACCGTATATGTTAACTAAATTGAATTTAAATAAAAAAATAATTAAAAAAAAGATTTACCCATAATTCTTACCCCTCTGTTGACTTTGGGGGACATAGCCTTTCCCTACTTTCTCTAGAGATGAAGTGTCCCAGTCTAGCACAATTAGAACCTCTTCATCTTCTACCCTAAGTAGTGGGGAAACATAGATTTTATTTTCTCAAACTCCTGTTCTTTATCTGCGAAGAGGACAAAAGTCATCCCACACTTAAAGAGGTGAAATTAATTTACACACGGAACATGTACCCATCTGACTCTATCTGGCATTATGACATCTGCACGTTGAGCTTGTGGGATCCAGTGAAAGAAAATCAACATCCTTTTGTGCCCTTTTACTCCTGTAGAATCGCTTTTCCAAAAGCAAATCTCTTAGAGATACAGCCCAGCTCACCCCACCCCCAGTCTCTTAATTAATATTGTTTTTGTTGACCTCCTCTAAAATCATGTGTGAGTTTTCCTGACATGCCTCCTTGGCTCTCATCAGTGACAGAGCTGGATGATCATATGCCATCCCACCCAGGGTAGCTTAATCAGATCCCCATTAGTTCCCGTGGGCTTATTGAATGACTGCACGTGGCTGAAAGAAGTCAGCAAATAATCGATGGTTCTGATTCTCTGCATGGAACACAGTAGCCACTCCCTCTGGTTGGATGTTCATTTTTATCCCTTAGTATCAAAGTAGGTGGTTCTCTGGGTTTTTCAAGGGAAAGGAAGATAGAGGACCAGCAGCAGGGCATTTTCCTGGTAGAGTGGTCCCAGCTGACCTCTCTTGCCTCATCAGCCAGCCGACACCTGCCTTTCTGACCCTCTGTCCTCCCACGTCCATTGTACAAACCACACGGAACTTGGTTTTCTTTGTCCTTCCTTCTACTTTATCGCACTTCGGAAATAAAAGAAAATCACTTGTATCTACCACCAAATGTAACCATCGTTAACATGCCAGCATATATATATTCATATATACTATTTTATGTAAATCTATACAGATATGTATATTTAACATCTGATATATGTATGAGTGTGTGTGTGTGTGTGTGTGTGTTTATCAGTCTTCCCCAAGATGCCCACCCCTTTCATGCCTCTGTGCCTTTGCACATGCTCTCGTACAGTTGTCTGCCAGAGCTGCCCTCCTTCTTACTTCTTGGTCTTGCAAAGTCCTACTTACTCTTAAAGACCCAGATGAAATGTTTGAGGTAGGTCTCCTCTGTTACCCCAGAGTTTTGTGCAGCTAAAGATGGTCTAAAACCGGGAGACGTGCCTAATACAGCCGGTAACACATTCAGAATTCTGGGCCTTAATACTGACCTTTCCTGGTTGATGGCACAAAACCAACAAGGTTGAAGAGGGGTTGGTGCCCCATCTGGCAGACAGAACTGCAGATAATTTTGACCAGCGTGGTAAGATAGGAATAGCACAGAATTTACAGTCAGAGGACTTGGATTCCTGTCTTGGCTTTAACAGTTACCGGCCCAGCAAGTTCATGAAACATCCCTGACCCTCGATTTGCCTGTGTAAATTGGGCTAAGAACTCAGGCCTCTCCGATTGGGAGGAAGTGAATCACATAAGAAACATAAAGCATGGTGCCTGGCATTAAAAGACACACTATAAAAATGATTTCCCATGTTTTTTCATATACATCATCTTCCCATATCAACCCTGTAAAGAAAAAAGTCTTGAAAAAATATTTATTGAACTCCTGCTCACCCGAAGAGTTGAGAGGAAATAGGAGATTGCACCTTTTTCTCCACTTTGGAGAAGGAAGTTTGGCCCCAGTGCTCTGAGTACATAAGTGATGGTCCTTTCACTGAAGCTAGTTGTTCATAGCACAGGTTTTAGGGCCAGGCAGATCCTGTGCCCACATCCCCACCCTGTCTCTCACTGGCTGTGGTCCTAGACCTTAAATTTCTTCATCTCTAAAAGGGAGAAAATCTTAGTAACTTCCTGTTCTGATTCTCTATTGCTGCATAACAAATGACTGTCAAACTCTACCAGTTGATTAGACTTCACAGTGTGAGTCGGGAGTTCAGGAAGAGCTGGGTCTTCCTGACCTAGGGTCGGTCAGTGGTATTAGCTGTTAGCTGGGCAATCTGAAGGAGCCAAGTGGCTTGACTCGCATGCCTGAGCCTTGGAGAAGAAGGCTGGGTAGCTGGGCTCAGCGGACCCTCACCCTCTAACGTGGTCTCAGGACTTCTTCTCCCAGTCTTCCCAGCAGGGAGTGGACTTCATATTCAGTGGCTCAGAGCTCCATGGCACTGAGACAGAAGTCGCCGATCCTTTTAAAGGCTTGGTCTGCAACGGCATAGTGTCCCTCCTGCCATTGTTCTGTTGGTCAGAGCAGTCCTAGGCCAGCCAGCTTCAAGGAGAGGGACTTCTCAAGGGGAGAGTGCCAAAGGATTTTCGGCCGCTTCTAACCCACTGTAGTGCCTCCTGAGGCTGTGATAGCAATTACATATGATCAGGCCTGAAAATGTCTTGGCACGCAGTAAGTGCTCAACTGCTTACCATGTAGTGCTTGTTACTCAGGAAATAGTCACCGAATGCCTACTGTGTGCCCAGTGGGCAATATGTCTAAGAGAACAGACTCTTGCACTAGGGCAACTGCTGTGATAGAGGCACATACCAGGAATCTGTGTTTTAATTGCCTCCGGATTTTCAGCGGGCAGCACAGGGCTTGCCACATCATGGGTACTGGAAAAATATTAACACGCAGGTTAAATGAATGAACAATGGAACAGATGAATGAAATGTTATACCTAACTTGAGTGGGGAAAAGGAAGACTTTAGTGGACCTGGTGCTGTGGGGCGGACTGTCGAAGAGCAGGCAGGGTTCCCCACATGGAGCCAAGAAGAAGGGGTGTGAGGGAGGCACAGCCTGAGCAGAGGCCTGAAAGCCCTAGTGAGCAGGGCCTAGTTGAGGTGGTTGTAGCCAACAGCCTTTAACCAAGCGACACCCGAATGGGGAGCCCCGTGATGCCAGAGGAACAGTCACAGGCCCTTCTGTAATTGTCGCACTGAGTCTATGTTGAGAGTCAAAAGTGAATAGCTGAGAAAATAGCATAACAGCTGGCAGAATAAGCAGGAGGGGGTTAGATTTCATGCTGGAGACAAAGGCAGGAGGGCAAGTGAGAGGGAGGACTTGGTTAACCCACTGCCTCTAGCACCTTCCTAGGGTTAACGGAGTCCCCAGGGGGAGACCAGGCCTCCCTGTGATTCCCAGAGCTGGGGGTCACATGTTGCTTTGAGGTCTGCTAGTGCATCTGTGGTCCATTCTGGTGGGATCCATGTGTTCAGGGTCCACTATACCCTGGTCCACTTCTTTCACGCTCTGTAGCATCAAATGCTTAATTGATTTCATAGGGATTGTCTGATTAATAGCCTGTCAGGCTCCTGTCAGATGAAGGGGAAGCCAGAGCACGAGGCTGCCAGACCCCTGCTCTAGCTCATCTGATCCCAGGCCTGGTTTGGGAGCCTGAGGCCCGTTGTGTGGTCATGCTCAATTAGGGGAATAGCCCCATCTACCCCTCAGGGATGGGAGGCCATCCTGGTGGTCTCCAACCCAGGCTTGGTATAGTTCGCAGAATAGCACACAGTACCTTCTAGTGGGCCAGGCCAACTCCTGAGCATTGCAGGAAATTGGGGTGGACAGTTGTCCCTGTCATTTGATGATTTGGTCCCAGGCATGCAGAAAACAGAGCCACTATCTTAGAAGAAGCTCATGGTCTTATGAGGAAGGCAGACCCATAAATGAATGAACGAAGATGGCACTTTGGATAGTGCTCTGACTTGGGGGGTGGTCTTAGCAGAGAGGAGAATGTGGCTCCCTCTGTATGGGGGCATCAAGGAACAGTCATACCAAACACTCATGGGGCCCTACTGGGGCTCCTTAGAGGGAAGCACGTAAGAGACTCAGCACCTAGGATTTTTATTGGGAACTGGTCACACAGGCACCTTATGCCTGGCAATGGCCCAAATTCAGACACCCAGAAGGAAAGCAGGTGTTTGGCATAAACCATATTGTTTGTACACGTAGTTTAGACACAGTGAGTCAGCCGCTCGCCAGTTAATGGTGGGAACCCTCCGGAAAACCTCAGTCAGGACTGCTATGGTAACTGCTCTGCACAGGTAGGTAGTCTTATTATCATCTCCACTTTAGAGATGAAGAATCTGAAGACGGGAAAGTGAAGTAACTTGCGTAAGGAAACACAGCCAGCAAGTGGCAGGGCCAGGATCCACACCCCGGCCAGCTGGCTCCAGAGGACCTAGCTGCTCTCCAGGGCTGCCCTCCTGATTATTTGGACCTGCATCGGGAGGAGATTGCAGGGGAGAAAGGAATTCTCGGGTGAGGGACAGCTGTGCAAAAGCACAGAGCTGAGAGAGCTTCGTATCTTGGAGAGATGGCTAAGAGTTGGGGGACACGGGAGCACATGGGCCTCATGGAAATGCATGTAAATGAGAGTCGGCAATGGAGGGCCTTGAGTTATAGGAAGAAGAGGTGGGTATGGGGCCTGAGGGTGGCAGAAGTGGGGTGAGTAGTTACGAACATCTTTGAAATAGGAGAGTAACGTTATGGGATTGGCCTTTCGGAAGGATCACTGTGACCTGGAAGACCCGGTTCATTTTTTGTTGCTTTTGTTCATTCATTTGTTAAATGCTGGCTCTATCACAAAGTCTTTATGGGGCCTTGGCCAAATCTCTGACACCCTGCACACCTTGGGGGTGTCAGCTGTAGAATGTAGCTGGACAGCTAGTATAGCATGTAGCAGAATGTCCTGTTCTGCTGGGTGGCTGCCCCAGGGCTTTGTGGGTGAAGCATGGCCAGGACTCGCGGGCTCGCGGTGAGATGAGCTGTTGAGCAAGGCAGTCTGAAGACCTGGCCACTGTGACTTTCCGGCCACGTCCTTCCCGAAAGCTATTTGTTCTGTCCTCGGAAGGCGAGCTCTGCCTGCCCTGGGCTGGACCTAGAATCCCTGCAGGCAGCTCAGGGACTTGCCCGAGGCCTCCTCTCAGGCGTAGAGGGGAGGCGGTCCCCTCCCCATTGCAAGGAGAGCTGTGAGAGCAGAATGCGCTTCACTACATCCCCTCTCCGGGGACTCAGCAGCTCTCTCCTGAGAGGCACCTGGAGGCAGTGACGTTGGAGGAATGTGGTTTTCAGTCCCAGCTCTACCTTTCAGTTGCTGTGTGACCTTGGGCAGTCACTCATCCAATCTGGGCCCCAGTTTCCATATTTGTTAAAATGAGGTAACAGTACCCACCGGTGTGCGGGTCCGATGAATCTAGGGTCCACACCCAAGTTCCCAACAGCAGCGAGCTGGAGACCAGGCAGGACTGTGATTTAAGGAGGCCTCGGCAGCATGGGCCTTCATTAGGAGAGCCTTGTAACTTTTGTTTTCCGGAAGAACTGGAATCTCAGAGTTGGGAGCGGGAAATGGGCAGGAAATTTGGGGAGGAGCCTCGAACTAGGAGCCCAGACACCTCGGCTTTAGTTTCAGCTCTGCCGCTAAGTTGCTCTGCGCATATGAGCAGGACACATGTCTCTCTGGGTCTCAATTTCCTCACCAATCAAATGAGGCCTCATCGACTCAGAACTAAGTTTCAGAAGCACAGAATAGGGGCATTTCAAGTCAGCAGTAGCATTCTAAACTGGCAGTATTTTCAGCAGGTGCTAGCGTCCCCCCAAATTCCCGAGTGATCTAAATGGCTAACGTCTGAGTTAGCGCCAACGTGGAAAGCTCTTTCAGGGAATCTGGCATAGTCTCACTCCAGAAACCCTTTGTTCCAGTGCACTGCCTCTTCCCCTGTCCTAACAGATCTGCACGTTTGAGAGATAATTGCTCTCTTTTCTTAAATTACAGAAGTAGAAATAAAAACCACTCTTGATCCAGACACTGGAAAATCTCACTATTAACATTTCAACTTTTATCCTTTTTGTCTTTTTTTCCCTGAATATATTTATTTTGGATGGGCTTTAAGGTACACGTTTGACTCTCTGAGAGCCCAGTCCTAGCCTAGCGATGCAAGCCAGCCTCCCAGATGTACGCAGAAGCGTACCGTGCAGCCAGCTGCTGGCCCCAGGGAGGCACCAAGAGCTCGTCCTGGGCCTCTGGGCAGAAGTGGCTAGGGCCTGCTCAGGCTGGGCCATAGGGACTGTAGAAAGACTGGAAATTCCCTCCTGAACTACAGGGAATGAGGGAAATAATAATAAAACACCACCTGTGCTCCCCTCGATTAAACACCAACTGTGTGCCTGCAGTATGCCAGGGGCGCCTCCCTTCGTATACCCCAACGTTCACAGTCTTCAGCAAATATTTATGGAGTGCCTTCTACTGTGTACCAGGCGCTCTTGTAGACTCTGGGCACATGGCAGAGAACAAGGCAGGTAAGATTTCTACCCTTACGGAACTTAAATTGCAATAGGAAAAAAACGTGTGTGTGTGTGTGTGTGTGTGTGTGTGTGTGTGTGTGTGTGCATACCTGCGTGTGTCTAGTCCAATGGGGAAAACTAAAGCAGTGCTAGGGGCCAGGGGTAATTAGAAAGAGCAGGACGGGAACTATTACAGTTAGCCATGAGAAGGGAAGGAATGGCCCATGCAGATATTTGGGGGAAGGTGATTCAGGCAAATGACAGCAAAGGCTTTAGCTGGTTGGAGTAGCAGCATGGAGGCCAGGGTATATGTAGCACAAAAAAATGTTATTGGAGAGGTAGCAGGGGGCCAGACGTTGTATACCCTGGTAAGGACCATGGTTTTATTCTTAGGAAACCATTGGAAGGTTGTGAGTAGAGAAGTAGCATGATCTAAATTATATTTTAGCTTCTATAAGGAGAGTGATTATCCCAGTTTATGAGTGCTCAGAGAGATAGACTCACCACCTCATGGCCGGTGAATGACGGAGCTGGGACCTCTTTGACCGCAGAGTCTTCTGTGCCTTCCCTCATCACAGGAGGCCTCCCATGAGGAGACCACCTGTGGAGGGTGGGGGCAGAAATGAGGCCACTCTGAAGGACTTCCGCACCCCTGTAGTTCCTCTCAGACCCTGTGGGAGGCCCCTGGGGCCATGAACACAGCCAGAACAGCCTGGTACCCAGGCTGCTGGGCCCAGACAGCTCAGGACGCTCTCAAAGGGGAGGTCCCCACCACCACGGCGGTTCTCAGTGGCTCCGGCTGCTAAACTGTGTTGCCTTGTGTTCCCACTGTCCCCGAGGGTGCTAATGAAAGTGTCAACAGCCCCTCCTCATTTGGTATGTAAGGCTGGCCCCGGGGGGCAAACCCACAGGCAAGGCGGTGACACGGGCTTGTGAGCTGTGGGATGAGACAAACCTGCGTTCTCTTCCAGCTCTGCCGCTTGCTTACTCCGTGATAGGACCTTCAGAAAGTTACATCTCTGATCTTTGATTTGCCAGCCTACAAAGCAAAAATGATAGTGCTGACATTGTAATGTGGGGACTAACATTTACATTAGATACAGAGTTCTAGAACAGTGAATAAGCTATGGTAGATGTAGGGCAGGTTAGCATTAGTACTTCTAGAATATTTGTTAGTGTTAGTGCTAATGTTATGTAAATTAGTACTAATGTTCCTAAATTGGCATTAGAACTTCTATGATGTGTGTTTGGCCCTTACAGATACTTCCAACATTACTCATTTGGTCCTACGTCAACTTTGTGAACTTAGTATTGTTATCCCCATTTTACAGATGAAGTATAGGATTGGAAGAGGTTGAAATTTTTACACAGTCACACAGCAAGAAAGTGGCAGAAAAGGGACTTGAATTTGGGTTCTCTGGTGCTCAAGGGCCTGGTCAAAGTCAGCAGGAAGGTCCCTCGCAGGGCCGAACCCAAAAGTTAGCTCTCGGCACTCAAGTCCTTCCTTGAGGTGCATACGGTAGGCTGAAGCCATCACCGGCTTGTTTAAAACTGTGCACTACACGGTTTGTAAGTGAGGGGACAGCAGTGCGTGAAAATATCAGGAAACAGGATCCAGCACACTCCAGTATGAATGAGGCCAGTTAGCAGGCACGATGGAGACCCAGAGGGCAAGTGTGTCTGTCTCCATTCTGCATTAGAAATGGGTGCTGTCACAAAATGCATTGCCCTCAGTGTACATGGGGGGAACAAAAGACACGATGCCCCATCTGTCTTCTGAGGGGCACCGCCCTCACCATTCAGCCATCACCGAGGTCCCTGCTCTGCTAAAGGACCGTGACACTTTAAATATTGTCAGCATCAACCTGGGGGTTTGTGAGAAATGCAGATTCTCAGGCCCCACCTCCATCTTCCGACTCCGAATCTCTGGGGTGGGCCTCAGCAAAGCACAGCTCTCCAGGCGATTCTGATGCTTACTCGAGTTTGAGCACCACTGCTTGAGAAGAAAATGGCCCCAAATGCTTATCACTCTTTTTTCTTTGGACTAGCCAAGTGTCTCTTGCTATTGTTTGAACAGATGTATAGAAAGTATACATCTTTCTACTTTCTATGTATAGTAGAGAAAGCACAGTCTTTGGAAACAGAAAACCTGAGCTCAAATTCCTGCATAGAACCTTGCCAGCTGGTAACCTTGGCAAATCCTGTTACCTCTCCACATCTCAGTTTCCTCACCTGTAAAATGGGGATACACCTTCCTTGCATAGCCTATTCTGAACATTTGAAGTAAACGGATGTATCATGCCTAGCTCAGTGCCTGAGACGTAATCAGTCTTCGTCAGTGAGAGCTGTGATTTGATGGCCACAACTGCCAGACATTCAGGTTTGTACAGAGAATGCTCCCTCTGGATGCTCTGTGCCAGGCAGACCCCTCGCACATGTGGCTTGCACACAGACCCATCGCCTGGCAGCCTTGTCCCGCTGATCTCACGCACAGCCGCGGCAGACAGCCACTTTGTGTGTTTCTCTACTATCCCCCTTCATCGATGCATGACTCATTGCTTCATTCATGTCTCCATGTGTGCGTAGAAACCTAGGCAAGCAGCCATTCCTAGGGACATTGCAGGACAACCTCATTGAGATGGACATTCTCAGCGCCTCCCGCCATGATGGGGCTTACAGTGACGGGTAGGTGACATCCCCATGTTCTTCCTCTCTGTGTATGCTGTCCCTGTGGCTCCTGCACTCGCATGCAGACCCTGAGACCTTTCCCTGGGCTCTCCTGCGGGAAGTGACGATGCCATGTTGCATGCCCATCCCCAAGAGTTTCTCCTTGAAGTACCCTGTCTTCAGCATATTAACAGCGGCATTGTTAATATGCAGCTCCCGGCATCTCATTGGCTGCCTCTGACATTCTGAGAGACATCTCATAGCAATTTTTATGCAGCATAGGCCCTATATCATATGTATTGTAATCCCAAGGATGTGTTCTGTGACCTGAGGCATCTTGCACCCCAGCAGAGTGCAAGATTGCTCTAAGGTTTCAGGGGGAAGCAGTGCAACCAATGCACCCCATTTCCCAGGCCGTGTACAAATTCTCCCGTGGCCATGGTTAAAGACAAGCTGTGGAGGATTTCCTGACACCTAGTTTGGCCACAACCATGTGCTTTGACCTGCCACGCTGCCCTGAAGACTATGGCTAGGCTGAGGATGCATTTGCCTACCTGTGCTCTCACACGGCTTTTGCGAGGAGTTTGGAAGGCAGCAGTCTGGCTTCTGAAGGCTTTTGCTGCCATCGGTTGTATAACAGCCACTGGGGGACTCAACCATGGCAAAACTTAATGGTGGTCTCTGAGTTCCACCCCCGAAACACCCTTTAAACAGAACGGTTTAAAGGGTTTCATACCTCCACCAAGGTACACTGGCAAAGTAGGTATTGGAGAGAGAAGAAACATTCAGGTTCCATTAGCTCCAGGACGCAGAACAGGATTTTAGACACATTCCTAGTTACCGCCAGTAATTTTAGAGAACAGCTAGTATAATACCCAAGAAACAGCATCCCCACCCCAGCCCTTCCCCGGAGAGGGATCTCCACACCCAGCCAGCCTTCTGTCAAGTCGGTAACACCTTCTTCCTTGGCCCCGGGTGGTTTTTCCCACAGGGAGGACTATCCCATTGTGTTCCCCGGACGCGTGTGTTCGTGTGCCCTGTTATGTGGTCTGGTACATGATTCTCCTTTTCTCTGTCCCTCCTGTCTTCTCTGTGGTGATTCTCCAGGCTCCTCTGCATGCTTCTATTGCTGCCTCTGTCCTCCAGGTTGACCTTGGTCCCAGTGAGCCTGCAGACCCTGATGCCCTCTGGCTTCTCTCCACCCGCAGGCACTTCCTCTTCAAGCCGGGAGGCACCTCCCCACTCTTCTGCACCACCTCACCAGGGTACCCGCTGACGTCCAGCACGGTGTACTCCCCCCCGCCCCGGCCCCTGCCCCGCAGCACCTTTGCCCGGCCAGCCTTCAACCTCCAGAAGCCCTCCAAGTACTGTAACTGGAAGTGCGCGGCCCTGAGCGCCATCGTCATCTCAGCCACGCTGGTCATCCTGCTGGCCTACTTCGTGGGTAAGCACCTCCCTCGCCCCAGCTCCCCTCGGCTCCCCTTCGCTCAGAGGGCAGCACACAGCACACCTGTGGGCACCGCGGGCACCTTGCCGCCCCGACGGCCAAAGCACACGTGGCGAGCCACGCAGCCCTGGGGCGCCGGCCTGCACCCCCTAAACTGTCAAGGTCATCTCTCTGGGACCCTCTTCTGCTCCCTGCTTGTAACCAGGAAGGAAGCTGAGCAGCTGCTCCGTCCTGTGTTGGATGCCTAGCAGTAGGCGTAAGCAGTCACCGAGACTGACCTTTGAGGTGGTGGTCTGTGGCGCCAGTGTTACGGATTGGAGTCACGACAAATGAAATGACCAGTTGGAGAGGCTGGACAGCAGGCAGGCCTCTCCTGCTAGTGCCACGTAGCCGCAGTGAGGAGCAGGAAAGATGTGGGGTGCCCTGGGGTTGGAGGGAAACTGCCAAAGATTGGACTGAGCTGACCTCAGCCACGAAGCATGTCTCAAGGTGACAAGAGGCTGTGACGAGGTGGTCTGAGGGGACTGTGGGAGCCCAAGTCCAGAGCGCAGCCATGGTCAGGACTGAGGAGCAGCGGGTCCCCACTAGCAGCGAGAGTTGGCTGAGGGATGCACGGAGACCCCAAGCAGCACTGACTGGCCTTCTTGCCTGACCCCAGGCCACCTCCACGATGTAGGAAACTCCTCTTGGCCCCTACTTTGCCACCACAGGATGCCACCCATTGATGCTCTTTCGACGTATTCCCCCCACAGTCAGGTTTCCTGCTTCCTTCACCCCCATCTTTGATCTGCTCCCAGGGAAGATGTTAATCTGAAGAGATCCGTAGGCACCGCTTAGAGTCCGCTGCCTCTTTGTAAATCAGCCCATTAATAAAAGCATCCAGAGGGGTTGGCTTAACCCTCTGTCCTTTCCAGCCTTCGAATTCTGTCATTCTCGGGTTTAAGGTAGGTCAAGCCAGCTTGAGAAGTCCTTGAAGCCATGCTGAGGAATTCTGAGATAATTCTGTATGCAAGGGGGACTTTTCCAGTGTAAGCCCGGTAAAGAGAAACAGAAGTAACTGGCACAGGCCAGAGGAAGACAGGGTGTCGTCCACGGTGGAAAAGAACCCTGTCATCGCATAACCCCCTGGGTTACTGTGGATGAAAAAGGGCTGTGTGCTGAGGAAGTATGTGCAGTCACTAGGAACGATGAACGAAACATGGGCCCCCGCTTGTTCAGGAGAAGGGATTTGAGCATGGATTGAGCATTCGAGAATCGTGGATTTTACAAGTAATCGGGAAGGCGACAGCGCCTCAAACAGGGAGGTTGCCTTAAATAGCTCCACCTATAGTAAGCTTTCGTCAGTATGCCAGATCTCTCTCTCCCTTGTGACGACTGGCACAGAGAATTCCATGGCTTTAAGGCCAGGTGGGCATACGTGTTTCTTCCCTTCTATCTGATTGCTTAGTTGATGCTGTCTAGAAAGCTGTGTTAAGAAGGATCCCGAGGGGGAGCCTGGGGGGCTCTGTCAGTTATGCGTCTGACTCTTCAGCTCAGGTCGTGATCTCATCATCGTGAGATTGAGCCCTGTGTTAGGCTCCTCACTGGGGGTAGAGCCTGCTTAAGATTCTCCCTCTCCCTCTCCCCCTTCCCTGTGCGTGCTCGCGCTCTCTCGCTCTCTCTCTCAAAAAGAAGGGTCCTGAGGCTATATTCAGGATCAATGGGAAAGGGTCTCTGTGATCGATTAGTAATACCTATCATGGCCACCAGAATGGAGAATATTGATGGCACACCAGGCCTTTGCCATCCCTACTGTGTGTTAGTTGGTAAAAGGAATAGCCAAACTGGGAGAGGCCAGAGCCCTGTGAAAGGGCCCTGATTGATGTAAACTGGGTTACAGGTGAGGGCTATACAGTTCCAAGCACCATCACTCGGCATGAAAGTTTCTTCCTGTCACCACCAATGCTGTGTCCCTGGTAACCACTAATGCAACTCTTGTTTTTGACTGACATTATCATATTTCCTAAATGAGTAGACGTTTGAACGAGGACTGTCCCTGTTCATCGAGAGTCAAGTAGTTTGCAACATAAAGACATCAACTTACATTGAAGTTGGAAAGTTTATACTGTAGCCTCATTCAGGGAGAAAGAATAAATCTTTGTATGATTATGCAAACTCTCGTCCGTTTACATCCCATGGGCTTCTATGGGGTCAGTTTTCAGGAATCTAAAGTTAGATAGGATCTACCAGGAGGTAGTGAGCTCCTTGTCATAGGAACAATGCAGATAGAGCCCAGTGACCACATAGCAAGGATGATTCCAGTGCCGACTGAGATTTTTCACTGGATGGCCTTTGATTGTCCTTCCAACACTGACAGTCTTTGCATCCATGATTTTGTGACTTCTGTTTCTCATTCGGCAAACCATGCAGGGTACCTCCTTTGGGCCAGGTACTGTGCTAAATGTTAGGGCTAAATACATGATCCCTGCCCTCTTGTTGTTGGTAGCTTTGGAAAGGAGACAACTGTGTTAGCCGTGATTGAAGCAGCTCAGGGGCTATGGGAATACCCACCGCCAAGAGCACTAGGGGAGGCTCCCTGGGAAGGATGATGATGTAGCTGAATCCTCTAGTCAGAGTTAAATTGGCAGGAGACATGCAGAGAGTGGATGTCAAACCGAGGGAAGTTTCAGGTTTAAGAGAGGACAGTGTGGTGGTAAGGCCATCGTCTGTGTTTGAAGCATCTGAGGGGTGTTGGAGCTAATGCAGGAGAGTTCGGTAAGATCGTGAAGATGACCTCAGAGGCCAAGTGATGGACCTTCCCGGATGGGCACTGGGGAGCCACTGAAGGGTTTTAAGCAGTGGAAGCAGTGGCAGAATGTAGTCAGACTTTTATTTTAGAAAGAAAAGTGTAGAGGAAGGAAGAATAGGCCCCATCACAGCAAATGGGTCAGGAGAAGCCAAGGGCATCGGCTAAGACAGTAGCAGTGTGGGTGGAGAGGAGGAGTAGGCTTTAGGAGAATTTGTGTCTCATGTTAGAAGTGGTTAGTCCACTGATAATGTGTCCTCACATAGAATAAATACATCCTTCTGGTAAAACCCTCTCTCTGCAGAAACTTTAAGACGGGACTGTAGATTGCATATGCAAGGGCCAGGTCAGATAGGCAGAACTGGAATGTTGCCTTTGTTCCCTGGAGACTCAGAGCTTACACCAGCCTCTGACAGACCTGGATTCCATTCCCAGCTCTGCCACCTGGCTGCTGTTCACCCCTGGGCAACTCGCTTCTCTTCCTGAGCCTTGACTTCCTCATCTAGAAGACAGGCCCGACCCATCACGTCAGGAGGATGTGTTTGAGGCTGGAGTACGCTAATGCAGGTGAAGGCATTGCAGGTGCATTTTCCTACTTTTCCTCAAGGGCTGGGGCGGCATCCTTCGTGCCTGGTCCCCTCCAGCTGCCGGGGGCAGAGGATGAGCGTCTTGTTGCTTGGTCATAATCACAGCCTGTGATGACTAACTTGGAAGGAACTTTCAATTATTAAAAATCAAATTAATTGTCTCAGCCGAGCACAAATATCCTTAACAAAGACTTTTCCAGCCGACCAACCGATCTAATCAACAGGCAAAAGCACAGATACTTAATTAGATTTTTGATGAAAAATTGTGTTTAATTTCAAGTATAATCAATTATTAATTACTGTAATGAGTGAGTCTGACTGGGTTTACTAATTAACTCATTTAAAAATTATGAATAACCTTTTCATTTGTAATTATTTTCTACATCCTATCAAGCTCCAGATAAGAATCCTATCACTTCACCAGCACAGGGGGAGTCGAGAACAGGGCGGGCAAGAATTGTTCTTTCTCTGCTATCTGCTCGGGGCTGCCATATCTGGAGGGAACCCTGACATATCCATTTGACATTCGGTTTTTAGTTCAAAAGTTTCCGTTCATTTGCAGAGACACCTGCGGTTACTCTCCTGGGAAGATCACAGCCAGCATTCACCACCCACAAAGGCTACAGGGCCTGGGGCCTTGCCTCTGGGCTGTCTTCCCCCCTGGGGGGTGTTACTTGGCCACTCTAGTTTGGGTGGGTAACCTAGGAAGGACCTTTAAGAATCCATGGGGCATCTCACCAGAGACGTGATGTACTTTTTGTCTCCAAAGGACACCCTTTCGGAGAGGTAGCTGTTGACCATGCGTGCCTTGTTTTACTCACCATTCTCCCTGTGATGGTTTTTGAGTATTGGAACACTCTCCGCCTTTTCCTTTCTGAAGATAAGAAATGTGTTTGCAGAACAAAATAGGGAGAGCATGATAATGAGGGGAAGATTAGTTAAAAGTCAAACCATGAAGTTTGTGCAGCCATGGCAAATAATGCTTTATTTTATAGCAGCTAATTGTTTTTAAAACGCTGTCCCCACAAAAGGCAGTGTGGCAGAGTGTGGTAAAGATAATAGGGGCTGCTGTGGTCGTTCATAATGAGAGCACTTCACTTAGCTTTGATTGTTTGCAGCCCACATGCCCCTCTCTGTTCTGAGCACTTTGCTTGTAGTTTCTCGTTTTCACATCTCCCAACGGCCCTGTGGATTATTCTCTCCAATTTACAGATGAGGACACTGAGAACCTGTGAACTGGAATAAGTTCCCACCGTCACCTGGTAAATGGCAGGACAGTGGTCATCCCCAGGCACCCAGGCTCTAGGGCTGATGCCTTTAAATTCTTTTCCTCTTTCGACTTCACGTTCCTAAACTTTATGCACTAACTTTCCTATCATAGTACTTGGTATTTAGAATTTTTGCTGTGTGCCCAGTGTTGGTCCAAGCCCATCATGTCATATCTTTGAACACTCACCAGTTCTGTGAGATAAGTTTTATTTTCTGTTTTTTCTACAAGAGGAAACTAAAGCTCACAGAAGTTAACAACTTGCCAGGGTCCCAAAACCAGTAAAGAATATAGGATTTTTAAAGGCCATACTCTCAGACGCTGTGCTGGGTTCACAGCTTGAACAGATGGTGTAGAATCAAAAGACCCCACTCATGTCCAGCTCTGTCACTTGCTGACTGTGTAAACTTGGGCAAGTTGCTTAATTTGTCTGAACCTCGGTTTCCACTCTGCTTATGGCTCCTATAGTGGGTGTGGCTGGAATGATTACCCCATTTTACATGGGAGGAATTTATAGCAGCATGGCTGAGAGCATGGGTTCTGAAATTAGGCTGTCTGATTTCAGATCTCAGCTCTGCTGCGCATCTGTCTTGTGACCTTAGGCAAGTCTGTTTAACCTCTATCAGCCTCAGTTTACCCATCTGTAAAGCGAGGCTAATAATAGTGGCTACTTCACAGGGCTCTTGCAAATTCCAGTAAGATAATTTGCATAAAGTACTTAGACTACTGTCTGGGACCTTTAGCACTCAATAAAAGGTAGAT
The DNA here is from genome assembly GCF_018350195.1 of Panthera tigris. Lineage (NCBI taxonomy): Eukaryota > Metazoa > Chordata > Mammalia > Carnivora > Felidae > Panthera > Panthera tigris. The sequence goes on from NC_056669.1 coordinate 52,984,953, forward strand.
ACTATTATTGTTGTTAATAATATTCTTAGTACTATTAGCATCACATGTGGAAGAGTATTTGTAAGTCTTGACCGAGACCTTGGACCAGCCTCATCTCATCTCAGTGCCTGCGGGCTTCCTGGCCGGTGTTAGTCACTGGGGCAGCCGACAGAACAAGCAGGGAGACCTGTCAGGAGACATTTGTAGGGATGTGTCGCTGTTACAGGGAAGCAGCCTAGAGAAGAGTCATTACCAGAAAGTGCCTCGCGTCATTTCTTTAACTCAGACAAAAGTTGATTTTTGGTTCACTGACAGTCGCCTCTGTCCAGGTAAGACTGACAGGCTCCCCGGCGTTCTGGATCTCTATGTGAAAAGCAAACACGGGGTATCACAGAAGAGCTGCGGATTCCTATCTCCAGGACTCCTCAAGCACCTGTCTTGCCAAATAGGCGTTTGGAAAAGGGGCACAACAGGCTTGCTAACAGTACAAAAAAGCAGGACTAGTTTTACATTTGAATGGAGACCTGAGATTGCCCTGGGACTCTCTTCCACGGTGGGTACAGGCCCGCCCCGCGGAGAAAGGGTGCCGCTCACTATGCTTTCTCTAAGGCAGTGAGGTGTTCTCATGGAATTCTGCAGAAATCTCAGCTCTGCCACAGCCCAGCTGGGTGACCCTTTGGAGCCTTGGTTTCCTCATTTGCAAAGTGGGGAGAACAATAGTACTCCCATGAGAGATGATGCTGAAAAACCACAGGGCATGTGAAAAAGGAGAGCTCCCTTGCTGGTGGCCTTGGGACACTGTTGGAAGCCTTCCTTGGACCCCAGTTTCTCAACCCAGGATGGGGTGGGAGTAGATGATCCCGTAATGTCCTCCCCAGGTTTTGGAAGGAGGAAGGAGGAAGGAGGAAACTGAACCCGGACGTGGGGGTGTGGTGGCCTCTGTGCAGCTGCTACGACAACATGCTCAGCACTGAGGGCTCCTTCTTTTTATTTCTTTTATCTTTTTTTTTTTTTGTAAGTAGGTCACATTTTCACCTCCACTAGCAGCTGATGTTGGATTGAGAAAAAAAAAAAAAAATCAGAGCCCTTGCTTGAAGTGGTGATAGTTCGGTGAGAACGCTGCTAAATTTAATTGCTGCTTTACAAAAGGCAGCTGTCAGAGTGCTTGCTTGTTGGAATATCGCAGTCCTTGGTCCAGAAGCGCCTGGGTCATCCAGTTCTCGGGGTTATCTGGGCAGTGCTGATGGAGGCGGGCTGGGGCCCCGAGTGCCACGTGTGCAGACTGGTGTGGGCTCTCCTCGCCATGTCTGACTGACATTCCACCACACAAACCCCACTTCAGGGGCTGGCTGGCGGCAGTCCAGTTAGGGGGTCATGAGGCATCCCTTCTCTTTAGGGGGCGCGTTGCTCACTCTCCCCTCTCCTAAAGTCTGTTCTCTGCTGCACGCTCGTCCGGAGCACAAAGCCAGGCACAAGGGAGCCCTGCTCAGTGAGACTTGATGGGATAAATGACCTTGCAAGGTGGTAAAGCCTGCCGAGGGTATTTTGGGTGGAAGGAAAATACAGGCAAAAGCACGATGGCAGAAATGTGCACTGTATGTCCTGGGGCTCGGGGGCAGGTGACATGGACATGACATGAGTAGAGAAAAGGTCAGAAATGGAAGCCAAGGTGATATTACCCCCTCCTTCCCTCAGTTATCCCATCTGGTTCAGCTCTCACGGCATCAGCATCTCGGGTGCCATTTGCTTCATAAGCACAGGCCTGTTGCCCTTTGGGCCCGGGTGTTACTAGCGAGCAATACAGCTTATTTTCTCTCCTCTCTCTTTGACTTCACATCAGGCCTTTTGGGTAGATTTACCTTTATAGCCCAAAGAATGGGGAATGGAGATGATTGAACTTGATGTTTTAGGGGGAGGAAGAAGTGGTAAAGATACAGGATCCTGTATTAAAGCTTTTCTTTCCAAGATTGATTCCTTCATGCTGCTCAGTGGGAATGGCTAATAGCAAGATATATATAGATTGTTCTCTTCATAACAGACCCCAGACAGGTATCCTCCAGCCCCCCAAAAGCAGGACTTGAGCCTGGCGCGGCTGTCTGCCGTTGTCTGAGGTGCCACCGTGCGGAGGAGGGGCTCACTTGCTCTGTGGCGCTGCCGAGGCCAGAACTGGGCCCGCAGGGTGAAAATGACACAAAGGCCGATTTGGGCTCTGTGGGAGGAGGCTTTCCTAACAAGACAGTGGCCTGTGTGGAGTAGGCTTCTGTGTCTGGAACGAGAGGAGCAAGGGTAGGTGCCCAGCGGGTCTCGTTCTGTTGTCCGTTGTCCTTCCGCCCTTCCTTGCTGTACCGCATGGGCAAGGACTTCATCTCCTTAAGATGCCTTCCCGTCTGTAACGTAGGAGGAAGCAGGCAAACAAAGGAGTAGCCAAAATGATTAAGGCGTTCAACATGTGACCGCTCGGCATGAAAAACATCTTCCTGGCTTTGCAGCTGCCCCTCCGCCCCCACTGTCTCCCCACCCTCCGATCTCCTCCACGGGTGGAACCAGCCAGCAGCCGGCAGACCCAAGGAAGCCCACTGATCCAGACCGTGTGGGTGAGCCTCCCAGGCACAGAGCAGGGTGGAGAAGGGGAGAGCAGGTCTGGAAGGCAAGTAGATAACATCAGCCTCCTCACATCTCCGATTTCTCTTCCATAGCAGTGCTCATGGCTCTGGCTCTCCTCCTGGGGACCCAAGGCTAGTATCGAGACCCAAACCTTACACAGGTACCTCTCCCCCCCTTACTCAGGCACCTCTCCCCCACTTATTCAGGCACCTCCCCCCCTTACTCAGGCATCTCTCCCCCCCTTACTCAGGTACCTCCCCCCCTTACTCAGGCACCTCTCCCCCCTTAGGCATCTCTCCCCCCCCCTTACTCAGACACCTCTCCCCCCACTTACTCGGGCACCACTCCCCCCCCCTTACTCAAGCACCTCTTGCTCCCTTACTCAGGCACCTCTCTCCCCACTTACTCAGCACCTCCCCGACCCTTATTCAGGCACCATTCCCCTCCTTACTCAGGCACCTTTTCCCCCTTACTCAGGCACCTCTCCCCCCGCTTACTCGGGCACCATTCCCCCCTCCCTTACTCAAGCACCTCTCCCTCCCTTACTCGGCACCTCTCCCCCCCACCTTACTCAGGCACCTCTCCTATATTTTGCTCCCACTCAGCCACCAGGCCCTGCCCACTTGTAGTCAAAATCAGATTTCCTGAGATACAGTTTACACACAGAAAACTAACACATTTAGGCATACCATTCTCTGAGTTTTGACAGATGGATGGAGTTGCATGACCATCATCACCACCACAGTCAAAACACAGACCACTTCGATCACCCCAAAAAGCTCCCTTATGTCCTTTTATACTCAGTGCTCCCCTCATTCTCAGCCTCTGGCAAGCACTCACCTGTTTGCTATTTGGTGGTTTTAGGTACTCTTTCTCAGAGTAATAAATGTAATAAAGAGGTGATTTATTGCTGGATTCAGAATCAGACTGTAAGATCTTCAAGTGTTGCTGAGAACACTGGAAGGTAGAATTCAGAATTCAAGATACTAGGGTCTCACAATGGGAACATCTGTGCTGTCGGCATGAATGCACACGGGCATATGCTCTTGTGCCATTTTTGTGGACCATTTCTTCCCGTACACGCTTATAACTTGACACAGTTCTTGGCAAGTTGAAGAGCTCTGTCATATCTGTGCCATTACTGTATCAGTGTATTCCTGCCGTCTCCAACTTTTCCTATTATAAATAGCGCTTCTGTGAACATCTTTGTGACTCTGCTCTGATTTTTCTTCTTTCGGTTATTTTGGGGAGGGCGTGTTCCAAAAGCAGGATTTCTGGGTCACAAGGGGTGCACAGTTTGAAGCTCTCGTTACTCACTGCTAGGGGCTCCTTGGAAGGGTAGGACTGAATTCCAGGACGCCAAGCCGGGTGTCCAGTTTCCCCGCAGTCCCACCGGGGTGGGGCTTTGTGTCTGACCTTGGGTCAGCCGGTTCAGTGGGTGGAGGGCAAGGGAGTTGATGTGTGATTCCGAGACCCAGAGAAGCTATAGAGTCTTCATTCCTGGAGGGATTTCCACCTCCTTTCTCTCAGTCTGTTCCTTTTCAAAAGCTGGGCTCACATGTCCCTTCCTCAGTGTACCTCCTGATCCCCTGACACTAAGCCAGGACCTGGTTCTATGCTCTGACACTGCTCATGATGCTCCCCACAACGGCAGCTGCTCATTGTGTCACGGATCGGCTGGAGCCTGTCCCTGCTGTTGGATTTTCAGCTCCAGGAGGGCAGAAACTATCTCCATCCTGCTCAGGGCCGTACCGTAGTTAGTTTCTTGTACAAGGCCAGCAGGAGGTAGCACGTGTTCAGCAAAAGTGTGTTGACGGAGAGAAAGCAGGGTAAGGTGCCTGGACCTGAGCCTAGCCACTGTGGCAAGGCATGGAGTGGAAGGAAGGAAAAAGGGAAGAGGCTTGTATTCGTATAGGGGACAGAGAGGAAAGGTCTAGACACAGTGAGATCATGGGAGCTTGGAAAATGGTTATCAGAAGCCGAGCAGGGAGCCAGAGGCGGCTGCCAAAGCGTAATCAGTGTGAGGTGCACTCCTGGCCCAGGGCCCTGTTTTGCTCCTCTGTCCGTGCAAGTCGAGCAAGAACCTTGCTCTCTCTTAGCCTCAGTTTTCTCGCTGGGAATGTAGACAGTAGGCTGCTGGAAAGATGCTGTAACAACCTGGCGCCTAGCTGTTCCTGGTCCCTGGAATCTGTCTTCCCTTCCCCCCGGCAAACAAGACGTGTTGAATTTTAGGGCCAACCAGTCCTGAGGTTGGAAGTGTCACAAAAAGGTGTATTCATATAGCCTAACAACAGCAGCACCTGCAGAGATCACACACTCTCCTGGGGCTTGAGGCCCGCACCCCATGGGCGGCTTTGGGGTCCCTGAAGGGACACTGTGGCCATGGATGGGCAGGAGGTAGCCCCAACCATACCCCGAGGGTGCTCCTTGCATGCTTTGACCCCGGGAATGTGGAAAAGGAGTTGGTCTTACAGATTTTTTGCATCCTATGGAGAGGATTTGTTCCCCACATCCTTGTTTTTCTTCTAGACTAATTACTGTGAAATAACAGAACTTAATTGCACCTAGGTGCAGAGAGAAAGCGAGAAGGGTCTCCCTGATGGCTGTTCTTGCGCTGCCATAGATATATAGCTTGTGGAGAGGAGGGGGTGCAGTCTGGGCCGTGTGCTTAGGGCGGCAGGCTCAGGACCTCCGTGAGGAAGCAGAGAAGCAGCTCTTCATCACAGGGAAAAGGGAGGGAGGCAGGAGAGCAGGAAGGATGGCTGTAAGCACAGTGTTTTTTTCTTCCTCCTATCAGTAAAACAAGGAAATCACAACTAAATGGTTTCATTTTTTTTTTTTTTTTTTTTTTTTTTGAGATAGCAACACAGTAGCAAGAGCACAGACTTGGGACCTAGTGAGGCCTGTATTCTGGCCCAGCCCACAGGTTTTTCATTGGGGGTCTTGATTTCCTCCTTGGTAAAAAGTCAGTTAATGTCTAAGCAGTGTTCTGAGCATTAAGCGAGAGGCCACCTGTGAAGGGGGGTCCAGACCATGGGGTGGCCCACAGTGGGTGTTCACCTGATGCTGTTCTCACCCTTCTGGGCAGCGGGATCACCCAGAAGTTTTAAGGCCTCTCAGATTCAGCCACCAAGGGCCACTCCTGGATGCAGGGATTTAAGGTAATCTGAAATTAAGAAGAGGGAACTTCCCCAAGGTTCAGGTTTGAAACCGCAGGGAGCACTCACTGAGCCTGTGTGCTGGGTTGTGTCCCCAGCTGCAAAGGACAGACAAAGCCAGATAAGCTAGCATCACCGCCTTGAGTCATCCTAGGTTTCATGGTGAGCCAGATGTGTAAGGAGCTGATGGTGGTACTAGACAGATGATAAAACCATGTTCCTGGAGTTTGAGCCTTGTCCCTGTGGGAGCCCGAAGGAAAGAGCAATTCATTCTAAGCAAGATCAGATAAAATTTCCCCACGGCGCTGAGCCTTGTAAATCAAGTAAGATATTGAAAGAGAAGCTATGAATGGCTTTCTGGAAGATGGAACAGCCTAAACAAAGGCGGAGGTTGGTAGACAGAAATGTTGGCTGTGTGGGGTGCCTGTATCAGAAGACTGTGTGTTAAAATGTCCGTTGGTGCATTTGAGCTGCCTGCAGGCATTGGTCTGTTTTACCCAAGGCTCTGGAGTGTAGAGCACAGAACCCACAAGGACTGCAGGACCCTGGCTGCCTTCCCTCTTAGGAGACATGCTGCACGAGACAGCTACGTAGTAAATACCTCGCCTTCCCGTGAGGCTTTCAAACCCATCGATCCTCTCCAGCGGACTATGCGCCGTATAGAATTCTCAACTGTATTTTCTTGCTCTGCAAGCCCCAAATGTGGAAAATGAGGCCGGCCGCAGTTAAATAGCTCGTTGAGCTGGAATAACTGGCAAGTGAGAGAGCTGGAACTAGAAGCCAGATTTCCCCATCCCAAGGCCTACGTTCCCTATATAGACTGTGCTGCCTTTCAGACCCCCACTCTGATGTTCTCATCTACTGTGGTGCTGCAACCCTGGGGCTCAGAGCAAACCACAGGGCCTTTGCCACCCTGGCTGTGGCTTTCCTCTGCCCCTGCTCCCAGCTCCCTTCCCGCAACCCAACGTGATGTACCTTTACCATGTGCCAGGCATGTTCTGAGTGTTACCTGCATTTTCTCATTGAATCTTCTCATGGTCTTACTTATCCAACAAATATTTGCCAGGTGCCAACCATGTGCTAGGCACCATTCTGTTTTTATCTCCATTCTATAGACAGGAAACTGATGCCCAAGCAGGTTAATTCATTTGTCCAAAGCCACATCACTGGTAAGAGAGGGAGCCAGGATTTGTCCCCAGACCCTGCCCTCTTTCCCCTGGGCTCTTGGATTCCCATAGCTGGGGTGGGCTGGGACAGTCCACCTGATCTGGACTGCTGAGAGGGTGCAGGAAGTGCCTTACGAAGCAGAGAAGCTAACTCTCTTTCTTATGGGAGAAAAATTAACATCCACCTGTCCTGTCCCATGCACTGTGCCAGGATTGCTATGTGCCCGTGGCATTGAGTGGGTCTGTGATTTTTACCAACATGCCTCAGGATTGGAGAGACAAGGAGGCCCAGATGACATCAGGGACCTCAGTACATGTCACTTACTGAGCCCTGGCCCCCCATGTTATCTGATTCTGCTGTCCTCCAGGCTTCGTCTGGCATGAGTAGATTGTCACCAGTATAACATTTCACTTTGGAGGAAGCTCTTCCCTCTGGTGTGTGGCAGGCAGCTAGATTTATCGTCCTTTCGAGCCTGGAGTTAGATTTTGTTCACAGGCACCAGTGGGGAAAGAGGAGATATGCCAGGATCATTCATTGTGCCGTGGCCTCCACTGCGTCCCACAGTCCTAAATTCTACCACCTGGGCCACCAGGAACTCTCAGCAAGACCTAGTCCCCGGGCTCCTGTGAGTGTCTCTGGTTTCGTGAGCACATACATTCCTCCACCAGAGCACGCACGCAAAACTGGTATTTGAGGGGAGAAGGTGTGAAAGTTGGCAGAGATTAAATGCGAATTTTAGGAGAAGTAGCATTTTTTTTTTTTACCTGAAAACTGGAAACTCTTCTTTCGTAACTTGTTGGCATCTGACTTCCTGTAGAGCATCAAGTCTATTACATAGCACGGTTCATACACCTGATTGTGTAGGTCTGGGGCTGTGCTGGATGTTTCACATACAAATTGTTGCATTAGTCTGTGCTTTAAACTTTGGGTGTTCTTTCTTTCATTAACTCTTTTTCTAAGTTAGTTTGTTTATTTTGAGAGAAGGCATGCGTGTGTGCAAGTGGGGGAGGGACAGAGAGAGAGAGAAAGAGGGAGAATCCCAAACAGGCTCCATAATGTCAGCATGGAGTTCAACACAGGGCTCGATCTCGTGAACTTCAAGATGGTGACCTGTGCTGAAATCAAGAGTCAGATGCTCAACCGACTGAGCCACCCAGGGGCCCCTCTTTTTTTTTTTAATGTTTTGTTTTATTTTTGAGAGACAGAGAGCATGAGTGGGGGAGGAGCAGAGAGAGAGGGAGACACAGAATCTGAAGCAGGCTCCAGGCTCTGAGCTGTCAACACAGAGCCCAACACGGGACACAAACCCACAAACTATGAGATCATGACCTGAGCTGACGTAGGACGCTTAACCGACTGAGCCACCCAGGCACCCCATGCCTCTTTTATTAACTTTTAAGCAATGTGACCAGAATGCCTTATGGTTTCAGAACACTTCCTAATCTATAAAGAACTTTCATTAAATTTAATTCTTACAGCAACTCAGGAGATGGTTTTATATTATTTCCATTTTTCCAGATGAAAACAGTGTAGGTCAGAGTGGTTATGTGACTTATTTGCTGATACACAGCTAATAAGGGTCAGAGCTGGGAGCCTGGCTGTCTCTACAGATCTGCTCCACTGAGTACATAGGTGAACAGCACAGCCAGCCAGGGGAAGGGAACACACAGACCCGCAGCGTCAGGGCACTGTGCATGGGAGAGGTGCTGAAATCATGATAATGGCCCCAGGCTGCAGAGGCAGGAGCAAAGGTCATTTTTGGCTGGGGGTGATGGTGAAAATCCACATAGAAATAGACCTTGAAGGATGGGAGAAAATTTTTTTAAATAGGGAGGGCAGTGGCCGTTTCCACATAGAGACATTGTATCCGCAAAAGCCTGGAGGCTGGATGGACAGGTGTGTTTGAGGGATAGAAGAAATCACACAGACCAAGACCCCTGAGCAGAAGGGAGTGAGGAATATCAGGTACCTTGCTCAACAAGCATTTAGAGTGCTCTTGGAAAATTGTGTCCATTTTTAAGCGATATTACCTCAAGTTTCTGTCCTCAGGAAAATATTGCCAACAAAATTTGATCAGTAAGACTGGTCCATATTAAGAGATTTGTCCTTTTTTGCCCCATTTTTGTCATTTCCATGATTTTACATCTAATCGGAAAGGCAGCATGCATAGTGCTTAGGGACAGGTTCAAGGCAATGTGGATTTGACTCTGATCCGAGCTTATTCTCTGCCTCTTATTAAATGCGCAATCTTGGGCCAGTTATTGAATCACTTTGACCCTCAGTCCTCATCTTGCAAATGAGGGTAATAATACTACCTCCCTTCTGGGGCTTTGTGCGGTTTAAGTGATACTGTGTTTATAAAGCACTTGCTGCAGTGTTTGGCACAGTATCACCTTCAGTTAACAACAGGGGCTATTTGTTAACTTGACCATCATCGTCACCCTGGCGCCCAGAACTGTGCTGCCTTAAACTTCTAATTGAAAAGCTGAACCAAACCAGAGATCTGTGTATATCAGAGAAGGTAAAAGGGAACTCACGTGTATCGAGCACCTTGCTCTGTGTGCGGACGAGAGCAGGAAAGCAGGAAAATGTGGGTGACCCCAAAGAGCCAGAAGAGGCTCACCCACGGGGCAGCAGCCTGGGATGCTCTGGGGAGTATAAGAGAAACATCGCACACTCTGTTCTGTGAGATTTTAAAATGCTCTTTCAAAACGCTTCTCATTATAAAGAAATATTATCCCAAGTTACAAATCCGGGTGGCAGGCTCCACGTTAAGCTGTCCGCCCTCATTCCTCTTGCTGAAGTGAACGTTCCAGAGGGAAAAGACCTCTCCTAATAATATATACACAAATTAAAACTCCATTTAGAGGTACAGTGGGGACCACCTCCTAATTGACTTTGATCACAGAAAAAAATCATTTAACACGGTCGGTATGCCAGAGGAAAGCAGGAAATGGGAGGGTTGCTCTGCAGAGTGCTGTAACAGTGAGTTCTAGCAGCTGTGGAGATGAAGCCAGCCGCAGGACTTTTCTCCTTCGGTATTCCCAGGCATTAACCAAACCCATGGTTTCCTCGGGTCCCCTTGGATGGTTCACGACGTGAAGGAAGGAGTGATGGCTCACGCGTGAGTCGCAGGTCCTTTGCTAAGTGGAGTCATCTTTCTATAGAAGAGTTTCAGCCAGGGGCGCCTGGGTGGCTCCGTCGGTTGAGCGTCCGACTTCGGCTCAGGTCATGATCTCATGGTTCGTAGGTTTGAGCCCCGCGTTGGGCTCTGTGCTGACCGCTCGGAGCCTGGAGCCTGCTTCAGATTCTGTGTCTCCGTCTCTCTGCCCCTCCCCCCGCTCGTGCTCACTCGCTTGTGCTCTCTCTCAAAAATAAATAAAAATTAGTTTAAAAAACTAAAAAGAAAAGAAAAGCTCGGGCCAGCCTTGTGAATCTAGTGTTGACGCTCAGAGGCAAGTGCCGCAAACAAAGGTCTTCCTCGTGTGTCTGTTGGCAGTGATTGGATCGACAGCTGTATGTTTATTCTCACAGGGGCTGACAGGAAACCTGTCCTGTGCTCCCCTGACAGTAGTCTGAGAAGAGCTCAGGGGTTGCTTTCAGTTCTTGGTGATGGCGTGATGAATGTGCAATTACAGATAATTCTGGAGGCTGGGTTGTCTGGAGATACAGAATTAGATTAATAACGTCTGTTTTGTCGCTGTGTTTTGAGGGGCCTAGTGTATAAAATGGAGTTACCAGCGATGCCTTCCTTAAAAAGTCGTGAGATTGAATGATCCCACAAATGTGAGTCCTCCAGCATTATGTCTTGCACGTGGTACAACTTTAATAATTAGGAGCTGTTATTGTTTTAATGATAGTCCTAATTATGTCTGCCCCTTCATTTTCTCCCTTTCTTCTTCACTCCTTTGGGCTAGGTGCTGAGGGGTAGAAATGAAAGGAGTAATCGCTGCCCTGAAGGGAGGGCCTCATGGTGGCCTGATACAGCCTGTCCCGTGGATTCATTCCCTTGACTCTAGGCTCAAGGAGACAACTTCTTTCTTATTTTTTTTAATATGAGATTTATTGTCAGATTGGTTTCCATATAACACCCAGTGCTCATCCCAACAGGTGCCCTCCTCAATGCCCATCACCCACCTTCCCTCCCTCCCACCCCCATCAACCCTCAGCTTATTCTCAGTTTTTAAGAGTCTCTTATGGTTTGCCTCCCTCCCTCTCTTTTTTTTTCCCCCTTCCCCTTCCCCATGGACTTCTGTTAAGTTTCTCAGGATCCATATAAGAGTGGAATCATATGGGGGCACCTGGGTGGCTCAGTCGGTTAAGCGTCCAACTTTGGCTCAAGTCATGATCTCACAACTTGTGGGTTCAAGCCCCGTGTCAGTGCTGACAGTTCAGAGCCTGGAACCTGCCTCAGATTCTGTGTTTCCCTCTCTCTCTTCCCCTCCCCCGCTCATGCTCTGTCTCTCAAAAATAAATAAACATTAAAAAAATTAAAAAACAAAAAGTGAAAACATATGGTATCTGTCTTTCTCTGGCTGACTTATTTCACTTAGCATAACATCCTCCAGTTCCATCCACGTTGCTACAAAAGGCCAGATTTCATTCTTTCTCATTGCCAAGTAGTATTCCACTGTGTATATAAACCACATCTTCTTTATCCATTCGTCAGTTGATGGACAGTTAGGCTCTTTGCATAATTTGGCTATTGTTGGTAGTGCAGCTATAAACATTGGGGTACATGTGTCCCTGTGCATCAGCACTCCTGCATCCCTTGGGTAAATTCCTAGCAGTGCTATTGCTGGGTCATAGGGTAGGTCTATTTTTAATTTTTTGAGGAACCTCCACACTGTTTTCCAGAGCGGCTGCACCAAGGAGACAACCTCTTTAACCTGGGAGTGCAGTGCCTGATGGAGGAATAGGCTGTGAGGATGGCTTTCCTGCCCTTACAGGATTTCCTGCCATGACTTAATGACAGAGTCGAAAACCTGGGCTCAGCAGGGTCCCAGGCTCTGCCCACATGCTCTCGTCAAGTCTGCGTCTCCTCACCTGTGCAATGAGGGAGGGGGCTGGGACTGTCAGTTCCATCTAAGCAACACCCTCCCCCAATATCCCAGCAGAAACTCCAGGCTCTGAACTCCCTGGAGAAATCTCCTGACCTTACTTTTGCAAGGAAAACCTCAATATACAATTACCATGATGGTGATAATGTTAGGAGCAAAGAGGATCATCTCTTTGAGAAAATACCAAGCACCATAATCTCATAAACTGTCTTCACAGCTCTTGGAGCTGAGTGTTATGGTCACCATTTTATAGATGAACAAACCGAGGCTCCAGAGAGTTACCTCACGTCTGCCAGGGCACGTCACTGTGAACGTGAGAACCGGAAAAGGAACCCAGGGCTGTGTGACGGCAGCCTGTGCTCATCACCACTACAGTTCTGTGCTTCCCATTTCTGGCCTCGGGAACCAGCACGACACTGGGAGGCGGGCACGGAGAAGTCGGATAACCGGGCTGAGGTCAGTCCACGGGTCGGTGGAGGTGACCAGCCCCTGCATTAGTTACGTAGAGAAGAGGTCTTAGTCGAGGCTGCCTGGTGAAAAGCGCCCAGAAAAGACAGCTGTCTGATTCTGTTGCTGAAATACTACCAGTTTATTCTGTGCGTATTAGATTCCAGCTCTGGTCCCCCCACCCCTTGCTGTGTGGCCCGCTTTGGGTGCCCTCCGGCTACATTGCTGTTCCTCCTGTGCAGTGACAGTGGGAGTGCCAGGTTCCCACTCGTGTGGCTGGCTGCGCTTGAGCCTCTTACTTGTGCCCAGCCGCCACCACCACCGCCCCTTGATTTACAGAACTTTTGAGCAGCTGCCGGCAAATCCTTCCCACAGCATTGCACGGTACAGAAAAATGATCAGCTGCACCAGAGTCCCTTCTCCAGAAAACACTTAATTTGGGGGTGAGAGACAGTAACCCCGATTGTTGCTGTCAGGTTTATCCAGAGACAGGAAGAAAGCAATATATTTACTTGATTTAAAATTAGCCCCACGTAGTCACCAGTGGGATCCTGTCAGGTTTCTTTATGCCGATTCTGCTTTTAAAAACCGTTTTATCCGTTGGGCAAGTATCTCTGGTTCCTGTGCCCAGAGTCTGTCAGCTAATGGAAGCAGGATAGAAAAAGGCCCCCTCAGGGTAAAGAAATTTATAGTTGGCATGGAAAGGGAATTAGGGAGAATATATAGAAAGAAGAAAAAGGTGATAGGACAGAGCTGGCTTAAACAAATCTTTCAGTGGCTCCAGAAATCAGGAAAATCAATGTAGCAAAATGACAAAGATGATGACAACTGCCGTAGAGCTCCTACTATGCGCCAGGCAGAGTTCTAAGCAAATTACATGCATTATTTCATTTAATCCTTTGAGATAGACGCTACCAGCTGCATTTTGCACGTGTGGAAACTGAGACTCAGGCGAAGTAATTTGCCCAAAGTCATAAAACTAATAAATGACCAAGCTCCGGTCTCTCTGGAGAGATCCAGACTTGAACTTGCATGCACATGGTTTTGACTCGGGGGGGGGGGGGGGGGGGGTGAGCCATGCCTAAAGTAGTCAGGATGGGGGCCCCATGCTTTGTCCTTGAGAAGAAAGCCCCTTAACAAACACCTCAGAAGAGCAAATCTGGCTATGCTGTCTGCAGAGGCTTTGCCTTCAGCTGTCTTAAATTTTAACTTAATTTCAGACACTGGAACTCACTAGTGGTGTGGTGTATCAGGAGGAGAGCCTGGACCTTGGAACCAGTCAGATCTGGGGTCAGATACTGTATCACTTCCCGTCTGGAAGGTGTGTTTGCAATCATGCGGCCTCTCTGAGCCTCCAGGTTTTTTTCATCATAAACTGAGAATAATAGTAATTTTCTCAAGGTTTATGTAAGGATAGAATGCAATAACATATGCAGTCCCTCTTGCTTAAGTGTCTGACACACGGCGTGTGCTCCAAGGTGGGATCTCCTCTCTGGGCTCTGACACCCTTCGTTTCTACCTATTCCTCCTGAGGCTGGGTTGGAGAACTTTCCTTTTCGTGTAAAGCAGCATTAAAATGAGTTCGGAAACTAGGTAAGAAAATTCATCCCTAATCCCACTATTATAATTCAAAGTCTGATGTCATTTTTACGTATGTCTTTCCAGGTTTTTTTTCATATGCATATCTGGTTTTGCAGAGATGCAGTCAGCAAAAAAATGCAATTTTATGTCTTGCCTTTTTTTTCCCTCAGCATTCTATCATCAGTATTTGCCCTCATTGCTGGTTGTCATGGTCATTTTTGTATAACGATTGCACTGCATTCCATCCGGTACCTGTATTGTAAGTCAGCTAAGTTGTTCTATTTTTACACGTCTAGGTTGTTTCCACTTTTTCTGCTCTTGCCCTGCAGTCGACATCCCTGCGTATGGAACTTCTGGGTTTGGAATTTGTGAATGTCACAGCTTTGTAGCAAAACTAGGACTAGAACCTGGGGAATGAAACTCTGTCTTCTTGTTGCTGTTGTTTTGACTTTCTGTTTTTGTTGTTGTTTTCTCCATTAGATGACCATAGTCCGAGAATGCCAATGACTTATGTTTCACAGAAATGATAATATTTATTAAAAGCAAAAGAAAACAAAACTGAGCACTAATATAAAACAGAAAAGTGGGTAGCCACATAACCGAGTTGATTCCCAATGCCTTTTGAAACCAAAAACACCACTGGAATCAACACTCCCTTGTGGTTATTGATTGCCGCCTCTAGTCACTACCTAGAGCTACTAATTTACAGATGCAAGTGGGTTCATGCATTTGATTTTTGGAAGAAAGGGAAGCGTGCACCGTGACAGGAAAAGCTCTGCTGCTGTACTTATGTTGGTGATTCCTGCATAATGACTTTGTTAATTGCCTCTCGCTGGCTGGGTGCGGAGGGGGGTTGTGGGGGAGGCTTCAGTGTCTGAACATCTATGGGCATTCTTGTTAAAAATGTCAGGATGGAGCTTGCACTTTCTCGGCCATCTCTTTTGTCTTGCTGGGCAGGAAAAGGGGACTGGAAAATGTCAACCCTGGGATCAGATTGACCGGAGCTGAGGGAATAAGAAACTTCCCCCACCCCAGCTCTTGGCTTTTAGAAATCATTAACATTTCAGTGTGGGTGATCCTGTGAACCCGCTACCTTTCCACAACCTTCTTCTGAACTCTTAAGCACCTTTTCACCTTTTCATGGAATTAAAAAGTAGTTTAAAGGGAAAACCCATATCAGGTTTCTTATTTAGGTCACTTTCAGTGTGCTTGAGAGTTTTGCACTAACAGTTGTAAATACAAACCACAGAGTGCAATTTAGACAATCCTGTGATGTACATTGGTGGTGAATGGTCACCAGTAATTCTTCAGGAAAGGGGGTGTGACCAATTACAGTTTATTTTTTTCAATGGTCTGGTTCATCCTTAGAGCAGACAGGGGAGGACTATTTCTATTTCTTAGCTTTTCTGGATCCATGGCTGTTAATTTCACATCATTTGGGTAGCATTCGTTTCCTGCCATATACAACTTTAAACATGGGTTGCTGTTGGCCAAGAGATAGTTATTAACACCACCGGTCCCCCCAAACATTAATTGTAGCCATTGTGTGTGCATGTGTGTGTGTGTGTGTGTGTGTGTGTGTGTGTGTGTGTTGGTGTTTGTGGGTTTTTTTGCTGGTGGCTTTATGTTGCCCATATTTTATCTTCTATTTAAAGTACAAGAATGAAAGGGGCACCTGGGTGGTTCAGTCGGTTAAGCATCCACCTTCAGCTCAGGTCATGATTTCACAAGTTTGAGCCCCGCATCGGGTTCTGTGCTCACAGCTTGGAGCCTGGCGCCTGCTTCGGCTTCTGTGTCTCCCCCTCTCTCTCTGCCCCTTCCCCACTCTCTCTGCCCCTCCCCCACTCGCACTCTGTCTCTATCTCAACATAAATAAACATTAAATTAAAAAAAAAAATAAAAGTAAAAGAATGAAAAAGAGGAAGCTTGGGTTGGGAACACAGGCTCCTAAGTTTGAAGCTTGCCTCAAATCTATACTGGCTCCTACACTTATTCTGGTGATTCCTGCACGATGACTTTGTGAATTGCTTCCTGCCACCAGGTGCTGGGAGGAGGCTTCAGCATCTGAACATCTATTGGGCATTCTTGTTAAAAATGTCAGGATAGAGCTTGCACATTCTCAGCCATCCCTTATGTCTTGCTGGGCAGGGAAAGGGGACTGGTGGTATTGGGTAACTTTTACCTCTCCTGGTAAATCAGAGTATGTTAGTATAACTTAAATGTTAGTCTACTTTCCTTGTATGTATTTTCCAGTAATGATTTTTCAACCTATCTTTACATGAAGATAAAATTAGATAATATAAAGCATTCAGCATGTCAGTACGCACTCAAATGATTCCACATTTTGAGCTGCTGTTATTATTTTGATTATTTTCAAGGAAAAAGAAGAGTGGTTGCTTGAGTTATGTTTCCTTGGACTATCTGTGGCTTAGCTTGTGTTTTACCCTTTGGAGAGAGGAGGGGAGGAGAGGGGAGATTGTTCCTTCTCTCTTCCCCTCTTCCATAACCTGGAACTATAGAATTAACCACCACTCAGCACAGTAAAGGAATAGAGGGCCCTCTAGCACAAATCTATTTAAGACCCTGAATCAGAGAGTAAGGGTCCCTTCTGTTGTGGCTGTAAAGTGACCATGACTGGCTGAACTTCACACCTGTCTCCACATCATCACCTAATCTCGGTGGCCCCATGCTTACTTCCCACCTGCAAGCCTCCAAAACTGATTTCTGGGTGACTGAGTCTTCCGAGGGCCCAGGTTTGAGTGGGGTCCAGAACTTTGCCTTCCCAGGTGGTGAAAGGAAACAGAGAGACATGCCAGCCTCACAGCTGTGTGAGGACTCTGTGATGGCAGGTAGTGGGGGGCAAGGCCACGAGGAAGCCCCGCCAGTGTGCCTCCCGAAGCTTCAGGTCAGCATCTTCCCCCCACCCCCCCACCAGCTGAGGACTGTCCTGCCCTAATTAACTTCCCTGAGACACAAGACCCTGTGATCATTTTCACCTCCAATGCTTTTTTCCACTGGCTTTTCTTTCCCCTCAGCTTTTTTCTTTTTCTTTCTTTCTTTCTTTCTTTCTTTCTTTCTTTCTTTCTTTCTTTCTTTCTTTCTTTCTCTCTCTCTCTCTCTCTCTCTCTCTCTCTCTCTTTCTTTTTAAGCAAGGGCTTGATTTTGCATCTTGTTAAAAGTAAGAGAAAGCTTTGACAATAAAAATGTTTTTCTTCGCAAAGCTGTGAGAGTTCTATTCATTCTGGGATTACTTAATTCTCATGACCTTTAACAAGACAGCACTTCTGCACAGTTAGATGAGATAATTGATTCTAATGGGGAAAGGAGCAGTGCTCATTTAACTGCATATCTCTGAGTCGTCCTCCGTTCAAACAATTTCTCCATTACCTTTGGAGTTGCCAATATATAGATTAAACTGGTAAGACGGTAAGCAAAAATGGGAGCTAATTCAGCCTTGGAAACAGCAGAGTTTTCACTTCTTCCAGGCAAGTTAACTTCTATCATTATTGACAACTACACCACCACGAGCAGCATAAAGTTCCTCCTCCTTTAGTGCCCAGGACCAAAAATATGCTAAGTGGTAGCTGCTGTTTTATCATTATCATCAACAGTATGAGTATAATGGTTACAAAATACTGCCATCATGCGTATGTACGGTTTACAAAGCACTTTGCCATATTTTATCTCATATGATACAGTAATTCTTTGAAATAATTGCCTCTCCATTTCTTGGATGCATCTAGGTGGTGGCAGCTAGGATTCCAAACCAGTCTTCTTATCTCTGGCACACACTGTTCCCCGCTCGGCAGTAACCAGAGAGAGCAAAGGGTCAGATTCCATTTCTGTTACAGAGTACCCCTCCTGTTGAGATCAAACTTGTGTGCGTTCCCTGGGTGGCTTGTGTTTTGGACTAGAAGTCAGAAGGATGTGCAGCTCTCGTGTCCTTTATACAGTTATTTGTGTCTTGAAGGTGCCCACACAGCCCCTCAAGACCGCCCCCCCCCCACCAGCCCATCAGTGAACCCTTCCACAGATGGGCCAAGCAATACAACCCTCTGTCCTCCTCACAGGATCCTGTGTTACAGCCCCCAAAGCTGCTCCATGTGTGAACGGGGATGTTTTTATAACACCCACTTGCCTTGCAAGGTAAAGCTAGTGAGAAAGGCTTGGTGAAGTGGGTGGAGCCTGGGCTTCAAGCCAGAAAGACTGGTGATATCTGATTTCAGTGTTTGAATAGTTGCAGATTCTAGGCTACACTGTGTCGCTCGCGAGCCATTTAACCTTCCCTGTGTTAATCGATGTCACTGTGTCTTAGTTTCTGCATCTGTAAAATGGGGCTATTACTAACTGTCTTTTCAGGATTTTTGTGAGAATTAAGGAAATATTGCATTTACTGCTTTTGGCACAATGCCTGGCACTCAGTTTTATAATTACCTTCTGAGCCTTAGCGTGCACATCTGCAAGTTGGGTCTCGCGGGGCTGCCTTGAGGTTTAGAGGCAATGTATACAAATTTCCCAGTACGCTTCCTGGCATGCAGTTAGCCCTCAGTATACATAATTACTGTGGGCCTTCATAGTTCCATAGATCCTTCCCTGGGCTCCTCTGGGCCTCTTAGTGGGCCAGTCACCTCCTCCTCTGGGCCTTCTAGTCCTTCTGAGTAGACTTTGTTCCTTGTCCATCTTCTCTACTTGTCTGTGAGCTCATGGAAGCAAGGGCTGTCTGATTACGTTCTGGCTCTCCAGAGTCAGCCCTGGGTCCCAGTACAGGGTAGGCTTCTAGGAAATGTTCATCAGTACAACAAAGGAGTGATGTTGCATACAGGATGCTGTGGGAGTCAGGGACTGAAGTTCTTAACTCTCTGTGTGAGGAATCAGGGCAGGCATTTCAGAAAAGGTAAGTAGGGACCATTGACAAGTCTTAAATCCTAAAATGGGATTTAAGCAGACATTTTGTACTAGATTACAAAATCTTTTGGAAACAAGTTTCCTCACCTTTTCAAGCACTGTGTATGTTAGGGGACAGTGTCCATTCTTTGGCGTCTTATGGTCTCTTCTAGATTGTTGCACAAGACCGTTTAGCAGTCGCTACCTTGGAAAAAAATATTTTTAAAACAGAAATGCAAGTACATCCTACAAAATCAAAAAGTACAACAGATATACAGTTAGAAGCAAATCTGTCTTCTATCCCTGACCCTTAGGATCTCTTTCCATCATTGGATGCATCTACTGTTACCAGTGTCTTTCATATCCTTCAGGAATATTCTAAACATATACATGATTTTTCCCCCCAAAGGCCGTATATCAGATATACCATTCTGCATGTTACAATTTTCCTTTCAGAAAAATATAAAGAGCTTCCATGTGCTTTTTTATGATTACATAATACATTGTATGAAGGTAACTTATCTGGCCCCTTATTGATGAAGTGGTTTCTAATATTTTGCTACTACAAACAGTGCTGCAGTGAATAACCTTGTATGTACATCATTTAGTATAATATGTGAAAATATTTGGAGGAGAAATTTCTAGAATTTTCTAGAAACCCTGGGAACCTCTAAATCCCAGGATCAGTAGTATGTTTGTTATTAATTTGATAGCTTTTTTCAAATTGTCCTTCATAGCGTTTGTACCAACTTATGCTCATACCAACGAAGTATGAGAGTGCTTATTTCCTGTTCTCTGTCAATACTGTATAATTTTAACCTTTTTTATCTTTGCCAAAGCCTATGTGAAAAATAGTATTTCAGAGTTTTAACTTACATTTCTCCTATGATGAGTGTTGTCAAGAGTCTTTTCATATGATTGAGAACCAATTGTATTTCTTATGCTGTAAGCTCTCTGCTCATAGTTCATATCATATTCCTATTTTCCTGATGAGCTGTTGGATTTTACTTATTATTTGTAGCAGTTATTTTTATATTAATGAAATTAACCCTTTGTGCTACAAATTGCAAAATTTCCCCCTAGATTATTTATCTTTCAAAGCAAAAGGCCAAGGCTTCCTGAAACTCCCCCATCCCTACCCCTCTCCCTGTCCCACCAGACTGTGAGCCCTCAGGGGCAGGGTCTATGCCTTGAGCATCTCCATGCCCAGCCCCCCACATAGGGCTTGGCACTGCAAAGCTCTCTTCGGGGGCTGTTTGTTGAACTGAGCTGAACTGAATTCCTGAGTTCCCCACCCCAGCTGCCCTCCCCTATGGCTTGGGAGTTCCATTTCCTCCGCCAGCAGAAAAAGATGACTTTTCTCATTGCTCACCACAGCCATGCACCTGTTTGGCCTAAACTGGCACCTGCAGCCGATGGAGGGGCAGATGTATGAAATCACGGAGGACACAGCCAGCAGTTGGCCTGTGCCAACGGACGTCTCCCTGTATCCATCAGGGGGCACTGGGTTAGAGATCCCTGACAGGAAAGGCAAAGGAGCCACAGAAGGTAGGGTTGCCGTGTTGTTCGTGTCGTGAGTCCTCTGTGTCTGCCTTTGAACCGAAGAGACCTTCATTATGCACGTCATGTGCCTGACTCACAGCTCCGTGCTTTGGCCCTTCCTCCATCTTTCTGCACTCCACGCCGGCTGCCAGCCCACCTGTGTCTTCATCTCAGTTCCTTTTCACTGTGAGCTCATAGCGGGGCTTGGGCAGCTCTCATGGTGCTCAGCAGTATCCCATCTCATGCCTCGAGGGAAGCATCATGGGCTTTCGCACTGCTGGGTGGCTGTCTTGGATTGTGTGGGATCAGGATGAGTCCTTAAGGGGCCAATAACAATAATCATTAGTGTTGGTACGGTTTATTTGTTTCAAAGATTTTGTCAAGACCTTTTTACACTTAATCCTCACAGAGATCCTGTGAGGTAAGTATAATTCTTTAGACCCATTTTAGATACAAAACCTAAGGGTTACATTAATTTAGTGACTTGACCAGAGGTTGCTCAGCTAGTAAATAATGGAGCTTGGCATATGAGCCCAGGTCTGGATGACTCCAGAGCTCTTACTGTCTCTATAAATTGTCCTACCTGACTCACCACATGGTTGCAAGACCCCGTAGGAGATGTAGATGAGAAATCCCATTATGCAGTGGGACATGGATATTTTTCTATCAGTGATGGAGTGGTAGTGACATTTGGAGTTTGGCATTCTTAAATGGGACATCTGTAGACCCATGTTCTGAATTTCTTAAGGGTCTTTCTAACACGCCATTGACACACATTCTTTCACTATCAGCCAGAAGTGGCACAGACTCACAAAAATGGTACCGTGAAAGATGGCTGAGCTAATGGGCCAGTCTCATTGCCATTCTGGGCAGCGTAGGCATTCTTTATCCTGTCCCTGCTGTGCCCTGCTTCATCCCGTCTGTTAGCAAAGTGTACCACAGGTCTGCCTACACCTTTACTGCTTATATCTTCTTTCCTAGCATCTCAGACAACTTTGGGGTCAAAGCTTCTGAGGTTTCCTGCCCTCAAGGATTTCCCTTCCAGGAATCTGTTTAGTTAACAGGGTACCATATGCTTGGTTGAAGTAGCTACTCAGGACCTCTGAATGATCCTGAAGGCAAAAATCAATTCTTTTTTAAAAAAACGTTTATTTTTGAGATGGAAAGACAGAACACAAGTGGAGGAGGGGCAGAGAGAAAGTAAGAGAGAGAACCCCAAGGAGACTTGCACTTGTCAGTGCAGAGCCTGACACAGAGCTCGAATTCAGAAACCATGAGATCATGACCTGAGCTGAAATCAAGAGTTGGATGCTTAACCAACTGAGCCACCCAGGCACCCCCAACTCTTTCTTTTTGTTTTTTAAATATGGAATGCTTCATGAATTTGCATGTAATCCTTGCACAGGGACTATGCTAATATTCCAACAAAATCAACTCTTGACCCATGGTCATCTTTAAGGGAAGTAAGAATGGGAGCATTTCCACAGAGCCAAATCAGAACCTCTGCTTACTTTTTCTAGGGGCAATGCCAGTCTTCTCCTTTACAAAGATTTTAAGACTTAAAACATTTAATAATTTATACTTTTTTCGCCCTTTAGTAAGGATATGGAGGGAGTGTGGATAGGGCCACGGGAAGAGCTCTGGGTTAGGAAGCAAGAGCCCTGACTTCAAGCCCAGCTGCTGACCCTTGAATTGTCCTTAAGCAAATCCCTTGAAAGACTTTCTGAGTGGGGTGCCTGGTCGGTTAAGCGTCTGACCGTGGCTCAGGTCATAATCTTGCAGCTTGTGAGTTCAAGCCCCGCGTCAGGTTCTGTCCTGACAGCTCAGAGGCTGGAGGCTGTGTCTCCCTCTCTCTCTGTCCATCCCCCACTCATGCTCTGTCTCTCTCCTTTCTCCCTACCCCTCCTCCACTTGTGTTCTCTGTCTCTCTCAAAAATAAACAAACATTTTTTTAAAAAAATGAATTGATTTTGGCTTTCAGGATCATTCAGAGGTCCTCTCTCTCAAAAATAAATAAAAAAAAGTGAACATGCTTTAAAAAAAAAAAAAAAGACTTTCTGAGCTTCATTCTCCTCCTCTCTAAATGGAAGTTATTGAGCTAAATTATCTCCAAGGTCCAGTTTAATTCACAAGTCCTACATATGAAATTGATAGTAGAATCATCAGACTAACCAGACGGTTCTTTAGAATTTTTTTCCAGACCAGCCCTGTCCATGGTCCTGCCTGTCAGCTTGTGAATCCCTTGTCAGTTTATAGTGTCACATGCCATACGGGAATACCATCCATGTGGACGGTCTTTAGGTCAGCACGTACAAATGCAGATTTAAGATATGTTAACCCTCAAGGCATTGGAAGAGGTCTCATTTAGCAAAATGTATTTTCTTCCCTCCATGATCTCTATCAGACATTCTTGAAACAGAGTTGGATCTATCTGAAATCTCCCATTCTAATGAAATTAGTTTGTGGGTTTTTTAGGTTTTGTTTTGTTTTACCCAAGGAGCAGGAGGTGCAGATAAGAGGCAAAATAAAATTGCCCCAGCTTCTTGGTTTACTTTAATTGGAGTATTTTTGCTTAAAGGGATTATCTGTCATTACTAATGCAAATGGAAATCCTGTTTACAAAGCCCTAAAATGCAGTGCTGTGCTGGAAAGTGGTCAGCATCAAAAGCAATTACTGTGACAAAAAATACATCAGACTGGAGAAACAGAGGACAAAGCTTCCTACAGTTTATGTGAGACCACATGGTTCTTAATTTCTTTTGCCCTGGTCAAACCAATGTCTACACAGTTCATGTTTTTAATTGTAACATTAAAAAACCTACTTCCTTAGACATAGCTCAAGGGGAAAAGTCTTTAACACTGATGTGAGTGCATATTTCCTATCCCTTCGAAGGGTATCAGAGAGGAGAGCTGATTACAGAATTAAGATTAGAGCCCTGGTTTACAGAGATGGCAGTAACAATGTGGTATGATGGAAAGAAGATAAATGGGCCTTGGAGCCAGACAGGCTTGAATCCTGGCCCTCAAATTTATTGGCTTTGTTAACTCATGCCAATTACTCCATCTTCTTTGGCCTTAGTTTCTTCATCCATAAGAACAAGGATGGTAACGTCTGTATCTTTTCAGACTGGTGGTGAAGAGGCACTCAACAACTGTCACTTCCTTTCTTCCCATCTGCTCAAATCCCAAGCCATTCCATGTCAGTTATCAGAATCTCAGAAATCCAGACTAAGTAATATTTTCCCCTCAAAGACCCTGCAAATAATTGGGACATGTTTTCATATTGTAAAATGCTATATATTTTTTAATTATGCAAATTAAATATATAATGAGTCCAGTATTTTAAATGCTCATGTCTTTGAGAATAACCTCAACCTGCAATCTACACTGTATTTTCAAAGTGGCTCTTACCGTTTCAGGGTGTCATGGGACAGAAACCAAATATGGCAGCTTTTCGAAGAAAAGCCACAATAACTTACGTTATATGTTAATGGAAAAGAGGGGAGAAAGCATTGAATAAACAAAAATTCCTGATGGTTGAATTGGTGGGCTTAGGGATAGCATTTTCTTCTTTCTGCAATGAAATAAAAATTACCCATCAGTTTAAACCATGCAAATTGCTGCACGCAGGCTCAGCTGGGCTCTCCAAAATGGAACAGCTTATTTTGATAACCAAATAAATTTCTAACAGTTGCTAAGGAAACTAAAGGATTCTTTGTGCAAGTTATTGCATTGAAAAGAACCAGAAAGGTGGAGGGAAGAGGAGAGTGTTAGTTGATTAAGAATTTAGAACCTGTGTAGATGGATCTTAGTTCAAGAAAGTGAGGACTATGACTGAGAAGGGCATGGAATTTCACTTCTTCCAATTCTCTCTTGTTTGACCAAACAATCCAATCATTTCAGCAAATTGTTGAGAAATTTCTTTTATAGACATGATTGTGTATTTGTACATCATTGCTAGAGGAAGGCTGAGTCTGTGTATCTTTACAAAGAACAGGACTGTTGCCAGTAGAATTTGCCTTGTGAAACCTGATCATACTGTTGGAGATCCCTATTTCTTAGTTAAGCTCTTGGTGTTGTTTGTTAAGTCTCTGGTGGCCCCCAATGATTGTGTAGTGTCCTCTTTATAAGTGTCTTGAGACCCCAACTCTTGCCCTTTAACTCTGGGTCCTGTTTGTGCATTCCTACTTCATAAAAACTGTCAACTTTCTGTGCCCCATGACACTCAGTGGGCCTTGGTCTACCTGGCCTAGCCTTGATGGTTAGATTGCTGGGACTGTGAGTTAGGTGGGACTCATGCACTGTGCCATTGACCCTTGAGTGAGACTATTGAGAGTGTCTTTGAAGAGTTTTAATTAACCACTTATCAATTTAATGCTTTAAGAAGCCATATTCTAGCAAATGAAGAGAAACCCCAAATGGCTTTATCTTCAAATGGTTTCTTTAGCATTCTGAGCCTCAGTACATACATCTTATCAGTGTGAGAATTAACTGAACCGATGAACGTAAAGGGGGGCCCAGCATGTAGTGAGAGCAAGAATTGATAGCAAGTATTACCACTAATCCTGCCACTTCTACCTTTACTGCTGTTACTAACTACTGCTATTATTACTGCTGCTGCTGTTGTTGTCATTATTATTTTCCAGAATGTGGGTGGGGATAAAAAGAATTGTATACATAAGACCTGTCTCCTCCAACTCCCACCACCCTCTGTCATCTCTCCTCACTCTACTGTTGGTGGGTCTTGCTGTGTGGTCGGATGGTTTCTGTCTTAAGCACTCACAGCTTGGCGCTCGGATTTAAGAACAGAGGATCTGGAAAGAGGAAGGCAGGAAGAGCTGAGTGTGGCTTCACTCTGAATAACTGCTAGCCCAGCCAGTCTCACGCCTCTTTCCCATCAGACACGGGTACTCGCTGTGCTGTACCTCTTTCCCCTCAGAAGCCCCCATCTCGTCCCTACGTATAGTCCTACAAGGGGACCACTGGGGACCAGAGTAGAGGAATGATAAAGCTTAAATCCCCAGATGGGGTCCTCTTTTCCTTCAAAAACATCCCCTTTAGGCTGGGCTGTGGTCCCTTCCCTAAGGGTCTGGACCAGGTGACTTTTAGTACAAAGGTCACTTTAGTACAAAGCCCGAGTGGCCCTCAGAGACTCAGCCGAGAGTCCAGGTCCCGGTGGCCGGTGTGCCCTGGAACAGAATCAGCTATTTTTATTTGTATACACACCAAAGACAGTTCTTTTCTCTTATTTTGGCCCATGTTGGTGAAATACGAGAATGCTAGAAAAGAATATTGCTTTTTATCACTCCTCGGGTGTAAGAGCCAACTTATGTATGCCTCTGGGGCCCGCAGACCTCTGGAGAGAGACTCTGGGCTGGCCTCTGACCTTATGAGGCTCAGAACTCAGCTGATACAATAGCTGTCTCTCAAACACATGCTCACTGGAGGAGAAAATGAACCATGCAGGGTGCTCTAGCAGCATGCCAAAATGTGGGGGAAAGTTTTCATTATTTATTCTCAGACTCAGGAATTATTTGACTGCAGACAATTCTGAAATCCCATCAGCCCCGACTCCCACCCACTCACAAAGGAAATGAGTCCTTGGAATTAGCAGTCTCAGGCTTATTTCTGTGCAGTTTCTAGGAGGAAACTCAGAGTTCTGCATCCCTAGCAGAATGATAAGCTAAAGGGTACACTATTTTTCTACCTAGAATACAAAAGAATTGTGGTACTGGGAGCCCCACAATCAGATAAGAATGTGAAAGTAATTCTCCTCCATCTTAATGTGTTGTGAATTTGGCTTCTGTCTTTGAACTTCGAATCACAGTGTGGTGGTTTTTGTGTGTCTGCATTTTCAAGGTAAAAGTCTGGGGCACATTCCTTCCATAAAGGAATTAAATGCAAGCTCTTTCCCATGCTAATGACAGAATACTAGTGGTACTTTTATTGAGAGCGTGCATTTTAACTTTTTTTGTTGTTGGCATATTTTTTAATTAAAATAACATTTAATGGTTTGAAGCTAAAAACCTGATGTTTCTGCCTAGGAGTTTATAAAGGAATGATAACATATGGAGAAGTTTAACATTTAAATTGAATTTTATTATTTAAAACAGTAAAATATTTTATGACTACAACAATGCCCTGCCAAGCTCCATTTCAGCATCAAATGTGCTTTGTAAGGAATCTTACAAAGCTAGGGGAAAAAAGACATTTTAATTTCTTATTCCCCAAGTGCTTTTTATAAAAAGTTCTCACAAACGTGTTTTCTTTACAAATGGATTATTGTTCTTAAAGCCTCTCTTCGAACACGTCTAACAACAAATCTTGGAACTAAGATACCCTGGGGATTCTTCCTTACAAATAAGACGTAGTCTGCTGGCTGCCATGTGGCTAGTCAGTGTCCTAAAGGTGGTCTTCTAACATCCCTATCACCTCCTTCTGCCGCCTCCCAACTCCCCAGAGGGCTGATGTCTGGAAGGAAGTCAGGTTTATATTTTTCACATGTGAGTGTGCTTAATTAGTAAACAGAGGAAGTTTGATAAGCCCTCTTCCTTCCTGGCACTTCTGGTGCCCCCAGAAAGCTGTCACTCTCCTGAATGGTGACAGAAATGGGCAAGGGACCATATTTCTGACCCCTGTCCCCTGAAACCTGCAGGGTCAGGGGCCTTGGTTGAATTTCCAAGTATGCCATAGGCTTTGTGCCTGAACTTGAGATCAATTCCCTCGGCTTTACCTACTTCAGCACAAAACTGATATTCGAAGACCTCCATCCAAGCAAGACAAGGAAGCATTTTTCAGAAATATCCATTCCATTCAGAAGTACCCCCTTTTTCATCTTCCCCAGCCCAACTCCTGCTCCCCATATAAACCCCTTCCACATGTCTTAGCCTTAGAATTTGGCTTCCAGTTATACGTAAACCAGTAAACTTGTAAAATACCTTCATCCACTCAGGTCAGGCTTCCCACTGCTGGTGGGACCATTTTGAGTTGGAAATTTAATAACAACACCTTGTTCGCACTACCCTTTCTATTTTAGCGTGCATGCTTTTATACACACACGCGTGTGCACAGTTATTCTCGTGTGACCACCAGTGATTATTTTGGGGATCGGAATATATCTTAACAAGCTGTGGAATTATGCAGTATACAGATGGCCCTTGAGGAGGACCCATACTGCTTTGGAAGAATGCATATTTTTAGCAGAACAGTTTGAGCATCACTAGAGAAAAAAAGTTCTGGACATTCTTCCTCCTCAGTGGGGAGTGGGGGTGGGGCTGGTGGTGGAACATAGTAGAGAGAAGTGTGAGGCACAGGGGAGTCCTGCTGTTCAGGGGCTCCGATCCCTTGTTTCACTTGTGGCCAACTGCTGTTTTTGTCTTCCCTTCCCTGTGTCTTGGTAGGAAAGCCCAGTAGTTTCTTTCCAGAGGACAGTTTCATAGACTCTGGAGAAATCGACGTGGGGAGACGGGCTTCGCAGAAGATTCCTCCTGGCACTTTCTGGAGATCTCAGGTGTTCATAGACCATCCTGTGCATCTGAAATTCAATGTGTCCCTGGGAAAGGCAGCTCTGGTTGGCATCTAT
This sequence comes from Panthera tigris, assembly GCF_018350195.1. Lineage (NCBI taxonomy): Eukaryota > Metazoa > Chordata > Mammalia > Carnivora > Felidae > Panthera > Panthera tigris. Next base: position 53,012,957 of record NC_056669.1, read on the forward strand.
GGCAGAAGAGGCCTTCCTCCTTCACATACACAGGTAACCAGAATGCCACATCCCCTGCTGATCTGCAGGGGCTCCTACCTCACATCCTAACCCAAAGTCAGGAAGCCTAATGCTCACACCTGGAGCCTTGTGTTTGAAGGGCATTTCACATATTTTATAGCCAATTCCTCCATTTGACCTAAGACCCTACCTTTCAGATGAGTAGGGTTATATCCCTGGGGTTTTTTAAGAAGAGGAAATTTTAGGAAATATCTCAAATAGCCTCTCTACTGTTACCCAGTCACCTGAGTGAAATTATCCAAGAAATAGAAAGAGAAAAGCATGCGCTTTGGAGTCAGACAGACTTCAGTTTGAATCCTCTTATTATCAACTGTGATAACTATGGCCTGGTGCTTACCCGCTCAGAGCAAGTTTCTCATCTCTCCACTGATGATAACAATACTCACTTTGTAGGGCTGTTGAGGAGAATCAAGAACATTTATAAGGCAACTTGCACAAGATCTGGCTTAGAATACACGTTACTTCCCTGGCCTCTTACATTCCTTCTCTCCTTTGGGATTTCGCATTTACTGTGATACATGCACACCAGAAACACCTAACAGCTCATCTAGAATGATTGACATAACACCAGTCGTAATGGGTAAGGAACAGACTTGTTAAGGTCCTGCCAGCTCTGGGATTGGGTTAAAATAAATCAGAGGCATCCATCAGACATTCCCAAGCCGTGTGCAGCCTTCTTAGCCCCAGTTGTTACTTAAGATTCCCACGTGAAATCTAAGTAGATATATTTTCTAGCAGTGGAGTCATGGGAAAATAGAAACTGGGCCGCTCACCAGGGCAGTGATGCTAGTCCTGGACTTCATTCCTGGGCCTCATTTACACATGAAATAGAATTAGATATCTTGGTTTTTTAAAAGATAGGTCAGTAGGTAGACAGATAAGTAGACAGATAATTGCTCAATTTGCTTGCTAGTAGGCCAGTAGGACTTAACCACCTACCTGTTGTTAGCACTATGTGGCTGACTTCTCTTGAGTCTCACCCTCGCAGGCTCAGATCAGTCAGCAATTGTGTGTCTGACCCAGCATGTAATCGTTGATAGAATTTTGAGCTAATCCAGTTTAGTTCCCCTAAAACTGCTCCCTGAACCTGCAGCATTTAGAAAGGATTGTTGACAACAGGAAGAGAGAGATCAGATTTGCACTTGCACCTGACTGACTTTTAAGGCACATCCAGTGCTCTAGTCCCAACCCTCGAGCCCTGGGATTCCCAGCGTCACTTGCATGAAGCTGGAGTTCAGTCCTTCCGTGGCTGGGTTTCTGATCACGTGCCCACCATTGGAAGGGCATGGTTGTCCCGGCACAGGCTCAGCCAGATGAAGACTGTCTACATATACACCAAATTAAAGAAAAATGAGACCAAAAAAATAATAATAATAATGCGCTAATTATGCTGCCCTCACAAGGGAATGAGGAGACTATTACCATGAGAAACAGGGGTCTGGGGAGGAGGTGAAGTTGGTTGATCAACCTTCATGTGACTCTAGCCTCTCTGCCTGTCCTCAGGTTGTATTTCCTCGTGTGCCCCCAGGAGACACGTGAGGAAGGAATCTAGCATTATGGTGAACCAGACACCCCGCTAATTATGCTCTGTTTGTACTTTTAGTTTGACTTTGTAGAGCTGCTGGATGGAAGGAGGCTCCTGACCCAGGAGGCACGGAGCCTCGAGGGACCCCAGCGCCAATCTCGGGGAGTTGTCCCCCCATCTAGTCACGAGACTGGCTTCATCCAGTATTTGGATTCAGGAATCTGGCACCTGGCTTTTTACAACGACGGGAAGGAGTCTGAAGTGGTTTCTTTTCTCACCACTGCCATTGGTAAGGAGCCTCCAGCCCTATGGGATCTGTGGGATTTCTGTCTCCTTGGGTGAGAGGACCCTGGGGATTCTGAGGGTTGGAGCCAGCAAGGGAATGTGTCTTGCCCGCAGCTGTCGATGCCACCTGGAGTCTGGCATGAGTCCTTCCTGACTGGGCTTGCTGGACAGGGATGGGTGTGGGATTCAGGGGAAGGAGGGAGGGGAGGAGTGACAGGAGAGGCTGGCCAGCCATTCTGGGCCATTACCCACTGCCTTTCTTGTGTCATCTTTGGGCCAGCTGCTGCATTTAACAACTGAGAGGTAGAGTTGACAGCAAGACCGAAACCCTGCCTGACCAGCCACATGGAGGCAACACCTCTCTTCTTCTCACTTCTCTCCGACACCTGAATTTTGTCTTTATAGCTTCCTTGGCTCAACTCACTGATTTGTGGTTTGGGTTTTTGGTTTTTGACTGTGTGTAGCTTTTTGTTTATTTATTGTTTTGTCCTGGGAGCTAACAGTCCCTGGCAGTTGAGAAAAGAAGATAAATGCTCAGGGAGAGGGTGAGAATAGCAGAGCTATTCTGGATGAATATTCTGGAGCCGCGATGTTTGGGATAGTGCTGAACACCTTTTCTGTCCCTCATCATGGAAGAGGGCCACAGCTCTCCCTTCAGGGTGAGCCCATGGGGCCGCCCCACAAGCCGACGGGTGTCCAGGGAGCTTGGCATCTTGTTCTAAGGAATTTCTCTTCTTTATCCACACATTCCATAGAGTCTGTCTCTTCCTTGGATGGCCACGGGACACAGTGGCCTCAGTGGTTCAGGTCAGAAAACATTTATTCTGGGTTTATGTTGAAAGCATTATGACACAGCCTGGAGACAGAATCTCCCGCAGGAAAATAAAACGCCACTAACCAGAATGCATGGAAATAGGGTTTCTGCTTAATGAAAAGCTTCATGTGGTATAGAGTTCACCTCAAAACTCTGTCTCAGTCCTTGGCTAAGAATCTCTCTGACATGGAAAAGGGAGTTAAATAAAAAACCTCTGAATCTGGTCATTGGTTCCTAAAACTCCTGCAGAACTCTGGCTTTTCCTTCTACACAGCAATAATCATTTTCAGGCCATTTTCCCCTCATTTGCAATTTTGCCCTTAGTGTCGAGGCAGAAAATACCTTCCCATTAAATACGGGCATGGCTTATCCACTTCTGCTGTCCCTGCAGGCTCAGTATCCTACCCTCTTGGCAAAATGAGGGCAGCAGAGGCCATCTGGCTACGTCGGCCCCGATGTAGGAAACCCTGCTTTGTGCTGGCCTCGATTTGGAAGTGTCTGCCCTTACTGCTGGTCTCCGAGTGTCCAGAGGGCAAGAACTTTGACATAATCTTCTCTGTCCCCCAACCCTAAGCCCAGGCCCCGACATGCGGGGTCACTGGGTTACTAAGGGCGTGAGCACGAGCTTGGCCTGGCTTCTGCTCAGCCTCCCATTGGCAGGACCGTCAGCAGCCACAGGCCTGGCAGTTGCGGCTGCCGCTGGTTTCCTCCCCTATTGCCTCCTTTTGAGGTGGAGTTGAAAGTATCCTCCGCTCTGAATTTCCACCACTAACTTGTGTTTTGACCCTGCACAAATCACTTAAGTTTTCCAGCTTCCGGTTTCTCTAGAGTCTGGATTTGAGGCCGCAGCTCGGTGGTTGCCGATGAGCTGGAGGCTGCCCGGGCAGCCCCGTTCCCCTGTCACCAGAGAGCCAGCTGTGGTCCTCACCATCGATTAGGCTCTCACTCTGCGGGGTTTGCCAGGCTCCAAACCTGGTTTCTTTTCCCTTTCTGGCCACAGTGGCTTCGTTTTTAGGGACGTGGATTATCGAGTCATTAGTGGTGCCTGAGTGAGAGCTTCCTGGTCTCACAGCCTGATTTCTCTGAGGCATGGTTCACAAAGAAGCATGGACTGTTTTGCTCGCTCAGAACGAAGATCTCTTATAATCAGAATTCTTTATTTTTAATAACTGAGCATAAATATGAAAGAATATTAATATCGACCCCCAAAGAAAGCCACTTTTAATTAGGGTGTGACTCTCAAAGAAGTAAAATGTAGGTGCAGTTAGGTATCTTTGCCAATTCTTGGCTTGTCAGAGCTTGCTAACCTGTTTTGTTATAATTAAGGCCATGGTCTTCCTTTTCCCTCTGGCTCTCCTGTTCTTACCTTAATGATGAAGTCTGCCTTCACCTCCTTAACCCTATGATGTCCTTCAGAGCAGAGAGGCTATCCTGGGCTTCTCAGAGTTTGATGACCCATTTGATGTCTCATTAAAACACAGATTCCCCTTCACTAGGTGTGGGTGGGCCCTTAGAGTCTCCATTTCTCACCGGCCTCAGTGATACTGGTGCCACCCAGCTGTGGACCACATTTTGAGTAGCCGGGGGTTATGGTATCTTATGAATGGTCTCAAATATTGTCATGCAAAGCAGTCACCCGGGAAGCTCGTTCAAAGTTCAGATTCCTGTGCCCTGTCCCCAGGAATTATGACCCACTAGGCCTGAGGTAGAGCCCAGATAATCTTGATTCCAGGGGTCTTTCCACTAAGCTTTGAGCACTGCTTTCTCTTTCTTCCTCCCCTGACTGTCCCACACTAGCTCTGTGACCATTGTCAGGTCACCTCTCTGAGGTTTTTCTTAGATGGAAAATGAAATAGTAACAGTACTCTGCAGTCCCTGTCATGAAGATCAGAGAAGATATAAAGTGCCCAGCACAGGCTTTGGCCTCCTAAGAGACCCAATAAATGGAAGTTGCTAATATTCTCTTCTTCCCTCCTTCTCTCTTTGTCTTGCTGCCTTTCAGACTTGTCTGTCTTCTTTGAGCTACAGTGGTTGTTTAATGAATACTTTTTTTCTTTAATACAAAAACAGATGGATTCTGATGTTGCTATTAATCCCTCTCTCCCCAAGAGTCCGTGGCATTGAGTCTCAGCTGTCTGTGATTGTTACCTGTGAGCCATGAGTTGTAATTTGTCTTGGCAGGTTAATTAAAAGTTTGGGTCTTGTTTTAGTGAGCTCATTATGGTCCCAATATACAACTGTAACTCTCCGGCTTGCTTAACACACAAATTGGAATATGACCCTCCCTTCGTTACATGTTGAAATGCAGACATAGAATTTAAGAAGATCTGAGATGTCAGGATCCAGAGTATTTATGTCTGTTTGTAATTAAGTAACAGGAGAAATAATTGCGTTTAATTTAACAAATGGCTGTATTGTGTACGCTCGTGCTTTTCCCTCCATTTAATGCAATCCAGCTGATGATTTTAAATTAAATGAGTTTATCTTCTTCCTTGAAAAAATCTAAAAGCACTTTAATAACTGTATACATAAATATATATACACACACACACACACACACGCACTCCTAACTGAAACCAAGCAAGGTTTAGAATAAAACAGAGCAGCTGTTTTCAGAAACAACAGTTTTTCCCCACATGTGGAGGTCCAGGATTTGAAGGTAATGTTGTTTCTGGTCCTATCTTCACTGGAGGTGGGTATCCTTGCTGATGCCAAGTACTAAATGAAGTAGGAGGGTATATACCAGTAGCTAAAATACAATTTACCATTGCAGTTTACAAAAGGCTTCATATATATTCCTTAAGCCTCTAGATAACTCAATGAGGTGATTATTCTTATTTCTATGATCACCCCCTATTGCAGAGGAGGAAATTGAGGTTCAGGCATGGTAAGGGAAAAGCTGGGACTTGAATTTATGTCTCTCTGACTCCAAAGCTTGGGATCTTCCTTCTTTAGTAATCTGCCTCCTTCCCAGGATCATGTTTCTTTTTGGGGGATTACACTTCTCTTTTCTGCCTATTTATTCATTCCTTAAAACTCAAGAGAGTGCATACTGTGTCTTCAGGACCATGCTCAGATCTTTTCCACATGTGATTTAATCCTCATGAGAACCTTAGACAGTACAAATTTTGATCTCAACTTTACAGATGAAGAAATTGAGGCCCAGAGAGTGTAATTGACTTAGCCAAACTCACACAGTTAGTAAGGGCAGGGATAGGATGGCAGCTTGGTCTCCAGATCTTATGCTCTCCCCTTTATGCCCCACAGTATCTTACTATTTGCTATGATACTATTAAATATTTTATTTCCATTTGCATTACATGGAATTTAATTTCCCTTTAATTAACTTGCTTCCAGTACAAGTAAGCATCTTACATTAACCCAAGAAGTTTCCTTGGGAAGGCATTAAAGAGACTATGGTGGGGAGGTGGGGTGGGGGGGAACCTCATAGCATCCAAAACTTTAAAAAAATATTTTTTCACATGAATTGTTTCCAACCCCACGATCTGACAAATCAGTGTTGTAGTGTTTTGGGTCTTTAGAGAGCGTCTCCTCTTTTAGTTTGGGTTGATGCTGAAGCATAAAAGGACAGATCATCCTGACACTCCTGTGGCCACGGGAGCCAAGCTGGAAAATAACAGAGATGCTCCATAGTGGATTTCGAAACACAGAAATGAGAATCATTATTGGAAAACATAGAACCTGGCCATTTTTATGAGAAACACGCCCTGGTCTTCCCAGTCTGAGGACATTTGTGCTAATTAAAGAAAAGAATCCTTTTGTTCAAGCCCAGGCAGCTGCTGTAAATCGACCTGTGTCTAGGGACTAGAAGCCCATTTAGTCCTCCCTCTTCCCTTCCTTCCTTCCTTCCTTCCTTCCTTCCTTCCTTCCTTCTTTCCTACCCCCCTCCCTCCCTCCTTCCCTCCAACAAATAGTTCTTTCCTGCCTTTTCCCAAGTTGGAGATACAGAGAAGGTATGACCTGGCTTCTGGCAAAATTAGCTCGTGGTCAGGATTAAGGAGATGAAGCATCAACACAGGCAGTGTCTCTAATCCAAGGAAAAGAGAAAGAGAAGTCACTTCTGGACTCACTGGTCAAGGTGCCATGAGGGTTGGAGGAAGGCAAGAGTGTGTCCAGCTGGGTAGGTCAGGAGGACTCTCTGGATGAAGCGAAATTTTATGGGACCCTAAAGGATGGATAGAATTTCCACATCTAAAGAAGGAAAATAGGAAGGGGGAGGGGCGGGGGTTGTTGAGGAATCCGTTCCAGGTAGTAAGAACAGCATGAGCAAAGGGGAGATATGCAAAAATTAAAAGCTGGCTCTAAGGAGCCAGAAGTTCCGTTTGACCAAAACACAAGATACCCTGGGAGGGAGGAGGGAGTTATTGGGCAGAAGCTTAGATGCTACCCTAAGAAAAAGTTCATTCAGCAGGTGTTAGGTGCCACTGCAGGCTTTTGAACAAGGGACTAAAATGATGAGAGCCGGAGGGTTTCTCTTATGGGGCCCAGAACAAGAGCTCATTAATTTATGTAACCAGAAGAGGTTGCTGGGATTGAACTTTGTGATTTCATGAGAAAAAGAAGGAAGGGAAAGGGGGAGCCAGGAAGGACAGAGGACTGGTTCAAGGTTGGTGCTGGTATTTTGATTTGCTGTGCCTACACCCCATTCCTTTTTCCCTAGATGTGAATAGATACTTTCACATAAGCTTCTATATTCCAGGGGTAGTCGAAATGGGGTCCTTGAAAATCTCCCAAAGACCCCCAGACAGTGCCACCTCTGTACTTCCTTTGCTTCGATCGGGTAAAACCACTGTTCGTTAGCCTCTGAGTACATTTGCAAGCATCCAGAGAGAAAAAGCCCTGATATCGTATATTCGAACTTGTGTAAAATCCTGAAGTACTTCAAAGAAGAGGCTAAGAAAAGTGATTGCAGAATGATTTTCAGTTTTTAATAAGCTCTGCCCCCACCATTCCCCATATCCCCTTCCTCTGAATTATAAGATATAATGCAGCAATGAAGGATCAAGGTCTCTCGATAATCAGCTAACCTTCTTGTAAATGACACTGGCAGCACTTTGTGAAATTTCCGCTGGCAACACTTATTTGGAAAAGTACCCTGTGAATTCACCTCTCCCTGATAGCAGTGATTTATTCAGAACAGTCTGGTATACGTGGAATGAAACCGTAGGCCGAGGGAGAGCTCAAGTCAGCACATTGGGGATAGACTGGGGCCAAAAATCTGTTTTGTGGCAGAGAGTTAGGAATATCAGAGTGCTACATCTGCAGACTGAGGACCAGCCCCACGGGCAGCTGCCCCTGATCACCGAAGATGGTAGGGGAGGGTTCCCTACCCTCCCGCCGGCCTCTTCTACTGCCCCCGGGATCTGTCTTGGACTGCTGAACCTTCTGAATTCTCTGGGATCTTGGACCTCAAGAGCAGGAAAGAAGAAACGATAGCTCAGGGACACAAGAGGTACCAAGCACTAAAGCTTATCTCTGGAAATGGTTAGAAATGCATTTAGTGTGCAAATAACAGCATCCCTGCAGGTGTGGCATTTCAGTGGCACCTTGATGTTCTCGTGTACGCTCCCAGTCTAGGGTGTGTCCGTCCAGGGCCAGCACGGCATCCGGTAGTGGAATCAGGGACCAGGCTGTTCCCCGCCTTGCGCCCTGCCGTCCTCAGCTCTGGCTGTTGTTTTCATGCTTGCCCCCTTGTGGTCCCAACGTGGCTGCTGCAGCTCCAGGACTCGGCTGCACGTCAGGCAGGGAGAAGAAGAAAGGGGAAGGAAGCAGGGATGCTCATTTTTTCCTAAAACACCCAGCTTACAGTTCCATGGCATAGCCACATCACTTGGATGCGCAGAGCTGTGAAGAAGTCTGAGACAATGAGCGTTTGTAGCTTACCACACCGACACTCCAAACAGAATGTGCATTCTCTCAGGAAGAGGGGAAGTCAATATGGGGTCTTCAGTATGTGCCATAGGCGTCACTGAGTCTGTTTGGCTCAGCAAGCCCCTCACTGTGTGCCAAGTCCTGGCCTTGGCATTTAGGTGTAGCCGTGAAGCAGCACATTACTTACCCTCGAGGCTCTCGTGGGCCAGGAAGCGAGGCTGAGGACAAGGAGAGGCTGCGCATATAACTGGCGAGGAGGGAACAGGCCTAGTTCAGTCTCTTTACGGCACCAAGGATCCAAGGCCTTTTGGAGTACTCCTTGAAGCCCCTTGCACGATGCTTTAAGGAGGATGGACGAGATGAACAGGTCCAGAGGGGTTAGAGGCAGACCTAGACACTGTGTTCATTTTCTCATTCAACCGGCATTTACTGACTGCCTTTTTTTAAACTTTTTTTTTTAATTTTTTTTTTTAACGTTTATTTATTTTTGACATAGAGAGAGACAGAGCGTGAACGGGGGAGGGTCAGAGAGAGGGAGACACAGAATCCGAAACAGGCTCCAGGCTCTGAGCTGTCAGCACAGAGCCCGACACGGGGCTCGAACTCACAGATTGTGAGATCATGACCTGAGCCGAAGTCGGCCGCTCAACCGACTGAGCCACCCAGGCACCCCACTGACTGCCTTTTACATGCCACATCCTCAGCATGCATTAATGTCCATGGTGTATAAAAAATAGTCCCGCTTCTTCTTGTCCTTGTGTCATTTATAGACATGCTTGGGATAGTTTGAGGTAGAGTCTTAAATTTCAATACAGACGTTAAATACATAGGTAAACATATGACAGTAAATAGTAAATACCCAACGTGGCAAAGAGAAGGTACTCTAGAGGAACAAACAGGAGACTTCACTTAAAGTGCTGGGACAGGAGTAGGAACCGGGTAGATGAAGGTTTGGAGAAAGAACAGACCAGCAGGGCCAAGAGCATCTATATGCAAAGGCCCTGGATAGGCGGCTGCTAGAAGTGTTCAGGGAACTTGAGGATGGTCACATTGTGAGGCATGGGGACAAAGGGCCGAATGGTTTTGGGTGAGGCTAGAGAGGTGCCAAAAGCCAGCCTGTTTGGGGATTTAAGGTGGCATGCGAAGAGTTCTGTTTTTTCACTTATCCTCGGGGTAGCCAGAAGCCACTGTGGGACTTAGAGCTAGAGTGACCGAATGTGATTTGCATATTTGGAGCTGAGACACCAGTAAGGAGGCTGTGATGGTAGTCGGAGCAGGGGCTCAGGCTGGCCGGGACCAGAATGGAGGCCTTGGAAGTGGAGAAAGAAATGAACCAGTTTGAGCTATAGACTGACCCTTGTAGATTATTAGCAAAGGCCAGCTATTAAGATGATGTTTTCTAAAGGAGGAGATTAAAGCAGGAGAGGAGAGGGTTGAGGAATGGTCCGTTTCAGGGGCGTGTGAAGCCATGCAGCCGGCAGAGAAGATGGTGAAGGTCAGAGAGCTGAGGGGAGGGACCAGAAGAATGTGCTCGTGAGAAGTTTTATAGATGGAGTCCAGATACTTTAGGATTCTCCCATTCCAGCATTCAGGCCACCTTCCTCAATCCATAGCCAGAGTTTCCATTCATGGTTGGTTTATGTTTTTGCCACCCTGGGGTACAGAATGCCAAGAGCCTTTGCAAACTTGTTAATTATTTAAATAGCACTTCTAAAGGTAGAAAACTTGAGGCTTAGAGAAGTCACATGACTTGTCGAGGGTCACACAGCCACTGAGAGGCAGAGCCAGGGTCCTGGTCACAGCACTGTGCTGACTGAGTGCCAATTCTGCACCAGGCACTGTACTACGTGCGTCATCACTTGGTTCCCAAACAACCTGGAAGTTAGGTCTTGTGCGTTCCCGTGTTACAGAGAAATGAGGCTCAGAGGTCCAGTGTTGTTTGCCGAGATCTCCTATGTAGGAAATAGCAGAGCAAGAGTGGCCGCCCAGAGCCCATGCTTTCTCTTACGTCTTAGTGACCAGGTTTCTAGCACGTGATGACCTCCACGTGCGTGTTACACACTCTCACGATCAGACGGCAAGATAGGCAGGGTCTTAGAGGTGATGGCATTCACACCTCCTAGGCTCGCGGTGTGCCTGGTATCATGCCTGCCACCAGCAGCTGCAGGGGACCCATCTGCCACGTTCTAGAGAACATCCTGACCTGTACTTACTCCTGCCAGAGGAAGCCCTACACCCACCGCCATTCAGGTGGAGTTTCGATAGAAGATATTTGTCTTGATGGTTTGGTTTTTAGGTAGAGATGGTTTCATTTTTATATCTGATGGTTACAGTTTTATTTTCTGATCGCTTTTTTCTCTCACAGTTGATGAAGGCAGTTACTCATCCCCATCTTGCCAGCTAGCTTCTCTATTGCAGAGCAGTGCCTTTAAGAGGGCTCTCATATGGTGGTATCTTTCCTCTTTCCCTTCGCACTACCACTGATGTGCAGGACCCGATTGAGTGTGTGGCCTGCAGTTATGTAACACCCTCTTAGGAATAACCCTAACCCAGGTCTGCTGTACTTGGCATTAGTGGTAGATAGTTGAAGTCACTGTGGCCAGAGAGAGGTGGTGTGGCCCAGAGAAAGGGCAAAGGCTTTGGAGTCAAACAGTCCTGGGTTTGAATTCTGACAGCACTGTTTATGAACTGGGGGACTTTGGCTGAGTCTGAGCCACACCCAACCCGCCTACAATTAGGAAAAAACCTACTTTGGAGGGTCTGACAACTACGTGAAGACATGTCATTCATGGTATGTTCTTAGCATGCTTTTAAGTGTCTCAGTTATTCGACACTTGCTGAACACCTGCTCTGCTAAGTTCCAGAGAGTCATCAGTGAATCGAACACACGCCTTGCTCTCCGAGAGCCCAAGGTCAACTTGGGGAACTGCCCCTTTCGTAAATAGCTGCAACGTAATGTGGTCTGCGCCAACAGGGGGGTCTGCACGAGCTCCCACAGGAGCAGAGAGGAGGGCAGCTCCCTCTTCCAGGGATGCAGGGGGAGGTTGTGAGGCATAAAGGACTTACTGTGGTGAGACATGCCTTTTCAGCTGGGAAGCCGTGTGCAAGTCACGGAACATAGAGAAGGAGCTACTCGAAAAAAAAAGAGGAGATTAAAATAAGATAGTAGCCATCTCTGCTCAACCTCTGATGACCGGGCAGGAAGGAATCATTCATTATTTGCACTTAGAGATGAGGAAACGGTCTGTGCACAGTGACTCACCTGAGGACATGAAGCCAGGTCTTCTGAATCCACTCCCAGCGACTTCTCCTGGAGCCCGGTTGCCTGGCACAGGACCCTGAACGTGGCAGACCTTCACCAGAGGGTCAGTGAGCACCAAGCGAAAAGGTCAAAGGTCACAGATGCTCCTTGCAGCCTAGAACTTTCTTCTGTGGACATGAACTTCTTGCAAGCAGCTCAGAAGGGAACAAGGCACAACTGCCAGTCCAGGGCACTGCCAGGCACTTGGTTGAGGAATGTTTTTTCTGTCGTAGGAGATCTGGGGGCAAAGCACCTCTCAAACTGGTTCTAGTCTTACAGTGTTTCTGTGCCAGTGCTACTGCAGTTCAAAAATGGAAATGTGGGTTCCAGAACATTCCAAGGCACTCTTACTTGTTCTTGTCAATTTGATCTTCCAGTTCAACAAGGGACTTCGCAAATGTCCCTTTCTTCTAGTTTCAGGTCTTATCAGTCTTTGTAAACTCATCCCTGCCTCTCTGAAACTATTTGGCTAATAATAGTATTAATAGCTACTATTTATTCAATGCGTACTCTATCTCAGTATGTCTTAGATGTTTCACATAAACTATTTCAGACCCTTACAACAGGCATATAAAGTAGGTATTTCTCCCCAGACGAGTGAAGAGCTCCGAGTGTCTAAAAATGAGTAGGCTGTAGTCCTGTAGCCAGTCAGTGAGGGAGCTGGAATTCGAATCCAGGTCTGTCTGGTTCTAGTGCCCACCCTCTTCTCATGTTCTTTCCTGCTATGCCTCTGTGTGAGAGTGCCTGGTGTGTCTGCTGGGAGTGGGTAGAGGGCATGAAGGGGATGGCTCCCAGAGAAGATCCTAGAAAATGATCGTAGGAACAACCTAGAAAGGATTTTTTTTATTTTTATTTTTTTTAATGTTTTTATTTATTTTTGAGACAGAGATGGAGCATGAGCAGGGGAGGGGCAAAGAGAGAGGGAGACACAGAATCCGAAGCAGGCTCCAGGCTCCGAGCTGAACCTGCAAAGGCTTTGTAAACCAGCCCACAAATCTGATTTTGAAGGCAACAGGGAGCACAGGACAGTTTTTGAGCAAAGGTGTAGCACGATTCTGGCCTTGGATAGCTTTCTTTGGCAGTGGTATATACAAATGGGTTGGTTCCTCACACGAAAATAGGGAGACCAACTGGAAGACTGTTTGAGTAACCAGTAGGGTTCCATGAGGGAAGAGGACCTGAACTGGGGCAAATGCCACTGCTTTTGTATAAAGGAAGGGATGCATTCCAGGACATCATAGGCTGGTTTTCTTGACCAGTTGTATTTTAGCTATAAGGAAGCAGCAGGACGTTTCAACCTTGGGAGAATAGATACATAGTGATAACATTAATTAAATTAGGAAGTGAGGAGGGGAAGTTGGTTTGTCAGGGGAAGGAAGTACAGAGGGTAAGTTCACATTAGATTTGAGCTGCTAATAGAATTTCCAAGTGGATGTTAGTTGTTGACCGTTACCAACGGGCAGATGGATAAATAGGCGTTGACTTGGGGATAGCTCTGACCTGAGACAGAAACCCACTGGGCATCATCAGTGTGGATGTGGGGCAGGTGGGAGGGTAGAGCACTGAGAAGCAGGGAGTCAGGGATGGAACCCCAACATTCAGAAGGTGGGCAGGAGGTGATACATAGAGATTAGCCTCAGAGAATAGGTAGGGAGCTGATGACAAGCTGTTGGAGTTGGCCACCAGGAGGTCATTGGCAACCTCAGTGGGTGCAGGCGGAAGCAGGGTCACCACGAGTTCAGGAGTGAGTGAGAGGCGTAGAGTGGAAGCAATTCCTTCTAGACAGAGCAGGGAAAGAGACAGATGGGAGTAACCCGAGGAGGAGGCAGGTTCATGGAAAGGTTTATATAAGGTGGGGGGAGCCTTGAACGTGTTGTCAGCTGTGGGAAAGGAGCCAGGGGGAAGATTGGGAGCCCAGGAGAGAGGGGAGATGACTAATGAAAGGAGGTGGGAGTCACGGAGTGGAGGGCAGATGCAGAAGGACTAGCCCTGGGAAAGGAGGGGAGACCCCACCCACCCCCTGCCATAGGATGGAGAGGGCAGTAAAGATGAGGAAAGAGGACGTCAAGTTTGAAGGTGGAGGAGAGTGGACTACAGGGGAGGGTCTGTGCTGACCTCAGAGTCAGCAGTGCTTTCTAGAAATGGACTGCCCTCGCGGGTGAGCCCCTGATGGCCTGAATTGGATGTGTGCCCTTCCACGTAAGGCACACTCAAGACAGCACTGAATCAAACCAGTTACATTGTGTAGCGTACTAGTAGAGAGAGGGGTGACATGGCTTAGTGGTCAGGGAGTGGATCTGAAGCCAGGCGGCCTGCTTTGAATCCAGTCCCTGCCACTTATTAGTAGAGTGACCTCAGGCAGGATAGATAACCAGTCAGTGCCTCCGTTTCCTGATCTGAAAAGTGACGGTGATATCAGTACGCATTTCATGGGGGTGATTTTGAGGACCGAAGGAGTTAATCTCAGTGTTTGCAGCGTCCCAGGAGCGTGCTAAGTGTGATATGGGCATTATCTAACTTAAATTCTGTAATCTTCCCAGGGAAGCAGGAGTAATTATTATTTCCTTTATACAGATGAGGAAAAGAGGTTCAGAGAGATTAACACACTTGCTCACAGTCACATGCAAGGAGTAAGGACAGAGCCAGGGTGTGAGTACAGGACAGTCTGACTGCAGAATCCATGCTGTTTCTACAGTGCCCCCGGTACCCCTCGTTGCCCCTGTCCTTTGGCAGTGGGTTCACAGGGGTTGGCTTTGTCAGTCCTTGGCTTCTCCGAGCCAAAGAGTTTGTACCAAAGGGTCCCTCCTTGGGGAGAGAGCTCCTTTACAATCGAGCGCAGGTTTAAAGATTGCAAATCTAGCAGAGGTTTCAGCGGGTTTCTTGCTGCTTTAAACAGAGCAGAGGACCTTCTGCTGAGATGACAGGACTATGAGTGTTATATGAAGGGTTATAAAAAAATTGTAAGCCAGAAACCTCTGAGCATCTGGTTCTGATTTGAGTAGCTTCGAGTTCATGCCTTTATCTGAGCAGCTCTCATGTTCGGGGCTAATCGACACACAGTTTGTTTCTTTCCTGGTTCGTATTACACGCCAGCTTGATTTTTTTCCTTTCATTTGTGTCATAAGTCAAAGAATCCATGCACGAGCACAAGGGATGGACTGTATGTTTTGGGTGAACAAGAAAAAGCCCTGTGCACTAAAGCAGGAAGAGACTAGGCTGGTATTTCCCAATACGGTTTGCATTTTCTTAGGCTTATAAATACAAGCTCTTCCTTGGAAACCTTTCATTTGGGAGATCGTTCCTCCTACCATCATCTCTTTAAATGATAGAAGAGGAGGTGAAACCTGTTGAGCTCCTGCTGGGCACCTCACACTACACTAAACACAATTTATTTACATCAACTCATTTTAACTCTCATAACCGACTTGTGCCGCCAGAGTTCTCATCTTTGTTTTCCAGGTGAGTCAGGGGGTTGCATTCAAGGTCACACAGGGTCAGAGCTAAGATTCAGACCCAGGTGTCTCTGATGAACAACTCTGCAAGTTTCAAACACTTTCTGGATGCACTGTGCCCTGTGCTGAGCTGTCTTTTGTGTTCAGTAAGTGATGAAAACACCTTTGGTAATGATACTAGGTCCTCACAATGCTGAAAATGAAAGACAAAAAGATACATAGCAAAATAAAGAGCACTGACTTCTAATCAAAGTCTAAGGCTTCCTGGTTAAATATGAGACAAATTTGCTTTAAATTTGCTTAAATTTGGCCCTCAAAAAGGGGCGCCTGGATGGCTCAGTCAGTTAAGTGTCCCACTCTTGATTTCAGCTCATGTCATGATCCCAGGGTCATGGGATCGAGCCTCTTGTTGGGCTCTGCCCTGGGGCCTGAAGTCTACTTAGGATTTCTTCTCTCTCTTTCTCCCTCTGCCCCTCCCCTGTTCCCTTGCTTGCAAGAAAGAAAGAAAGAAAGAGAGAAGGGAAGGAAGGAAAGAAAAGAAAAAGAAAAAAAAGAAAAAGGAAAAGAAAGAAAGAAAGAAACATATAAGCATTAGTGAGCATTATTTTAGAAGCTCTGGCCAACATAAAGCATAAAACAGAAACAAGAGGTTGAGACAGAGGTATCATTATTTGTGAAGGATGTGTTTAATATTCCTAGAGAACACAGCAACATTAATTGAAAAACTATTTTACTTCATAGGAATTCAGAACTTGTAAGTGGGGTACAGGAGGGCTTTTCAAAAGTCAATACATTTCCCATATACTTGCAATAACCAGGTATGAAATATAATAAAAAAAAAGTCCCAGTCAAAAAAAATCAATAAAAATTAAAATATCACTTAATGAGTACTATATGTGACCTGTGTGACAAAGACTGTGAAATTTTATTGGGAGCCATAAAACAGGACATGAATAATTAGGAAACATAGCATGTTCCTAGATGAGAAGGTGAAATACTCTAAATATGTCAATTTATAGGTTTAATGGAATGCCACACTGCATCCTAAAGGGAATATAGGAGATGTGATTGAATGGTTTAAGACTTCACTGGAATAATAAACAGATGAAAGTATGGAAGAAAGTCCAAAAAGAATAATGAAAGGACACTCATCTCTAAAGATGCAAACATATCATAAATCTGTAATAAAAGAGAATAGGAGTCAAACAGATAAGCGAAGTACAATTGCCTAGAAATCCTGCCTACAAGCTATATGCAAAACTTTAATGTCGGAAGAAAAGAAGCATTGCACATTAATGGAGAAGAAAAGGCTTAGTGAATAAATGTTGTTGGAAAAGCATTGCTTAACCCAGAGGCTGCAAAGCAGCATTCAGAGGGACAGATGTGGTTGAGAGACACAGAGAAGGCTCTTTGCGCCCTCATCGTTGGCGTAATATTTAAAAATCGGGCAGTTTCCCATAAAGCTCTAGGTTTATGGCTTACCTTTAAAAGTTAGGAGACTGAAATTCCTGCAGGAACAAGTCCCTGCCCTCCTGAACACTGTGTAATTCACCACAGTCTGCACCTCATTCTGTTCCCTCACACCTGACCTGCTTTGCTTCTCTAACTTACCTGCGTGGCCCCTGGAGGAATTTGCGTTTTCACCCTCTGATTCAGATTTCACTTCACACCATATGGTAAGATGCATTCCAGATGGATTAAACAGATAAATATTTGAAAGCCAAACTAAAAGAGGGTAAAACCCGATGTTCATGTAGCCTTGGCCTAGAGAAGGACTTTTAAGCTTAAACGTCACCGAAGAAATTGCAAAGGAAAAAAAAAAAAAAAAAAGACTAGCAGATGTTTACATAAAATTGTAAAACTTCCATATGTCCTACAAGACTTGTCAAAATAAGAAGGAAAATAGTAGACTGAGAAAATATTTGAAGTAAATTTGAGAGATCAAGGAAGAGTTCATGTCTATATGATATTATGGTACAGATGCTGTGAACAAAATTAGGATCTCAGAGATACTAAAGTTCACAGGTAGAAAAGTTTGCAAATATACATGATGTGTTTTAAACATACATAAAATATGTTTAACCTCATCAGCAATCTAAGTGCAAATTAAAATGATTGGGTTTTTTTAACCTAATAAATTTGAAGGCCCCCCTCTCCAAGTTAATACCCAACTTGAATGGGCTGCAGTGAAACTGTACCCACACATATTTGCACTGTAAATGAATGCACCCCATTGGGAAAGCAGGTTGGCATTTTATATTAAATCATAAAAGCGTTTATATTTTCAACTTCTGAGAGTCTTTCTTAAAGAAATAAGCTGATATTTAGCAAAAGCTACTTGCTTATCTTAGCACTGCTTAAAATTGTGAAAATTTGGAAACAACCCAATGTCTAATGATAAGAAAGCATATAAGCAAATTACGGAATATTTGCATAGTGAATATTACTCAGCCATTATAAATTATTAGCATGAAGTATATGTAACAGGGGAAATGCTTGTCATTCTCAGCATTTGTCCTCCGCATGTGTCCCCAGAAGGACGCAGAAGTTACGTTTACAGCATGAACACATCTATTAGTGACACTGTAATTTGTTGGAGCCAGAATTTGAAGTGGAACTCAAGTCTTTCAACTCTGAAACCATGCTGTTCCCCCATGCCCTTCCTGCAAAGCAAAGTGCTACTATTCTAGGGTGTCAGCTAGCCATTGGAATCCGGTACTCTTCTAAATTGAACCTCATGCGTACTTCAGAGCGCTAATGATGGGAGCTATGAAACAGACTTGTGAGCCTTATAACCTCTAAGAGCTGGGGTTTTCTACGCTTTCCCCCTCTCCCCCCGTTCACACAAGTGATCCAGTGAGCAAATCGAGAGGCCAAGAAAGGATCTGAGTTGAACCAAAGTCAGCCGGCAAGTGCAGCAGATGCTGTGGGCATCTTCAGCTCTCTTACACACCTGGATGCACATAAATATTTCCATTGGTTTTGTTTGTTTTTTCTTTGTAAAGAATGCATTAAGTTAAAACTGTTAACCATGAAGGCGCACCGTGCTTTCCAGTCAGCTTTGCTTAAGGTTGAAGGCAAGACCCCAGGTGGCCCCTCCATCATGAAAGCCCAGTTTTAGGGGAAAGCAGAGAAGGCTCAGTGGGATTCTTTCTTTCAGAAAGAAAGCGTATTTTAAAGAATTGTGAGATTGGAGACCTGAGCCTGCCATTCTGTGTCCTACATCTCCCATATCTAGAACGAATAAGAATTTTCTGTGTAGCAGAGTTTACCATGACAGTAATAATCCCTTATGCTGTATAGGACTTGTAGCTTACTGAGCACAGTGACGTGGTTTTTTGCGTGTGTACTTGGATTTCCACAACTCAGTGAGGCAGGATGGCACTTGGATTGTTGTCCCTCTTCAGGAGAAGCAGCAGCAGCTGAAGTCCAGAAGTTAAGGTTCTTTTACTGGTCCAAGATCACACAGCAAGTGTATGGACAAGCCTGGGTTTGAATCCAGTTCTCCTATTTCATTGACCCATTTATTCATTATTCCTCACAAGCACACCTTCATCCAGTATGTGTCTGTTCTGCACCTTCTCTGTGCCATGCCCTCCGCTTGGGCAGTGTGACAGCTGAGGACAAACGTCTCAGGGACGTGCCCCAGTGGATCTCTCAGTGCAGGGAGAAGGACGTTGATCAGCACTGTGGCCCTGATGAGCTATGAAGGCGAGGGGTGGAGTTTGGGGAAGCATTCAACAAAGGAGGTAACCTAATTGGGAGAGGGGTCAGGGAATGCATGACATCTAAGCTGAGACCTTGAAACTGAACAGAGAGAACAAGGCGAGTGGCAAGTAGGGAGGAGGTAGGAGGATTTAAGACAGACACCCAAGGCCCACCAGGAGAGGAGGAGCCAGAGGAGGAATGAGTGAGAGTGAGTGGCTACAGTGACAGAACTATCAGTGTGCTTTTTTAAATCCAAGGGGAGAGAGGACTTCAAAGAAAAAAGGACCGGAAAATCATCTCAAATGCTACTGACAGGAACTTATGGTTAAAGGTTATATGTATCTCCCTCCTGGGGTCCCACCTGTTTGAGAGCAGTGATTTCAAACCAGGAACAAACCCACAAGAACAAAAAGAATAAGAGACAATAGCCATCAAGAGAGGTCAGCAGACTTTTGGAAAACAAAGTGGGTTGAATTAGCAGCATGGAGAAAACTGAATACTAAGCCTTTGCTGATTAAGGTGTCAGTGAGGAGCAGAGCCCCAAAAAACCCCCAAAACCAGGTACCAGGTACAGCAGAGGGCAAGGGGAGGGCACAGAGCTGAAACGTGGATGGGGTCAAGTCTCGGTGGGTGGTAAACGGCAACAGTTAGACCCTTAGGTATCCCGGCCCCATCTCACACAATCAAATTATCAATCAAGGGTAAGAGTAGAATAAAGGTGATTACAGGCACACAAGGCCCTAAAAATCATACCTCCCATTCACCTTTTCTCAAGGAGGCTACTGGAAAATGTGCTCCATCAAAACCTATTAAACTAGGTTGGGGAGGGGGGCAAGATGGAGGAACAGCATGGAAGTTCTCTGCTTCTCTAATCCCTGAAATGCAGCTAGGTCAGCATCAAACCATTTTGCACACCTAGAAAACCTATTAAACTAGACCAAGAAGAGGGGTCCAGGAAACAAGGGGTTCAGTGAATGAGAGAGGTGAAGTCCCAGAACGATGGATGTGTAGCAGGCCCAGAAAACAAACACACCACACCACAGCAGGGCAAGAAGGCTCAGGAGGGAGATCCCAAGCAAAAAGAAAACCTGTGAGCCAGACTGGTATTACCTGGTATGTTTAACCACATGGAAGATTCTACTTCAGGGGGATTTTAGTTTTGTTGGATAGTATGGATAGGGTTATGAATAAAAACATAGGAAGTTAAATACAAGCAAAAAATCAGTCTTTTCCATTAGATCGCACTGGACAGAAGGAGTAGGTAACAGTGGCGGTAGATAAAATCAAATATAAGTAAAAAATACACCTGCATAAACACATTCTTTAGATATATTGAAGTAAATTCTAGAAGAAATAGCCAAAAGAGTTGAGACAAGTTGTCTGGGGTGTGGCATGCAGATGTGGAGGTGGGGCAGAGGACTGCTATTTTCATTGTAAGCTCTACAGTACTGACATTTTTTTTGAGTTTATTTGTTTTGGGGGGGAGGGGCAAAGAGGGAGAGAGTGAATTCCAAGCAGGCTCCATGCTGTCAGTGCAGAGCCCGACATGGGGCTCAAGCTCATGAACCGTGAGATCATGACCTGAGCTGAAATCAAGAGTTGGACATTTAACCACCTGAACCACCCAGGCAACCCAAGTATCGTTGACTTTTTAAGCTATACATAACATTACTTTGAATTAGAAAAAAAAATTGGACAAAAAATGTTACAGGGGTCAAGGAAGAAAGAGTTAAAGTGTCCATTGGAGGTAGCAGTAGGAACTTCAGAGAGACCCTGGCTCCTTCCACATCTCCTCACTTAGCCCAGTCCATTTCCCTCCAATAAGAGAATCTGCTCATTCTGAGCCTTCATTGTCCAGAGTAAGTCAAGGTGAGGATATCACGGTGACTGGAAGTTAGTCTTCAGCCTTTCCATACAGTATAATGGTTGAGAGAAGATTTGTGGCCAGAGCACCTGGGATCGGATACCTGCACCTCCTCTTAGTAGCTATGTAGCCTCAGGCAGACAGAGCCAAGAAAACACATCCAGCAGTGGGAGTGCTAATCCGCTCAGACTTTGTTAGGAGGGGAAAATGAGTTAACGCTTACAGAGCAGGCTCCCCACTAAATGCATAATAAATGTCAGCATTAGTGTTAGTCCAAAATTTGCTTTCGTATTTATTGTTTTCACAAGTTACAAGTTGTCCAAGTTTAGGTTTTACCTTTATATACCCAACTCTGTTTACCCTGCTAAAAAAGCAAATCAAAATATATACATTGATTATACTTTTTTTTTTAATTTGTTTTTTTAACGTTTATTTATTTTTGAGACAGAGAGAGACAGAGCATGAACAGGGGAGGGTCAGAGAGAGAGGGAGACACAGAATCTGAAACAGGCCCCAGGCTCTGAGCTGTCAGCACAGAGCCCAACACGGGGCTCGAACTCACAGACTGTGAGATCATGACCCGAGCTGAAGTCGGACGCTCAACCAACTGAGCCACCCAGGCGCCCCCCCCCCTTTTTTTTTTTTTTTTTTTTTAGCAAAGCACAATGCCGCTCCCTGAGAGAGACAAAGGTGGTGCTCTCTGGGGTCCTTGTCCTTTAAGAGCTTCTCACAACCCAGGAAGACTTAGCACTGATAGCATGGGAGCAGGGGTGTTACCAGTAGTACAAGGTGAATCGTCATTGTAATTTTAAGGTCAACAATGAGGGTCAGTATAGTGTAGGTGGCCAAGAAGGCCTAGAGGATTTTGTTAGGAAGCAAGGGAAGAGCCACAGAACAAAAATCTGGGAAGGGAAGCTACTTGAAGTGCAGGACAGTGCTGAGGAGAGTGAGAATAAGAGGAGCCAGTTAGCCCCAGTTCTATAGCCACCCAGCTGTGAGACCTTGAGACCATGAGCTTCAGAAGGTTTAAGTGATATAATGGGGGGCACACCTGCATGCCTGCAGGTCGGCCAAAAGTCAGTAGGCCTCCACATCCCTCTCATTTGTTCTTGGAGTCTGAGTCTCCAAGCAGGAGCACGTTCACTGGCTGAGGGCCTCAAAGAAGTCCTTTCCTTCGGGAGGGGGGGTGCGGTGTGGAGTGGAGTCAGAGCCCTAGGCCTAAGCCCGTGGTTCTAGCCAGCCTGGTTGCTGTGGGTCTCAAAAGGCTATTCAGAGAGGAGGGATATTTACAGCGGTGGGCACTTTGATCTGCCCCAAGTACAGCTCCTTTGGGCCTCCAGTTCAAACTGTGGGAAGTTTGAAGTCTCTTTTGCCCCTCATTACTGACATCCACCAGCAGACTGCCCCTCACAGCCTCCGTTGTCCTGCTCATCTTGTCCTGCTGCTCTACCTAATTCTGGGAACACCTGACTTTGAACGTATTCCTTCTCAATGCTCCAAGGGCCCTTTTCTGCATGGAGACTACCTGCCCAGCCCCCAGTGCTGAGCCACAGTGTTTTCCTGGAGGACTCTGAGGTGTCACTTCCCCCTCAGGGCATTACACGTGTATTCAGTGCAGGTGCGTACCTCAAGGGGACCCATCTTTTTGTCACCCGTATGGGACTGTAGGGTCTGAGTGCGGAGGCTGTGACTTCATCCTATCTCAGCTGACCACTTACCAAGCATTTGCTCTTAACCTGACTGTGAACTGAGACCTGGGGCTACTGAGGAGCTTAGACCCCTTGGCCCTCCAAGTGCTAATTGCCCTGGGGAGGCGGGCCCTGCGATAACTCACTACAGGACACTTTGACTTGAGCTGTCATGAAAGCCTGAGCAGCCTGTCGGGCAGAGTGGGAGCAGTGAAATCAGTTGTCTCCTGCACCTGCTGCATCATAGGTTTTCAATAACTAGATGTTTGGGGGACCCGACAGTTCTTGGCTCTGTAATCTTGAGCAAGCCATTTCCCTTCTCTGAGTCTTCATTTCCTCAGACTGAAAAATAGGGATAGTGATACCTAACTCTTAATGCTGGTGAGCGTTCAGTAATGTATGAGATTTGTGTGCTTATCACAGGGCCTAGCACATGGCAGACTCATTAAAAGGTGGTGGTGAGGGCCATTACGATGATTGCCATTGTTACCTTACTGAATGTCTGGATTTATTCTTTTATTATTGAAAACTTGTATCTGCGCTAGAAATCTAAGAAGCTTGGATGGAAAAGAGAGGTAAATATTCTAGCATGTCTTTGACTTTCAGAGGATGTTTTGGAAGTGCTCTCTGGCCCAGCGTCTTTCTCTTAATTTACTGTCCTGGCTGTTGAGTGTGAAGGCTGGGATTTCTCCAGAGCCTGGGAAGGACAAGAGGTTCCACTCAGCCATCGAGAATTAAAGCTGCTCTCCCCACACCTTCCAAACCATCAGATGACCAGAGCAGTGGCCTCCTCAGACCCAAGTGCTCTAGAGAGAACGTGCACCTGCGTCCTCTGGAGCACTGGCCAGCCACCAGGCATGGAAGGTGAAGTGATAGAGGCTGATGCAGGCAGAGATACTGTCCCTACAGGTGTAGGACTCAGGACCAAGAGGTCATTTACTCCAGCCCCAGGAGGAGGCCGAAGCCCCAGCAAGGGGAGTCTGTTCCCTGGCAGCGTGGTCATGCTTTGCCTGGTTTCTGCTACATCCTTTGGAAGCCTCAAGACCCAACAAGCCCCTGCCAACTGAAGAGGGTGCAGCTCGGGCATCTTCTTGCACGTCTGTGTGCACGTGTGTGCCCTGCCTTCAGCTGCTAGGCCCACGATGAGGTTGTAGCAGTGGATCAGGCCCCGTCAGCAGAACAGCCTGCCCCCCAGCCTTTTTGTGCACACAGCCAGGCTTCTCAGGGTGAACGGTAGCAGAGGGAAGAAGCCCAGAGCTGGCCAGTATGAAGGGGCTCATGGGAAATGTCCCCAGGGCATGTCAGCGAGGCTGGACCCTTACAACTCATCTTTCGTAGACAGGGAGTAGTGTTTATAGAATATTCATCAATGCATCGGAGGTCTGAGCTGAAAGGAAAAGGGAATTCAGCAGCCTGAGTACTTCCATGTGGGCACATTTCTGTGTGCTGCACCATGTCATGCAGATGGAAGAAATGTAATCTCTTACACGGACCCAGTTGTGTCTTAATAATGTAAGCCTGTGCTGTATGGAGAGGGCGTTGGGTCAGTAGTTGCTGCTTTCCCAAGCTGAGAGCCTGACTTCCGCTTGTCCTGGTGTCATAAAGAGCACGTACCTGTAGGCACAGCAGACCAGGAGCCCTTGATGGGGGAGAAGTGAGCTGAGGTCAGCCAGGGGACAGCCAGGGGATACTAACATTCTGAGCAGGGTCCACATCCCCTTACCCATAGTCACTCAGTTGCTAATACTGTAAGAACCACTGGTGTGTCAGGCATTGTGTAATCACTCCCGTTTTACAGGCAAGGAAACTGGGGCACAGAGAGGTGAAGTGACTTGCTCGAGGTCACACAGGATCTGGCATAATGGGATGAGAATGCCCAGGGTCTCACTCTAAAGAGTGTACTCTATCTTATATCACATGGCCTCTGACTCGGCCTGTCCAACGTGGGTTTGCTTTGGTTTGTTGTGACTTCGTCTCATTCTACCTAGCACTGATGAGAAATTTGCTGCAAGCTCCACAAAGTGCTTCGTGCGCATTATCTCAGTTAACCCCCATCCATGCTGTGAGATAAGTGAGTAAGGAATTTGGAGGATTTGGAGACCCTAAATGATTCTCCCAGCGTTGCACAGTCAGTGAGAGAGGTGGAAGTCAGACCCAGGGCTGCTGATTGCATAGCCCACACTCAGTCATGGGTCAGGGAGTTCCAGTCAAGTGAAGTCCAATTATGTAGGACTTATACCGGGCTCCAGCCCTGAGGCACTGAGGGGTTAGAGACTAAGCATGGGGAGGCAGAGCCTAGCTGACCACACCTGGATTGGTGCTCATGCTCCAGCCTAATAGGCAAGGGGAAGGAGCCAGGGGCCTGGGAAGAGGGCTAGCCAGCCACAGGGGCTGTGCTCTAGTGCTCCAGGGACCCCACGGGCTCTGATCACTCAAGCATGCAGATAGCTGTGCCTCCAAACCTCTCACTGGGCAGAGAGCAGATAGTCCTGGCCTGGGGACCGGCCAGCATGTCATCGAGGACACGAGGGAGACTTCCTCTCTGGGTCTGGCCCAGGCTGTATTATAACCTAGTATAATGGTGGCTCAGAGTCCTGCTGCTGCCAGAGGGTCAGAGGTGGCCAGAAGTTTCCGCAGACTTTTCACAGCAGCAACTGTTTCTCAATTCCTTGCAAGATCTGTAGTTTTCGCCTTTGCCATTTGGGCACTTTCTGCCTAGAGGCTGAGGGAGTGATCTGTCAAGATGGCTACAGCAGCTATAAAATATTTAACTTGAGCACCTAATTACATTACCATGATCTCTAATAGGATTTGGTGTCCAGCAGAAGTCCAACTTGGCCTCTGGCCCAAAGACAGAGACCCACGTTATTATGTTGAGCGTTACCTACTAGATAAATAAGAAAGAAATACTGTTCAAATCATTGTGCAACTGACCGACACGCATTATAGTTATTGTAAAGAAAAATCCACCAGAGTCTGAGAATTTATCCATCTTGTTAATCATTATATTGTGTTATGTCCTGAAAGAAGTAATTCAAGTCCATAATTCACAGAAGCCATCCTGACAGCTCTTGCTCGAGAAGAGAGCCGGGGCTCTGCAAAGTCATGTTCCCGCCGGATCCCCAGACACATGGCTCATGCTGCTCGGGGAGAAGAGGGCCGGAGACAGTGTCTAGCTGAATATAGCAGGCCCAGAGGAAGAGAGATGGAAAAAAGTGGCAGCTCTGGAAAAAAACTTATAGAAATGAAATTTGGAGAAAAAAAAAAAAAAAAGAAATCAACAAGGAAGCAGACCTTCCAGACCCCACAGAAGGAGCCCAGCCTGAGGATTTGAGACTTAACACACCAAAGGACGCTAATTCAAGCACAGGTTGCCCTTTGTCACTTGATATTTAACAAGTGTTGAGGGAGTAGCTACTGCAGACAAGGCAGTGTGCCAGTCACCTGGGAGACATGGACAAGATGAGGAATTGGAAATGGATTCCTTCCTCTCGAAGAATTTGCAGTCCTCTAGGGGAAAAGAGCTATACTCATAAATAACAAGACTGCAAGGTAGAAAGCAGTAGGTGATAAGTGAAGGATGGAAGGAAATTGCCATTAGGATTCAGATGAGAGAGAGAGAGAGAGAGAGAGAGAGAGAGAGAGACCTATCTTGCTAGAAGGAATCCGGGAGGCTCAAAGGATAGTCAGGACCTGGACACATCTACGAGGTTGGGGAGAGGGCTTTGCAGGTGAGGTCACCAGCACTGGCATAGTCAGGGAGGCTGGAAAAGATGTGTGGGTTCCGGCGGGGGTGGGGTTGGAGTGAGGGTGGGGAGGAATTTGGAAGCAGCACAGAAGCCATGAGGAGGACCTTTGTGGCAAAGAAGTTATTTTGGAAAGAGAAGTTAGAGCTTTAAACTCCTGGTTCACAGATTTGGGCTTTCTCCTCTCTAATGTTCCCTGAGGTATATAGTTCTTGAGAATATTTTGCGTTATACATAGACAGACTCAATTTCAAAACTTACGTGTTTATTTTAGTGAGCTGGAAAAATATAATTAGGTACATCGAACTATTATTTCAAATTTCTGTTTTAAAACATTCAAGAAAATAAATGAGCCAAAAATACTAAGTGAATAATAGGACAGATAACATGTGCCTATGACAACAGCATAAAGGCAGTACCTTTATATAAATGACATTTAGAAACACCATTCCAGGCCGGAGTCCTATATTCCAATGTCTCGGGGGCCAAGCAGGTGCCCACAGTGTAGGGGCCTCTCCTAAATGAGAAGAGATTGTTGCCATGCTGGATCTTCCAATTTTTCAAGAAAAGCCACCACGAAGGTTTCTTTTGTTTTTTGTTTTTTATTTGAGAGAGAGAGAGTGAGCAGGGAGGGGATGAGAGAGAGGGAGGGAGAAATCGTAGCAGGCTCCACGCTGTCAGCATAGAGCCCAACGTGGGGCTCAAACCCACAAACCTTGAGATCATGACCTGAGCCAAAACCAAGAGTTGGACGCTCAACCGACTGAGCCACCCAGGCAGGTGCCCGCCACCATGAAGATTTTTTAATGAGCTCTCCTTGTTTAGAAATCCTGGCCACGGAATCAAAATTTTTTAAACACTGTGCAGACAAAAGCCTCCGATTTGTGGTATCTACTCTGGATGCTGAGGAGCATTGGCCTTGTCAGTGGCCTGAAGACACTCAGTTTCAGAATGACAGCCCAGGCCTGCAGTTATAGAGCAGACTGAGAGGGATAAGGCTGTAGGCAGACATGCACTCACAATGCTAACACACTGGTCCAGGCCAGAGGTAATGTGGCCCAGACATTTCTTTCCATTTTCCAGGTGAAGTCCTGGCTGTCATGGGAGTTCTTTTCTTTTTTCTTTTTTCTTTTCTTTTCATTTCTTTTCTTTTCCTTGCCTTTCCTTTCCTTTCCTTTCTTTTCTTTTCCTTTCTTTTCTTTTTTATGAAACAGAGAGAGAGAGAGAGAAGGAACACAAGCAGGGGAGGGGCAGAGAGAGAGAACCCCAAGCAGGCTCTGCTCTGCCCTGTCAGTGCAGAACCCGATGCAGGACTTGAACCCACGAACTGTGAAATCAAGATCTGAGCCGAAGTCAAGAGTTAGACACTTAACCGACTGAGCCACCCAGGCATCCCTGTCATGGGAGTTTCCTAACCTGCAGGGCTCTAGGTCATCTACATAGCTCTGTATGTTTTCAAACCAGACCATGCTGACCTGGTTTTCTACGTAGCTCGTGAGCAGTATTGAGCTTGGCGACAAGCCTGGGTAAATGATTGGAGAATAATTAGCAGCTCCCCCCACCCCACCTCCTCAGAGCCTGTTTCTGTTCCTCCATTGTCTGTCATCACAGAATAATTCATCGCAAAGTGATGTTCGTTAGATGGAACTCTCTAGCCAGCAGCTGAGTAGAGCTTTTAAAAACCTGATTTCTTAAATAATTTGTTCTAAAGACAGACTTGACATGAAGTTGGCATGATGATCAGCAGGTCGCTGCGTGGGAGCAGCAAAGATGATTATTCTGGCTCTGGCTCTGGCTCGACCCCCATCTTGCCCAGAACTGCTTTGCATTTCAAAAGGCTGTCTGTTCTTCAAGAGCTATTCAAATACTACCTCCTGGAGGACCCGGCCCTCCTCTTTGGAAGTGGTCCACAAGTTATGGCATTCTTGCATAGTTTAGATCTTTCTGTCCCCTCCGGCTTGTTTTGATAGACCTGTGGGTAAAGTCTCAGCCTTTCTTCCAGACCGGTGCTTCTCACAGTGATACCCAGGGTACCCAAGGGCATAAGCATCACTTGGGACCCTACCCCAGGCCTGTGAAATCAGAAACTCTGGAGGTAGGGCCTAGCAATCCAGCCCTTCAGCTGACTGACACAGGCTAAAGGTTTATAATCGCTGACAATATACTGGGGACAGGAGCAAAGCAGCATTTCCTGAGCACCTTATGTGTGCCAGGGTGTGTCCATATATGAGTGTGTGCATATATATATATATATATGCGCATGCGTGCACTATGTACATATACACAGACTCATACATGGGTAGTGGTTTTCTTTAATCTTCACAACAGTTGTGTAAGGCAAGTGGCTTTCTCATTTCATAGACGAGTAAGCTGAGACTTCAGACAGCACGTTCCCTGGGTGCATGTTCGTTCACATCCTAGAGAGTGGGTCTCTGATTGGCCCAGATCCTCTGCAGAGCATCACACGTCCGAAGGAGCGGCCGGTGGAGGATTGGTAGATCTACAAGGGAAGGAATTGTGTCTCCAAACATGTGAGCACGCACCTCTCCTTTGAAGCCCTTCTCGAACAGCATAGCACTTGTGAGCCTCATCAGCACATCTTGAGTGTCTCAGTGGCCTCTCCGGCATATGCTTGTGGGGCATGGTAGGAGACCACATGTGCAGCATTCTCCAGGCAAGGCAGCGGAACCAGAGCCAACAGTGGAGCCTCTGACACCTGGGAGAGCAGCCACCAACAGCCCCGGGAACAGAGTGGGGGCTCCTAGCCTGAGGCAGCAGGGAGGCACCTCCTCTCCAGCCCTGTCTTGAGGACTCAGCCTTGCTGCCCCTCTCACAGCCTGAGGATAAGATGATGTTCACTATCCGTTATCCGCAGACTCGGAAGGAAGGTGTGAAAAGTCAAAGTCAGTCCTTAAATGAGCAAGCCTCCTTTTCTCCTCTTAAACCCCAAACATGAGGGGCGTCTGGGTGGCTCAGTCGGTTAAGTGGCCAACTTCGGCTCAGGTCATGATCTTGCAGTCCGTGAGTTCGAGCCCCGCGTCGGGCTCTGTGCTGATAGCTTGGAGCCTGGGGCCTGCTTCTGTTTCTGTGTCTCCCTCTCTCTCTGCCCCTCCCCCATTCAAAAATGAATAAATGTTAAAAAAAAATTTCAAATCCCGAACATGATGATTTTCATCATGTTTCAGCTCTTTCATCTGTTTGTGTAGCTAATGACTGACAATTTGGGTTGACTCATTAGATCACGGAGTGTTAGATCTGAAAGATCACCCAAGCCATCCACTTCACTGGAACACTTCCTGAGCCAGACTGGATGCTTGGGAAATATTTGCTGAATGAATTTAATTTCGTAGATGAAAAGAAAGACCCTGAGAGAGGAAGGGATCTGGCCAGTGTCACCTAACACGCTGGGGGCAGGAGTAGGCCTAGAACCCAAGTTTCTCAATATAGTCCAGGCCTGTTCCCTCACACATGACTTGTAGATTCAGAAGATTTCAAGCTTAGATGATGCGATACAACTTATATTGAATCCCCCTGCGGTATCTCTGCCAGTCATCAGTTTGCCCTCTCTTTGAATACATCCAGTAACTGAAAATGTATGGTCTTATAGGTCACCTAGTCCATTCATTTCATCACTCAGCCAACATACATTCGTTTAACACCTGCCGTGAGCCAAGGATGTTACTGTTTACTGAAGATTCAGAAACGAATGACATTCCCTGCCCTCAAGAAGAATACAGTATTTGGGTACATCCATACAACTTAATAGACTGTAATCCAACATGGTAAATTGTATCCTTCTCTGACTTGTACAAAACTCTTTCTTCTTTGGAACTAAGCCCATTTCCCAAGGACTATATAGTCCTTACTCATTGGACCTAATCAACCTCATTTAGGGCCACAAAACAAAAGTCCAATCCTTGTTTTACGTAATAGCCCTTCAGATATTTTTAAACAGAGGTCATGCCCCCAGAGTAAGCTAAATTCCCAATCCCTTCAGGAATTCTTCATTTGAAATGTGTGTTCAAGTTCTCTTATCCTTGTCTTCGTGGCTCTTCAGCAAACCTGCTCAAGCTCATCTTATCTGTCTCTTAAATGTGGCTCCTGGACGTGAACTACTGAACTCCAGATACGGTCTGAGAGTGCAATACAGAGTTGCACTTCTTATCAGCCCCTTTCTTCTAGGCAGTGCACATCTAAACCTGTAGGGCAAAGAAACAGTGGCTTTGTTTGCCAACTACTAGCCATTCTCTGGAGTCTGACTGTCATCCCATGCCTCCTGCCCTCTTTCCTCCATTCTCCTCTTTGTATTTCAGTCCGTTTCTCAACACAATGAACATTACTGAGTACTTGCTATGTGTGTGTAGCACACAGCAGACTCTTTGGAGAACCAAATGTGATGCTTGTCTTCAAGGAGCTCATAGTCTTACTGGAGAAATTCTGTTTGCCCCAAAGAAATAATTAACAAAGAACCAATACTTAATGTAGTCAAGGGAATAATCATTTTTCCTAGACCCCTCCTTAGAGCTGCTCTTAAGAGTGGTTGGTAAACTTCTGGGTCTGATCGAAAACAGACCTCCCAGTTAACATACCAGTGCAGAACTGGCTTCAAGCCCAGGCTGTCAGGAGCTTTGTCAGATTTTTGTCATTGCATTGACCTAGACTGTTGCAGACTGGAGGCCTTTGAATCCCATCATCTGCACAGATCACTGGGGCACCTACAGGGACTGACACCTCACAGGCCATGGAACAGCTTTCCAGCACCTGGCACCTTCCCAGTGCCAATCTAGAGTGCACAGGGAGAAAAGTTCTTTCAGATGTTGGCACGAGTCTGCCTGTGTTTGGGCTTCTGGGAGACAACAGGTTTAATTTGTTTTGATAGTGCTTTTCCCCAGGAGGAAATCTACCCAACCGCCCTGCCTTCTTCACATTCAACACCATGCTTGTTTGTTTTCCTGTTTTACCATGGGGAGTTTCTGTGTGTTTTATATGTGTGTGTGTGTGTGTGTGTGTGTGTGTGTGTGTGTGTGTGTGTTTACCTCCCAAAGCCCACATTGCCTTGCTTGGATTCATTAGACCAGGTTAGTATATTGCTTCGGTTCATAAATGGAAGGCATGTGTGACCCTTCTTTAAAACCAAAGTGTCAACTCTACCAAGTCCTGAGCAAACCTCTTTACATGCACAGTGTTACAGTATTAGCTCTTCAAAATAGCTCTCTTAGGTGGCTGTTACTAACCCATTTCACAGATGGGGAAACCGATATTTAGAGACGACTTGTCCACAAGGCACATAGCCAGCCAGAGGCAGCCTGGCTCCAGGGCCCATACTCTGCTTCAGATGGTCTATCACAAACTTGGCTTCTTTGGCTTCAGACAGAGCTTGGTTCTCCTACCAGATTTGCCCTTACAGCTAGCCATGTGACCTTGAGGAAGTGACTGCAGCTCACAGTCTCCATCTGAGAGGTGTAAGTGTGTAAAATGATGGCAAAGGTACTATTTCTCATAATTATTATGAAGAATAAATTAAAATCTGTGATACACCTTTCATGGTCCCATTTGAGGGAATGAGAGGGTCTCTCTTAGAGTCTTTCCTCAACCTTGAGTTGCTGTGGAATTACATCCTAGCTATGCTGTCTGGTTTGTCTTCCTTTTCTTGGTTGCCCATAATAAACCCAATCCCCTTTCAGAATCAAGGAAGATGTAATAGATGTAACCTAAAGTATAAATTTCAGGAGCTGCAGTCAAGGCCTTGTACCCAGTCATCCAGTTGGCTGTCCCAGAGTCCAAGTTCCTGGCTCTTGCAGGAAGCATTAGCATCTGTCCTCCTACACAGAAGCCAAAAGGAAGAAGCAAAGGATGGATCCAGTAGGTCTACCAATAGGTAGACTTTGGTCTTTCGAGCTGCTGCTCCCAAAGAAATGCCGACATGCACACTTACAACTTAAGGAGAGATGAGAGAAGCAGCGGAAGGAGTTGCTTCTGTTGGCTGGAACACATCACAGGGGACCAAGAGACAGAGGAGGGGCTGGGAGCGAGGGATACATACTGGATGAGCAGAAAAGAGGGACTGAGGATGGCCAGTGAGCTCCGGCCTCACTCACGGCTGATTCTGTCTGTCTTTGGTGCTGGAATCCATAAGCAGGCTCCCGTGACCATGGAGGTTTGCCTGACCAGACCAGGGCCTGAAGCAGGTGTGCTCACGCCCTGGTGGGCTCGTGGAGGAGAAATGCCTCCTTTCCTCCTCTGGTGTGACTGCCCCTGTGAACTAGTATTCCTCTCCCTGGTGGGATTTCCTCTGTGGTTTCTCCCTGTTTCCTACAAAAGGAGGCTTTGGGATCCCAAAAAAGGAAAGCAGAAGGGTGCCTGAGTGGCTCAGTCAGTTAAATGTCCAACTTCAGCTCAGGTCATGATCTCATGGATCTCAAGCTCCGCATCAGGCTCTGTGCTGACAGCTCAGATCCTGGAGCCTACTTAGGAATCTGTGACTCCTTCTTTCTCCGCCCCTCTCTGGCTCGTGCTATGTCTCTCTCTGTCTCTCAAAAAGTAAATGTTAAAAAAAAATTTTTTTTTTTTAAAAGGAAAGCAGAAGGTGGAAAATGAAGTCAGGCTTTCCTGGACATCAACCCCAGACCAGGAGGACATATTTATCAATTCTGCTCCTCTTTCACCCTGACGCAGCAATGCTAATGATTTGGGTCTGGAAAAGGGTAGTGAGCAGACAAAGGGAGGCACTGTAATGGGTTCACTGAGGCTTCTATGGCTTCCACATCTCCTCTAGGAAGAAGCGTTGCCTTCTCTTCCTTCTGCAGACACCCCTTTGTATTTCGAA
The DNA here is from genome assembly GCF_018350195.1 of Panthera tigris. Classification (NCBI taxonomy): domain Eukaryota; kingdom Metazoa; phylum Chordata; class Mammalia; order Carnivora; family Felidae; genus Panthera; species Panthera tigris. The sequence goes on from NC_056669.1 coordinate 53,046,118, forward strand.
AAATATTTTGTACAACACCCAGAGAACACACCCACTCACAACACACATCCAGAGAATGAGCTAAGGAAACATTTAAACTTTACAGTCCAATATTTGTGGAAGAAAAACAAGTTCCTGAAAATTAAATCTCCTAGCAGGACCCACTGTTGTGATAGAAAAACAAAAGCGAGGGGAAAAGGCCCCCATTTTCCAACATACCATACACCCTGATTATGAAAGTCAGTTATTCACAGGCAGCTAAATTTTTAATTCCGATCTGAGCAGTCTAAAGGTACACCTTCTGCTAAATGAAGGCAGCTGCAGTTTGAACATGAGCAAAGCAGGAAGGAACTATAAGGGGAAGAAATTCACCAAACACTAATTGGAAACATAACATTTATGCAATAAAGTTCACACTTCTCCCAAGCCAATGAGTGTCACTTCTGCCCTAATGTTTAGTATAGAGATATCTGGTTAGTGGAGACTCATTTGTGGGGTCCCAGGTGGACCCCCAGTAGTTGAAAGCCTTCCAAGTGGAAGAAAAACTATAGACCTAAACATTTCGTCCAAAGGAAATATTTTCTAAATGTCTCCCTTCCACTTCCTTGTTGCTGTCGTAAAATTATTCCGTGTCTCTTAAAACTTCTGCCTCCCCTGACACCAACAGCCTGGGGCAAATTTTGAAGGAAACAGGCTTCTATTCTGTCAGATTCAGCAAACAACACTATACTCAGTCACGGAAAATGTATTTTCCTCACCATTTCACTATGAAGGCTTTTTGGCAGATGATTAACAGGTTTGTATCTCGCAGACTTCGTAAATCAAAATCTAGACAGTGTGTAACACTTATCTGCAATTGATCTTGTTAAAAATGCGACTGGTAACTGGCAGTTTATTAAGAGGCATATTTTATACCCCTGGGTTTGAGAAGGACTGAACCAGAGAGTTTTAGAGCTGGGGGGATCTCTGAGATCATCCGGTTGAATTCTCTCAGTGGTAACAACAACATAGACTACGTGGCGTTTCAATAGGGGTGAATAACTTACCTTCAGTCCTGGGAGTAACTTAGCCTTTTCAAGAAATCAGGAAGGCTTGTCAGGAGAGGGGGCATTTGAGCTGGATTTGAAAGGACTAGGAGTTGCCATGCAGGGAAGCAAAAGAGGAACAAGTGGAAGGATGAGGAAACAGGTGCCGAAAGATCAAGTGACATGGCCAAGGTCCCACGGCCATTCAGTAGCAGAGCAGGACCCGGAAGCCAGGCCTCCTGCTTCTGCCCTGTGCCCCTTCTGCAGTGCCACGGGTGGAACCCACCCTCCCTCGTTGTACTGTCAACCGGTGGCTTCAGGTGAAAATAATCTGGCTGTAAACTTTACTCACAATTCTTATTTTTTAAAAGCATCTTCAGAATGAAAGTTCCCAAGTCATTCTCTGTAAAGACACTTATAACCTTAAGGCAGTAGGAACGTGGATTCTTCCAGGCAAAGTCAACAGAGAGCAGAGGTGCCCAGGGCCCCGGCTTGTGAGCCTCGCTGTGCCAGGACCCGGACTACTTTGTGCTGTAGTGAGTCCAGGCAGACTGGACCTTCTTGTTCTTAACACTGCCCTTGTTAGCAGGGGGACATCGAGGGAACGGGATTTCCTACCCATTCACCAAAGGAACTACCCATTTGAACTCTTTTGCCAAACGTTTTTAAGTAGTTTGCAAGTTAATAATGGCAAACAGTTGGGAAGAGACCTGTCTGGGAAATGTACCACGCTAGGAGTTCCTCACCATCCCCCAACTTTGTCCCTAACCTATCCATATTTGGGTCATTCCTCAAGCCCACCTCCTCTGGGAAGCCTTCCCTGTCCTGGTTTTGTTCCTTATCAGTTCCCACTGCGTCGGCCCTAAGTGCTTTTTCACATTTAAGGGTTCCTTGTCTGCACGTCTTTTCTGCACAGTTGCTCTCTTATGAATTGTAGACTCATAAAATTTTAGAACAGGGGGTAGTGCTAGGGGTCATCTCTGCCTTCACCTGCATTTCACATATGAAGGAGGTGAGGCCCAGAGAGGGGAGGGGAGTTGTTTTAGGCTCCCCAGCATGGTACTAGAAGAATGGACCCCAGAACCAGGTCTCTTTACCTCCAGGCAAAGCTGCTTCCATGCCCTGTACTGCTGCCTGGGTGACAACTGTCCTCTCATTCTCCCAGTTAGGCTGCAGATTTCCTGTGGGCAAGACTCACGTCTTTTAGGCTGACATCTCATTTAACAGAGCCCTTAGTCTTGGCTTCATGACTTGTAGCTGTGAGCTAAGACAACAGGCTGAAACCCTTAACTCGTCCCACCTTACCCTTCCTCTGCTTTCTATTCTGACTCACTCTGAGACCTTGGGTGAGTCACTGCCTTTCCTCTGGGTCTCAGTTTCCTTCAGTGTTAAATGAGAGCATTAGGCTGTGGTCTCTTGGATCCCTTTAAGCCCTGAAACTTCTGGAGTTTACTGCCTTCTAGCGGGGATCCTTTGCTGTCTTCAGGACCGGCCTCCCTGTGCCATAAATCTGTCACCTCATTCATCCCCCCGGGCTCCTGCTGTGGAGTGAGTTCCTTCAAGGCCCAGATAGCACAGTATCATTGAAGAAGACCAGGCCTGGAGTCCTGGGTTCAAATCCTGCCTCCAGGACTCAGTGGCTTTGTGGTTCTCAGCAGTTACTTCATCTTTCTCTGAGCCTCCTCTTTTTTCTTTTTTTAATAGGAATAACAATACACGCTTGCAGATTTGGTGACAGTGAAATGATGAACTTTGTGGAAATACATGGCACAAAGAAGATATTCAGTATATAGTGGCTTCTTTCCTTTATTCCACATCCAGCATTATTGAGAAATAGGCTGTTCCAAATACACAGATTTTCTAGGTTAAAAGACTGGACTACCTGATGCTACAAAACGTTGACTATTTTTTTTGCTAAAACCTTTCTTAAATAAATGCTATATTTCTTTGTCACGTCACACAGAGTATACTAAAAGTAGTAGGAAGAGTTTGAGAAAATCATATCCCTGCAAAAGGTGGGCATGACAGCATACGCCAGGGATGCAGGGACAGCAGAGGGAGTACGAGAGAAAACTCCTGTGCCTTTTGGAGAGAAAACTCCTGTGCCTTTTGAAAGAACTTGGATTTTTTTTTTTTTTTTTTTTTTTTTTTTTTTTTTGGTCTCAATAAATGGGAAGCCATTCTGAAGGGTTTTAAGTAGGAGAGTGGCAGGATCAGATTGGTTTTCCGGAGATCACTCAGACTGCTGGTTGGTGACTGCGTGGGGTGGGGAGCAAGAGAGGAAACAGGAGACCAGCCAGGAGGCCGTTGTGTTAGCCCTGGGGAAGATACTGTGCACCCAGACCGATAGGTGAACAATCTGAGACGGGTAGAGACAGGTTTGCAAATGCCAGGAGCTTTATGAAAAAAAGAAGAAGAAAGTGAATGGAATATCAGCCCTTTAAGAGGAAAATATAAAGCACAGCAAAGCATAAAGAAGACCGCAAGGACTTCCCAATGATACCCCAGCATCCACAGATAAGCACCACGAACAGCTTGCACTGTTGTCCCCAGTGTTTTTAGCTGAAGAATTTCTTATGCGTTTGTAGATACAAACTTGATATATAAAAACTTGGTTGCGGCAGACGTTTTCCAGAACACGACTCTTAGTGTCATTTGAGATGCAATAAGAGTAAAACCAACACACATCATTTTTAACTCTGTTGGTTCTTTTCAGCGACTGCGCCAGAAGAGCTAGAACGTGTGGGCCCTGGTTCACCTGAGGTTTTGATACCTAGGCCCTCGGTCTGGGTGAAGAAGTTTCTCTTTTCAACTCTCTCCCTCTCTCCTCCTCCAGAGTCGGTGGATAACTGCCCCAGCAACTGCTATGGCAACGGCGACTGCATCTCTGGGACCTGCCACTGCTTCTTGGGCTTCCTGGGCCCCGACTGTGGCAGAGGTGAGACCTGTGTGTGCGTGTGTGCATGTGAGGCCCACTCCCTCGGCCCCATGGGGGGCTCACATCCTGCTTCTCGGAGAAAGCGCAGGACCCCAGACCACCTCCTGCCTCCCACAAAAAGGACCCCCCCCCAGAGCCATTCTTTGGAAGCTCCAAGGGCAGGGTGTCTGCCGGCAGAGCTAAGGCCACATCAGCCCCATTGTCCACAAGGACATGACTGGAGAGCTCAGGAGGGCCAGCCTTTACAAGGGCAGGTACAGTGAACCTCACGTCTGTTGCGGGGGAAGGGGAAGTGACAGTGAGGGTCTTTCAAAAAAGTTGATTTCCCTTTTGAGGAGTGATCAGCCTTTGCCAAGTGTCTTTGGTGTTTTTTTTTTTGGGGGGGGCGGCTTGTTTCACTTGTTTTTTGATTATTGAAGTACGGTTGACATGCACCAAGTGTCTTTTCTTTGCTGTGCACTCTGGCCTTGTGGCAGGGCCTGCATTAGTGCTCCATTGTTGCCAGAATCTTTGCAGGGACCACCGAGGGGAGAGACTCGGGAGGGAAGGATGCTTTTCTCCACATAGGACCCTAATGTTGCCTCATACTTGGGCACATACAGCCCTACTAACATGGCTTAAAGGCTACCCGTGATACACTCTGTGCCCTTGGCCTCTGTTCCTGTTCTCAGAAGAATAAACGTGGCAAAGGCCAAAGGAGCTCTGTAGTCCTGAGGCTTTGGTGGTCCTCTGGGGAAACTAACACGGCTCCTTCCTCTGGGCTTCCCACCTCTTCACTCATTCAGCAGGCATTTGCTTAGTGCCCTCTAGGGCCTGTTCCTGTGCAAGGTGCTGGGGTTAGAGCACTGAGCAAGCCCCAGTCCCAGGAGCTCTCAGTCTGGTCGAGGAGACAGACGAGTAAGTAGACGATGACAAAGCCATCATTAGTAAGTAAAACATGCTAGAGCAAGGTTAAATTGGGGAGCACCCATCAGCTGTCTCAGCTTGGACACCATAAGGACCAGAAAAGGCCCCCTAGATGGGGTGCCATTGGAACCTGGACCTGATGCTTGAATAGTTATTCATCAGAGGAAGGCAAAGATGATTCTTCACCGTGCCCTACAAATAACAATACAGCGTGATGCTGTTTGGGGGATTCTTCTTATCCTTCCTGATGTGGAAGACACTCTGTTTGAGACAGCAGAGCTGCAGCCCTGAGGAACCACAGTGATTACCTGATCAGTGCCTTTAAAAGGAAAGAAGCAAGGCGGGGACCAGCAGAGGGTGATGCAGAGAGAAGAGATGAGTCATTCCTTCTAACAAGAATTACTGTCTCATCCCATATGCACTTAAAGTTAAGAGTCACATATAAAACAGCCTTATTGCATCTTGGTAAGGCTGGTAGGTACTTACAGCACAATGCAGTATAATTTGTTTTTATATAGTGTCCTTCATACAGATGATCACAAAACACTTGACGCTAAGAGGCAGAATGGAAAGATAATACTTTAGAGAGCCAAGCTGGGCTCAGCTATTCTCTTGTGAGGTGTGTGGGGCTCAGGTGGAGCCTGAAAGGCAAGAAAAGCTGAGATTGACTGGGTTAGAGAGACAGTAGGTGGTGCTGCAGGTAGGGGGGCAGGGAGCAAAATGGAATGCTGTCAGGAGGGTGCCGGAGGAGAGACTGGGTCAGGCGGGAGGCCTAGCCGCTGTCTTTCCCGGTAAGACCAAGAAACAGATGGAAGCTTCCTGCATAAGGGTCCTGGTGACCACCGTGCTGCACCAGTAGTATGCGGGGATGGAGGAAAGCGGTGGTCACCGGGCACTAGCTCCCCCAGGCCCTGCACTGCACACCTTTGCCTACAGTTCCGGATGTGTTTAAATTACAGTGAAACAAAGCAAGAGACACGGACAGATGGGAATTGTAGCAAAGCACTTGAGGCTCTTGGTCAAGCCTGCAGGCCGAAGGGAGAAAGGGACAAAGGCAGGTGGGGTGTGCAGGGTGCTGATTCATGCCAGACTTCCTGTGCTGTCTCCCCAGCCTCCTGCCCCGTGCTGTGCAGTGGGAACGGCCAGTACATGAAGGGCAGGTGCCTGTGCCACAGCGGCTGGAAGGGCGCCGAGTGCGACGTGCCCACCAACCAGTGTATCGACGTGGCCTGCAGCAACCACGGCACCTGCATCATGGGCACCTGCATCTGCAACCCTGGCTACAAGGGCGAGAGCTGCGAGGAAGGTAGGACAGCGGGCGGGCGACCCAGCACCTTGCTCCAACACAGAGGTCAGCGCACAGCGCGGGGAGGGCCTTCGGGGAGCAGAGGAGAGCTCCCGGACAGCCCTGGGACCCCACCCCGAGCCAGGCCCCCATCAGCAGCAGGAATTAACCACATGGAAGAGGACGGGCAAATCAGAGTCCTAGGCAGCGAAAGGAAGAGAAGTGTCCTATGTGGAGCCCGTCCTATACACAAGGCTCTGTCCTAGAAGCCTTCTGTCATTTGACCTCAAACCCAACAGGGTAGGGTAATATCTCTGTTTTATACTTAGGGGAACCGAGACTCAAGAGAGTCAGATGACCTGCCCAGGGTCACACAGCTCGTAGGTGGCAAAGCTGGGTTTGAGCCCAGTGTTTCTGGTCCCTCAGCCCAGGTTCTTTCTCCTCCCCTTTAAGCTCATGTGCTCCGCATGTCTGTTAGAGACCTTCACACTCTGCCTTCTGTTAGCCCAGGCGTGTGTTGTGTGGCTCGTAGATGCTCGTGAGTATGTCTCTTTCCTCCATAAACTATGATCGTGTAGTGGAGGCTAGACAGTGAGCTGTCACTTTAACAGTGTTGCCATTTCTTTCCCAGGCAGTCTAACTTGGTGAGGTAAGTGAGCATTTTCATTTCACAAATGAAGATCCCGGGGCCCAGGGAGAGGCAGTGGCAGGCCCATGGAGCTCACCAGGGGTGGGCCCATCCATGGCCATGGAGCTAACTGGTGGCAGACCCAGTATCATGGAGCTAACTGATGGTGGGCCTGTGGTCATGGAACTAACCGGTGGCAGGGCTGGGACCCACCCCATGTCTTACTACTTCAGAGCCCTCTTTCTTTTTTACTGCATGGGATTTCTAGATGAGAGAGGTCTTATTCACAAGCAATATAGGGTGGCTTGTAAAAGCACACGCTCTGGAACCAGATGTAGGTTTGAGTGCCGGCTGTGCCACAAACTAGCCTCACTTCCCTCATCAACAAAATGGGAATTCCTTCCTCAGAGGGCCATCATAAGGATTGAATTAAATGGCCCATGTAAAGCACTTAGCTCAGTGTCTGACACATAATAAATGCCCCGTAAATGTTAGCTCTTATATTGTTAGTATTATTCTGGGGACAGTTGAAGCACATTTCCTGTTTTACCCCACTCACTTTATCCAAGGTCTTTTGGAAACAGGGGGATGTCGCTGTTGAAACTGGTGGACAAAGCTAACGGCCCTCACTCCCACTGCCCACCATCTAGGGCGCTGGCATCTTCTTCCATGGATGGAGGAGGCTCCAAGGAGAGCTGGCCTTCTAACCCATTTGGGATTTAACACACAGGCCCCTCTCAAGGTATCATTTCTCTTAAAAAAGAAGCAAGCAAAGGAGAGCCGGTAGAATGGGCCCACTTTAAAGGAGTGGGGAACAGGAAGGGATTAGTGTCTGAAAAGCAGTGCCTCTCAGAGACAGGCTGCCTGTAAACCCCAAGTGTGCCTGGGGGTCCCGATTCAGACCTATTAACTTGGATTGGGGATTACTTTGGGCCGTCTGAGAGAGGAGGAGCGCCAGCCTCAGGAACAAAGCAACTTCACTTTCTCGTCCTGACAACGATGACCTTCATCTGCTTTCCCTTCTCATTTTAGCCACTTGAGGTGAAGACCCGGAGAAGAAAAGAAAAACAAAGAGATTCCTCTTGAGGCTGTGGGGCTGCCCCCCTCTCCCAACCCCACCGTGTTATGTGGGCCAAGGAGGCAGATCGTCCTCCAGCTCAGCTGGCACTGGGCAGTGCCCCAGCGGGCAGGGTTACTTACAAAGAGGGAAAAAAGGTTGTTAAGCTCTTTGATGTACGTGATCTATTCGAAAAGAAGCGTTTTCACTCCTTTCTTTCCTGAGGAGGGCCATCTGGTTCTGATTCCCTTTATTATTTCTGTTTCTCTGCTGAAGCGTCATTGCAGCGTCCTTGTGTTTATAATGGGGGCTTCTCGGGGTCTTCCCTGCCCTTCCCCCCTGCCCCCCACTCCCCGCTGCTCTCTCTCCTCCCTTTCACTGTGTTTATAAAACATCAGCTAACAAGCTTATTTTCTCCCCTCTCTCCTCCTTCTGAGGTTTATTGCCCCCTATTTTTTTTAAAACCGTGCCAACAGGACACTTGGAGGGAGTTGGGGGAGGGGCAGAAGAGACCACCTCAGGCCTTTTGCAGGGCAGGGTGAGACACTGTGTTGTGGTCCTGAAGAGCGGCTAATGGCTGGTGTGGTCACTGAAGCGGGGACCGTGTTAGGGGAAGAGTTGTGTTTGCAGCTCGTTCAGGCCTCATCATTTCATTAATGGGCTAAGCTTCTGCCAGAAATGTTGACTTGAATGCCAAGCTCTGCAGAGGAGAACAAATGTACCGTTTGGCCCCTCTTCCAAGCGGACACTGAGTTAGACTGTCTTCCACACAAAGTTCAGCCCACTTCCCTGCCAACTTCTCCCCTGCTCCTTTGGCATAGACCTCCCTAACCCCTGGCCAGCTGGCTCTTCCCGTGACACCCACCGCTCCCAGGGAAATAAGCGTCATTTGTGCAACTGCCCTGGTGGGATAGAAAGAAGACAACTTTAATCCCACCCGAGGGTTCTCATCAACCAGAGGCCCCAGAAAGCGAGAGCAGATCCAGAGTCTACAGAGGACATCTCTGGCAGAGCATCCCGGTGGCACAGATCATGGCTGTGGACGTTGTCCTCCCTGCAGGGAGTTCGGCCAGTTCAGCCAAGAGGCCTTTCCTGGAGGTTCCGTCCTCCTCGAAACTCCCCTCACACGCCCCACCCACTTTTCCAGGTGGACCTTCAGAAGCAGTGACTACTGCCTGGAGGTAGTCCTTTCAGCAGTGCCTTCGTCCCCGCCCGGACCATCTTCTGAGAGCGTGGGATTGGTTTTGCTGGTTCCTGGGTCCCTGTCAGACTTATTGTGTCTGAGGAATGGGGCCGTGACGCCAAGGGCCTCTTGCTAAACTTGGCGCCCTCCCGGCTTGCTCGCTAACAGCGCAGATTTATAGATTCAACCTCGAGGGCGCCTCAGAGACTGCTTCAACCCGAAGCCTGGACCCAGGCGCTCGCAGAACGGGAAATACCTTTATAGGCCTCGGGATAGGAATTGCTGAGTCGTTTCCTGTCAAATTGGAAAGCTCTCTGGATCTAGGGAATTACCATAGTAGCCTAATGGGCCAGAATAATCCTTCTGAGGTTCTGAGATGTGAGGCTAGTCATGAAAATATATCACTATTATTATTTTTATGATTTTTAATTACTAGGAACTCCAACGGGTCATGCTTTAACCATTGTTAAGTAGTGTGCAGAGACTGCAAGAGAAGATTCTTTGCCTTCGTTTGGCTTTATTAATTCTCTACTTTGTTCTGTTTCTTTTCTTGTTTTGTTTTGGTTTTGTTTCTATGTTTTGACCACTTATGTCCATATACACGTATGTGTATATTCTTGAACCAGTAAGATTACAGAGGAAATAGCAAGAGATGTGTACCAAGAAAGAGTGATTCCAATGTAAATCCCTCCACTTACCCTGTGTGATCTTGGGCAAGTTATTTAACCTCTCTGTGCTTTAATTTCCTCCTCTGTGAAATGAGGAGAGTAATGGTATCTATCTCAAAGAATTGTGGCTAAAGTTAAATGACATAATGTATATAGAAGGTTTAATAGCAAAATATGGCCCAGAAGAAGGACTACCTCAATACTGACTGTTATTATTATTGTTGTTGCTCTTGTTGTTCTCATAACTCTGTTTTTTAGCAAATGACTGCTCCTCCCTTCTGACTTTCTGATTTCTCATTTAGGCCAGTAAGGTGAAATCCCTTTTTAAAACCTATAAAGTAAAAGAACTGTCTTGACAAGCTGGTCCTCAAACATACATTCTGTTCCCAGAAGGTAGCCGTTTGTACGGTCTCTGTCCGTTTGTGTCTGACCCTTAACATCCACAGGCCAGGCTTCCCAGTCTTTTGCACCGAAGCCAAATATGTGGGGTTATGAAATTTAATTCGTAAATGAACGAAAAGCTTGTCTGAATCATAAATGAATAAAGTAAAAGCACCTCTGACCAGTCTGCCCACGTCACACTGCTGAATATCCTGACAGGATGGAAAAGTAACTTCTTGACAGTTTACAGTTCACTCAGTCCTTTCAAATCCTCGGTGTCCTCATGAGCGACCGAGGTGTCGATAGTTTTGACATGGGAATTTCAGAGGAGGTACAGGACTTGACACGGGTCATGGAACCATGACGTACGTAGGGCCTCAGAGGCCGGATGCCAGGTTCCTTCCTGTGGAGCATAGATAGGGCTTCCTCATGAGCTCCTTCCAGGAGGAAGCTGACCACACCCATCACAGTGCCGTTGACCCTTTTTCCAGCCGCTGCATGTTGTAGCCCCTGCCAGGACACCACTGTCCCCTACAGTTGCAAGAGGAGTGGAATCTCCTGCCTTCCTAAAATAAAAGATCCAACGACTTTTTCATAACGTTGGACCAACCTTTGCCTACTCTCCTTTTGTTTTTCCTGTGCAGTGCTTTCTGGAAGATTAGAGGTCTCTGTTAACTTTGTGTAGCCCCGTAGCTAAAGCTTTGATTTAGGAAAATCAGCCGCAGGAGCAAATATTGGCTTCAGAATCAGACAGACGCGCCTTCAGATTCCTCTCTGGCAGGGTTAACTGTATGATTTGGCTTAAATTATTTGCCTCTGTGAGCCTCAATTTCCTCATCTGTACCTCACTGGGTTATGGAAGAAACTGAATCTGATATTATATGTAAAGCACTTCCTAGAGTGCGGGCCCGGAGCAGGTCACCCATAATGTTATTCTCCTTTTTCTCTCTTCCTGGTTTGATCTCTTGAGACCACTTTGACCTTAGGCTCTAATAGCCCAGCAGGGGTTGCTTGGCTGTGAGCTACAGCTATATAGTTCACCCATTACATGAGGAGGATCTGTGCAAAGCTCCCACATGTAATTTTGAATAGTCGTTGAAATGTTTGCCCTCTGGCAAGTGAGGTTTGAAAGTTTGTGTCAGTCACAAGAACTTTGGCAAGATGATAAAATCTAATGGAATTTAAGTGCAAAATAAATTCTCTTTTAAATTAGGGAATCTCTTTTAGTCCCACATTCACGTTAAGACTGTATTATGAAGTGGTAAACAGTATTAGTTTATTTGACAAAGATTTCTTGAGGACCTATGTGCTAAGCACTGTTCTAGGAGGTGGATACACAGAAGTGAACAAAACAACGTCTTGTCCGCTAACTGGTGTAGTTATTACAGACGTAGCAGGCACGGGGCACCATGCTAACACTTGATAAATATTTCTTTTTTTTTTTTTTTTTTTTTTTTTTTTTTAAGTAAACTCCACTCCCAACTTGGGGCTTGAACTCACAACCCTGAGATCAAGAGGTCACATGCTGGGTCTTGAACTCACAACCCTGAGATCAAGAGTCACATGCTGGGTCTTGAACTCACAACCCTGAGATCAAGAGTCACATGCTGGGTCTTGAACTCACAACCCTGAGATCAAGAGTCACATGCTCTACCGACCGAGCCAGCCAGGCACCCGTCTTACTTATTTCTTACTCCATCACCCCAACAACAAACCAAGAAGTAGAGATTTGTATCCACCTTTTACAGGCAAGGGAACCGAGCCTCTGACTGGTAAACAGTCAGCCACCCATAGAGCCGGGAACCCAGGTCTACCAGTTGCTAAAATCCTTCCTCTTTACTGTATCAAGTGGCCTGTCCTCAGGAGATCTATGTCCTCTTACCAAGCCCTTCTACTACAAAGTGTAGTAGTTCACTTAAAGAAGCCTCACCTTTGCTGATCAGATGCTCACCTGTGTTCCCTTTGCTTTGTGTCACAGTGGACTGCATGGACCCCACGTGTTCAGGCCGGGGTGTCTGCGTGAGAGGCGAGTGCCACTGTTCCGTGGGATGGGGAGGCACCAACTGTGAGACGCCCAGAGCCACGTGCTTGGACCAGTGTTCAGGCCACGGAACCTTCTTCCCAGACACCGGCCTTTGCAGCTGTGACCCAAGCTGGACTGGACACGACTGTTCCATTGGTGAGTGTGGGGAGAAGGGCACAGCGTGGCTGGAGGAAGGGGCTTTCCGCTGTAACATGTTCACGGTTCGTGCCCTATTCTCTGTCAGTATTAGTGGTCTGACCCTGTTCTCTGTCATGTATTAGTGGGGTGACCCACATCTCTGCGTGCTTTTCTTCTTTCCCTGAACTCCATCCTTTGGCACCCGTACTTTTAGATGGGCAGAGGATTCAGAAACTAATCTTCACATCATTTAAACCCAGAGTCAAACCCTTGCCCTGTAACCATGTGAATTACAGTAATAGATTGAAATCTCATCTCCCATGTTATGGTGGTCATCCCTAGAGGCAGGGCCATGGGGAACAGCATGCCTGGTGAGATCTGCAGGGATGGGGCTTTAAAGGACTCAGGTCCCAGCTGCCGAACCCTTTAGTTTCACCCGTTCTTCAGGATGAAGTCTGAACTCAGTGTAGTATTTAAGGTTTTCTGTGACCTAGTCCCTACCTGCCATTGTGGCCAGATCCCTTGCTAGCCCGTAAGTTCCATGAAGATAACAAACATGTCTATTCACCCCACATGCCCAGGACTCAGCACAGGCTTGGCTCACTACAGCTGCTCAATAAATATTGATGAATGGATAATGAATGCGTGAGTAAATGTGTTTTTGGTTTTACTGTTTGGTGCATATGTAGAGGGTTTATACATATAACCTCCAAAGGATAATTCTATTGGCACCCTTCTGTCTGTAAGCACTTTATGATTTTTTTAGACCCTTGGGGTGCCTGGGTGGCTCAATCAATTAAGCGTAGACCCTCTCAAAATGATGATTAAATGGCAATTTGTGAATTACCTAGCACAGTTTTGGTACATGGCAGGTGTGTTCACTTTTAATGTCTCATTTAAACAGTGGACACATGGGGCGCCTGGGTGGCTCAGTCAGTGGCGTGTCTGACTCTTGATTTCAGCTCAGGTCATTATCTCATGATTCGTGAGTTCAAGTCCTGCTTCAGGCTCCACACTATCAGCGGAGGGACTCTCTCTCTCTCTCCCCCTCTCTCTTCCCCTCCCCTGCTCACTCTCTCTGTCTCAAAAATAAAGAAACTTTAAAAAATAAACAGTGGACGCGTGAAAACCCCGTGAGAAAGGTATCATCGCCCCTGTGTGACTGATTTACAGAATACTTTACTCAATGAATACTTTTGAACACCTGCTGTGTACTAGGGACTCTTCTAATCAGAGATACAAAGGGATAAGAAAGTCCCCATCTTTGTCACACTTGCATTGAAGGACGAAAGGAGTGGAGACGACAAAGAAACAAATGAAGAGAAATAAACTGATGGAGAAGCTCAGGCACAGAACATTTTTAAGTAATCCTACCCAAGGACACACAGCTAAAAAGTGGCAGCATCTCTAGCTATGGTTTTTGTTTTTGTTTTTGTTTTTTTACTTAAATCGCTTTCTGTACCACACCACACTGTTTAAACCACGGGAAGCCCAAATGAGCTTATCGTGTTGTGTGTTAGCAGTCCCCTTTGTGATCAGGAAAGATGGTTGAGAACCTTTGGCAAAAATGAGATCCATGCAGCCTTTGTGCCTCTGGAATACTTTGAACTGCCTTGCCCCCTTGAATGGAGAATTGATGTTCAGTATGCAGTCTAAACTGGACTTTTTATCCTCGTTTGCAAAGCTCGTGTTAAGACGTGATTGCAAACGCAGATGCGCAGGGTCTTAGGAATAATTCTTTTTATATAGCTCTGTTTATAGCGATATAATAAATGGTCCTCTCAAAGCTACACTGGGTTGTATTGTTTGTTATGTGGCCACAAAGCTAATTTATGATAGGTATATAAGTGTCCATGCATTGTTAATCCCTGATGAAACGCCACAGCCTTTCACAGAGGTAGGTGTAACTTTGAGTGAGATCACTAAGTATTCTTCAGTTGGTCCCATAAAAGGAGACAGCAGACCCACTGGAAGGGACTTTAAATAGAATCGTGAGAGTTTGTCTTCCTCCACCGTGTGTACATCGCTCCCCATAACTGGTGTCAGTTGTGTGTGGCCTCTTGCGCACGGTCAGAGGAGTGATGAGAAGCGTCCCTGATCCCAGCAAACCTTGGTCCAAACGCTGACCCCCCTATGTACTAGTTCTAGCTTCGGGCAAGTTCCTTCACCTCCCTATGCTGTAAAATGGAGGTGGTTAACAGGACCTACCTTCTGGGGTTACTATTTGGAAAATTATTATGTGGTGAATTGTTTAAGATGTTATTAAAAACTCACTTGTCATGCTACTCGGCTCGTAATATGGGCTCAGTAAATGTTAGCTGCTATTACAATTATGATTAAAACAGCCATTGATGAGAGCCCTCGATATTAATGAAGACATTTGATAGAGGCAAGAAGAAATATGCCCTTTCAGAAATGTGGATTATGGTTTCTAAATCTCTAACCTGCAGCTGACTGAAACAGTGTCACGACTGCCACCAGGCCAGGAATTTTGAAGATGGCTTCAAAAGTACCGTCTCCCCTGGCGATAGCAAATAACAATTTGTGTTTGCCGAGTACTTCACAGCATACAGAGATAATTTCTCTCTCTCTGTCTCTGTCTCTGTCTCTCTCTCATACACACACACACACACACACACACAGGACAACAGCCCGTAGGCAGGGTGGCCAGCTATGACATCATCCCCATTCTTACCTTGAGGCTCAGGGGGTTGCAGACTTGCCTAAGGCACGCTGGTGCCCTATGAGGCTGGCAGCCCAAGTTCAGCCTGGGAACCCAGGCCCAGCCCGCTTCCTGGTATTCTGTGCTGCCTCTCCACAGGCCACTGTCCCTCCTCAGCGGTCACCTCCCCTCCAGAAACCAGTCTGAAGTCTAGTGGAAGCACTTTGAAGGTGGTTTTCTCCCTTGCAACCCTGCTTTGTATAGGCAGTACCTGCCTGAGCTCAGTCCTGGCTCTGCCATGTGCTAACTGGATGACCTTGGCAAGGTACTGGCTTTTCTTGACTTCAGCTTCCTTATCTGCAAATGGGATAATAACAGTGTCTACCTCAAAGGTTATGTGACCATTAAATTATACAATGTGTGCACGCACGTAGAAGAGTGCCTAGATAGAGCGAGCACTTGGTATCTTTCTCCTACCTCCCTTCCAAGGGCACTTGCACTGAGTGGAAGCTGTTTGAAAGCTGTTGAGTGTTGGCCGTGAAGCAAAGTAAGAGATGCCTTATTGACTGGGTGGTGCTGGAGCCGAGGGACCGCCTCTGCGCTAGGGGAATTAGCTACATGGTGGTGGGACAGGCACTGGACTTTCAGAAAATCTGCTCACCGCTAGTAGGATGGCTGCAGCAAGTTGCAGTTAGTTTCCTTCAAGGTGTTGCAGGACTCTTTACCACAGTATGTGGGATTCATTGTCTTGCTCCCTCAAAGAAAGAAGAGGTGGACACAAAATGAGCATCGCATCGGCAAAATTTTATTAGAGTATAAGATCAGGAAGAAAGAATAGTAGGAAAGCTCTCTTTACAGAGGGGGGACATTAGGACGTGAATGCCTGTGACAGCAGGCAAGGGTCCTTGTCATAAGGTTTTGGTCAGCCTTCCCCTACCCCCTGTTCCCTCTCAGGTCCCACCCTTATTGGCCTAATAGCTCTAGGTGCTGGGGGGTCCATTCCTGATTGGCTCAGTTCCGCTGTATGAGTGGTGGCCTAAGGCCATGCATGGGTCTTTTGTCAAATTCCTGAGGGAAGCCTGAGGGGGAATGGGTGAGATCTGTTACATTCTTAAGAGGAACCTTATGCTTGAGGAAGTTTGCTGTGGTCAGACACTCCCAGCATTATTCCAAAATAGATGTTTTTCCCCACCCAGGAACCTCAGGTCCTAATGTTCCCCTCTGGGCCTACTTTATTCTGTCTTCTTCTATCATAAAGGTAAAATCACCTACAGGATTGTTGTAAGGATTTTTGTAAGGATTCAGTGACAAAGTGTAGGTATGGTGGTCGGCACGGTGTCTGGCCCAAGTCAGACACCTGTCGAGAGGCAGCTCTCCTCGTATGGTGTTATTTGCCCCTGGTACGGCCAGGCTGGCACAGATACTGCCCAGAGCCTTCCCATCGGGAGCCGCAGGCCTGCAGCCCGTCCTCAGCGCTCCTCATAGCGTCGGCACGAGCTATGGGTTGTGAAGTTGGCAGAAATCACCAAATGGCCCTCGTAGGAAGGAAGAGATGTCTCACTGGCCCAGAGAACGAGACTTAATGAAAGCATCTGAAATCGACACGCCCCGCACTCCACGACCAGTCTGTGATGAAATGTGAGCCGACAAAGTTCCCCAGCACTTTGGTTACCGTTTGTGGAAACAGTGAAGTCCGATTTTACACAAGTGTTTACTCAGGCCCCTGAGTTCCCAGTAGCTTGGCTTCCAATCTCATCTCAGGAATTCCTCCCGAAATCTTGCCTCATTCAAGTGATCTTCCTTCCTGACAAACAGTGTAAGATAATTGTTGGGACGAATGCCTGTGGCCCACCCTCAGCATACCTGTGTCCTCAACTCCGGGCGCAGCAGGACTTGGCTTCTCTGGTCTCTGGGGGATGGTGGTAGTGGTGATGGTGATGGTGATTGCCAGTGCTGTGGTTTAAGAGGGTTAAAGAGCTGGGAAGATGAAATGACTTGTCCAGAGTAAATCAGTTTAGCAGTGGCAGAGTGTGAATTAAAGCTAAGTCCTCAGCTCTTGCCTCAAGCCCCCTTTCCATCCAAAGGTGTTTCCTTATCAGTGATCTTATCTTTTTTCCTGATAAGCCACAGGATGGAGCATCACTTAAAGAGCCACCCATTTCTTAGGGCTTACCATGTACCAAACCAACTGAACTAAGTGTATTACAACCATTATCTTCATTAAGGTTCTACAAACCCCTGTGGAAGAAAGTATTACTAGTTCCATTTTCCAGGTAAGGAAACTGAAGCTCAGAAAAGTTCAATTCCTTGCCAGTTTCCCCCCACCAGTGAGTGGCAGAGTCCAGATTCACACGGATATGGCTCTAGGGCCTCTGCCAAGCTCTGTGGTATACTGAGCAATGTATTATCATCGAGCCTTTCTCTTGCCAAGCGTGACCTCCATGAGGTCAGGGTTTGCCAGTATCCCTACTGCAGGGCCTGTCTTGGGTTAGGTTCTCGATGATTACTCGATGACTTACCCAGTGACACATCAAAGAAAAAGCTATTGGCTCTGCCCAGGAAGATCCCAGCACACTACCAGTCTAATCTGTTCTCTCAGGACCCTCCTCCCCACCCCAGTGTGCCCCCACACCTCCATACACACACACACACACACACACACACACACACACACACACACGCATGCACTAAGGGCTAAAACCAAATCCCTGGGCTCCTTCTTTGTCTGTTTCCAGACCTAGCTCATGTTAGTTTCGTGTGCCATGCCGGCCGGCCGGAACCCCTCCTGGACAGGGGCTGGCATCATTTCACCTCCTTCAGGCCATCTTCCCCAGGGAGCAGCCACGCTGGGCTGGATGCCTCATCAGCTTTTGCATAAAATGGGCCCACTCAGCAGCCTTGCTGAGCAGAATGACTCTCCCACCTCCCCCATATGCTTTAGCTGGCTTTTCATCCTCTTGGCTTTGAGCTGCCTTAGAAAAGGGAAGGAATTTAACCTCTCTGAGACCGTCCTTACAATTGGAAGAGTCTACCTTTCTTTCAGAGCCTCAGGACTTCTAAAGAGGATTTCAAGCTCTGTAACATTTTCCAGGATACCGTTTCAAATGTGGTCACTTAGACTCATCGTTTGCCCCTCTGTTGGCTCTCCCTCGGGTCTTCCTTCCCCTCCACCCCAGCCCAGTAGCCTCCGTCCTCAGCCTCATAAATTCATTCCTCATTTCCACTGCTCTGTGAGCCCTCTCCAATCTTATCTTCCATAAATGACTTTTATTTGAGAGGGCCCTCTCACTGCATTTTATCCCTTTGGGTTGCTGGCTCATAGAAGCGATACATGGCAGAGATTCTGCCTGTGAAATGCCCATGCTGGTGGTTTATGATTCTTATCATTTCACTGCAATTGAGTTTCATGGAAGAACAGGTAGAGATCTTTTAGAGATTCTGTGGTACAGGTTCGGAGGTAGCATATGCGGTCAGAAAGAATTGCATGGGATTTAGAGTGGGACCAAGCTAGAGCTTTAAGACTGAGCTTATCCAAAGAATATGGCTAATGGTACCTGCTTTGCAGGGTTGTTTTTTAAATTAGCTTTAATACATATGTATAATATGCCTAGCATGGTGCTGGCACTCAGTAAGCACTCAATAAGTAGTGTGTTTTTAAAATGCATGATTAAATCTAAATTATCCAAATAGTCCCTTAGACTCTTGCAAATTTAAGTCTGAGGACAGTTTATATAGTGAAGGTTTAGAGCCAGACCTGGATTTGAGTCTATGTAGCCTTGAACAACTTTGCTTTCTCTCAGAGGCTCAGTTTCCTTGTGGTTTCTGACTCTTTACCACCAGCTCCCATCACTGGTCATTGAGTCTAGATGAAGTTATTAATGTGCTGACATATTTATCCCCAAACAACAGCACAAGGGCCAAACAGCATTAGCATCAGCTTCCATAATGAGCTTTCTGAGCTCAATTCCAGAGTGGAATACAGCCTCACAGAGAGAGCATCCCAGAACAGCTCCACATCTGCACCTGCCCCTGACAGGCACAGATATCCACCTCTTTCACTTATGACCCTTTTAGGCCTCCCTGTGTGCTGGGCGCTGTTCTGGGCACCCAGGATCAGGGAACCTCACCCACTCGGGAAGTGACACCTAGTTAAGTGGTGTGATAAGAGCTCTGACTGAGGTATGTGCATGGGGTTTGGGAGCACAAGGGCAGGAGCAGTGAGCTCAGCCAGAAGATGCTGGGGCCAAAAGCTGAGACAGTCTTTCCCAGGGAGGAGACTTGTGAGCCAGAACACGAGAGGGGCAGGGGAAGTGCAGGCAGATGGAAAAGCGTGTGTGAAGTACACAGATATGCAGGAATGGCATCTGGAAAATCTTTTCTCTGACCGGAGACTCAGAGCTCTGGGGCGGGGGAGCAGGGGTGGGGGGTGGGGGGCGGTTAGTTGGGCCAGAAAGGTAGGCAGGGTCCAAACCTGGGGTCTACTGAATGCCTTGCTGCAAATCTCGGATTAAAAAAATTTCCAACGCACAGTGAAGATTTCTCTCTCAGACTCCATGTCAGGGCTCTTTCTTTAGCTCTCTCAGCCCATCCTGGCCTAGGTTCCTTCGCTTAGGGCGGACCTTTTAGAATTCAAACTCAGATCCTCTGAGCTGCCAGTTGCCTCTCTATTACTCTCTTCCCCTACCAGAAAGACAAGCTAACCACGAAGCATAGTTAACAACAAATATGACTGGAAAGATAGGGAACAGAGACGCTCTGTTATCAAATTAAGTCACAGTTGACAGCAAAATAAGCCCAGTGTTTAAAAAATAATAATAATAAGTCGAAAGTAGTAACAGGGTTAAAAAAATTAAAGCTCTAAATATAGCATTTGCATTAGTGCTAAATTTTGAAAATGGTAATTCAATTTTATTTACGAGGCAAATATAATTACATTTAAATTTGAGGGAACAGAATTTGATTCTTATTAATGACAGAAAGACTGAGTGAGATGCTTTAATGCCAGAGAAATTGTCTTCTGTTCATGGATGGGAAAGAAAATTACATTCAGCGCGGAGCATTCTCCCCGCTACAGGTCTCGTGTGTATAGCCGGAATTGTTCTCTCTCTGAGAAGCATTAGCTTCTCAGCCCAGAAAGCACAGCACCGACATCCAATTAAACATCAAAAGGAAATGATCAGGCCGGGCTATTTCTGTATAGGTATGTTCCAGGAAGAGGAACCCGAGGTTAGAATTTCAGCCGAGGCATAATATCCATTGAGACTTGACATTTCCTGTACCCCTTCCCAACAGCAAGTGGTAGCCTGAAATCAAAGTTCAGAATAATAAATATCTGAGAGATTGACACTGAGGCAGACAAGGAAGAGAAGGCGTTGGAAGGAAGCAGAGAAGAGCCCACCAGTTGTCTGGGAAGTAGCATGCGGTTTCAGACACAATGAGATGGTCAGTTCCTAACATTTAATCAAAGACTGGGAAATTGGGCCCAGACAGGCGTAGTACTAAATAGTGCCAGAGCTAAAGGTTGATAAACCAGGAGCTGGCAGCTTTGTAATTTAGTAGAATTTCCCCTGACAGCCCCAGAACATTTTCTATCAGAATTGGAGCTCTTCAGTATGTAAATATAAGCCCTCCTGAAACTGGGCTTCAGAATCAGGTTTCTGTTTGGACGCCCAAGCCGATGGCTTGTACACAATCTCCGGTTGTCTTCCTGAATCAAACCGCTGGTACATAACTTGTAATTTTAAAATAATAACTGCTCTCTGAATGGAGATTTTATTTACGTTTTACAGAGCTTCTTCATGTATATGCTTCATGATTTATTCAGACAACAAATAAGAATCTTGTGACACTGTAGATGGTATTGTTCCCAGGGAATCAGGGTTCAGAGAGCCGGGGGGACTTGCCCAGAGACGCTCTGGGAAAACAAGGATTCAAATCCAGCCGTCTCGGACTTCAGGGCCCGTATTTATCCTCTACATAACTGTGCCATTGGCCATTTCCAAGGTTTATGCTGATCCCGTTGATGACTCAGGTATGAGGTTCACAAGGTATCAGTTCATTGGATACCGGTGCCAAGAACCATGTAAACTGGCAATGCTACAAGGGTTCAAGGAAAAGAGTGATTGCTTTCAGCCGGGGTGATCGGGGGGCTTCTTGGAGGATAGCAGGATTTAAGGTGGGTGATGGAGGTGGGTTTGAGTTGGCAGAGATAGAAGGAAGAGACAAGCACCTTGCAGCATCCCATTGTAGAAGTCAGAGATTTGCAACATGCACAGAGATGCGACAGCACATGGCATTTCCAGGGAAGACCTGTAGTTTGGAGTGGCTTTGCTTAGGATATTGGTGACAGTAGTGAGAGGGAGAAGAGGTGAGCGAAGTTAGCAGGCATCCAGTCGTGAATGGCCTCGGAAGAGTTTAGGTTTTATCTGTCGGTGGGAGCCACTGAAAAGTCTTAAGCGGAGGTGTGACATGTGAGGTTTGATTTTGGAAAGCATACTCTAACACTGGCATGCAGTTGGAGGCGCCAGGAGGACATCTAGGTAGATGTGTCCAGGAGCCAGGTAGACAGGTGGGCACGTGATCGGGTGGAGAAATGGGCCTTTCATAAAGGATAGCAGGGCCGGAGGTCTCTGGGAAGAGGACCGAACATCACTGTCTCTTCAGTTCATCCAGTTGGGCCCTTTTGTGGGGTGTAGGTAGTGTTCCAGCCCTGGCCAAAACCCCACATCCTGGCATGTTCTGTGGCTTCTGTGCTCACCAGCCCTTTCCTGCCTTGTTATCCTTCTGCAAAGTCAGACCCCATTTGGAGGCCTCCCCCAAGCTCAGTTTGAACTCCTCCAATCAGGACACCTGATACCCTCCAATTAAGATGACTGGCAGTGGCTTACTACTTCCTGTGATAGGTGCTTCATGAAGCTTGAAATTCTGGTCCTGGGGGAATAGGTGTGGAGCGTGCTATGCACCAACATCCTGGAATCTACTTTCCTGCTTGGTTTGAAAGCTTCCTGAGCTCCTCCAGTGAGGTGAAAGGCCATGTGGTTTCCAAGGCTCATTAGCTTTCCTCCAACTAGATCTGTGGGATGGAGCGGTGGCTGGGAGCAGCGCTGACCCTCTGGTGATAGAGATGGAAGTTGAAAAGCACGGGAGAGTGGCTTGGGTTTGGCCTCAATGTCAAGGGGACACTAATTACTGTAAGGAAGTCGAAGGCTCCTTTCCTGTACCTTCCTCCCCTTCTGGCTGCTTCTTGAAACCTGCACTGAGACTAAAAAGCCATATTCCCAATTTAGTGAGAAAAGGAGGAAGGGGGGGGGGGGTGCTACATCGAAACCTTTTGTTCAAAATATAGAGATATCTGCCTATGGGAGAGAAAGGTACCTTGTAATTACCCTACTGTGTGCTGGGCATGGTGGCAGCCTCGTGCTCCTTTACACATATGGGTAGACTTCAGTTCCTTGAGCCTAGGGATAATTTAATATAATTTCTGAATCCCCAGCCTCTAGGAGTATCTGGCACATAGTAGGTGCTCAGTATGTTTTTATATATTTTTTTTAACATTTATTTATTCTTGAGACAGAGAGAGACAGAGCATGAACGGGGGAGGGGCAGAGAGAGAGGGAGACACAGAATCGGAAGCAGGCTCCAGGCTCTGAGCTGTCAGCACAGAGCCTGACGCGGGGCTCGAACTCACAGACCGCGAGATCATGACCTGAGCCGAAGTCGGACGCTCAACCGACTGAGCCACCCAGGCGCCCCAGTATGTTTTTAAATCACGTTCAGGATTCTGGCAGCTAGGTATCATTATTGTCATTTTCTAAATGACAAAGAGAAGGCTCAGAGGGGTGCTACAGTTGTTTCCCATAGCTGAGAAGTAGCAGAGGAGGCCCTTATACGAGCTTCTGTGAATCCCAGCCTCTGTTCTGTGCAAAATGGTAGAACCTTGACGCAGTCAGAAGATACATTTCCTGTGTAAGACTCACTGGGGAATGTAGAGATCAATCTGGTGACGGGAGGGCTCTGGAGGCAAGACAGACTAATTACCCTGATAAAGAAAGGTTCGTGTCAAGTGCTTTGGGAAGGCAGGAGGTGAAACTCTTGCCAGATGGAACACTAGAAGGAGGCTTCAAAGAGGAGGAGCCAGAACTCAAAGCCAATGTAGAGTTGAACGTTTGAAGATAGAGGTAAAAGGGGAACCCAGACCACGGAAACAGCTTGTACAGAGGCACAGAGGAGGGGCCACAGTGTGTGGTAAGGCCCCGCTTCAGCCATTTGTCTAGCTGGCCCCTTATGTGACTATTTCCTAAGTCAGCCATTAAGTTCTTGCTCAAACACTGACACGCATGTCCCTGTGGGACGACAGACAAGGCACTCCTCTCTTCCGGCCCTTCATTTTCCTGTCTACAGAATGGCTAGGGCATCTCTGAAGTGTCTTCTTATGCTCTTATCACAAAAACTGGTCCTCTAAGTTTTTCTCCTTGTTTTCTCTCTTACCCCTAAACCCACCTGAGGGAAATGCCCTGGTCAGAAGCAGGCCACTTCCTGCCCAGCTCCAACACCCTCCTTCTCCATCATTTTCCCCTAGTCCCATGGTCCTTCACCTCCAGCTGTTCTCCTTCATCACTCACAGCTCCCTTGTCTCTACCTCTGTCCATATCCACCTTGCAAAACCCAGGCCCATCCCAGCCACTCACCATCCCTCAGCTTACAGCCTGCTTCTGAGCACTGGAAGCCAAACCACCTCATGCTCATGATCTTTAGCCTCTCCTGGGCCCTTCCAGCTGCATCCTTCTTATACTTTGGGAGTTATTGCTCTTGTTCCCCGAAAGGGCTCTTTAAATGTCCACCTCTTTTCGTCAGCAGAGATTCTGACCTCACTGAGAACACTGAAGCCATTGGTAAAGTGCTTTACCATTATCCTGGCCTGTCCCTTAAACAGGTCCTGGCCTACATAACCCTCCCCAGAAGATGAGGTGCCCACAAAGAGCTGTCCCTCAGATTATGCTCCAAATCTAGTCCTCTCTAGCTGCTCAGAGGTGCCTCGGTTGTTCACATCATCCCCTTGCTCTCCCCAGGATCATTAAACTCTCCCTTCTCCTGGATCTTTCTAGCACATAAACATGATATAGTTGCCATACAGTGTTTACTCTATAAAAGATGTGTATGATACTAGGCACATTGTAAGGTGTCCATTTAAGCCTCACAGATGAACCTGAGATATTAGTGTATAAACCCTATTTTGCAGAAGAGAAAGCTGAGGCAGAGAAAGGTGGAGTAACTTGTCCAAGTCACACAATTGGATGGCTGGATGCATGGATGATAGCTGGATGGATGGATGGATGGATGGATGGATGAGTGATGGATAGATGGATGATGGATGGGCGGACGTATGGATGATAGATGGATGGACGGATGGATGGATGGATGGATGGATGAACGGACAGACAGGCTGATGGCCTAGTGACTGGATAGATGATTAGATGATTGGGTGGATTGTATAGATGGATGGACAGATGGGCATATGGAAGGCAAACAAACAGATAAACAGACAAACAAAAGGAAAAGTACTTAATATGGTAAACACTGGGTCAGGGTGAGGAAGGAGACTCTGACTGATCTCAGAGATCCTGTATTCTAGCTGGGGCAATGATCTAATATGTAACTAACAGTCATTGAAATGTGTCACGTTGCAACTGAGGTTTCAGCTCAACTCGGTCACACAAGTCACAGACCAAAGAGCTGTGTTAATCATAGCCACCTGTCATTCTAGCTAAGTTACCTTTGAGCCAGTCACTTAATCCCTCCAAGCTGTTTCCCCAGCTATGATACAGTAATGAAAATACCATTGCAGGGCCATTGTGAGGATTTAATGAGATATTATTTGTGGGCCACCGGCAAGGCTTCTACATTTTCTCCTTATTTCTGCTTCAATAGCGTGGCTTAAACTTAACGTGTACCAGAATTTCAGAGAAATTCCTGAGCTGTGCACTAATTCCGAAGAGCTAGTGATAAAACAGAAAATCCTAGCAGGAATCATTTAAAATTATTTAACCCTCTATTAAAATTTCTTAAGGGCATTCTAAGAACCTCAAGGCCTAAGCAAAATAGAACAATTTTCCCTATTATCCCTTTTAGTGCTAAATACGGACTTATTAAAGGACTTTCCAGGAGGTCACATGGGGCCAAGACTCTGTTTCACCTGCCTCTGTTCCTTGCTCAGCAGGAAAGCCCACAGATCCTTGGGCGGCGACCCTTGCATTCCTCACTTGTGGCAATTCTGAGCATCTTTCCAAGTCGCAGAAATTTTATGAGAAAAATATATGTAAGTCTGTCCCTTTAGGGGAACGCCACAGCTTCCCGTACCAGCTATTTTAATGAACAGGATTGTAAAATAAGTCCAGACAAATTAAAACATAGCTGTGCTAGGTCCCAGGCTTCATCCAGGCTCGTATAGGGATTAACATTTAATGAGAGGAGCCTGGAGCAGCTTTTTCCCTTATGTATACACTTTGGGGCACAATTAACCAATAGCCAAACCTGCTATCTTTCCCTACCCTTTTCACTTCTTCCTCATGTGCCTACTCACTTCCACATCATGGAAGGAGAATGGGTGTGACATGGGAAGCAGTAGGAAGAAAGGTGTGCATGAGAGTGTAAGGACTGAGGCCCTTTAAGATTACAGAGTTCTCAGTCAGAGATTGCAGCTGAGTTTCTAAGAAAGTTAGGCACAAAGGGGACTGAGCCCCTGTGCAAATATATCTAACTAAATAACTCTTGTACAATATGACCCTGAGACAGAGTCAAGCCCAAGTAATTTAACACCTCTTCCGTGAAGTTTTGTTTTTTGGGGTTTTTTTTATTCATCTGTTTTTTCAACAAATATTTGTTGAAATCTCATGTTGTGCCATGCCTGGTGCTTGCTGCGGGGGAACCAAGATGAGAAAAAGCTAAAGCCTGCCATTAGGTGAGCTGTTGGTCTGGAGAAAAGACAGGCATGTACAGGGGTGAGGCAAGGCAGAGGTGCAGAAGGGAAGAGCTATAGGCATGGCTTTCCCTCAGAGAAGAGCTAATGTGTTCTTGGGCCTGGCCTGGTTCATCTCCAAGATCCTGTATGCTTCAGTCAAGAACTTTACAGGCTTAGAATCAAAATTGTAAGACAGCTTGGGATTTTCGTGTGATTTCAAGAGGAAGCCAAGGCTGTAAATACAAACGGCTTCTTCCTGGGTTTCAGTGGTATTGGCCAATGGTGCCATGCAAGGTAACTAGAGAAAGCATACCTAAATTTTGAGGCTGATCACTACAAAAGCTAATATTTTGCTCTTCAAGAAGATGCTCCTCTTCAAGAAGTACAGCTCTGATGACACAAGAGGTCTTCAGTCCTCATCAATGAGTTGTGTTCATAGCACAGCTCACCCAGGGCCTTCCACATGCACCCTTTTCTTCCATTATCACCACTCAACCAGTGGGGGACCATTATTACTGTCCTCATTTGGGGAGTGCAGAAGTATGACCCAGATTAAATAATTCTCTGAGGACTCTACAAGGACCCAAGGAAGCTGGGGAGTCAGAATCGGAGCCCAAGTCTACCCTACGGATTGTGTTCTCCATAGTACTTCAAAGGATTCCTCTCAGATCCCAGCCCCTCCAGCTACCAGCCAGAAAGCTCTGATGTGTATCAGGTGAAGGTCAACAGGAACTTATCAAATGCTCACTTGTATTGGATATGTCACAGAGTCAGAATTCACATCCGATGCTCTGACGTCAGTCCAGTGCATATGCTACTACACATCATTTTCTTTCTCACAAAAGTATGTGTGAGCATAATTTATTATACCCTGACTACGTGCCAGATGCTATGCTAGAAGATTTACTTCTGCACATGTGAACTTGTGTAACTGATATCAGTTATGTCTGCCTGCCATGCTAGAATGTCAACTCCTTGAGGTCAGGAAAGAACCATGCCTGGCACAGTTACCATCAGATCCCATTGCTGTAGGATTGGCATGTAGTGGGCACACGAGAGAGGAGACAAGTGAGAGCAATTCCTACACCACCCGTGTCCAGTGGTTAGTGTCATCCCTGGCTTACAAGCAAGGAAACTGGGATTGGAAAGGAGCGATGACCCACATTTCACAGAATCCCACTTACATCACATAAAGGATAGATGAGCTGTCAAAGCACATTCTTCAGTGCCATCCTATTTGATTTCCAGCAACCACTCTGGGAAGTTGTATCTGTTTTCATGTCAAAGCAAAAATCAAGAAGGAAAACGAAAGCAGTTCCTTTTATATCAAGGACAAAAAAAAAAGAGAGAGAGAGAGAAACATAAGAAAAATCACAACAGGACCTACAACTTGAGACCAAATGATAAAGCAGCATCTCTGGTTTCTGCTCCCGTCAGGAGTCAGTGAGTCTCCCACGCAGGCGGAGAGGCCATCTGCAGAGGGGAACCTGAACACTGACAGGCTGTGTTCCCATCAGTTAGCATCCCATAAACATCAAGGTCACCCTGTTCAGGCCCCTTGCATTAAGACGTGTAAGAGCCCACAACCCAGCTTGTAAAAGGCTGATGGAGAGGGGCCCAACCACCAGGCAACCTCAGCTTCATGCCAGGAGAGCATGTCTGGCGTAAACTGGCGAGGAAATGCTGCGTTTGGATGGGCAGCCCAGCAGTCTCCAGATGACAGAAGTGAGACTGAGTGTCTGGGAAATTCTGCGGAGGGGATCTCATTTCATTTCACATATATCCAGGGGCTGACTTGGATGTAACAAAAGATAAGCAACAGGGCCAGGAAAGGAGACAGACCCGCTGGAAGAACCAGGAGGTTCCTGCAGAGGAGAGCCTGCCTCTTTGCTGATCAGTTTCCTTAATCTTAAAATGTCTGTCTTGCATATTGCCCTGAGAATTGTCAAAACAAGGAAGGAGCACCAGGGGAGCCGCATGACCTTATAGAATTCGCTCATACTGTCTGGGTCTCAGTAGCCTCACCTCTAAGAAAGATAGTAGCTGGGTGTTCTGACAGCATTGTTGTCGAGGTTAAATGAGAAATTGCATATGAAGAGTGCTTTGTAAACTCTAAAACCTGATATAAGTGTTAGTTATTAAGCCAAAAATGGCTCTCCCACACATTACCTCATTTGATCTAACACCACCCCTGTGAGATGGTGAAATGGGAATGTTTTTATGCCTGTTTCACAGACATAGAAAGCGAGGCTCAATGAATTTCATAACCTGCAACCTGCAGATCACCCAGCCAATAAGTGACAAAACAAGAGTGGACCCCAAATCTATCTGATCCTAAAATTCATGGTTTTTTATTTACTGTGTATAAGCAAGAAGGTGCAGCAGTAACAGCTGTAGATTATTTGGATACCCTTGGGATTCCAACATCAGTTTGTGCTTTGTCTGGATTGTGATCTCCCAGAGGATGGAGATTATGTCTAGTTTTTCTCCGTATTCCTGACACAGCCACAGTCTTCAGCGCATAGTAGGCATGCATGCA
The DNA here is from genome assembly GCF_018350195.1 of Panthera tigris. Taxonomy (NCBI): domain Eukaryota; kingdom Metazoa; phylum Chordata; class Mammalia; order Carnivora; family Felidae; genus Panthera; species Panthera tigris. Next base: position 53,074,487 of record NC_056669.1, read on the forward strand.
GTACTATCTGAAGAATGAATGATCGGTGTGAATTTATTGATGCATACTGTATATCAGGCACCCTCCGAAGGGATGCTGTCACCACCCCCATTTTACAGAAGAAGAAAGCGAAATTCAGCAATGGAATAGGTAGCCTGGGGTCACGTAACTGGCAGAACATATATTTGGAATCCCATCTGATTCTAAGTCTTATTTATTTATATATGTATATATGTTTACATATATATATATACACACACATATACGTGTGTGTGTGTGTGTATATATTTATTTATTTATTTATGTTTACATATATATATATATATATATATATATATATATATATAATGCTTATTTACTTTTTGAGAGGCAGAGAGAGACAGAACGCAAGCAGGGGAGGGGCAGAGAGAGAGTGAGAGAGGGAGACACAGAATCTGAAGCAGGCTCCAGGCTCCGAGCTGTCAGCACAGAGCCCGACGCGAGGCTGAAACTCACAGACCACACAATGGTGACCTGAGCCGAAGTTGACACGCTTAACTGATTAAGCCACCCATGTGCCCCTTGTATTTAGTTCTTAAACATTGTAGCCATTGCATTGTAGGTTGATATGAAAGGTCTAAGCCTCTGCGATCTAATTTTGATTTAGCTCCTTTTTCAAAAATAGCTAGACTCTTAGTAGCTTCTAAACCAGAATACAGCTTGGAAGATTCCAAACTGTCGTGGGCAAATGCAGCATGACACAGTGCCAGTTAATTTAGTTGGAAAAAGAATAAAAGCATTGGGATTTTCATTTGAAGACCGTGGGGCCTCGAGGCCCAGACTTCAGGCAGGGTCTCCGTCACGGTGCTGGCAGAGAGCATCAGTGGCCACAGCTGCTCAACCAGTTTCCTAAAACCCGTTTCCGAGACTTCACAACCTCTGCCTGTGTAACTGTGAGGCTGCCACTGGCCCCCAGCCGAAGCGGCTTGTGAATCGGGCCGTGTGTGTTTCGTGCCGACTCACAGGCCTTTTGCGAAGGGCTGGGCAACCCCTCTCTGGCTGTGAGATGGTCCCCCAACTCTTTGCTTTGGATCAGAAGGGCCACTGAGGTTGTGCTTGGAGTGGGAGTGACGGGGCAGTGTGTGGAGCATGGAGCACAGGTGGCAGAAGCACAGAGCCACCCCCTAGAAAACACGCCGGGGTGCGGGGCACTGGCCTCCCTTTCACCCCACCTCGATCGCAGTCAAGGCCAGAATGAAATGCAGACCCCAGGCCCCCTGCACGTGCCCAAGCCAGATCCACGAGCACTTCACTTGGCGATGGGGGACTCGTCCTCACTTTGTTTTCACACATAACCAGTTTTTAATTAAATTTGACTTTTCCTCACATCTGTTTGGAAGGCCCGTCCCCGTTGGAGGTGGCAAGCACAAGAGTAGGGACAGGCTGGCAATAGGGGAAAGCAAACAGAGCAGAGCCCTCCAATCCGCCCTATTTTGGTAGGGAAACAGGTCAGGACAGGCTTTTGCCCGGAGAATTGTTCTCATCTGAGGGTCACTGTTCAGGGAGATTCGACTCCCGAGCCTCACAGGAGACGAGGTGAGTAGCCAAGTGTGACCCTTTTTCCCAAAAATGACCGGCTCAAAACGTGTTTTGTTTTTCTCCCCTCCCTCCCCGTCCACTCTCCCCCCTTCCCCTGCACCCCCCTCCCCCCTCCTCCTCCCCCCTCCGCCCTCCTCCCCCCCTCCACCCTCCTCCTCCCCACAGAGATCTGTGCTGCCGACTGTGGCGGCCACGGAGTCTGCGTGGGGGGCACCTGCCGCTGCGAGGAAGGCTGGATGGGGGCGGCCTGCGACCAGCGGGCCTGCCACCCGCGCTGTGCGGAGCACGGGACGTGCCGCGACGGCAAGTGCGAGTGCAGCCCCGGCTGGAACGGCGAACACTGCACCATCGGTATGGCGGGCCCAGGCCCGGGACCTGCTGCGGGACCTGCTGCGGGTGGCACGCTGCCTCTGTCCGCATGTGGGAGCTGGGCAAAACGTCCTTTCATCTGGCGACATTATGGTTGGCCTTTCCCAACATCAGTTGGACTTAAGCTCACAACTGGCCATCTTTAACCTTTTCCCTCCCAGTCTGCATTTCCCAGATGTCTGTTAGCTGGTTCACGTGCCTCGCTATTTACCCTTCCTGGGCCGGACGCGGTAGGGCTCTGTATTAAGAAGCTGGGGGTCAGGAATAAGACACATGACTACTACCACTTAGCAGCTAGCTGTGGGCTGTCCCAGTGCCTCTTTGAGCCTCAGTTTGCTCACCTATAAAATGGGGATCATACTGCATATAAAGAGCATAGCACAGGCTGGCCCATGGTACAGTGCTCAGTAAGTGTGGCCATTATTATCAAATTCATGATCTGGTTGGGAGCGCTTGGGCTTAGCTCTGAGGCCCCCACACCCCCTGGCCACCTAGGCCAGAGCTCTGAGAGAGGCCTGGAATCCTGGGGAAAGCTTCCCACGGGCCCCCGGCACCACTTCTGCCTCCCATTGGGCCTGGCTCCGTCCCTCCCTCCCCTGTCCTTGCTTCCATCCAGTCTGCACTGGTCTCCTCGGTCCTCTCCTGGGGCTCCTCCCATGGCTCCTGCTGAAGCAGCACCGTTGGCAGCTCTCGGCACAAGCTCATCACTCCCCTCCCTTGTTCCTGCCTTTCCTGCTGCTTTTGTTGATTTTAAACACAGCCAGACGTTTTGCTTGGTTTGTTATCCTGGAAAGAGCACTCACCAAAAGCTCTTTATTGAATCAACTGGTTTGTGTGTGTGTTTTAACTTCTTCCCCTTCCATTTTTTTCAAAAGGAGGGTCTGTGATCAGATGGTGAGCACATGGCTTTGGAAGGCAGGATTCCGGGTGTCTCTCTGACTCTGAAAGTCACCTCTTGGGTCTTACAGAACCTGGGAGACAAGCCCCAGATCTTTTGGGGGACAAAGAAATTTGGAGCAAATGGAGCCACTGCTCTCATTTTTCTTGGGCTCCATTCCTTTTGTTCTGTGATCTGAAATTAGTCTGTATTCATCATTCCCCACCCCCACAGCATCACTCTGTTTATAAATGGCTGTGGGATTCCTTGCACTTATTAATAAGAATGGCTTCTAATTTTTGATTATTTACAATGTGCCAAGCATGTGCTGAGGGCTCTAACTGCATTATTTCATACTCCTGCTCCCAACGGTCACCCTGTGAAGACACACATATTATTTCTTCCTTTTCAGGGACCTGAGGCTTAAGGTCACTTAGCTTTTAAGAAGTAGAACTGGAACTTGAGGCTTGGTTTTCTGAGCCTTGGTGCCCAGGCTCCTCACCAGCTGCTTGCTGTGCAGTCTTCAAGGCAAAGCCCAAATTTGCTACGGAGGCATCTGGCTCACCCCCTTCCCAGAGGCTGTGCCTTCTCCTTATGAGTTGCAAACCTGGTTTGCCTACCCCGTACTCTTAACAGAGCCATCCTGGAGCCGACGGCAGCCCTTCCTGCTTTGTCCCTAGCAGAGGGTGCCACAGTGCACAGTGCTTTGTCCCTAGCAGAGACTGCACACTTCTGGGTGGCTTCCTCATATCAATTTCATCCTACCTTACAATGGTCCTGGATGTCCCTTGATGAGAAGTGGCCCTAGTCACCCACGGGGCCCTCTTCCTTAAACCCCACTTTCCCTACACCCTCACTTTCACCATGACTGGGGACAGGTTGCTCTTTCAGTCTGCCAGCCCAGAAGGGGGCCCGTCCCTCTTAAAACCAAAATCGGAGCCCAGAGAGAACGCATTCTGTTTTCTATCACTTGCTTACAGTGTCCTCAACTCACCATACCAAGTTCCAACAAGTTTATGGATGTCAGACTTTCATAAGATAAGAGCATCTCATCTTAGTCAAACAATGATGAGGAATTTCAGGAAGTTCTCCCTCAGCTCAATCACAGATGATTCATGACAGGGCTGGTGGGCAGGCTGTGCTGTGTCTAGTGTCTTATAGATGTATATCAGCCTGGCCTGAAGAATTTCCCATTTGTTTTGATGCCAGAAAGTCAAACCATCCCACCCCACTCCCACCTGCCCTCTCCTCCCCTGCACACCCAAGTAGCCTTTGTCACTCTTTAAGAGCCAGCTCCTCTCTGGGATTGCAGATGCTTTTTCTCCTCCAGATAAGAAATGCTTCCAGGTAAATGCGCATGATTCAAGAGGGGGGCCGACAGTCCTAAATACCAGAAAAATGTCACAGGACATTGAAGAAGTAATGGACTAAGTCATAGTGGCTCAGATGAAAGGACGTTGGCTCAGAATTCTGTTACCTTTCATTTTGTGGTGAGCATTTCGTGTGTCTCTGTCTAATCTCCCTGCATGGCAGCTTTGCTCTCTGTGGGTCTCTGTCTGTGGCCAGCTGCATCCCAGGGAAAACCCAACACCCTAGCGCTGAAGGAACACTTCAGTAGCCTTGTCCAGTGTAAGGGAAGGAGGGTAGGAGATGCAAATGAGGGAAACAGCAGCGGTGCCTTTGTTTTCCTTTTGGAATAGAAATGAGGAAAGACCCCTTTCTGATCATTGATGGTGACAAGAAGCGCTTCCTTCTGTTTCCAGGGAACTTCGCTCCGTTTCAGGATCATTAAAGAAAAGACAAAAACTGTTGATGTGAAGAGTTAGAGATCCAAAGTGTTAAATGTTCTCTTGTTATCAGATTTCATTACTATACAGTAGGTCACTATAGCACAGCTAGCTCGTGTGCTGGAGCTTAGTGATGTCCCATCCCAGAGAAAAAGCTGGGATCCACAACACTGATTCAGAGACCTCCATACAGTAGAAGCAAGAGCAGAGGGACTGTTTATTTACACACCACTGCCCTCCGTAAACAGGAAAGAATGATTTGATTACCTGCCAGCTGGCATTAAACAGTAAGACAAGTCTGGGCTCCTTATGGTCAAGTAAGAAGGATCTCTTCACCCCAGTGACATTTCCTGGGGCAGATTATTATAGTAGGAATTTATCTCTGTGCGGAGGCTTTGGTCCATCTTTTCTTATATGGAACTACTTAATTTTTCTCAAAAGAGCTTGGTTTTCAGAACAAAAGGGAAATGGACAATGGCATCCTCTTTAATGACCATGTTTTTGTCAACAAGCAAGACTATTTCACATCGAATCCTAATTCCTTCTCTTAGGAACTGTCTGTCTCTCTTGGCGAAAGTCCCATGGGCAGACCACATGGCCACTGGGGGCTTCATTTTCTCCCTCTGTGGATCACAGAATGGGGGTGCCCGAGAAGGCCTCTGGAGGAATGGCGTTACAGCCTCCCCCTCTACTGCCCACAGACCTGCACACCCAGCATCCCAAAACTGAGTTACCCCAATCCTAAATATATCCCCCAAGTAAGAAGAGATTTTTCTTTTTCACTCTCACTCGTCAATAACGCCCCCACTTGCATAGATGAAACCCAGTTTTCCTAATCCAGAAGTTAAGGTAAGATGAATTGATGCGGCCCTATTTCTCAAGTACGTGGTCAACCCAGAGCCATAAAAAGCCTATTTTGTGATGTCTCTTCCAGGAATTTCATGGGTGTCAAGTCCGGGCCTTGACCTCCCAATTCTGTAGAGAAAGCTAAAAATCATAGTTAAATTTGAGAAGGTGTCTAATTTTTTCCTATTTCTTTGAAACCAGTACTAACATTTTTGGTCACTTTTATGATAGTTGTTTTATTCACTTCAGTGCCCCCTTGTCTTTAAAGTCTCAAAACACATGTGGGAAATGCTAGCTTCTGATTACATTTGTAAAATTCCAACCTTGACCCCAAAGCTGTGATTGTTCAAGATGCCAGATACACAGAATTATTTACTAGGCTTCAGGATTGCTGTCCAATCATATAAATCTGGATTCTTAAACAAATCCTCCTCTGGGAGTAAAGATCAAAATAATACTCGGATGATGCAATTATTCCAGTGAGCAAAGCCAGACTTCACGATGAAGAGAAATTATAAAGAAAGGCCACAAAATCTTCTGGAGTTCTTTGTCCACTGTTGGCTGATAGCTCTCAGGTTTCTTGTTTGTAATCAGACATTCCTTAACTGAGAGCTTATAAGAGACCCACAAAGTGTCAGTGATTGTATGACAACCCTGTGCTTGTCGTTGAAAGCACTCTCTCACAACAGCACCCGTGACCTGAGAGGACAGATGCTGGCAAGGACAAGAGAAAATGGACAGGACTCTACCCCAAGTTATCAGAGCAAGAGCTTGGTTAGTCAATGGTTCGGGGGGATTTTAGCCCACAGGTGGTAGAGGTAGGAAACTGGAAGGAGGTTTAATGGGCTTTGTGCGTCCCTCTCGGGTTGGTGCCACTGACCACTTACTCATTGGCCCTTCATCCAAAGAGAGAAGGGGATTAATGTATCCAAGATCCTAACAAGAACATCTCTTCAGTGGTTTGTCAAACATCTAAAGAAGGTCACACGATCATAACCACCCTAACCATCACCTGCTATAATGACCCTTGTTTAATCTGGCCTGATGCATATCAGCAGTACAACTGTTAGAGTCAGCAGAGGCTCCCGGAGAAGAAGAATGAAAAGCCTCACGCCATGTTCTCCACAGCCTTTGACAGGGGGGCCCCTGAGGCTTCTTGGGATTACCCTAAGAGAAACTTTTGGAAACTTACGTTGGTACAAGCGAGTCAAGGAAAGAGGTTTGCATGTTGGAGGCCATAGAAGTGCTAAAGATATCTAAGCCCTCACAGACTCATGCCAAAGGCTCAGAGTCTGTATCATGAATCGCATTATGCCACCACTATCTCTGGTTTCTTGCACAGTGGCAGGAATAGAGACAGAGCATAAGAAACATTTCTCCTGAAGAGAAAGATGAAGGAATTTTGTGAAGTCCTGAATCCACCACGCGCAATGCAAACTCATGGACTTTGTACCTTCTTTTCTGAAAGTTACTGTTTGAAAATCATGATGGATTCTTCAGTGACTACGTTCCAGGGCAAACGTACCAAGATGTTCAAACAATAGAAGCGTGAACAACAGTATGGACTCCTGCATATCGCTTTTATAAATAAATGGCATTGGACTTCAGAGATCCCAGCTATCCTTTCCATTTTTAATAGCCAGAGACAAGGAAGCTCTATTGTGTTCCCAGAAAACTTTGGGATCTGGTACTGACTGGCCATTATCAGCTTTTGGACGCACGGTGTGGCTCAAGATCACTGGGTACGAAAGGACAGAGTGGCTTGTGGAGCTGGAATTTGAAGTAGCAAATGCCCACTTTTGTCTTCTGAAACCCACAACATCGATTGCAACCTGAGTCTGCCTCAGTCATTTCCACTGCCTGTTGTTCCTGCTCCTTCCCTCCTTCCCCCCCACTCTGTGTCCTGGGAAATTAGTAAGCATTTTTTAAAGATATTAGAAACATACTGACTTTTAAAAGAGATCATTATTACTAAATTTTTCCTAAAAGTGAAATGGCAATAATAATAATAATAATAATAATAATAATAATAATGATGATGAAAGAAATGGCATTAGAAGAGAGTTCTCTGAAGTCAGCCCTTAGGCTTGGGAAGATTAAGCCAACAGAGTAGAGGTAATCTGTACTCGTCACCACAGCCAGGGTATCACCCTTAAGTTTGGAGATGAGCAAGGTTTTTCTTGTGAGAGAACTCCCTCAAAGAGGATGCTGCATGATGGTGTGGCCACCTGGATCCCGCTGATGGTGTCTCCCTTCCAACCCTGCGAGAGAAACTCCAGTGCTTCTAGAGCTGGGTTCAGTTATGACAGCAGTCTGTGCTCATGACGCTCTGTGAAACTCCGCATCTGAAAGCTAAGCACACCACCTGAGCCAGGAGGTCCCGCAGATGCCGTATGTGGTGACATATTGTGGGAGGTGACGTCTGAGAAATTTTAGATCGCTTTGAAAATCTAGATGAATGAGCTTGACTAAAACAAGCGTGACAGATTGAACCGAGAATCAAGAAAGGCTTCACCTTCACCAGAGATGCTTCCCGGGCCGCGCTACCTGTGGGCTGGCCCTACTTTTCATTGCTCAGCCTTTCACAGCTTTATTTATTCACTCTTGCCTTAATAAGCCATTCTCCTCCACTTTCCTTTCCTGTATCTTGTGATCTCACGGACTCCGTGGCATCTGTAAGCATGAAGGGGAAGCATGCAGGCCCAGTTAAAACCTCCTCTTCCCAATTTTCCACTTGGCTATGCAGCCTTCCGGAAGCATATTTCGTCTTGAAACAGAGACCGTATGGATACCTAAAGTCAAAACGTAGCCTCTCATCCACCAGTCTTTTGAAGCAAATATATATTGATGAACAGCAACGGTGTCTCTCCTTGCCAGAGGACTGAAAAAATAAAATTTATATTTTTTCATGAGGGGAGTAAGAATATTCCAACAGTTTATAGAACCCCAGGGCTTCCAGAGAAGGCCCCACCATGCAGTCCAGTCCTACTTCTGTGCTTTAGATTCGTGTGTGAAATCAAGCTGAGGGTGGAGGCCAGCCTGACAGAGAGCATCAGGCCCTTCAGGAGAGGGCCATTGGTCTGGCCATTGTGGGGGTGCACGTAGGGGAGCTGTCATGAGAGGGGTGGAAAGGAAGCTCCCCTAAGGGCTATGACTGCAGCCCAGGTGGGGAAGATGAAATGATACTACTGATTTACGCTGGGAACGAAGGGGGCACATACACGTACTGCGAGGTTTCTTTCAGAGCAATGTTTGACACCCATCCTCACAAGATACGCAAAACCTTAGATGGCCAAGTAAGCCAATGCTTGGATGCAACCCCTCCATTGGAAAACAAAGCCAACATCATTCTATCTTTTGAGGTAATGAGCACTGAGAAGTGGTCAGGTTTTCTTTTCTTTTTCTTTCTTTCACGGTGGCATCCATCGACCTGCACCTTACATTCTGTGTAAGAGACACAAAGGAGAAATGCATCTTACTTGGGACACCAAGCATTCTGCATTCAACTCTATGCGGGCACATGTGTCCGTGGAAAATTCCAGAATGGCAAACAGATAATCTAGTGGTATATTTGACCAAAGACTCAACCCACTTCCCCAGCCCGTATCAAAGATGATTCCAGTTTTGCATAGCTCTAAGTTCCAGCTCCCTGGGAGCCCCTCTGCCCAGACAGGGGGCCCTTGGTCTCATGCAGCTGCTTCCCTCAAAGGGAGGTTGGGTGCTGCTGCGGGTGGACAGAGGACAAGTTCTAGTTTTCCATAAAGTGGAACAAACCTGACAGAGCAGGAACATGGCCACTTTTGCAGCTCTCCATCCTCCTTTTTCTCCTGTTTTCCCTGTCCCTATGTCTTCTTATATATGATCACAATTCCAAACTCCTGGATCGTAGACCGTATGGAAGTTCCTTTTGGCCGTTTCTGGAGAATGTGCTTGCTCTCCCTCCTCCTCTCTCATGTCATCTCGTCTTTGGTTTTATTTTCGCCACCATGGCGGGTCTGTCCCAAACGTGGGGTGCATCCCTTGTGTCTCCTTAGCACCCGGCATGGTTATGTGGCAGGCAGTATTGCACTTACTTGATCCTACCTTAAATGTCCTGTCTTTTATTTCCCAAGCGCACTATCTGGATAGGGTAGTTAAAGGTATGGTCTTCCTTCCTCTATTTTCCTATTGTCTTCGTGTGTGTGTTTGTGTATGAGCATAAAAGAAGAAATGTGTATATAAGAAATGTATATACACCCCATAAAGCATGGTGTCGAGATGCTGCCACATCCCCAGCCTTGTCACAGCATCCACTACCCAGAGGGTGGGTTTTTGGTCACACGGTGGTTGATATACCTGGAGTGTCACCCTTCCCCTTAAAGCGCTCAGTCTGTTTGTGACATCACCATTGTGCTGTCCTCCTTCCCTCCCCATACACACATACGCCACTCACTCTTTCTGCCCCATCTTACGTCACCCTACCCATCCCTTACACAGACCCTGGTCCATCAGAATTAAGATGCTGAGGACCAGGGTGGGTGGCCTGAGAAAAGAAGGGGCCCCAGAGCAAGCTAAGGAATCTTAACAACTACATGACATTGCTGTTGTCATGTTCACTCATCCAACAGCTGCATGCGAAGCACCCACTGGTGCTAGTGCTACGTGTTAGATACTGTGATAGGCTCTGGAGAATTGGGGAAACAGACCCCTGACCACAGGGAGTGGATGGTCTGTTTGTTTGGGTTTTTTTTTTTTTTTCCCTCTTCAGAGAAGCCCCAAGTTTGGTAAGTCTTATCTTTGAGGAGTGTTCCCTACAGGCAAAGTCATTCCATTTTAAACATCTTAATTAATTAGGTAGTGCCTAATTTTCCAAATAGGCCTTATTACTCTAAGAATGTGTCTGAGAAAGATTAGGTACGTGTGTACCTAAAAAAGGCTCCGAGCCCCCTGAGGAGAAATACCACACCATGTTCGTCTTCTTGTCCCGAAGTCGTGACACATCACCTGGCACAGAATACGTGCTCAGTGGTTAATGACAAATACTTCACCGTCAGACTGCCTGAGCCTGAACGCCAAGTCCAGCAGTTCACGAACTGGGTGACCTTGGGCAAGTTACTTAACCTCCCTTCACTTGAGAGTCCTTCTAAGATAAACTTGATAACAGGAACTACCCCCCTAGGGTGGGCATGGGGACTGAGCAAAATAATGAATGTAAAGTGCTTAGCACACGGGCAGGGATGATGCTCAGTAAATGTTAGCTATGCTATTTTATCATTATATTCTTATTCTCACCCTTAATTTGGAGGACTTCATTAGCCAGACTAATTTTTGAAGTTGTAAAGAAAACAGCTAAATTGGCTTATAATAAGAGATAGAAACTGCTATTTAAAAACTTATGGAAAGGGTTTGGGGGAAACATAAATGACTGAATACTTTCCAACTGGAACATCTTTGCCAAATACAGCCAAGGTGTTACTGGGGCCCATGAGATGCATGCCTGGTGTTGAGAAGAAAAGTCCCTTGCATTTTATGTGCTGGTCTTCAATGGAGAATACAATCATTCCAGCAAAAGAGAGTCGTATCTGTGAGCTTCTTTAAAACAGGAATTTATTTCACACATAATCATTATCAGAGGAGTCCTCAGCATAGATTAAATTTCATAATGTTAACCATCTATTTGGTAGAACTTTTCCTACTATGTGAATTTTTTTTCATACCCATCTAGTCTTAAGCAAGCCCTTTGGGTTTTTGTAAGGGAGCAGAGGTAACTACTCTCATTTTATTGGATAAGGACATTGAAGTTGGGGAAGTTGAGAGGCCCACTCTGGGTCACATTTCTAGTAAGTGGCGGAGCCAGGACTTTGAATTTCCTGACCTGATCCATATTTCCAGCATTCTATCTTCTGTCACCTTTCACCAAGAATGTCCCATAGTTTCCAGGATTCTTCCTCCAAACCATGTCTTCCAAACTGGCAGCCTCACCAGGAAGTGATGTATATCGTCTCTCAAACTACCCGTTCTGATCTTCAGTTCAGAAAATATCATCAGACCTTTATTTGGATTAAGCCAATAAATCATAACTTGCTTTAAAGGACAGATGTTCTCTACCAAAATCTAGGTTTGAGCCAGGCCACCATCCTGCTGACTTTCTGGTACATTGGGTGCCAATCCTGAAAAAACAAAAAAGAATTTAGAGGCCCGTACAGCACAAACTCAGGACTTGTTAGAGTACCATGCAGTTCAAAGATAAGCTGGCTTTTGCTCTTTGTTTTCCAGTTGGGTTGGTAGAGACTAAAAACACAACATGCACTTAATGAATATGTTGAATCCTCCTAAGTGTCAGGAAATGTGGATATCATACAACAGAAATGCTTCCTACTCTTGTATTGCCAGCAGTCTGGCAGGGAAGACACTAATAAAATAAATAATTCCATTGACGTGTGATGAGGGTTATGACAGGTGAATTCCGGGGGCCACTTATCAACGAGACCCCCCAATCTAGGCAGCACCTTGTAGACCAACATTGTGAACTTCAGCAGAAGCATAGGAGAAAGCCACTACAGGTTTTTAAAAGCAGGATAATGACGTGATGACACTTGTGATTTGGAAGGATCCATCTGGCCATATTGAGGAAAAAGAATTGAGGGGGAATCTTTGGGGGCAAACAGAACAGACCGATTAGGAGACTATTGCCATCATCCAGGTGGGAGATGATGATGACCTTATCTAGGGAAGTGAAGTGACTGTGGGGATGAAAAAGGACAAGAGGACCAGAAAGAGAACCAGAAAGAAACGGGACGTTTTAATACATGATAGGGATATTACATAGCCCCTTTGCCGCATAACTAAAAACCACCTTCAAGGATTCTGAAAGTCTTCTTGTCATACCTGATGCTAGCTTCAAGGGGGACTTCTTCATCGGCTTCAGCAGAAGGGCTGGAGATAAAGTGGTCCCTTGTCATTTAAAGGGCATCTTTTCTTTTGAAAAGCTTAGCCCTTCTCTAAACCTTAAAATTACATTATTTTGGCTCTAGCAAATGCCTGATGTGAGTCCTTCCAGAGGGGATTGTTAATGTCAGTTGGGTTCCCTGAATTATTGATGAGTTTCAGAGCTGGTGGAATTAATGAGCGTTAGTGGTGGGTAAGGAGGCATATTGCTTTAAGAAAGTCAGCATGTCACCCCGGAGGAGGCTTCCTCATGCTGGCTAATGGGGGTGTGATTACTCTAGAAGCAAACTGCTGACTGAGAGCAAACCTCATTTAACCCCCAGGTACTCAAAGTCCCTCTGAAACCCTGAGACTGATAGGACAGTGCAGACCCTGAGGGTAGAACTTGGTGCATTTGAAGAAACTAACTGTATTTAAAGCGTTCCTGTGATTTCACGTGTAGAGCTGACCCTCCCCGAGAACACCTGCCCCTCCAAGGCAGTCTCCAAGCAGCGCCGAACTTGTGCGCTAAGCATCGTGTGCGAAGAGGAGCTCACTAGAGCAGGGGTTCCCAAAGAGGGGTTTTGGAATGGAATGGTTCACGTTATTAGAAGTGGTTATGGGGGGAAATGTTCTGAGGTCAAACTGGAGAATGTTCTGAAAAATAAGCAAGTTTCTTTATTGTAAGACTTCTCAGAGCCTTTAATATATTAATATTCCGTGTGACTTTATAGAATAGGAACTAGGATAAAATAGTTTCCAAATTTGACCACAGAAGCTTGTTTTTGAGGACCTCATAGTACTAGCATTGTACAAAATTCACTTTGAGAAGTATCGTTTGAGATTACGAGACCCATTTTAAATCCTTCCTGGAACAAAGTAAGGTATAGGTAAATAGAATATAACATAATTGAGGGCAGAGGATGATACATTGAATCTCTCTATGCCCCAGAATTAACACACACCTGCCTGGCATCCAGTGGGTGCTGAGAAAAGTTTGTTTAAATTGAGAACAATATCATCAAAATTGAAGTTGCTTTGACCCTCTCTATTGGGTCAGCTGCACCAGAAGGACCTAACACGTCATCTCATCTGAACCTTCATTTTATAGATAAGAAAATTGAAGCCAAAAGAGGAAGAGTAACTTTCCAAAGATCCCACAAGTTAGGCAGCAGGTACCAGAACCTAGGTCTCCTGTCTTCCTCATTGATTCATTTCAACAGATACCCATCAAGTATGTGCTACGTGCAAGGCAAGGGAATAGGTCCAAAGTTGCCTTATGGTGGTTATAGTCCAATGGAGGGAATAAGCATTAATTGCAAAATGAATACTTTACGTATACCTGGGACGCTGGCTTCCAGGGAGGACAGAGCACCGGGAAAGCATGAAGTGGTGGGCCTGCCAGGCTGGGACTCGTGGCCTTGAACCCATCTCACTGCCTCCCAGGGAGATGCATGTTGACTCCCATGACCACATTGTTGGCCTTGTCTCAACTCTCTTTGGCAAGATTCGTATTTATGAGGACCATAGCTCTTGACCCAAAACTGAGACAGTGGGGACTGGCAAAGGATTATTTCTGGTTTGTGAATTTCTTAGTGAAGTTATTACAATGTTAAAGCTAATCAATTCAATAATAATAATAATTGCAGCTCTCATTTATTGAATGCCTGCTTATGTTACCCATAACTGTGCCAAATAATTGACATACATTATCTATCTCATTAGCCTTCTCACCAACTCTTTGAATTAGGCCTTACCTCCATTTTACAGATGAGAATACTGAGGCCTAGAGAGTTAAATAATTTGCCAGTCATCACATGGGTAGTAAGTAAAAAGGTAGTATGGGGATTTGTACTGAAGGCTGCCCAGTCCCAAAGTCCACACCATGTTACAGCAAATGGTTTTAATTTAAAATTTAGGATCAAATGGTGTGACATCGTAACTGCCTTAGAAAGCCAGGATCCGAAAAAACAAAAAGTTATTTTAAAATAGTATGTGTGAAGTGTCTAGCAGAGCGGTTAGCCATGGTAGACCCTGAGCAGACGGCAACTGTCATCGTATTACCATCCTGAAGCCTCTAAACCAGGCACTGGCAAACTACAGCACACAGGCCAAATCTGGCCCATCACCTGTTTTCGCCAGTAACGTTCTATCAGAACACAGCCGTTCATTTATAAGTTATATCTGGCTGCTTTCCAGCTACAATAGCAGGTTTGATTAATTGCAACAGAGACCATGTGGCTCCCGAGCCTAAAATATTTATTATCTGAACCTTTACGGAAAAAGTTGTCTGACTCTGATCTAGACAAGTGCCTCAGGTTTCTGTGTTGCCTTTCTATGAGCCCTGTGTACGATTATGGGTACAACTTATGATACCGTGTGCCCTTTACTCAAAATAGAAGGTGAAAAAGGTCAGTGTAAGACTCAGATACTGTGTTCAAGCTGTATGTCAGACTCCGTGCTTCATGCATACACTATCTTATTTAATCCCATGAACAGCCCCATTTTATAAGTAGGCTGAGGCTCAAAGAAATTAAACAAGGTGCTTGGGTCCTAAAAGCCACCGAGTGACGGACCCAGACTGATAGGGCTTCCAGGTTCGTGCTCTCGCACAAGGGGTGTTCTTTGCATCTCACAGGAGGCTACATCTTGGAGCAAGAGAAAGCGGTCCACTACCATTCTTAACAATTGGACTCTACTTCCTTCCTCCAAGACTGATTTCGAATACAAATGAGGCTCAGTTGAAAGGCAATCCCAGCTGGATGGATAAACATTTAAATGGGACTGACTGGGGAAAGAGGGAGTCTGTAATGGTTTTGGCCAGGAAGGGCGGCCGGTCTGGTCAGGATGGCTGGGTAATCACCTGCATGCACAGCACTGCTCCTGCGCCTTTACGACTGCTTTCTCGATCACTTTTGGGGTGACCATGCTGGTGGCTTCCCACCTTTCCCAACAGGCTTCTGCTGTGCAGAGACCACAGCACTGCTTCTAAACTTCTGGAAGGATCCTGCTAGGCTTGGAGTGCATGGTCGAGAAATGTTCCTTCCTTTGAATGACAAACACCGTGGCCAGATTGATTGGTTGCTGTTTGAATATCTCAAATACAAAGGAACGTGCTCCTTTCTTTTACTTTGCAATAAAAGGCAACTACCAAAGGTCCTTGAAACACTAAAGTTTTATATTCTAATTGATGGTTCACTCAGTGTGTCCGTACCTTGGCCTACGTCTTTTACTGAACAGCTACATTCACATTTGTCCCGTTTAAGAATAATGGGCCAATTTTCAGTTACTCCCTGGCAAAATTCAGTCGGTAGCCATATTCGTAGCAGTCTGCTGCTCATAATAATGAATTAAGCTTTATAGATGACTTTCGCGTCCATACCTTTCCCTGAGACCGAGCAGGGGTAGAGAGAAAACGCAGAAGGCATGCCAGCGAAAGCTGTTTTTTGATAGCTGCTCTGAGAAAGGAGCTAGCGGATGTTAAAATGAGGACTTGAATGAAAACCAAGTGGCAAAATAGAAGCTGAAGTGAACCATGTAACTTAGCAGATTCTCAGACACAGATTCCTGAGCCCCAAACTCAGAAGGGTTTCAAAAGGTGGTAATAAAAAGCCTGTAAATCTACCTGACAAGTAATAATAACTCCCCACCTTATTTGTTGGGCAAAGCAGAACCGAGGCAGAGTCTAAACATTGCCTGACCCTTCTTGATGAAATCACCCGAGGTTCTCCCAGACAGATGGTCACTCCTGTATCAGGTTCCCACCATATTTTGTACATCTCCCCGAGGGCACGTAGCAGTGAAATATTTTGCTTATACAAATCTGTCTCCTTTGATAGGCTGCATGCTCCTCAAGAATAAGAACTAGGTCTTATTCATCTCTGTACCTCCAGGGCTGGCCCAGAGAAGGTGCTTAATAAATGACAGACAGGCACACAGATGTACAGATGAACTACATTAGGGAAGGGCAGCTTGCCTGTACCTGCATTTGCAAACACAGACGGCCCTAGTTAGTCTGTCTTCATGGCAGTCTACGGGGCTTTTATGCATGCCGAACACTCTTCTTAGGGGCTATAGATAAGATGGGAAGAAAGAGACCTAAGGACTCTTCCTCAAAGCAAAGACAGCTTGGGAGAAAACAGGACAAAATAAATGAAAAGCCTAGGGTCCAATACGATTGACCCAGTAACCAGTGCTGGAAAAAGCATAGCCCTTTTAGAATGAGACCCAGCAGTGCTGAGGGAACCTGAGGAGTATACTGGGGGGATGATCGCTTCATTCCAAACAGCCCCCCAGAAACAGGAAAGATACACAGGAGTGAACATGGAGCAAGGATCCGGCAAAAGTTTCCACCACTCACATTCTGACAGGCTCACATCCACTGACCCACCCTTGGGAATCCTGATCACTTTTGAAAGGGAGGACTTCAGATGCCGAAGGCGTGACTTTCAGACCTACCCCCAGCACTTTCCAACTTCCTAACCGTGCATCCCTAGCAAGTCCTTTCACCTCTGCGTCTCAGTGGCCCTCTCAGCAAAGTGGCAGTTCCTAGCGATCCATCTTCCCCGGGTGCCAGGGGCATCGATATGCGGAAGGATGTGAGAGCATTTTCCAAGCAGGCAGGAAGAGCGTGAGTGTGTGTGACTGCAGGTGGCTGCGGACGATCAGACCTCGATTCTGCGTGCTTTGCCTTGCAGAGGGTTGCCCTGGGTTGTGCAATGGCAATGGCAGATGTACCTTGGACCTCAACGGGTGGCACTGTGTCTGCCAGCTGGGCTGGAGAGGAGCGGGCTGTGACACATCCATGGAAACCGCCTGTGGTGACAGCAAAGACAACGATGGAGGTAAGGCTCCGGCACCCAGGGGCCCCATGCAGCTCCAGTGGGGGGTCGGGGTGGGGCCACAGGGTGGCGGGTGGGCATTATCGAGGCCACAGACCCCTGGCATACCAGCTGTCCAGTCAAGGAGGCCTGCAGGGCAGGCAGAAAACTGCACATGTGGTCTAAGGAATAAGTACATATCTCCACTTGTTCCATCTTAATTAATTTAAATGAACTAATGTAAATAAAATTAATTGCCATCTGACAGCAAGTGCAGGGGAGAAGGCATATGGAAGAAAGAATTTTCTAGCAACTCAATAGCGGGATGATTTACCTGGCAAAGTCATGAAGTCCCCCTCACTGGAAATGGACAAGAAGAGGCCATCCAGTTTTGTGTTACAAAAAGTGGCAGAAAGGACGCCTCTCCAGGGGAGGGAGCTTGAGTTCCCTTCGGCTGACACCCCTTCTCCCCTCATTCTGGTAATACCCTCACTGAGCCACCTTGCCCCACATCCTGTGTTCCCGTGGGTTTATAATAGAGTTGGTCTTAGTTAATAGGTTTTTTCCCCAAGTGCTGCACAGTCAAGCCCCTAAAGAGGAGTGGCCTAGTCTTGTGGAACATTTCTTAGCTGAGACAGAAGAGACCAGGGTTCCAATCCCCATTTGTCTTTGACCTCTGTGTATCCCTAAGCAGGTTACTTGATGTCTCTGGGCCTCACACTCCCTATTTATAAAATAAGGCAGTTGGATCATGAGGACCATTCCAGTCCTTAAATTAGTCTAGAATTAGCCTTTGTCTTTCTGTTGTGTTACCTTGGATAAATATAATCACGATGTGCCCTACTTTCTCTCCTGGAAGATAGGTTGATTCTTCCTAATTCTCCTAATCTCAGGGGGTTAGTAGGAGAGATTAAAAACAGAGAAATGAAAAAAAAAAAAAAAAAAGAAACAGTCGACCCTTTCTTTCTAATGATGACCTAACAGCTGGCCTAATCCAAATGTGTTTTTGCATTTATACTAAGGGACTTTCTAATGTACAGCACGGATTAGGAAATCAGCAGGCCAGAAACTCAGCATCCCAACCTCTGGGAATTTTCTACTTAGTGTGATTCTACAATCTCAGAGCACCATACAGATTAAAAGGCCATGCGGGGGTTTGTTGTGATTATTCTGGTTCATTTGCTTTCAGTTGGCTACAGCAGTTTGGAAAGGGCTATTTCAGACCACTGGTCTTTGTCTGAACCAGTTTTCAGTCCATCTCCCTGCTGCCTGCATCCAGGAGGTGGTCAGGCCTATGCGCCAGTCAGGGCCTTGTGGAATAGTTGTCAACAAGGAGCTCATAGGATTGGGCCTTGGCAGATAAGCAGAAACAGCAGGTTCAAGTTCTCCTCTTGAGAACTTGCAGGGTCAAAATGTCCCTTAATCAATCTGAAACTTAGGGAGTCCATTAATTCCTGTGTTCCGTAAATATCCAGAGTTCCTCTTGTGGGGCCAGGTCCCAGGCCAGGCACAGAGATGACAGAGTCCTGTCCCTGTGCTCCAGGAAATCAGATGGGGGAGAAAAGTCCAAGGTGAAGTGCTAGTGGACAGTGGGATACTGTTACAGAGTCTTCTATTGGTCGGTGTGGGAGCAGAGAAACATTCACCTGGAAGGTGTTTCCTGGAAAGGAAGGGGCTTTCTGTTCAGAGAAATCGTCCTGGGCAAAGGCAGAGCAAAGCACTGAAGGGCACCAAGCATCCTTGTCTTCAGGCAAGAAGAAGTGCGATAATATTTGCTCTTCATAGGAAAGAGATGTCAGCCTAAATTATCTGCATCACTCCCCAGCCTTCTCCTTTACTTTGCCTGTAGACACAATTCCAATGGCCAACAATAACTTCACGTAGTTAGAAGAGAAGGGGACAGGAGCTGCACCATGAAGTCATTCCCCTGTCAGGAATGTAGGGTCTTGGCCAAAGCCCTCAAACAGCTGTTGAGCATCTGGGCAGCAAAGGAACCGTGTGTCCTTGACAAATGTGGGGAGAGGGCACACATACAAGAATAGGTTATAAAACAAGGTTCGTCTATTGCCTCACATGAAGCACAACCCTTGTGTATCCTGTTTACCATCCTTCAGCCTGCCCTCCCAGGGCTAAAACTCGCCAGTGTTTGCATGGGGCAGGGACACACGAGAGCCCAAAGCCCCACAGCTTCGGTGGGAGAAAGAGCTTGCCATCATAGAAAACAGGATTGATCCAGACCCCAGAGGAATGTAGCCTCCTCCAGGCACTCTGAGAGAGAAACCAGCAGGGACTAGAAAAGAACAACCAGAAAATCCTCAAGTACAGGGATTAGACCTCTTGCATTTATGGAGCATGTTACAGACTGGGACGAGCTTTTACATACCTCTTAACAAAGCCATATGGTAGCATCGTAACTTGAGTTCATTCACGTACTCAACCAACATTAAATGAATGTCTACTATGCATCAGGCCCTGTCCTGCATCCTGGAGTTTCAGAGACAAATAAGACATGGTCCCTGCCCTTATGAAGTTCACGATCTGGAGGGAGAGATAAGCAGCCTGCAATTGCATTGCAGTAAGATAATTGCTGTGGTGAAGGAGTATCCACTCTTTCAACTGATATTATCACTTGCCTGAGCACCCTACTGGGAACTGTGATATGCTTCCTGTCCTGTGAGGCCTCCAGTCTAGCCAGGAAGACATTCATGGGTCATCATGGTTGGGAAGACAGCTAGCCTGGGAGACCAGATTGTTAAGCAAGCTTGGTTTTGGGTTCTCAACTGTAAAATGAGGAAATGTCTTACCCAGGGTCCTCTCAGCTTGGTGGGCTCTCCGCCCATTGGGGGAGCTAAGGAGATGGTGCATGAGGTCCCTGCTTTGCAGGGCAGCACAGAGGAAACAGCCACGGGGAGTAGACTGTCCCCTAGTACTGGAGGGGGCAAGTCTATCCTCACTGGCCTATTACCCTCAGTCTTGGCCAAACAGGAGCAGTTTTGGTGGAGGGAGGAATGGGGCAGGCTATACAAGGCATCACAGAGCAAGCCATATTTAGCCCTGGGCTGTTTTCAGTTCTGTCAAGCACACATTTGCTGGGCTCCTACTGTCTCCAGGACACCATGCTCCTTTCTGAGGGGATAGAAAGAACCAGTGAACGTGGCCCAGTCTTTCTCCCTTAGGAAGCCCACAGTCATTTGGAAGAAATTGCTATCCTAACAACCCAATCTAGTGGAGACAGAATGGAATACATGCCTTTCTTTCAGCCACGATGTGGAACGCAGCATAATTCCAGATAAATAAGGCAGGGTGGCAGGGAAAGCGTTAAAGTCTAGCTGAGTGTTGTTCTCGGCTGATGTGACACGGGGGCTCGGAGAAGGAAATGGCAGAGTTTAATGTCGAGGAACAGGACTGGAGGAGACACTGCAGCTCCCTCCTCCTCCTCCCTGCGTGTTGCAGGCAGGGAAACGGGAGCCCAAAGAGGGGGTGTTCCATCACACAGGAAGTGAGTCACATGGCCTGTGCTAGGGCCCAAGACTCTTGGGCCATTCCACGTGGCCTCGTAACCCTACAGTACTTCTGCCTTCTAGCAATTCATCCTCTTCCTAGAAATGCAGTGCGAGTGCTTACTCAAATTTAAATAGGCTACTACAGTTCCCAAAGCCGAAGAGGGGCTGAGAATGATAATCTGTATGCCATTTTACAGTTTGCAGAGCAATTATGCATCCACCCAGTAACTCTCGAGGTGTGTGGTGTTATTATCCCCTTACTATTTCTGTATAATGAGGAAACTGGGGCTTAGTGAGGGGAAGTATTTGCCCGAGTCACACAGCTGATGGGTGGCAGAAACAGTCATAGTCTGAGAGGTCTGGCCACGCTGTCTCTTCAGTGTGTCCAGACTTCAGACTCGTGGTTCCATGGTAAACCCAACTGCAGCTCTTCAAGTTATCTGAGAACTTCTGGTTTCTCTTCTTTCCCAATTTTCTAGGCTTAAGGCAGTCCTTTCTAAATTAAACTTGAATTTCAAGCTTCATGAAGAATGCTGTTGAGGTATTTTTAAACTATGAGACAAAAAAAAAAAGAAAAAAAAGTTCACAGTATGGCTGAGTTGGGGTTAGCGTTATTAGGTTGTTTTTGTTTTCATGTGTGGTCATGGTGTGTAAAACCAGAAAACAGATCCTGAATGTGACACAGTGACTCCCAGTGCGCTGATCCTCTGTTGGGGCTACCTTCACCCTTAACCTGCCTGCAAGATGTCACCAGAACACTGGCTGGTAAGATGGCCGAGCAAAGCCAGCAGGCAGAGGCCCAGGCCTAACACTCACTGTGAGCTCCTCTGTGTGCCCCACCTAACAAGAGGTGGCTTCTTCATATAGTACCAGCTATGAAACCCTTCAGGAAGTGCTGTCGCATGCATCCTCTCGTCCCTCTCATAGTGACCCTCTGATGGGGGCGGGGGGGGGGGGGTTGCTCATTTCATGTCCATTTCAGGGATGGTGAACTGTGGCCCTAAGGTGCGAAGTGACTGTAAAATGAGACTGGTAATTAATGCCTGCCTTACAGGGTCACTGTGAGGATTATAAATGTTGTATTCAAAGTGGCTGAAAGGCAGGGGCACCTGGGTGGCTCACTTGGTTGAGCATCAGACTCTTGATTTCGGCTCAGGTTGTGATCTCAAGGTCATGAGATGGAGAGCCCCTCATAGGGCTCCATGCTCAGTTGGAAGCCTGCTTGAGATTCTCTCTCCCTTTCCCTGTGCCCCTCCCTTACTAGCATGCACGAGAGTGCACAAACTCCCTCCCTCTCTCTCTTTCTCTCCCTCTCTCTCCCTCTCTCTCCTTCTCAAAAAAAAACTAAAAAAAAAAAAAATCCCGAAGTGCCTGAGAGGCAACACAGCACAGTGATTAAAAGTGCAGGATTGGGGCGGGGTGGGGGAGGGGGGAGGCAGGCACCTGGGTGGCTCAGTGGTTAAGAGTCTGACTCTTGGTTATGATGTCACCGTCGTGAGTTCGAGCCCTGCATCAGGCTCCATCCATGCTGTCAGTGTAGAGCCTGCTTGGGATTCTCTCTCTCTCCCTCTGTGCCCCTTCCCCACTCGATCTGTCTCTCAAACAAACTTTAAAAAGAATTTTTTTAAAAAGTACAGGATCTGTGCCCAGATGTTCTGGATTCAAACCCTGGCATGCTTGCTGCATTGCCCCTGTGTGGGCTCCTCAGCCTCTCTAAGCCTCAGCCCCTCACCTGCAAATATCACTTCTCAATCTCCTGTGCCTTTCCATCTGTAAGCACAGAAGCATGATATTTATTATAAAATAAATATATAGCCATCTATAAATAATTATTTTTAAAAATGGAAATGATGCTGTCTATGAAATTTTACACTCTACTTATTTTACTTACAATTATAATGCTTCTCCATATAATAATGTATTTCGAACCTTTTTCATCTGTTGATTAAAATGTGTATTCCAAACTGTCACATGCTCATTGCTAGAAAGAAAATAATTCAAGTGTTCAAAAAGGAAAGTACTGGCCATAATATAGGGAGCATCCCCTCAGTTCCAGGCACTGTACTGGATGCTCTGTGGACGTGATGTCTAGCCCTTCGCAACAAACCTGCAAGACAGACATTTCCATGCAGGGAAACTGAGGCTCAGTGAGCTGAAGCTATTTGCCCAGTGTCACACAGTGACAGTAGGAGAGCTAGGTTTAGAGTGGAATGGGTGTTTAAAAAAGAAGAAGCCAGAATATAAAATCCACTGGATTCTAAAACAACCAGACCCTTTGGATGAAGGATTTGTAAGCAGCTTCAAGGTGTGATAAGCCCTTCAGGTACTGTCGGCCCCATGAAAACGATCATGGATTGCAATACAGATCACTAATAGATGCCACCTGGAAGGAGAAGTTTCAGGAAAACAGAGAACAAAGCTCTCTGCCCTCCTTCCTCCTCCCCATTTCCCATTGCTAGAATGGAGAGCTCACATAAGGCCATAGCATTTGGAAACCCTTCAGACTATCTCTAAACCACATTTCTTGTGATAAGAGACAAGAGAGAAATTGACCTTTAAAAATCTTGTGTTCCAAGGGGCAGATAGAGATTTTGCAAGCCTTTTCAAAGAAGGCACAGAATTTATTATAGCAAATGACAAAACCTTCTTCCAGATGTGTACAGAGAGGGAGGCATATTCCACCCCCCACGCCCAGGGCCTCCCTGGAAGCCGCTGTGCAGCCAGACTACAGACAACCGCGAGATGAGGCTGGCTGCTGGGTTGTGGAGCTGGGGCAGGAGTTAAGTCCACAGAGAGATAGAGGGACTTGTTATACAGGGTCCACGAGTGTAAGGAACGTGCAAACAACTGTGATGCAAACAGTTTGCTAGTTCGTGGATTTCCCGGACCCACTCTCAGCTCTGTTCTCCTTTTGGCTTGTTCACGTCCACCCCTCTAGTCCTAGTTTAAGCATTCTGTCTTCCAGGAAATATGCCAGCCCTCAGCCCAAGCTGGGTTCCCACCTCCAGGCTTCCCTAGCCCCATCTCGACCTTCTTTCCCAGTGCTCTTTGGTCCCTGGCTGACCCAGAACACCGACTCCTGCAGAGGCATGACCGTTTTCTCCCTGTTTGTCCAGTGCCTGGTGCAGGGCCTGCCCCCATGCCTCCTTTCTAAGGAGAGGAATGAACTCCTACTGGGGGGACTGGCTTCCACCACACCCACGGCCCTCAATGGGCCTGCCAACGTGATTGAGCTATTTGATTCGGAGTCCTCATATAATCATTCATTCGTTTGTTCATTCATTCAACAAATGTGATGCTCACTGTGTGCAAGGCTCTGTGCTATGCATTTGGGATAGAGAAGTAAACAGTCAGTTCCCGCCCTCTGTGGAAGGACCAGAATGTCCAAAGCATGGATAAAGATGTAGACTATAGGATAGTGGCGAACAGCTGGATTTGGAGAAAGATAAGAAACCCAATTCCCAGCTCTGCCACACCTCACCAGCAGTAGGACCCTGAGTAACTCATTTAACCTGAGCCCCACGGTCCTCCCTGGTAAAGAGAAGAAGGCTAGCTGAGCCACCAACTTCAAAAGGACCCTCAGGCACACCTTTCACTTTCTGTGGAAGTTTCTGTAGGCCAGCCACCAGGGGAGATGGGCCTGCTGCATAGAAAGGCCAGGAGGTGGCTGTCCTGCAGGTTAGACCCCAGAGGCTGCCCCATCTACCCTCTGTCTAACCGAGGAGGACACCGACATCAGATGGGGGGATGAGTCACCCAAGGGCCCACCACTCACTGGCAGCAGTTAAGATCACAAAATGAGCAGAAAGCCGCTGCCGCTCAGGATGGTGACTGATGGCAGAGGACCTCACCCAGCCCTGGGCTGCAGCACATGTCTGCGGAGGGGACTCCAGGGACCAGCCACAGGCGTGGGGAGGACACTAGAACCTCAGCGAATGACTCACTTACTCTTTACAACCCAGGAAACCTTCAGCAATCCTGAGGGACTGATACAGCTTATTATCCTGGTTCCATATGAATAAATGACATTTCAGACCTAGGAAGGGAAGTGCCAGAGGTCTCACCCCAGAAAGTGACAGAGCCAGGGAAGGAACTGGCTCTTTGGGACTGGTTTATTTTTTCTCTCCTGTTCCCTACTCCCCAGTTCTCAAGGTCACTTGACACCCACCAGCAGGGGACACACTGAGGAGGGGGCTGGAGGAAACAGCGTAGCCCTCATCCTCAAGTGGGTAGCACTTAGATGGAAATATTGGCAAAAGGCAGCGAGCGCTCAGTGGACCATGCAGCATTTTAGCCCTGGAGGGCTTCAAGTTCAAGGTCACATGTACTTGCACTGCTTTGGGATGTTCATTTAGTACGCCCAGAGACCTGCATTTTTTTTTCCTGGTTTTTTCCTCCCTCCCTCCCTCCCTCCCTCTTTTATATCTTTCTTTTTAATCTCTAGTCTGACTTTTTTCTGGATACCTCCTTCCCTCTTTCCTTTGCCCTCTAGTCCCTCCGGAGGCATTGCTGCCCTCCAATCTCCAGGAGCCCGAATGTCATCTAACATTTCCTTCTGCCCCCTTTACTTTCACCGTGTACTCAGAGAGAAGAGGGAAAAAAGATATTTCTGGAGAAAAAAATGTTCTTTCCCAAAAGGTAATATTTAGAGTTCAAGAGGGTTTTACTGAAACTTTTAAGGAAACAGAAAAATACTATTTTTCTGGGTTTTTTTTTTTTTTTCTGTTTGCCATAAGGAGGGTCTCTCAGTGGGAATAGCATACAAATGAAACATGGACATTATATAAGCCAGCCAACTTCTGTATAATATACAATTAAGTAAACTATGAAGTCCTTGGAAAATGTAAATGTTTCCAAACTAGCCAAACCGGAGAATCATGAAAACTATACATTGATGTGTTTCTAGTCTACCCCCAAATTTACTTTTCTGTCCCCAAAGCATGCTTTTTCCTCTTAACATGACTCTTCTAAAATCTGTCATCTATGCCTAAGAAAACAAAAGTGTGGAAGAGTCTATCTCCCTCCGGGGTAGCCACATGCACTGTATCAGGCTGCCATATGCTGTGTTTGAAGATGGGGGCGGGGGTGGGGGGGTGCCTGATTGGCTCAGTCAGTTAAAGGTCCAATTCTGGATTTTAGCTCAGGTTATGATCTCATGGTTCTGTTCGTGGGGTCAAGCCCAGTGTTGGGGCTCCATATGGGCCTACTTGGGATTCTCTCTCCCTCTCTCTCTCCCCCCTCCTCTGTTCACACATACACATGCTGTCTCTTGCTCTCTCTCGCTCTCAAATAAACTTAAAAAAAGAAAATAGAGAGGTTTGCACGAAAGCTCACCTTGTAAACTGAGCCTTTGATAAGAATTTTGTGGGCCCCAGTCATTTTTGAAATAGGTGCTTCATTTAACAAGATGATCATCTCTATTAGCAAAGGTTTAGGCCACGTTTACTGCTCTGCAAATATTTGCTAAGTGAATAGTTGGGAAGGCGTCGGCAGACAGAACTCTTGGCCTGGCGTCTGTCCATCCTGTGAAGCGTACAGTGAGCAATTGCACAGTCCCAGGTCCCTCACGAGAGCCCTGTTTGTGTGCCGTGGCTCCGTTTCAGAGAAGCCCGATCTTCAAGTCCCTTGGGTCTCTGCTTCCCTAACTTGAAGGTGCGTCTCTTAGGTCATCTTTGTCTCCTCAGTTCTTCACAGCCAGGCTGCAGCCAGAAAGAGCTGCCCTGAAGTGTGCGATGGAGTGGGGACCCAGGACAGGCCTGTTACGGGGCTAGCCGTCCAAGGAAGCACCCAGCCAAGGAGCTAACAGTGACTCTTATTTAGCAAGCACGTCCTTAGGTGCTGGTCGTCATGCTAAGTGCTCCACACCCATGATCTCACCCACTCCCCTCAGCGTCCGTGAGGTAGGTCTGACTGTGCCTCTTACACACGGGCCCAGCTGAAGCTCGGGGCCCTTGCTGAGACTTTCATTTCCAGCAGAATGGCCACCTGGATCATCGCAAAGACCCTCTGATCACGAGAAACAACAATTTGTTTTTAAAAGGGAAAGGAAAAAGGAGTATGGGGATGCCAGAAGCAAGGATGAAGCGGGAAGCTAGTGCAGGAGGCACAGGGCTACTGGAAGGAGCTCGATGTCTGGGGAAGGAGACAGAGAAAATCAAAATTGCAGAGCAAGGGTTGGGGGGCGAGTGCTGTGACCGGAGGTCGCCCTGGGAGCCAGAAGGGCACGGAAGAGTGCCATTTCAGCAAGACTCGTAAATTCATGTTTTCCACTTACGAAAAAATAGTTCCCAAAAGTTTCAACCTTTCATACTTAGAAAGAACTGGGCTCGGATTCCAAGACAGCTTCTCTGACCACATGACCTTGACCAACTTACTCTAGTACTTTGAGCCTCCGATTCCTTCTCTGTAAAATGAGCGTGATGGTGACAACAGTGGCTACTTCACAGAGCTGGAGAGATTCGAGGACACGTCCTTTGAAAGCATTCATTGCCAAGCATTTAGCACAACGTCCATGATCATCATCGTTGAATATAATATAAATAATAAGAATAGTAATTCCTGGCTAACCTTCCCCCAGGACTAGAGAACAGAAAGCAGTTCTTCCAGGGCGCCACAGAGCAGAGTGTTTATAAAGAGGTAAAAGACTGGCTTCCAGGGTCTGCTCTCTCCGGTAAACAAGAGCAGGCAATAGCTAATAAAATTTCAAATTAGCCATGACTTTTCACAGCCCTTCAATTGTGCAGGCTGATTTAATGGTCAGCGTCCCTGCTCGCTGGGATTGAATAATGGAGCATTTCTGCAGAGTTATGGATGCAGCAGCTGAATCTGTCATGCTAACATCAATAGCAGAATGCAAATAACCCTCAGCTTGGGCTGTAATTATGTGTTTAAGCAACGCCTGACAGGGCCAGCGTGGGAATGTGTGATGGAGGAGATGCAAGAGAAGACAGGTGCTTTGCGAGGCAGTTAGTGGGTGTATCTGGGAGCTGGGACAGGAGCCACAAGTTAGGACCCAGGACAGCGCTGGGGTGAGGGGAGCCCTTTCCTCCACATCTCAGGATGAATCTGGCAGGTGAGCAAAGAACAAATGGCCCTTCGCTTTGATGAGCCGTGTCGTAGACTCAGGGACAGCAAGGGGAACAAGCCCTTAGCAAGCATTTACTGTTTATGGGGTACTCTGCTAGATTTGGGGACATATACTATGTTTTCTATTTATGTAACAAACACTTATGTGGCACTTTTACAATCCCCTTATGAGACATGTGCGAAACAGAGGCCAGAGAGTTTAAGTAACATGCCCAAGGCCACACAGTGCTAAGTTTCAGAGCCAAGATTTGGCCCCAGACAGTCTGGGCCCTGAAATCCAGGCACTTTGCAGTGTGGTGCCCTCAAGGAAGTTATAAAGTCTTGGATACCATGCAAAAGTGGGTGAGAAAGACAAGGGATTTTTGTCCCTAATTGACTAAGGGGGAAAACTGGATTTCAGGCAGGTCAGGGAGCTTGCCCGAGGCCGCAATACCTCTGAGGCTGGGAAGGGGGCCTAGGGGTGCCGCGTGGGGCACCAAATCTGGCCAGTGCAAATGCAGTGCTCTGCTGGGCAGCACCTCTGTCGTAAACCCAGGGAGACAGAAGCGAGGGAGGTATGTCAGTGATGAGGAGACTGGGGCTCGGAGAGTAAGTGCAGGAATTCATCCAGGGGCGTTCTTAGCCACAGTTCTGGGACTTGAACTTCAGCCTTGGCCTCATGATCCATCCACCATACCGCACTGTTTAATTGGATTGAATGAAGCGGGTGGTTTCCTGGCTTTTATGGACACTGTCATTTGGTTTCATCCCCTGCTTCATTTGTTAATCCATTCCATTCTCTTTGGTTTATTTATTTAACAGCCATGTTTGAATACTTGTACTAAGTGCTGGGGACACAACAGAGATAACCAGAGCAGGATCTGTGTCCCCATGGCGGTGGGGAAGCTTGCCCAAAGTCACACAGCTAATAAAGCAAGAGAGGCAGAATTTGAACCCAGAGGAATGCAAGTCCTTAGACTGTTTTCTGCCCACAAAGCACACAGACTGTCACCCTGGGCTTTCCCTGTCCCCCACTTGGTGCAGTGTCCTCTAATCCCTGAGTTTGTTATTCTTTGTAAGCTACGCTGTTGGGTGCCTGTAAAAGCACATATGTGACCAAAAATCTGTGATCTGATTGGATTTCTTTCTTTGTACTTTGGGAAGCTGGAAGCCGTAATACAATTTCCAGTCCTGAAGAAATTCGTCCATGTGGCAAAGACATTCCCTGCTAGTAGCCCCTCGGTCAGAGACCTGAAGCCAACAGGCAAATGCAGGGACTCCCTCCCGCAGAAAGCAGAGCTGGGTCTCCCTGTATTTACATGGCAGCCGGCAGAGATGCAGGGAATCACAGCGCCTCTTCCTCACCCGCAAAGCTAGTTAGTTTAAGCAAATACCTCTTAAATACCTCTCAAAACCATCCGCTTATCTCCACCTCCACTGTTCACTGCTCTGGTCTCAGCAACCACTACCTTTGCTCTGTGCAACCTCAGAGATGCCCTCGCCACTATGGAACCCCCAGCTTCCGCTCTAGGCCAACTGCAGTCCCTTCTCCCTGTTACAGGGACGGTTCTTTCAGAGATGCAGATCAGATGATGTCACCCCTGCTTTAAACCTTCCAGTAGCTCCCACCGTCCACCGGGGGTGAAATGCAAACTGCCTGAGCCGGTCCGAGTCCCCGGCGCCTCTGCTTGGCCAGCATCAATGGCCCCCTTCCTGTGCTCGCCCCTCACCTTCTGAGCTGAGTGTAGCAGCTCAGACGTTCAGTATGTTCTCTCACCTCTGGGCCCTCATGTAATTCCTTCAAATTTAAAGAAACAACAACAAAGAAACGCATGTCACACTGTACTCTTGCTTGTCCGTCTCTCCTGTTAGGCTAGTGGGAGCAGATCTGAAGTGCCTGGATCCCCTTGGTCCCCAGCAAAGGCCTTGGCTTATGTCAGGCACTTAAAGTTTTCCAGCAAGTGGCAAATAGAGAAGCACATGAAGGCATTGTGGACAAACGTGGCTGGTGGGACGTAGCACTATCAAGTTCATGCTCTGTCTCCCCTGCAGATGGCTTGATGGACTGCATGGACCCCGACTGCTGCCTCCAGCCCCTCTGTCATGTCAACCCGCTGTGCCTGGGCTCCCCCGACCCTCTGGACATCATCCAGGAGACACAGGCCCCCGTGTCCCAGCAGAACCTGCACTCCTTCTATGACCGCATCAGGTTCCTCGTGGGCAGGGACAGCACACACATCATTCCGGGAGAGAACCCCTTTGACGGAGGGTGAGTCCGCTGGGCCTCAGATCCAGCCATGACTGTCTGCGGCAGAACTGAATTGCCTCGAGGGCCATGTTTGGGGTGGGTGGGAGGTGGGAGGAAGCCAGAAGGGTTCTTGATGGAATGTCAGGGGAAGCAGAGAAGCAGCCTCAGGTACCCACATTTAGAAAACTGCTATCCCAGGCATTTGGAATTTTAATGAGCAAAGTTTTGTTGTTCCCGCTGGGTGATAGATGGAGGGAGTGAGAAATCAAAGGTCCAAAGGGAATCTTGGATCAATACTCTCTTTGCAGTCAGCTATTACTGATTCTGCAGGCTCCAGACGAGCGGAAACCCTTTAACGCTGTTCAGCCTCAGAGCTGCCCTCCAGAAGGCTGTGGGGGTGGGGGCGCCCCCACTGGCATCTCAGGCCATCTGCCCATGCATTCCTTCACAGGTGTTCAGTTGTGTCCCCTACTGGACAGTTTTTTGCTGCAGTCCACTCTGCCAGATCCCGTGCTGGAATCACAGAGGTGAATAGAGCACAGTCCCTGTTCGTTGGTCGCTTACAGTCCACTAAGGGGATGAAAAGAGCCCCGGTGTGATAGGCCAGAAAGAAATGTGCCCCCAGGGTACTCTGGGAAAACAGAGGAGATACTCCTGGGTGGGGGGAAACCACGACTTAAGAACTGAGTCTTAAAGATGAGAAATGGTTCTCTTGGCCAGGGAAGGAAGGGTGTTCCAGGGAGAGGGAACAGCTGTGCAGAGACCAGGGGCCTGAAAAGGCACAGGAGCCAGCATAAGATAGCTCTCTGTTCTCTGCTCCCCAGACCAGCGTCTGTGAATGAGACATAGTATCCAAGAAGGAGCTACTAATAATAATTTCTTTTGACCATCTTCCAATATAGGGACATCTCTTTCTCTAGGAGTCAGCACAGTTCAATTCAGCAGTTACATAGTGTGTCCCTTCTATGTCCGTGACTTCCATGCCAGAGAGTTCCAGCCCTGTAGGGACAATGGGCTATAATGAAGGGTAGGAAGGTTGAAGGCCATCCTCAAGTTCTGTTTCAAGGGGGAGATCAGCAGTTGGGGTGCCTGGCTAGCTCAGTTGGTTCAGCATCCGACTCTTGATTTCAGCTCAGGTCAAGACCTCATAGTTTGTGAGTTTGAGCCAAATTAGGCTCTGTGCTGACAGTGTGCCTCCTTGAGATTTTCTCTCTCTCTCCCTCTCTCTCTGCCCCTCCTCTGCTCTCTATCTCTCTTTCTCAAAATAAATAAATAAACTTTGAAAAATTAATAATGAAAGGGGAAATCAGCAGGCCTTAGTCATCAGTTGGGCCTGAGGAATGCAGGAAAAGGAAGTCACTTACTCAGAGGCCTCGGGAGATAGATGGTGGTGCCTTCTCCAGGCTGGGGACCTGAGAGCAGCAGAAAGGTTGGGAGCAAGGTGATGACCTCCATCCTGAGCACGCTAAGGGCAAGGAAGGGACACACCTCAGTAGGACCCCCAAGGCACGTTCATAGTTCATAAGCAGTTCTGGAGCTCACACGGACGTTAGAGTTATCGATCTGGGAGCCAGCAACAAGCAGGAGTCGAGACCAGGAGCGCACAGCAGTCTGCTCCAGGAGAATGTGTGAGGGGAGAAGAGCAGGGACTAAGAAGGAATGAGGGGAAGCCACCCTGGGAGGTGGCGGTATCATCCCCAGAGTGTAACTGGGAACGCAAGGAGAAGGCCTCTCTACCGGGACGGGAAGGAGCCCTGGCTCTGGGCTTCACACCGCAGGCCCAGGGGGTCGGCGGTGGGGGTGGGGTCCAGGGCATGGCCTCCCACTGCCCCAGCCCCCTCCCCACAAGGACAGGATGGGGAAGGTGAGGTGGGGGGAAACACTCCGAGCCAGCGGAAGAGGCATCACAGGAGTGGGTAAAAGCATTCAAAGTGTAACCTTGTTAGAGATGAAAATGCTTGCTGTTCCAACAAGTCTGTCATCTTACCCACAGAATATTGAGAGCCTCAGAGGTCAGATAACCTTCCCAAATTCACAGGCTGGTCAAGTGACAGAGCCAGGAGCTGAGCTAGAGAGAGGAGAAACCTACTCGTTGATCTTGGTCAGAAACGCTGCTTTTGTCCCTGGGTAGGAAGCTTCCCGCTCTTTTATTCAGTTGCGTGACTTTGTCTGTGTGCTTGTGGGCCTTCCCGTGGCAAGCGTTCTTTTAATCAACCGGAGATTTGAAGATTATTCCTACCAAGGGGAATAGTCCTTGCTCAGCCTTTCTTTAGCCGACCCATTATGGGATCTGATTAGGACTGTGGCCGCTTGGCTGCCCGTGGCTGTTGTGCCTAAGGAGTGCCCTGACCATGCCATCCTGGTCGGTGCCAGCAGGGACCATGTCCCCTGCATGTCTTCTGGTGATGCACCAAGCCTGCTGCTTACGTGCCACAGATCACGGCGGGACCCGCACGGGGATTTCAGGATGTTGCCCTGGCGGGTCTGACCTGCCTGAAGGTGCCTGTCAAGCAGGGAGCTTGAGAAACCTGTACCGGGAGAAATGGACCTCCGAGCATGAGGGAAGAGTATAGGCCTCGGAGTCAGGCCAATTCGTGTTTCACACCCTGGCTCTGCCACCGCTGGATCCGTGGCTCTGGGCAAGTGACTTAATAAAACGAATATGTGAACGTCTCCCCACCCTCTAAAGTGAGTCCTCCAGGAAGGGAACACATCTTACTCATTTTAGCGCTCAGTAGATGCTCAAAACAAATACGTATACTTACTGCCTTGAACAATGAAGGAATGGAAGAAAGGAAGGAGAGAGGGAGAGATGGACGGAGGAAGGATGGGAGGATACATTACCTATTTTCCTTAATTTGGGACTGAGGATTCAGAGTCCAGGGAGGTTAAATCATCTGCTAAAAATCATATTACAGATGAGCAGCAGAGGCAGGAGAAGTCGGCTCCCAGATCATTGTTTATGGATCTGTCACCTTCAGTTAAACTACAGATGCTTTGAAGGCAGAGACCATTCATCTCTCCAAACCTGTCATACTTAGGGCAGGGCCTGGAATATGGGATTCACTCTACAAATGAATGGGTAAATAGAAGCTTCTAAATGTTACTGTGAAAATTCCTTTTAGCTAATATTTGCCACATCGTTATGTCTGTGCTCCTCGCTGGTCTAGATTCACAAGGAGCAGCTATCTATCACTACGGAGTATCTCCAGACAGATTTTTATGTAAAACAAGCCCAAGCTGGAAACATGAGGCATCAGATGCTTTTCTCGTTGGACTGCCCACAGGGTATTCCATTTTCTTGATCTGGGCCAGCAATGTAGTGCTCATGTGCATAGTTGGGATAAAGTGAAACCTGATACCAAGTTTGGGTTGTTGCTTACTTTCCTTCCCCTCGTGTGAAGGAAGGCAGCTTGATAGAAAGTGCTAGAAAGTGCCCAGAGTTTGAATCGTGGCTTTCCCTCCCACCAGCTCTGTGTGGCC
Source organism: Panthera tigris (assembly GCF_018350195.1). Taxonomy (NCBI): domain Eukaryota; kingdom Metazoa; phylum Chordata; class Mammalia; order Carnivora; family Felidae; genus Panthera; species Panthera tigris. Next base: position 53,107,948 of record NC_056669.1, read on the forward strand.
TTAGAGGAAACGATGTAACCTCTGTGCATGGGCCTCCGATTATAAGTTGGCAATAACAGTGACTATTTTGTGAATGCCATTGAAAGGGTTAACTGAAATAAAGCATCTGGCACAGAACTTGGTACTTAGGAGGTCAGTAAATGGTAGCTTTATGGCGGTGGCATGGCCTAGTGAAAGAAACACAAGCTTTGGAATCAGACAACTGGATTTAAAGTCTGTTACATCCACTTTCTAGCTGTGTGACCTTGGGCAAATTCCTTAACCTCTCTGAGCTTCAGTTTCCTCATCCGTAAGAGCCGGGTAATAATGTCTACAGAGTTGCCAGGAAAATTAAATGAATGAAAAAAAAAAAAAACACACAAAAACAAAGTACATACAGTTGTAACCTGATACCACACAAAAAACGCCTGCTAATTCGAAGATGATGACGGTGGTGGTGGTGATGGTGTAAAAAAGAGCTTCCCGCTCCACTTTTTTAACTGGAAGTACAGCTTGATAGTGACCTGCCCTCTAGGGACGTCCAGCAGGCACCGAGAGAGGAGCGAGGTGTTGAATCCTTATTTGAGGAAGGGAAAAGGCAGCCTTGTGCCAGCCTGCTGTCAGCTGGGGTCCTTGTCAGGGAGGAATCCAGTGGCACTTCTCCAGAGAGGGGGGTTTCTGATGGGCAGGCGGCCCCGACCTGGTGGCTGTGTGCAACAGTAACAAGGCCTGGGCCTGACAGAAAACCCCACACTCTCCTGCACCCCGTATGCTGTGGCACAGCTTGTACAGTCCGCGTGCGAGTCCGTGGACCAGGCTTCACGATGCAGGCTGTCACCCAGAGACCCGGCAGCATCGCTGAGCCCAGCAATGACAGGCAATCCCAGAGATGTTGCTCCTGCAGGCTGCAGCCTCCCAGCCCGGAGGCTCCTGACCCGGGGCTGAGTTAAGAGCAGGAGGTTCTCCAGAGCCACGGCTGACACGTGCGGGGTCCTTTATGTTTCTGTGCGGCACCCCTGCTGGCGTCAGAGGCCCTGGGGCAGGGGGGGCCCTCAGGGGAGGATGAACAGCAGCGCTTCGGCAAGCGAGGGCCCCAGCCAAGCAGAGTAGGCGCTCAGCTGGGCTGGGCTCCTTGGAGGAGAGAGCACAGAGCTTGACTCAGAACTGCAGCAGAAGGACCGCCAGGAGGACTTGGAGTAAGGAAGGCCTCCTGTGGCTCTTCCGTGTCCCCAGGGCAGGTGTTTTACACGGGTTTCATGAATACAGTAGCTCTACCTGACGTTCTGCCTCTGTCGTCCTCAACTCCACGTAAGCGATAGAGATGTGAACGGCTTCAGCTGATCTAATGCGGGTCTAAAGTAGGAGGGGACAGAGCAGACAGGAGAACCGCCATCACCAGATTACATGGCTTGAAGACCGACTTTCTTTCCCAGCCTGGAGGCCCACACCCTATCTGCTCAGTGGAGGCCCTCACCTGGAGTCATGGGGAAAATACAGTGTAGGGTGCCCTCTGCGTGGGAAGGAAGGGGCCACTCAGGTCTGTAGGTGGAAGATGGATCCCCAACTGACCGTCCATACAGGGAGGGCAGGTAACAGGACCCAGAGTGTGGAGCTTGGAGCCAGACGGTTGGAAAAAGGAGGGAAGCATGAGACGTTTCTTCCTCAGAGAACACTCAAGGCAGCTCTGTCTGTATGACACGACTTTCGATGCATCTCCTCTTGGGAGGGACAGGGTGGACATAGGGCAGACAGATCCCTTCAGCAAATAGTTGTGGATTGCCAATGCCGGACAGGTTAGCAGATTATAGGAAGAGGTTCTGACAAAAAAGAATCACCCCTGAGTTTCTTGAATATCAGTTCACAGTGTGTTTGAGGACACTGTATTGATGAGAGAAACGTGATGTTGTCAAGCCTTTCTGGGCCCCTCTAAGTCTAATAAGTTATCAGCTCACTCAGGTGAGGAAGCTGGGTAGGGGAAGTTGCCATGAAAATCAGCTGATGGGACACACTGAGCCCAAAGAGAAAAGACTTGAGGAGTCAGGGGACTCAGAAAAAGGAGGGATGGGTGATAAGGTCATTTATCACAAAGGAGGCACAGGATCATGTGCTACGGAGAGGGTCAGACCCTATGGAGAGGGGACACGGAGCAGGCCCAGAGGGGAACAGAGGTGCCACACAACACAAGCTCTGCTTGGTAAATACTGCTCTGCGCAAGGCCTGCAAGAAAAAGATTCGCATCTATGCCCTCTTACCTTGAGGGCACGTCATGTGTCCCATACTGTGTTAGTTGTTGAACCCCTGGTGCCAAGCACAGAGCTTGGCCCAGACTAAACCACACAGATCGCAGAATGAATCAGCCAATCAGCCAGTGCTGAGTGCCTGAAGAGAAGTAGAGACAGAGCGTCCCACGAGTTCAAAAGCATGGCCATCACTCCCGCTGCACACCTCAGGGCTGCGTCTGGAAATGAATGAACAAACCAGCAGGTGAACTAATGAATGAAGCTTCCGGCACGACGTGGCCTTTAGCCTGAAACAAAGATTTTAGTGAGGATGGTTGGCCATTAAAACATTATTTATCCCACTTCAGCTCGCAACAACCCATTAGTGCATCATGAAATCAATGTAGTGAGTCGAAACTATTTTTTTAAAAAAAGTAAATTTAGACGGAAATGGGGTACAGTGGAATGGAAAATATTAGTCCAACACCGTGACGAGGATATGTATTGCACAAAACGTGGCTGTCCGTATGTATGCACGTGCGCGCTCCTGAATAAACTGCATTGCTTAGTGTTGGCTTCAGTTGAACAGGACTTAAAAATGCATTCTAGACTGAGGAACCAGCATGACTTTCTGGGATAATCAGAGAATTGAGAGAATTTTACTGTGGCTGGAGCATAATGATGGTGATACTGTTTTCTAAATCCAAAGCCAAGAGACGTTCTCTAACCTTTGAAATCAAGATGGTCTTAGGAAGTCTGGGGTATATGATCCTGGTGTATAGAGGGGGCGTGTGGGAGAAGGAAGAACATAGGGGACTGTGCAGCGAGACAGATACAGAACTGAGAAAGGTCAGCCCCTCACCTGTTCACTAGCCAGAACAGAGTTTTTCATCTCAGGACCTAAAACTGGCAATAAAGAGAAGTGAGATAACCTGGATGCCATGTAAGTCTTCAGAATTTCCTTCAGATCCTTTATAAAGACACAAAGTTTCAGGGCACCTGGGTGGCTCAGTTGGTTAAGCATCCAACTCTGATTTCCGCTCAGGTCATGATCTCACAGTTCATGAGTTCGAGCCCCACACTGGGCTCTGTGCTGACAGTGCAAAACCTGCGTGGGATTCTCTCTCTCCCTCTCTGTCTGTCCCTCCCCAGCTCATGCTTGCTCGCTCACTCTCTGTCTCTCCTTCAAAATAAATAAATATTTAAAAAGAGAAAAAGACACAAAGTTCCCAGGAATTTTGAAAGCCAGGGTTTCCAAGGGGGGAAAAAAAATAACAGGAGGGAAAAAAGATCATGTCTGCACCATAATCTTTTCTCAGCGCACTGCAGACATAAAGCGACATGCAAGGATCAGTGGCAGAGCAGTTACAGAAAAGCACTTACGTGCCACCCCACCCGCATCCCCCAGCCCCAGGCCTTCGACAGCCCTCAGCCAGCCCTCAGAGAGGCTGAGCAGTAGAGACCATCTAATGGAGCTCAAATAAACACCAGCTTCCTGACAGCTGGCTTCTGAGTGAATTTATTATTGAATTATACTCCTGCGTTTCAGAACAAGCTGAGCTGACAGACTACCCCATCAGTTTAAGGAGAGGGGGGCAGGGAGAAAGACAATGATGAATTACCCTGACGGAAGATGGAAGAAGGGAAGGATCCTGCTTCCTCCAAAATGCCAGCCATTATATATTATTCATGTTGGTTTTTAAAAAATCCCTCCCCACATTGAAATGAATGTTTATGATGATAAAGCAACTAGGTGAATTTAATTCAGGATGCAGGCAGCAACTTCTCACATCATCCTGATGAGCAGCTAACAACTCCTCCTCTGCCACTTGATCATCCCTTTATTGATTTCAAAACCGAATTACAATCTCTGTTTGCTTGGTAGCTTGAGCCGGCTCCTAGCTGTCCATCACAGGAGGCATTAGCAGAGGATGCTGTGCTTAAGCGAGAACCACTCGGGGTCTTTGGGGGGAGGGACTGCATTCAAGTCCTCGGGCAAATGAGAGCAAACGACCTTGGGCGAGCAAGGCTCCATTTCCTCATCTGTAATGTGGGGCTACCAATTCCCACCCCGCAGGTTGTTTGGAAGATTAAATGAGTTAAAACACCTGAAAGCCTGATGGCCGGCATGTAGCACACATTCAGAAATGACACCTAACGTTTACCAAGAATGTTCTGTGTGTCAGCATTGTTGGAAATGGTTTGTACATTTCCTAAGTAGTATCACCTTTACATCTCCCCCCAGACCAGATGACATAAGGACTTCATCAGCCTTCTTTTACAGATGGGAAACGGAGGCACAGAGAATTGAGCGACCTAGCCAAAGACACAGGGCTCGTAAGTGGCAGGGCCAGCAGGAAGCCAAGCCGAATGCCTCTGGAGCCTATGTGCCGAGCCTCCGTTCCCTGCCTGGTCCTTTATATTGCCATCTCGGCATCTTCAGTTCAGAAATCTGTACAGCATGATTCTGCTACAACTCTACAACCCCGGCTTGCCCTGACTTTCTATCTAATACTGTACAGCGTGATGTAAAGAGGATGTGCAAGAAGTCTGTGTGCTTCAGAGCACCAGCCTCAGAGGCAGGTAGCCTGGGCTTGCATCCCGGCCCCACCCTTTGCTAGCTGTTATGACCTTGAACAAGCCTCACTCTATGCCTCACTTTCTCCATCTGTCATATGAGGATAATAACCCATACCTCATGGGGATGTCTGAGGATTAAATGAGATGTAAAACACTTATGTGTCAGGGCAGTATGCATTCAGTAAGTGTTAGTGGCCCTTGTCCACTAATAGCAAGAGTTAGCATCAGCGTTAGCAAGGACATTAGTATCTGTATGGGTTTTAGTGTCACTGTGAAAACTGGGAGAAAAATGAGGATCTGAGCCAGAAGCCTATTAGTGTAGTTATAGAATTGATGCAAATGCCGTAGCACCAAGGCAGGTAGAGGTGAATGGACCTTGAGATCATCAGGTAGAAGAGGAAACTTTGAGGTCAGAGAAAGCTCTTGGCTCAGCAGGGTAGGAACAGGACTCTCCCGAGTCCTAAGTGAGGGCTCTCTCAAGCAGTAATTCTGGTGTTTATAAATCAGGGACTTAGGACACCCTGATAAATTTCGAGCAACGAGAAGTAAAAACATTGGAAAGCCATGCATCACATTACCAAGACTGGCCTCAATGGAGCTCTTCGGGTCAGGACTTATCAAATACCTCTGCAGTGAGTCTAACCAGCCCTCCAGTCTGATCCTGGAGGCATCAAAAGTTGGCTACAAGTGAGCCCCGCAGTGCTGGGCTGTGATGGGCTGTGATGTGGACAGAGCTGCTACCTCAGGACAGTGCTCTGGCAGAAGAGAGAGCTGTGCCCACCTGCCTCCCCCGCCTCTGCCTTCCCCTCCCCCACCTCTGCCTCCCTCGTCCCCTCCCACCCCGGCAGGACCCCACACATCCAACCTGTAGGCCTCTAGCACCAACCCCAATCCAAAGAGAAGGCGCTGAGCAGCCCCAGCTGCTCAGTCTCAGGTCCTTCAACTGCTCTGCTATCTGACCATTGGCTTACCAGCTCTGCGATGCGGGTTTCTGCCCTGGCCCAGAATCCTAACCTCACTTTCTGTGCCCCAGTTCCTGAGACGAGCAACCCAGGACCCCTGCCACCCAAGAACTCAAGTCTTTCCTTCTCTTGCCAGGCTCCTACCCTTGCCACATCTGGTCCTGGAGCTCCATCCCTGCTCTGCTCAGGAACTTGGGCATTATTGTCTGGTAACACACAGGACATCCACATCCAGCCACCCCTGGGAGCCACCTCATCATGGCTATGCCCCTGTCAGATCCTCCTCCCCTGTCCCTTGAATGACTGTTGACTTTAAACACCACCTGTCAATTGCTGTATGCCTCAGACTCAGTCTGCTGAGTGGATTTTCTGCATGCCCCTTTCTGCGTCTCTGCCCAGCATTGTCCCCAACCTAGGAAGTGAGTCTAATTGTGGTCCATCCCTATCTCCCCTTTCGGAGTGAAACAACAGAAGTCTCCCTTTTCCAGGAGAAAGCAGAACCCGTCCTGTGCTCTGACAGGAAGACAGGACACACAGTCCCTGAATGGACTTGTACACCAAGAGACTATATATGGAGTCACACTTTAGCAGAGTTGCCTCAAGTTTTTCTAACAGCACAAACCATCTCCTGAGAATTCTTAGAAGCAGGCCTCTTGATTTGAAGCACAGAGAACAGCCTTTTGGGACATGTCTCATACATTCCATGTCCCTGTCCCCACTCTTTCTAAGCAACATTCCAGGCAGGAGACTTGCTCCTCCAAAATGATCTCCACTGGCCAGCCTCTGTCAGGACTGTTTCTCCTTTGCCACAGCCAATGGATTAGTTTCTGTGACATAGAGTGTTATGAATAGTCCAGGGCTCTGTTCTCGTGTGCACCTCCATCAGCCAGCAGAATATTCCAGAGGGCTCCTGTGGGAGATGACTCAGCCCGAAGCATCAGCATTCAGCAGTCAGGTTGCCTACAGGCTTGGGTGATCTGAGCTGCAGCCTGAAAGCTCATGCTCCCTGAGAATCTGAAGGGCTCAACAGCCACATGAAGCCAGAAGGTCACAGAATGGTGGCTTCTGGGCTCTGCAGGAGGCACAGCCTGGGGGCTTAGGAGACACTAACAGTTTCCAGACCATCTTGTCACTAGATGCCCTCAGGTGGTGTCAGGGTACTATAGCAGACCTGTCAATGTCCCAGCCTTGATGTCTGATAGAGAGGATCCCTGCCCAGCTCCAGACATCACATACCTCACCTATAAATGAGGGGCTTGGATTCAATCCCCGCAAGGAACTTTCTTAGCTGAAAAATTAAATTTCTGTTAATCTGAAGAAGATTGTGGATTTTTCCTGCTATCTCCCTAGACATATACAAAATAGTCTGAGAGAAGAAGCTTTTTCTGAATGAACTGGAGTACTTCCCTGTGATGTTTATTCCATATACCCAGCAGGTGATCTGGAAGCCTCTGGTAGAGTCTGAACCGAACCCAATTCCAAATGGAAGAACAAAAATCAGGGTACATGGGCAGAGCCTGGTGCTCGATTCTAGCTGTGGGAATGTCTGTAGGTCATGCTGGCATGACCTGGGAGGCAGCATCCCTTTTTATCCCATACTTGTTATACTTCCAGATATGACGATTTTTTTTTAAATGATGATATTCATTCCAGAATCTGAGTTCCTCAGACACGGAGATTGTGTCTCATTTATTGTTAGTTATTCAACTGCTTAGAATACGATAGAAAATAAAACAGAAACTACAGGCACTGCCCTCCTGCAGTTTCCATAAGTAAATAAGAAAATGGATAAATAAATACTACCCAGCACTGTGTCCATCTAGTACATAGTAGGTGCTCAATTAAAGATCCAATAACTGAACCCTATTTTTATTTACCAGACCTCTGTCTGAGTTTCTCTTCCCTCAACCCATATCTATCCTTTCCTTTGGGCTAATTGAAATAACTATACTCATTTTTTTTTTTGCCTTCATCATTTTCTTTCATTTATTCATGTGATATTCATTTATTTCTTTCCTCAACATTTACTGAATGAATCCTATACACCTAGTCCTGTGCTGGGCACTGGACTTAAAAGGTGGGAAGAACATGGTTGTTACCCTCAAAGAACTGGCAATCTAGAAAAGAAGATGAGATCTTTGAACTAGCGAATACACTTTAGTGGGATGAATATATTGTGTTTTGTTCACTAAAGCAGGGAGTGCCTTCTTTGTACTGGGGAAATAAGGAAGAGCTTCACTGAAAAGCAGACCTTCAAGGAGAGGTTAGTAAGAATGAGAAAGACATTTGAGGCAGATGAAGTAGCATAGACAAAGGCAGAGAGGCATGGAAATGCATGCCAGGACGATGATATGAGATGTAAATTTCACATGGCAGCAACACAGGATATGAGAATGGCAAAACGGGACGTAGCCTGCAGAGGCCAGCAGGGGCCAGATCCTGAAGGATGTTAAATGCCAAGCTGAAGACTGTGGGCTTTGTCTGGAGACAGTGGGATACTGCGGAAAATGACTTGTATAGCACAGAGTTGCTGGTGCTTTGGTAAAAGAACAGTGATAAAGTTTGGACAGTTGGGGAGCTCAGATCTACACGGTGCCTGAAAAGAAGATCGAGTCCAATTCCCTGCCCTCCAATAAGTCAGGAACATCAAAAGTTAAGTGATTAGATCAAGTTCTATCATTTTTGGCCTAGGGTCAGTGAAAGAAACCTAGGAAGAGCTTTGAAATAAATGAAAAAGAATGAAGCACAACTAGGAGGCAACTTTTGAATATAATAATCGATAGCATATTGAAGATTATTTCATTAAAAGAAATCACAAACACACACCACTGTAACTCTAGCACAGTACCGTGGTCCCGAGATGGGTGCCCAATGTGGTCCATGAGGTACAGGGAGAAAATTAGAGTGTCTACCTGTATTGAGTTTTTACCTTCAGAAGTCATGTTTTAGTCAATGTTTGAGTCATATAGGACACTAGGTTTTCACTCATTTGCTCCCTTGGTCCCAATGTTAGTTGGTAACAAGGTGTTCTTAGAGAGACAGTGAACCTGTACTGGTTGATTCTGGTGTATTACAACATGACTGCAGTGTGTGTGTGTGTGTGTGTGTGTGTGTGTGTGTGTGTGTGTAAAATCTAGTTTCAAATAAACCTACGCATAAAATGGTCCGGTGCCATAGAAAGATCCTTGTAGAGTAGCTGCAGATCAAGGACAATACAGTGTGAGTACAAGCAAACAAACAAAACAAAACAAAAATGGCAGAGCTGGTACTTCTAGTATAGTCTTCTCAACTCCGCTCTCAAGTGAAAACCAATAAGGTTCATTTTCATCAGATCGAACAGAAAGGTAACCAAGATTCAAAGTTTTCAAGAATCTAAAAAATGTTAGTCCAAAGACTCAGCATTATCAAGAAGACTGTTTGAAATACAGGCATACCTCAGAGACATTACAGGTTCCATTCCAGATCACTGTAGTAAAGCAAATCATGCAATAAAGGAAGGCAAGTGAATTTTTCGGTTCCCAGTGCATATAAAAGTTAGGTTTAAATTCTATTATAGACTATTAAGTGTGAAATATAATTATCTCTTAAAAACAATGTACATACCTTAATTCAAAAATAACTTCATTGCTAAAGAATTCTAACCATCATCAGAGCTTTCAGTGAATCATAATTTTTTTTTTTTTTTTGCTGGTCAAGGGTCTTGCCTTGATGCTGATGGCTGCTGACTGCTCAGGGTGGTGGTTGCTGGAAGTTGGGTGGCCGAGGCAGCTTCTTAAAACAAGTCAACAATGGGGGCGCCTGGGTGGCTCAGTCGGTGGAGCATCCGACTCTTGATTTGGGCTCAGGTCATGATCCCAGGGTCATGGGATCAAGTCCTGCATCAGGTTCCACACTGGGAGTGGAACCTACTTAAGATTCTCTCTCCCTCTGTCCCTCTCCCGCTTACACTCTCTCTCAAAAATAATAATGCTAATGATGACAAAAATGAAGTTTGCCACATTGATTGACTCTTGCTTTCAAGAACAATTTCTCTGTAACATGTGATGCTGTTTGACAGCAATTTACCCACAACAGAACTTCTTTCAAAACTGGAGTCCATCCTCTCACACCTGCCACGCTTTACAAACTAAGTTTCTGTTACATTGTAAATCCTTTGTGTCGGTTCAGCAGTCTTCACAGCATCTTCACCAGGAGTGGATCCCATATCAAGAAAACACTTTCTTTGCTCATCCATGAGAAGCCACTCCTCATCTGGTCAAGTTTTATTATGAGATTGCACTAATTCAGCTATGTCTTCAGGCTCCACCTATAATTCCAGTTCTCTTGCTCTTTCTACCACGTCGTCAGTTACTTCCTCCACTGAGGTCTTGAACCCCTCAAAGTCACCCGTGAGGGTCAGAGTCCACTTCTTCCAAATTCCTATTCATGTTGATATTTTGAGCTCATAAATCACAAATGTTCTTCAAGGCATCTAGAATGGTGAATCCTTTCCAGAAGGCTTTCAATTTACTTTGTCCAGACCCACTAGAGGAATTTCTATCTATGGCAGCTATAGCCTTATGATATGTATTTCTTAAAATAATAAGACTTGAGGGGCGCCTGGGTGGCTCAGTCGGTTAAGCGGCTGACTTCGGCTCAGGTCATGATCTCACGGTCTGTGAGTTCGAGCCCCGCGTTGGGCTCTGTGCTGACAGCTCAGAGCCTGGAGCCCGTTTCAGATTCTGTGTCTCCCTCTCTCTCTGACCCTCCCCTGCTCATGCTCTGTCTCTCTCTGTCTCAAAAATAAATAAACGTTAAAAAAAATTTAAAAAATAATAATAATAATAATAAGACTTGAAAATCAAAATGACTCCTTGGTCCACGGGCTGCAGGATGGATGTTGCGTTAGCGGGCATGAAAACAACATTTATCTCGTACATCTCCATCAACGCTCTCAGGTGACCAGATGCAATGTCAGTGAACAGAAATATTTTGAAAGGAATCTGTTTTTCTGGGCAGTAGGTCCAAACAGGAGGGTTTAAAATATTCAATAACCATGTTTTAAACAGAGTGCTGTCTTCCAGGCTTTGATGTCCCATTTATGGAGCACAGGCAGAGGAGATTCTTAAGGGCCCTAGGATTCTCAGAGTGGTAAGTCAGCACTGGTTTCCACTTCAAGCCACCAGCTGCCTTAGCCCCTAACAAGAGAATCAGCCTGTTCTTTGAAGCTTTGAAGCCAGGCGCTGACTTCTCCACTCCAGCTATGGAAGTCCTAGATGGCATCTTCTTTCAATGGACGGCTGTTTCATCTCCATTGCAAATCTGTTGAGTGTAGCCACCTTCATGAGTTATCCTAGCTAGATCTTCTGGATAACTTACTGTAGCTTCTACATCAGCACTTGCTGCCTCGCCTTGCACTTTCGTGTTACAGAGACAGCTTCTTTCCCTAAATCTCATGAACCAATCCCTGCTAGCTTCCACCTTTTCTTCTGCAGCTTCCTCACCCTCTCGCAGCCTTCAGAGAATTGAAGAGAGTTAGAGCCTTGCTCTGGAGGATTTGGCTTTGGCTCAAGAGACTGTTGTAGCTGGTTTGATCTTCTATCCAGACTACTCACACTTTCTCCATACCAGCAATAAGGCTGTTTTGCTTTCTTATCATCGTGTGTTTCTGGAGGAGCACTTTTAATTTCCTTCACGAACTTTTCCTTTGCATTCACAACTTGGCTAACTATTGCATGAGTCCTAGCTCTCAGCCTACCTCAGCTTTTGTAACGTGCCTTCCTTACTAAGCTTAATCATTTCTAGTTTTTGGGTTAAAATGCTGGAACACTTAGGAGCCATTTTATGGTTATGAACTGGCCTAATTCCAATATTGTCGTGTCTCAGTGAATAGAGAAGCCTGAGTAAAGGGAGAAAGACAAGAGAGCAGCTGGTGGAGCAGTCAGAACACACCCAACATTTATCCATTAAGCTCACCATCTTACATGGGCATGGTTCATGGTGCCCCGAAACAATTATAGTAGTAATATCAAAGTTCACTGATCACAGATCGCTATAACAAATAAGATAATAATGGAAAAGTTCGGCATGTTGCAAGAATTACCAAAATGTGACACAGAGACATGAAGTAAACACATGCTGTTGGAAAAATGGCGCCAATAAACTTGCTTGTTACAAGGTTGCCACAAACCTTCAGTTTGTAAAAATGCAGCATCCGTGAAGCACAATGAAAGGAAGTGTGCCTGTGTGCATTTTTATCCATTAAACCTTGCACTAACTGCATATGATTAGTATTAGCTAATGATGGCTGCACATGTGTATAATTTGTTAATAAATATAAAGACATCCACAAAGCCTGCTCAAAAAAAGGTGTATACTCAAAAAGAGCCTTAAGAGCCCTTCTCTGGTGATGTGAACTCTGATTTTTTGAGGCAGCTAAAACAAATTGAGAGTCTCGATTCCTTGGGTGTATATGTGTGCCAGACGGTAAGTAGTTTGAGAGGTGAAGTGACTTTCCCAGAGTTCTCATGGATAATTAATGATGAGTCCTTAGACTTTCTTTTCTCACCTTCCCAGTGAGAAGTTTAAAAGTTTAGGAGGAAGGTCTCTTCTAACACATTATGACCAGTGGGTTCCCAAGAATTTGTTTATAGGTGGAAGATGTCAGGCTAGAAAAGCTAGTGAAGGAAACTGAGGCAGAGCCCTGAGATGGAAAGGCAGAAAGAGAGGCCAGCACAACAGCTAGTGTGTCCAGGCTGGAAGGAGGGTCTTGGAGGCTACAGTGTGGATAAGGTCAGGCTTGGACAGAAACCCCCTTGCTGGGGTGGTTTGACAGCCCCATGAAGTGGGTTTCTCATTTGGGCCCAAGTAAGGTTCTTACAAGATGTTGAATAAAGTCTAGGAGATGCTGGGAAGATCGCCAGTCAATCAGCAAGAGCTAGCAGACAACGGTTTAAGGGTTCTTACAGGTCGGGCATATAAGTCTGTCTAAAGTATGTAATACAGAGGAGTGATTTTCATAAACGAGTGGCACGGAGTATCAAATACTTTAAATCAGAGAAGAGCTAAAGTTACCTTTTGCCACCTAGATCCCAAGTGATTATTCCGTTCTCCTGAATACCAGTTTCCTTAGCTGTTCTCATTTAATAACTAAAAAGTTAAAGCTGCAGCTTTTCTCCCTTCATCTTCCTTTATCTGCATGCATAATAGGCATTGAATAACAAATCTGACTTAATTTCCGGCATTCGTTTTTTGTGTTTCTTTTTTTTTTTAAGTTTTCGAAAAAAGAGGTACAGATAGGAGGCTATAGACCCAAGGTAGTAACACTGCAAGCTGAGATGGTGTGGATCCTCCAGGGGAAGGAACCCAGCCTTGGGATGCAGTTTGGGCTGATCAGCTAAAAAGGCCCAGCCCCTCCAGCCCTCGGTTCCTTGGCCATATCCCCATCAAGGTCAAGTAGCTCTGAGTTCCCAGGCGTCACCCCCACCCCCTTCAGTGACAGAAACACATCAGTTCTTTATTCGTTCAATGAATAATTTATCAAGAGCTTACTCTGTGCTACGCATTCAGATTCCAGGGCAAATACCAGTTTTAGTGGAGGCTCTCTTTTGCCCACTTAGACATGAACATCAGTTATGCCCAATGCTAAGAATATAGCGGTGAAGGAGATGTGGCCCCTGTCTTCAAGGAGCTCATGGGTCTGCCCGGGAGGAAGATTGCCCCAGTGGTTTTACGGAAGTAGGCCAGAGGGGTGGGAGTGTGGGGTACCACTCGATGAATGCAGGTGGGTTTCAGGTGAACAGGATAGGTAGAAGTTTCCATAGAGAGCGAACAGTTCAGAGGTAAGTATCAGGATTGTATGAACTCCATGAAGATTCTAAAGCTAGGGATGATAGGGCTACTTGAGCTTGAATGGGTAGCACTATATTAAAACCATTATACATATTTTTTAAAGATAATTTATTGTCAACTTAGCTAGCATAGAGGGTAGACAGTGTGCTCTTGACTTCAGGGGTAGTAGATTCCCGTGATTTTCGCTTACGTACAACACCCAGTGCCTATCCCAAGTGCCCTCCTCAGTGCCTATCACCCATTTTCCCCTCTCCTCCACACCCTCCCCCCCATCAACCCTCAGTTTGTTCTCTGTATTTAAGAGTCTCTTATGGCCTGCCTCCCTCTCTGCTTGAAACTACTTTTTCCCCTTCCCTTCCTCCATGGTCTCTGTTAAGTTTCTCATTCTTTTTTTTTTTTTTTTAATTTTTTTTTTAACCTTTATTTATTTTTGAGACAGAGAGAGACAGAGCATGAATGGGGGAGGGGCAGAGAGAGAAGGAGACACAGAATCGGAAGCAGGCTCCAGGCTCTGAGCCATCAGCCCAGAGCCCGACGCGGGGCTCGAACTCACAGACCGCGAGATCGTGACCTGAGCTGAAGTCGGACGCTTAACCGACTGAGCCACCCAGGCGCCCCTGTTAAGTTTCTCATTCTTAAACATGCATTGGATTCTATTTGACATCAGGATGGGAAAAAACTTCAGCTACATGGGCCGCTGAGAATGGAGGTCCAGAGAGGTCCGATGATTCTCCAAAGTCCTATAGTTAGTTACCAGAGTCAGAAGTAGGAACCGACTCCCTGGCCAGGGCGCTTCCCAGCCCATCCCCTACCCCCCCCTCCTTGACTGACAGTTGAGGTTAGCTTCTTATTTGCTTGATTTTGTTTCGAGGTGTTTCTGTCTCTCCAACAGTTTCCCCTCTTGACTCCCAACCTGGCCGCTGTACTCAGGAAGCAGTCAGGCAGATCTTCCTCCTCACTGGTGTCAGCAAGGGCACCTCAGTCAGGCCCTGAGCGTGATTGGACTAATGCCAGCTCATTTGATGCGCACCCCCACCCCCTTGGCCTGGCACGAGCGCTCCTTCCTGGCAGAGTTCACTCAACCTAATTGCCTGTTTTGTGCCCCAGCTGCCTGACATATGCCAAACCCATGTGTTGATTCACTTATGTCAGAGACAGCTACACTCGAGCATTTCAGGTTGGCTCTGGTGAGCTCCAGCAAGCAACCGGGGATAGTAATTCCCGCATTTAAAACCCCCTCATCTAACACAGTACACAGTGCCTAGCTTATTAAGTAGGTGCCCCGGTTTTTTAACTAGAGTGAATTTTAGTGGCTGCAGGTACCTAAAATAGTAGTAAGAGTAAAGATCTGGAAGTCAGAAGTCCTAGCTTTGAGTGTCCACTCAGCCAGTTTTTTTGCTCTATGACCTTGAGCAAGTCATTCCTTTCTGAGCTTCAAGTACTTGATCATTTCTCCCCTAATAGACACTCGGGGAGCAATGTCCGTGCTTGCCCTAGCCCCAGGGGATGTGGTCAGAGCCCTCCTCTGACTCGCATGCAAGCATGTAAGACAGCTATGTAAATGTGAATGATAGAATTCTGTGAGTATCACGGTCATGGAGAGATCCTTGGAAGTATCTAGGGGAGCCTAGAGGAAGAGGTGATTAGTTGTGCCAGGAAGACTTGGTATCAACCTCACTGAGGTGATGACAGCTTAGATGGGACCCTGAGGACAAGGAGAAAATAATACCCCAAAACTCTATTATGCCCAGATAGTGACCAAAGGAAAGCAAAACCTGTCAAATATAGGACTGGTGAGAGGAGGGCCATATGAAGCAGCCGGAAAGCCAAGTTTGTGATAGTGATTTGCACCCCATGTTACTGACTTCTTGCCAAGGTGTGGTCTTCCGTTATAGAATTTCACGGTCCGAGCATTAACTATTTGTCAGCCACATTGACCCTTAGTGTGGGGTCTGTTCCCGTGGCATACAGAAGCCGAGGGCTCATGCCCGCTTACGAGAACTGATTGTTAAATGTTCGGGAATTCTGCAGGCTAGTTTTTGAACACTACTCTTCTGAAAAAATAAAGTGTGTGAAATTGAAATTAAATAAATTTTATTAAAAACAAAGATAATCAACACTCATCACTTCCTAATTATTTTACTATATTCCACTATTCTCGTTCTCCTAAGTTTATTAGGACTCTTGTGTCTTGTGGAGGAAGGACTTGGTAATAGGGTCCTACTGTGCATCTCTTCCCAAGTCTGGATTCAGTGACATCTCGTTAATAGCATGAAATCGGCCAGGGTGGAAGTATTTACACCACAGAAATAGGCAAACGCTACCAATGAAAGCTATTTTTCTTTTGAAAGCCAAGTATTAAATGTTTACCAGTATACCACGGGTGGTATCCATTCAATAAATGGGATGAAGGGAGAAAGCATTTGGAAGCCCAGGACGCACATCTTTTCAAACCTCCCTGGACAAAAAAAAAACACAGCATGAGACACATTTCAGAGGCCTCCACAGAGCCGACTTCCCCCATCTCCTTTGTCCCAGAGAGGCCTTCGTGTTAAATTGGGTTTTCTTGACAACTGAAAATCATGGTTAAACAGGAGGAGGATGGAAGTGTTTTTCTCCAGGACCTAATTCCTGAGCCAAATGCCTGTTTTGGCAAGAGGCCTCTGTGGTGTACAGGGGTACAGGGAGTCGACTTAATCTTCTCCAGAACCCAAGCAACCCATGGGACCCTGGGCTAAAATTACATCTGCTCTGGCTGGCCAAAGTGAAGGCTACAGGATGGCCAAATGGTGCTGATTTAACATTTCCCAATAATCAGGAAACCTCCAAAGAGAGATCATCAGAGGAGGCTGGCCCGCATGTGTATGAGGGGCATCAGCCAGGGAAGCCCCCAAAAGGAAACCATCCCCGGAGGGCTAGTTGCCATCCAAGCAGAATCTGAAGGCACATATGTCAGGACAAGGCTGGACAGTCGCCAGCACCAGGATGAGATCTGTTAGTAATTCTTTGGAAGGACAAAGTTCCAGCAATAAGAAATTCAATTTTCCTCCATTAAAGAAGGCATCTCTCAGTACCAGCTGAATACAATTGATGGAATAAATCTTTCCCATTAGTGGAGAGATAATTTCACATAAATGTATTGGGAGACCTTCAGAGCAGGACTGAGAGTCTTTGCTGAGCCTCACCGCTTAACTCGTTTGTCGTGTAATTGCATTTAGACCAAGGGCCTCGGAAGGAAACCGCTGACTGGATTAGCATTAACCAGATTGGGTGTAGTGAGGTGAGGTGAGGTGAGGTGGGGTGGGGTGGGGTGGGGTGGGGTGGGTGGGGTGGGGGAGGGGAGCTTGATGCATTGTGGGTAGTTGTTCTTGCCTTCTGAAAGGACAAGCTGACACTAGTGAGACCAGCTGCTTACAAGCCTGGTGTTAATTGCTTTTCTCATCAAACAGAGAAAAGTTTATCACTCTAGGAAGGTAGAGATGTAAGTACCCAATGAGGCAGAGGCTGTTTGAGATCCCTTTTTTATGAATGCCCATAGGTCTCATCAGTAGCCCTTCTCCAAGCCAGAAAAAAAAGCCATCTGAACAGAGGCAGATGGAAACAGTTGTCTGGATACTCACACCTGAATATTCGCCTCAGATCTGGCTTGTCAACCAGGGCTGTCTCCCCAGTGCCCTGATGCCTTAGGATGTTGACACCACTGAGCACCTCCTTTTTCTCCCGTTGCCAGTGGTAAACAGAATGGTCTAAGTTGGGCCCGGAGCTGTGAGCCCTGCATGTGAGGCTTGGCTCTGCCACTACCTGCTGCGTGACTTGGGGCAAATAACGTAACCTCTGTGGACCCGTTTCCTCTTCTTCCACCAACTCATTGATTTTCCAACAGGCTTTTCTCTGGCTTCTCCAGAGACATAAGAATCCAGAGTTGCCTTCAGAATCACTCCAAAGCTCTTATTTCGTCTAGAGAGATGTGGTTTCTGTTTTCCATGTTGAGGTCCTTATAAAATATCTTCTGGTGAAAAGGTTCCATTTCTGATGTATTTCTGATATATTTGAAAAACCATCATTCTAGATGATCTCTAATTGCCCCACTCATTTACTCAATCCACCATTGTTTTAAACAATGACCTAGTGCTTATTAGGCATTTCCAGGCACTACAGAGAGAAGGAAAGGAGTAGTCCTTGACCCTGCCCTCAAGGAGCTCACGATCTAGTGGAGAGGAGGACTGTGTGCAGTGTGGCAGGGTATCTGGGTGTTTGTGTCAGGTTTTGGAAAGAAGTGACTAGTCTAATTAGGGTCATCAAGACAGACTTCAGGGAAGAGGTGTCATTTGAAGCCGAGTCATAAAGGATGAGAGTGTTGGGGGAGGGGTGCTGGAGTGACACTGAGGCAGCTGGGAGAGCACTGCACGGACACAGAGGCTTAGGCAACACGTGCCTGACAAGTTGGGGGGAAACAGATGGTTTGTTGTCTGGGATATAGAGGGTAAGTGGGAGCGGGGATATTATTGGGAGATGGCGACAGGTTCCAGAAACCACTCCAGGGGGATGCTTAGCATCTGCCCTTCTGCTGTTTCTAAAGCCAGACAAGAGGATGTACCCTCTATCCTGTTCACTTTCTCGAGAGTATGTCCGCTTCCACTATGTCCATTAGTGACAATAATAGCCACTGTCATTCATGGAGCTTGCTCTGAAGAAACAGAGTTTCAAAGAGCTGTCACATACTTTTGCAACTTTAGAGAGCTAGAAAGTGGCAGAGTCAAGCGTTGAACCCAAGTCTCATGATTCTGGATTCTCAAGCGTAACTCTGTAACCCGGCTGCTAACTCTGCTGCTGGTGTAGCCCTCTTGTATCAGTTTATCCCCTTACTGCATAACATAGAATCCTTAGAAAATGACGTCTAGTAAGGTATCTACAAACATCTCCCAGTTATAACCCTTTAGAGGACACTTTGATGCCTTAAATTGAGTCAATATGAAAAAAAGAAGAATATTACTCCTCTTGAGTAAATACAGCGAGCCCCTGGGTGCCCAGATATGTCTGAGCGGCCTGCCTTCTGTCTTCTGACCTCCAAGGCTTCCCTGCCATCCAGGGTTCTAAACATGAAAAGTAGATGACGTCATTCTCTCTTCTCTACCCACAGGCATGCGTGTGTCATTCGTGGTCAAGTGATGACATCAGATGGGACCCCACTGGTTGGTGTGAATATCAGCTTCGTCAATAATCCTCTCTTTGGATACACAGTCAGCAGGCAAGATGGCAGGTAGGAGACCTTTTGTAGAGCAGGGTTAGTGAAGGTCCTGTTCTCGTGGTCTTGCCACATAGCTGCTGCTGGAATGGCAATGTGGAAAGAGGATGGGACCTGAATTCAGAGGCCTAGCTCTGCCACTCACTAGCTGTGAGACCTTGCACCTGACTCTGGCCTTAGTCCCTTTGGCTAGAAATTAAGCAATCTCTTCTCATTTGGTTCTCAGAGTAAGCATAGGGTACCTTATACATGTTATCTTGCTCAATGGCTTATAATATAAAGCACTGTCACATGGGCCACTTTCCTCAGACCAGACAACTCCAGAAATGTTCGTATTCCTGCTGTGTGCTTTCCATCTACAACTGCCTAGGTCTGTGGAAGCCACTGGGTGATGACAGAACTCTGCCCCTCGGATCCCCGCGAGAACAGTCGGTAGAAAGAAGTAAAGTTTCTTCACTCACTCTAACTCTCCATTTGCTAGAACAATTAGACAGTTCTCCTCACCTCTCTGGACCTCAACTTCTTCACCTATGAATGGTCCTAATACTAGCATCTCACAATTTGGTTGTAAGGATGACATTCCATGATGGATGAGGAAGCGCCTTGCACACAGTAGGTGTTTAATAAATCTTAGTTTCCCTTCCCTCCTCTGGTTCATTGCCATATTGCCAGGACCTGGCATACGGTAAGGATGCAGTAAATATTAGCAGTTTATTAAAATTACGAATTATTAAATGATGAGGAGGTGATGATTGTGGTACAGGCCACTAGGAATATTTTGGAGAAAATGGAAAGAGAAGGAAGAAAGTGGAACAATTTAGGCTGTCGGTGGTGACAGGTCCTCGATTTTTAATAAAATCAGGTGGTGGCAGTCCATCTGGCTAAGTGTGGGCCCATAAGGTTGATTTTCACTCTGTGTTGGAAATTATGCTCCAGCCTGATTGATTTTAGCACCTCTTTAATCCAATATCAGACGTGAACATGTCCTGGCCGAGGTGATAATGAAGTAGAGGCTCATCTGTTTGTAGACATGTGTGCCTCTTAGACAGAGTGGCAAGCTTGGCATGGGGAGCCCTCTCCCCCCTCCTCTCCCTGTGAATGGGAAGGGGCCCAGCTAGAAGGGGCTGGCGGCCAGTGCCAGGAGTAATCTGGCCGGCCCAGACCACTGTCCCCTGCCCCACACACCTTCCAGCCCAGGAAGCACGTCAGTGCAGACGTTCAGTACGGCATGGGGGAGTATATCTTTCTCATGCTCTGTCTTCACTGCCTTCCAGCTTGGGGCTGCCTGCTAGATGGAAGTGGCAGATGTGAGCATTCTAGGCAACAGGTATTGTGGCTACATCATTACCTGCTGTGAAACAGTCATCAAGAAGGAGCCGTGGGGACTGCTCTTTTTTTGTCACGAAAGGTGTCCGTCATTGCCATGAAATGGCAAATCGTCAGTCCTTTGCCTTTGCTGTACTTGGTCAGAGTGGGTCCGTAAAACACTCCGGAGTCATGTAGGTTTGGTGGCCCTTGAGAAGAGCCCACTCCTTCGCCTCCAGGCTTTGATTCCCCCTGTGTGTACTGCCCCTGTGATTTCCGTGGCCCCTTGACAGCATGGGGAGCCTGGGAGGCAATCGTCAGCCACACTTCCTGCATCAGTTTACTAAATCACATCATAGGAACCAGAGTTGCAGAGAGCTTGAGTTTCAAAGCGATTCTTAACCAGTGCTTTATGGGGCTTGAGTTTTCCTCCCAACTAGACAGTGCATAATGGAGGAGAGCCATTACTGACTCTCCAGGTGCCTGCAGATCCCCATTTGTTATGTATGAATCTTGCCCATTTCCTTTCAGCTTCCCTTTCTTTCACCCTCCTTATCTCTCACACCTCGGGAGAGCCCGTAAGGCCTGAGACATAGCCTGAACGTCACAGTGTATACAAGTCTGTGGACCAAGTCTAACTCAGCTCTGTATCCCTCACTTCCCAGGCAGGCACTGTGCTGCCCACTCTCGCCCAGCTCCCCAGTCCCTTTCACATACCCACCACACTGGAATACCAGACATCAAGACTTAACTAGAGCCAAAGAGATCGATAAAAAGATGGAAAATAGAAGCCATGAAGAAAAATTTGTAAAGAATAGCAGACAGAAGAAGCAGTCCAGGCTCGCTGAATTGAATGGGGGAATATGGAGCATGATGCCCTGGGAGTGGGGTTCTGGGCTTTTCCCATTCCTTATCCCATCTGTCTAATTAATAACTGCCAAGTGGTTATGATCATCATTTTACATGACGAGATTGAGGCTCAGGTGACAGAAGTCACCTATGGAGTGAATAGCAGTGCTTAGACAGGCCCTGAGCTGTTTGGGCTTCGCCTGAGATCCAGGCCTTCCTTTTGTGGTCAGACTCACATCCATATCCACAACAAGGTTTCCCTCCAGATGAACAGGCCCAGCTCTTGGCAAGATCCAGTCACACCCAGCTCTTGGCAGGGCCAGCTGCCCCTAGCCCACTCACCACCTTGAGAATATGTCTTTTTGGGTTTGTCTTCGCTTCCTCCCCATGCTCATGCTCTCGTGAAAGGAGCTCGTGAGCCGGGCCAAAGTTCTGTTTGATGGTTACAAATGTTCTGTCAAAGTACAGATGCTCTTCAGGTCTATGATAGGAAAGTCGTTCTCTGGGTATTTCCCCAAACCATGGATATTCTCTTAGAGAGCCAAAACCTAAACTCTTGGTTCAGGACAAACTCCGTCACTGTTTATTGAAGATGGCACTGTCCTACTTCTGCTACCCAAGTGTGGGCCTAGAAAGGGCTGAGTGAGGAGCAGGCAGAGTGGGTGAAAAGTTTCAGCAAAGGACAAGAGAGTCAGGCTCCGGAGCCTAGAATCCCGAATCTGGGGGCATCGTCTGTCAGGAACAGGATTTGGCACTAGGTCAGGGCAGTTCATCGTAAAATCCCGGGGAGAGGGAAGAGCAAGCCAGAGCAGAGAGCCCAAACCCGCATAAAGGTGAGGTCCTGTGTTAGAGTCTCTATAACCAACTGCACGGGTGAATGCTGGGTTGGTCTGTAACAACAGCCCAAGTAGGAAGGAGCCTAGGGTGTTCAGTTCAAAAGAAACTGACAGCGTCATTCATACAGTCCTTCTGTAAACTATAAGCGACAAGCGCTGGGCTAGATTCTGGAATGAATGAGGAATCATGCACCTGGGCCAAGCAATAAACATGTGACTCCTGGGCGGTGTGTGGTGGGCCAAGAGGAGGAGGGCACGTGATGCCCTGAGAGGGAGGGAGCTAGAATTCTGACCAAGTAAGGAGTTTGCAGGAGCTCTCCAACCACAAGAACAAGATGAGGACAGGCCTTGAGAATGCATCCTCAAGTAGTGGCTAAAAGACTCTGTCCAGAGACATCACAGCCAAGAGGTGGCAGGTGGACCGGGCCACTGTTTCTAAGTCCTGAAGGACTGTCAAAGGCAGAAGGAGTCACCCCAACAGGTAGAACAAGGCCCAATGGCTAAGTAGCTATAAGAAGAGGGACCCAGGCTCAATTCCAAAAATAACAAATCCTAACAGAACTAACGGAAGATAGGACAGTCCTTCTGTGGATATAGCAAACTCCTCATCACAGGGAACCAAATGGTCCCTTGCTGGTGATTCCATAGAAGAAAAGCATCAGACTGGGAGAGGGCTGTGAACAGTGGCCGGCTGGCCACCGGCTCTCCCGGACACCACAGAGACCTCACGGCAGCAGGGAGTCTGGGCCTCAGTCTTCAGCTTCCCTTTTGCACCTCACGCGTACTGTCAGTTGTGCCTTTTTGTAATTCCAAAGGCCTGCATTGAGTAATCTATCATAATCAGAGCCAAAATTGCCGTAGGATCATAGGATCTTAGTGACTTAAGAATAATCCCTTTGAAATTTAAGAAACAAAACAAATGAACAAAGAAAGAAAGAGGCAAACAAATTTTAAAAAAAAGAAAAGAAAAAGAAAACAGACTCTTAAATACAGAGAACAAACTGGTAGTTGCCCGGAAGGGAGGTGGGAGAGGGGATGGGTGAAATAAAGTGGGTCAAGAGTACATTTATCTCGGTGAGCTCTGAGAAACGTATAGAATTGTGGAAGCATTATATGGTATACCTGAAGTGAATATAACACTGTATTATTAATTATACTTGAATAAAAAATCCATTTGAACCTTTTCGTTTTATATATTGAGAAAATTGAGGGCCAGAGAGGCTGAGGGATGTGCTCGAGATCGCAGAGCAGTTCATGGCAGAGGCAGGACTAGGCTTAGGGCTCCTAATACCAGGGCAGGACCTGTTCCACTTCATTCTGCTGACTTCTCACTGAGCTTCAGCTCTAAGGGTCCCTAGGTACCAGAACCACCATAGCAGAAGCTCATCAGCTGTCCTGTGTCCCGGCAAATGGCTCTCCATAGCAGCGATTATTAATGTTGGTTTTGGTAAAATCTCTGTAATGAACCATTTCCCCCAAAACCAATGCTTTATGGAATCTCTGTTACTGTTTGTGGTTATAGTGAAGTCTTTAGGTTTTATGGTCTCCTCAACAAGTGCTCAGACCTTTTGGTGTAATTTTTTTCTCCTTTATATCTCTCTTTGCCCCACCCCCACCCATTATCCTCTTCCTCCTCATCTCCTGTTTCCTGCTTTTCCTGCTCCCCCCTTTTTCCCACCCCTCCCCCTCTCAAACAGCTTTGACTTGGTCACAAATGGCGGCATCTCTATCATCCTCCGGTTTGAGCGGGCACCTTTCATCACACAGGAGCACACCCTCTGGCTGCCTTGGGATCGCTTCTTTGTCATGGAAACCATCATCATGCGACATGAGGAGAATGAGATTCCCAGCTGTGACCTGAGCAACTTCGCCCGCCCCAACCCTGTCGTGTCTCCATCCCCGCTGACGTCCTTTGCCAGCTCCTGTGCAGAGAAAGGCCCCATCGTTCCAGAAATTCAGGTACCCAGCTTTCTTAGCTATATTTCTCTGTGCTTTTATTTCACCTGTGGGGTGGAGGAGGATCTCAGAGACAGGGGAAAGGGAGATCTCATCAGCCCACCATGCAGAATCCGGCTGCCAGACCCCACAGCAGCCGTGGCGTGTGATGGTCACCCCTCTTCCATACTCAAAACACAGGAGCACTGGAAGCTTCCTGGCACACTCAGGCATATAATAAACTCCCACTCCTTTTCCGCTCTGCCATCCAGTTCACTTCCACTCTCCTTTCCCCCCAGCCTCCAATGTCCCCCTCTATCATCATTTCTGTGGAAAATATTTATGATGATAGGTTCTACCAACAGGAGTGGGACACACAGGCATCATAATAAAGGTTCAGTGAGAAAATATACATGAGGCGCTTTAGCACAAGGTGTAGCACTCAGTAAGCGCTCAATAAATTTTCTCCAGTATTATTCTTATTTAAGATTATTTTACACACACTGCCTTCATGCCAGAGGCATGCTTTGGCTCAAATCTCTACATACAAGTGCTGTACTTAATTCTCATTAAAAGGAAGTAATTTGGAAAGATACAGTCTAATCGGATTGAAACCAAGATAGATTCTTGGCCTAACAAAGCTGTGGAGAGTGAGATGTCTTCTGCCATCCCAGCCCAATCCCAGATGGCAGGAACAAAGGCCAAGGGAAGAGAGATGGCAGGAAGAGGTCCCAGGCTCGCTCGCTTGCCCACCAAGAGCTCTGGTCATGTGCATGTTAATAGGTTGCAGGGGCCTGTGGAGCAGGGAGCGTATACACTTTCGTGTGTATGTTTCACGCCTGGCTGAGCAGTCATATCTGCGTGTGCGTGTGCGTGTGCGTGTGTGTGTGTGTCCTGCTGATGGGCTTCTGGCGCCAGCCCACAAGGACATACAGCCATTTTGAAATTCTCATTGCACCCTCAGGTTGAAAACCTCGCTCCTTTTAGAGATTCGGCGCCGGTCTCCTATCTCAACTACCAGGCTGACCTTTCTTTTGAAATGGTTGTCAGCGGAGACAGAGCTTGCTGGAGAGAAGTAATTTGTTACTCAACCCTGGTTCAGCTCCATCTAGACATTTTCCCAGGAGCAGAGACTTTGGAACAAATGAGGTTAAAGGTCCCACCCTGTTCGCAGCGCTCCCTGAGCTGGGTGTCTGCGAGCCCAGCTGGGTCACAAACCTTGCTTATTATCAGATTCATGAAACACATGAAAACAAGCTCCTGGGTTTTCCTGGCCCTATCATTGGCCAGCCTTCGCAAGCACTGGGAGACGTACACTGTAAAAGGTGTGTTGAAGATAAATATTTATGAGAGCGTCAGGATGGCACTCGAACCCTGCCTGTGGTTCACCAGGGTATAGAGCCTGCTTTGTCTAGAAGCTGCAAGCTGATTTTTAGGAAGGTTGCTTTGCTTTAGGCCCAGTCCCTAAAATTTTGTGTGCTCAGAACGGGGTAGGGAGAGCTCACCCCCATATGTGATATGAAATGGACAGAAAGGAAAAAGCTTTCTTTGTGAAGGCCCAGTTTCTCCCTGAACACCAGAGTAGAATAATCATTGTCCTTTTAATGGATACGTTAGCCTCAATTGATTTAATGTCCCCTTCTTAAAACAGAGCCCAGAGCATCAAGCTGATAGAAGTTCTCTGCTTTCGCCATGTGCCTGAGAACCCTGACATTGATTTAAAGTTTCCATCTTGGAAATGAGCCTGTTACATACAGGAGATAAAGTGCCACCTTCCCCACCATTCTGTTCATCTAGCACAGCATGGGGCACGGAAACTCCATGCCTCCAGTCTGACCCCTTTCTGTGGGTGAGCTGGAGGGAGGCATTGGCCACAGGCCCTTGGCAGGCCGTGCTCTCAACCCTGCATAAT
Organism: Panthera tigris; assembly: GCF_018350195.1. Taxonomy (NCBI): domain Eukaryota; kingdom Metazoa; phylum Chordata; class Mammalia; order Carnivora; family Felidae; genus Panthera; species Panthera tigris. Next base: position 53,133,600 of record NC_056669.1, read on the forward strand.
TGTTTGGCCAGCCTCTTATGGTCTCTGTTTATTTTCCTGAAGAGGAAAGGTATTTGAGGGTCTTATTTTAGGAAAGTTTTGAGGGAGAAACTGCCCTTGCTGAGGCGGCTGTCCGTATTAGTCTGAAGGAAAGTCTGTCTTCATATTACCCTCAGCTCCCAGCACCAGCACCAACGGCAGCAGCAGCATCCTGTTTACTGAGTACCTGTCATAGGCTGGGCACTTTATATGTGTGACCTCACTCAATCCTCACACTACTCTGGAGAGGAGGCTGACGTTCGGCAGCTTGCACGCGTTTCTCGGAGGGCATAGCTAGTGAATGAGAGGCAACATGATGATAAATATTTTACACGCATTATCTCATGTGTTCCTCTCACTAATGCAGCAGGGTGAGCACCATCATCCGCGTGGAATGGGGCAGGGGTGTACCACGTGGAGCTGGTCCGGAGCCAGGCCTCCTGACTCTGGGATCCCTCCTCTTCCCTCCCGTTTCCCCTTTGCCCCTCTTCCCCTCTTCCTCCTGCTTCTCTTCACACCCTGCCTCCCCCTCTTCTTTCGTCTCTCTTTTCTAGTTCCTGCTCCTCCTCTCCCTCGTCCCCCATCTCTGCTTCCTCCTCTACCTCTTGAACACTCAGAGCACATGGGGCTTGTCAGCCCCCCTCCTCCCACGAGTCCATGACCGTCCACTTGCTGTGTAATCTGTCTTCTAGGCTTTGCAGGAGGAAATCGCTATCTCTGGCTGCAAGATGAGGTTGAGCTACCTTAGCAGCCGTACCCCTGGCTACAAATCTGTCCTGAGGATCAGCCTCACCCACCCTACCATCCCCTTCAACCTCATGAAGGTGCACCTCATGGTGGCAGTGGAGGGCCGCCTCTTCAGGAAGTGGTTTGCTGCGGCCCCGGACTTGTCCTATTACTTCATCTGGGACAAGACAGATGTCTACAACCAGAAGGTGTTCGGGCTCTCGGAAGCCTTCGGTAAGCCTCTCAGCCCCAGGACTCAAGGCCATCCTCAGAGACACAGTGACGCTTGGGGACGTGGGGCTCTTTTTCCACTTGCCGTGTTTCTTCCTCCTCCCTTCCTCTTCTCAGAAATTCCTACGGCTTAGTCGGCCTTCAAGACTTTTTGGTGGCCATCCGTGACCTAAGAGAATGTACTCAAAGACCTGAATGTGGAAAAGCTGATAATTTTTTTTAAAGGGGGTTACAAAAGCAGAAGGGCCCTTGAAAAGTGCTCTGGTGGTATGTGACAGCTAAAAGAGGCTTTGTGCCACGAAGATGCAGCTATGACCCCCTCAACCATCTGGCCTGAACTCACCCATGAGAAATGTGGGAGTCTGGAGCTCCTGGGTTTCTTCAGAGTTATTGAGGTGCAGGAGCTAAGATTCTGTCTTCATCAGGAAGGCTTGTTGGCCTTTTTACCTTATTTTCAATCAAAGAGGTTCTGTCGTCGTCGTCGTCGTCGTTGTTGTTGTTAAAGTTTTTATTTGTTTTTGAGAGAGAGAAAGGAAGAGAGAGAATCCTAATCAGGTTCCATGCTGTCAGCACAGAGCTCAATGCAGGGCTTGAACTCATGAACCGTGAGATCATGACCTGAGCCGAAATCAAGAGTCAGACACTTAACTGACAGAGCCACCCAGGGGCCCCCCTCCTCATTGTTTCTGTCTGTTTTTAAGATGAAGCAGAAGGTGACTGTGGCCTCACCTGGAGTCCCAGCCCCACTCAGACGTCGGGCTCCAGGGGCTGGCTGTGCTCATTCCAGCCTCCGTATATAGCAGAGTCCCAGGAAGGGTTCAGAGCTGGACTGTGAGCCGACCTAACCCCTGCGGGGCTAATCCCCCAAACACGTAGAGTATCAGCCCAGGAAATTCCTTCTCATCTTGAAACCTACTCCAATTTCATCCCCTTATTAGATTGAGCAATGGCAGAATGAGGAAGCAGAGGAGAAATAATGTTGTAAAGAAGAGAGGAAGGGAGGGAGGGAAGGCAGGCAGTCAATAAGAGAATGTCTGTTGAACACCTGCTCTGAACAGTGTGCTTCCCTGCACGTTAATATCCCACTTAATCCTCACAACCACCCTGTGAGTCAGAAATTGTCCTCGGATTCTGCAAGAGAAAGCCGAGGCCGGGAGAGGTGAGGGAACCTCCCAAGGATGGATGAGACAGGAACGGAGCTGGACTCATCCCAGTCCTTCCCTGTAGTTTTGCATCCCACCCTACCGCACAAGGGCATGCTGGGAGTGAAGATGCCATCTCTTTCTGTTCACTCTCCCTTCTGTAACTCAAACTACTTCTGGGGTCTCATTAAAAAAAAAAAAAAAAAAAAAGCCTTGCAACCTCTTCAGGTGAAATGGGTATCCTTAGTGTCCACCAGCCAGGGACAAAGGCAGGTGTCTGCATAGTGGGACTTCAAGGGCTGAGGCTCACTTCCCTTAGGTGACCAATAGGAGGCGTAGAGGCTGCTTAAGGGACTCACGGTCACAGAGAAGATGTCCCTGTGAACATTCCCCTCCTGCCATAGATGGCTAACAACTTTTATGGCACCTAAAGAAACTTTTAAGGGACTGTCCACTTGTTAATTCCTGTCCTGAACATGCAGTAGGATATTGACCTCTTGACGGATACTGTCAGCACAGAAAGATGCTTGAAAGAAATGGCATTCCTGTCTCTGCTGGTTCCTTTCCACAGGGCAGGTACAGGGCTTTTTACAAATCCAGTCTCAGGACGGCTGCCATGGTTAGCCTGCATCCCGGTGCCCTCCTGAGGAGGTCTGGATTTATGAAACAGAAATGAAACCAGGGGATTTTCAAGCTTTGAGACTCAAAGCAACTTCCAGTTTTCAAAGTACCCTAAGTGAGCTCTTTTTCCATGTATTCATTATAAACGACCTTGAATTTTTTTCTTTAGTAAAGTAATACCATTATCATTCATAAAAATGTGATGAACGGACAAAAATATAAATAAATTCATACATGTTTCTATAAAACAACTACTTGTTAACATTTATGTTTATTTTCTTTTCTCGTTTATAGTTTGTGTATAGTTTTTTTTAAGCCTAGATAGAATACTGTATATACAACTTAGCATTATTCCATAAGCATTTTCCATGACACCCCACTATCTTCATAACCAAATTATCCGGTGGCTGCATAATATTCCTCAAGTGGGTACACTTTGAAGACGTACTTACTTATTTGTTTATAGAGCGTGAGAGCTGTGGAGGGGCAGAGGGAGAGGGAGAGAGAATCCCAACCAGACTCCACACTCAGCATGGAACCCAATGCCAGGCTCAATCTCATGACCATGAGATCATGACCTGAGCCAAAATCAAAAGTCAGATACTTAACCGACTGAGCCATCCAGGGGCCCCATCTAGTGGGTGCACTTTGATTTGCTCAACCTGTAACCCCTTTTAAACTTTTAGATTACTTCCAATTCGCACTATTATAAATAGTGCTGCAGTGAAGAGTTTTGTGCCTGAAGTATTTTCCATACTAAAGGATTATTTCCTGGGAATTGATTCTCCTGGGTCCTTTTTAAATTGTTTAGTACTTTTTTTTTTTAACTTTTCCTCATAATGCACAATTGCTCTATTAAAAAAAGGATATTAAGGCTCAGGATTTCTAAGGCACTTAGAAATATGACCTTTTCTCCTTTTCTACGAAAGACAAGCCAGAGCCTCGCGTGCATATCAAAGCCAAAGAAGAGGCTTTACTCACCTGTGCACTTTGCGCCTTTGCTCACCTGTGTGCTTTTGTTTCCTACAGTTTCCGTGGGTTATGAGTATGAATCCTGCCCAGATCTGATCCTCTGGGAAAAAAGAACAGCAGTGCTGCAGGGATATGAAATCGATGCTTCTAAGCTGGGAGGATGGAGCCTAGACAAACATCATGCCCTCAACATCCAAAGTGGTAAGTGCATTAACAGAATTCCAGGAGCCAGGCCATGGTGTGGCCCTTGTCTCGTAACCTCTGTGCCCTGCCAGATTTAAAAAAGAAAAAAAAATGCACATTTCAAATTACATGGGCTTGTATGTGATCAGTCATCAGAAGGATTAGTCAACAGATACTCCTTGGGAGCCTGCTCTGTGCTTGTCACAACTAGGCAGTGGAGACGCAGAAATGAAAGACCTCAAGAGATGATATTCTGGTCAGAAGCAAACACTTCCCAGGCAGTCTCCAGGCTGTGCCGTGGATGGTGCCATCACACACAAAAGCACAGGACACTGGGGCATGGAGGGCAGCAACTCAGTTTCCCGGTTCAGCACGGTGTCTCTTTGGAGAGAACCTCTGAACTGAGTCTCAAAAGATCCAGAGGATCAGCCCTATATATCAAGTAGGGAGAACATTCTAGGCAGAAGGCACAGTATGTGTCAAGGCACAGAAGTCTGAAAGAAGAGTAATTGGAGAGAAGGTTTCTTATGGTTTGAGCAAAGGATGAAGTGAAGGCAAGAGCTGAAGCAAAAGCCAGAGCTTGAGCAGCCAGAGCCCAGGGTCAGAAGACTGGGACTTTGAACTTCATCCAGAGGCCGATGTCAAGCCTCTGAAGGGTTTCAAGCATCCAAGTGACATAATCAGCTCTGTATTTCAGATAGCCCACCTTGACTGTGTTCCAGGATGGGACAACTAAATATGCTCCTGATGTCTGACATCTCCCACCTACTCTGGAGAGGCCCTGGATGCTACTCAAAACCACAACATTGTGTCTCTAGTATACTTTACATGTTCTTAATATTTGCAGAGAATTTTTGAATCTATGGATTTTTTTTTTCAATCTTACTTTCCAGATTCCTGTCATTCAGTAGTAGAATATTGTAGACAGCAAAACTGAAGGCACTTTGCCATTTGGTAATGAAAGGAAGGGCAGAAGGTTTGGAAAAGTACATGCACCCAAACCCACAGCAGACCAAATATCATAAACTCGTGTGTAAGCGTGTCCAGTGGTCAGAGTCAAAAACTTTGCACTGCTATTAAAATTGCCAAATAATTTTAATAAAACGATTTGAATAAAAAAAAAAGGTATAAGGAAAAACTAACCAACTAATTCTAAATTTTATGATAGAAGAAAGATTTGTGAATAGCTGAGACAGCCTTTAAAAGAAAAAGGAAAAAAGAGGCACTGCCAGACGGTTTGGTATCCGTCTTAAAAGAAACCACAGTCTCCAAAATTGTGGTGCTTGTATCCGAGCGGATAAATAGCTTCTACAGAACAGAGCATGGGGTTCAGAAACTGACCTATAAGTGGTCATCAGGAATCATTTTGGCCATGAGTGCCAGCAAAGCCAAAATAACAGAATTCCAAACAGGCAAAAAGTTTGTTTCTCCCTCGCCTGAAAGTCTGGAGGTAGATAACCCAGGGCTGGCTTGGCATACTGCAGGCTCAGGGCTCAGGCACCTCCCCTCCCACTGCTCCAATCAGGCCTCCATCCCCAAGGCTATGGTTCACGGTGACCGCTGAAGCTCCAGCCTTCATATCCACATCCCATCCAGCAAGAAGGAGGAAAAGGGCTAAGGGCAAGCCCTTTCCATTGCAAGGACACCTCCCAACAGCTGCCCACCCCATTTCTATTTCATGCCACTGGCTAGAACTTAGTCGCCTGCCAAGTGTAGGCAGTTCCAGATAGTAACCTGGACAGCCAAACATCAGGGGTTCTGTGGCTACAGAAAAAGGACGGGGGACAGGATGGATACCTGTGGATGACTACGGTTTCTGCTACGCTCCATACACACATAGAAACTGGCACATGACACAGGCAACATCAGATATCGGTGGAGACGGATAGTTATTTTAGAAATCGTATTGGAAAAACTGGCTCAGTGGGTGAAGAAAAGTAAAATTAAGTTCACACTACATACAAAATAAGCAAGATTGATTACAGATCTAAATTTAAAAGGTAACACTTGAAAACTAGTAGAAAACACAGAAGAATATCTTTATGATCTCAGAGAAGGATTCCCTAAAACCAAAAAGCACAAGCATTAGAGTAGGAAAATGATTTGATTGGACTAGGTAAAAATGAAAGATACCTATTTAATAAATGACAGAGCTAATAGGTGACAGCCTGGGAGAAGATTCTTGTGACCATAAACCCAAAACTCATTCAGGCTTCAGTATGGAAGGAGTGAGGTCAGAGGCACAGTCCAGTTTGGAGACTGTGGCAATAATATGGGAGATAAAGGATGATCTGGGCCCAAAATAAACACTGTGGATATGGGATGAAGGCTACAAGTCACTGAGGTCAGTCCCTTCATTTTGCTGGTGAGGAAACGGAGATCCAAGCTCTGTTAAAACAGTAGGAAAGCCAATACAACATCTGGGATCAGCCCATTAGGAGCAAAACCAGGTAAAAACCCAGGTGTCTTGAATCTACCCTGGTGAGAAGAGACTGAACTTCACTCATGCATTTCTCTAAACATTGACTGAGATCTACTCTGTGTCAGGTTCTGCGATAGGCACTGGGGATATAGAAAGGGAAATAACATGGTTTCAGTCTAAAGAGAGAAAAACATGTAAGTGTCATAAAAAATCCACACTGCGGTAGAGATGGGGACTAGGTACAGGAGATGTGTACAGTCTATTTGAGAAGGAGTGGAGCTGAATGATTAGGGGCCTGGACTTGAGAGCACTTCTGCTACTCTCCGTGTAACCTCAGGTAAGCCACTGGCCTGTTCCCCCCTGTGCATCCAGAGGGGACAGTGATACCTATCTTACAGAGTTGTTGAAAGCGTTCAATCAGGAAGGCAGCATGGCCTGTTCAGGACACTCTGGGTTTCATGATGGGGGTGTGGCAGCCTTGGGGGGTAAGTCTTGGAAATGGTAGGCAGAGATCTTGCATTCCTTGCAAAATCGAGGCAACTCTGTGGTCAGCCGCAGAAGACAGCCGTTTCCTGCTCCATAGGTGATTCTGTTCTTCTGTCCTTGTCCCAGGCATCTTACACAAAGGGAATGGGGAGAACCAGTTTGTGTCTCAGCAGCCACCCGTCATCGGGAGCATCATGGGCAATGGGCGCCGGAGAAGCATCTCCTGCCCCAGCTGCAATGGCCTTGCCGATGGCAATAAACTCCTGGCCCCCGTGGCCCTCACGTGCGGCTCTGACGGAAGCCTCTACGTGGGAGATTTCAACTACATCCGGAGGATCTTCCCCTCTGGGAATGTCACCAACATCCTGGAGTTGAGGTATGTAAGGTGATGTCCTCCTCACACTTCCTAATACTGTCCCTTTGCTATCCCGTGGCGCCCACCTAGCATTACCCACGACACCCAGAGGAGCCTCACCTGTCAGAGTCCATCTGAGACTTTTCACTTCCCAGCTCAGGGCTAAACTGTAAGCTGGGGGCTCTGGGGAAGCAGGTGCTGCTCTCCACCGGGCACTGAAAGGAAGACCAGCCACTCGTGGGGCAGGGGGATATCTTTGACGCCCAGAAGACGTAGAAGGCTGCTAACAACCAGGAATTAGACTTTTTGGAAGCCCTTGAACTTCTTTCTGTTTCCTGGCACCAAACAGATTGAAATTAGTCTCATGAGACCTCTTATAAGGACAAAGATGGCAGAACGGACAAAGCCAGCATTAGTAGGTTTGGCCCTGTTACTAAACACTCATCCGAGTTAGAGCAGTCCTCTTCAGCTGTCTGGTACTGAGATAAAGGCCCACGGGCTGAAATCTGGCAGTGCCTCTGTGCTCCTAGCATGCTGCAGGGCCAGCCGACTCCACCTTTTCTCTCTCCCCATCCCAACCGTGAGGGATGGAGCATAGCCATACTTAGAGCTCGGGGAAGGGCCTGATGGGTTGCATTTTCTCTAGACTCCCTAAATCGGGTCTTCTTAGAACCAGAGCACTGTCACAGGGTGGGTTCTAGGGTTACAGAGAAGCTGTGGTTAGAGACAGGGTTGCCCCACACTCCCTTTCAGGAGAAATTGCCCCAAGTTCCTCAAAATTGCTTTAGGGAGTAGGATCTGCCCATGTCCTGGGCAGGAGTTCGTGTGAACAGAACAGGCCTGTGAGCTGGAAAGCCTTCTTCCAAACTGGCCAGGGAAAAGGAAACTCACTTCTGTGAAGTCCCAACTATTTGCCCAGTATAACAGTCCTGCAAGATATTTACCACTGTTGCCCTTGACAAACAAGACCAAGGAGACTCGGGGAGTTTAAAGAATCTGCCCAAGGTCCAGCTTCTAGAGTGGCGGACCGAAGCCCACAAGTCCATCGCACAGCTCTGCATGGCCGAAGAATTGTCACCTGACCCAAAGAGGGCCACTTTGGCTTTAATGCCTTGTTAAGTTATCCCCTGGAAGTAATTGCCTGCTGAGAATGTCTCTGCAGTGCCCATGTGAAGGAAGGGAAGGCTTGCTAACTGACCACGGTCATGGCAGCCCTCAAGAGGAGAGGGTTCGTAGTCACCCACACACACAGAGACAAATGAAGCAGGAGGTCTTTGGCCATGACAAGAATCAGAAGCCTGAATTCTGTGGACTCATAGGAAGTGGGATATCAGGCTTTGTGAGAACCACCAATGGAATATTCTCTGCCTTTCTTCTCTCTTTTATGAGTTCCACTGCCACAGACATCCGTCAGGGAACGAGGAACCCGTAAGCCTGTCTGCTCCAGTCAGCTGCTCACATTGTCTTTCCACCTCCTGTAGGGTAATGGGAAGAGCCACAGCCTAGGGGTCAGCCCACCTTGGCAGAGAAGCTGTCCAGCTGTGGGCAAGACATCTACCCGCTCTGGACCTCCATTTTCACATCTTCAAATAAGACGCCCCATTTTCCCTGCCTCCCACCTTTGAGGGGAGATCGTGGAAGACAAATAAGTAGGGAAGGGAGGAGTAAATGAAATTTGGAAAGAAAAATACATGTATCAGTATGTTGTCAATCTTAATGTATTTTCTTCCCGGCCTGTCCCCCTGTTCCCCCCGCCCCCTGCCCTTCTAATTATGGTATGTCTCCAGTTCTGTATTCTGTCATGAGGAGGATCATGGTGGGCTACGCAAGTTTTGAATACCCTCTGTAGGGCAACGTGCACACCAACAGAGGCACAGCAGTGAACATGCGTGTCTCGGGGAGCGTGACTCTGTACGGGGCGGGGAGGGGGGAGGGAAGCCGCTGCTGCAGCCCCTGTCTTAGCTCTGGTGAGAGCAGCCGCGTGTGTCAGGCTCATCCCCTTCCCCGAAGTCAGCAGTAGTGGTGCAGGTGAAGCCATGCCTCTTCTGTGATATGTAGCTGCTTGTAAGTGAGCTCACTGACAAGTAATATCCAATATAAAATAAATCAGTGTCATAGCTGCTAAGTCTTTATTTATTATAGTATTGTACAGTACCATTGCTGTCAAGTTCTCAGGCTGCTAATAATGCTTCTAACCCCGCTGCTAACACCTCATTCTTTCTTCTATTCCCTGCTCTCCTGTCTTCTGTCAGAAATAAAGATTTCAGACATAGGTAAGCCAACCAGTGGAGAATTTCCTGTCTCTCCTCTGCCTTGTTGCATGTTGTGTGGTAAGCTGCACGTGTCAAATTCAGATGGCTCACTAGCAAATGGATCCTGTGTGATTGGAACTGATTGGAGGTAATCAGTTACAATGAGAGGAAGTCATTAATAATGGTGGGGGTGGGAGGCGAGAGCCCGAACTCCTCTAATCTCTAGCAAAGTGTAGCAGTTACTTGGGTAATCTGTGGACATGACGGACTGAAATAATAGGGGAAACAATTTTAACCTTGGCATAGTAATTTGAACACCAATCCGTTTATCCTTGGAGTGAATGAGGACAACCTCCTAACTGTGTTGAATGGCTTTCATAGTCACAATGGGACGTCTTGAGAACATCTTGATCAGGTGAAGAACTTGGACAAAGACAGGTTTCAGATTTGCACTTCTGTGGGCATTGCAGGTGCCTTGGCTTTGGTGGCTAGGATGCTAGGTGACCCCACCAGAAAGTTTGCCAGCAAGGGAAGAGTGGGGAGGAATGTTTAGGCCATATGAACCACCCAGATAGGTGGTTCATCAAATAGGAGCTTTATCACAGAGGGGATTTGTCGTGTAGGCTCACAGTGAGGCTCAGCAGGCAGAAGGGAGCCACCTCATCAGAGACACCAAGAGAAATGTCTGCCCATCAGCACCACTGCCTTTGGGGCACTCTTCTGACTCCTGGGGAACAGTCACTTCAGAGTCCCCTGCCTAACACACATCTGGGTGACTTGAAAAAGCCATGGGCAAATGGAGCTGGGGCGGCTACCAAGGTAGCTTTCAGTTACCCACACGTGGCTCATACCGAAGTGGCGCGTGGGCTGGGTGCTGAGTGGGAATAAAAGAAAATCTTAGGCTGGCGGAAAGAGGCAGACCCCAAATCCAATAACGATCATCTCCGTATCTATGTAATTAGATATGGTATTAATGTAACAATCGTATATATTATTTTAAGATAATAATAACATGGACAGAGCATTTAGCGTGAGGCAGAAAGAAGGTTCATGGATTTACATGGGCTATAGCAGTTCATCCCCAAAGCACCCTGTGAAGTAGGTGCTCATGGCACATCTAATTTACAGATGAGAAAACTGAAACCCGCCCCCTCCCCGCCCGCCCATTGTCTGACCTTGAAAAAAAAAATCACCTCATCTTTCTGAGCTTTACTTTTTGACTTGAGGTCAACAAAATCTCTCTTGGAAACCGTTTTAAGGGTTACAGAGGATACTTGTAAAGTATCTAGCATTGTGCCAGGCACAGAGGGGAGCTCCAGACATGGCTGCTATTATTATTGCTAGTATTATTATTATTATTATTATTATTATTATTACTATTATCATCATCATCATCATCATCATAACAATTATATGATGATGATGGTGTCAACTTTCCCAAAAAGGAATTCAGTCCTCTTACAATCAAAGATACGTGTCTTAAAGTAAATTAAATAGAAGTTGGTAACAAAAGGAAAAAAGAGGAAACACATATGTGTGATTGTATGTCAGATTAGACCCTGGACTTCCTGGCAGCCAGAGCAAACAGGGAAACATAACTATTCTCATGGTTTGCATTCTCAGAAATGGGAAAATGTGCTCACTTCTCAGAGGGGAGAATACTTTTTCCTGACACGGAAATCTGAAAGAATTTTTAGTGAGCTTTGTATGGCTGATACTGAACTATATACATCGATACATACCTTCAGGTTCAGTTTTAGAGAAAACATAGAAGTTCATTTCATACGAAGATCTTGGGTGAAAATCTAGCATTTCACGTTGAGACCTTCAGTGAGTGGCGGTAACTGCCTGGGACGCAGTGGGGTTACAGGGGACCGAGCTGGGAAGAATTAGTAGGTCAGGGTTCTTGTCCAGCTTTGTTGTGCACTTGTGTGGCTTTGGGTTGGGCATCCCACTTTTCTGGCTTCCAGTCTCATCATCTGTGAACTGTGAGAGCTGTGGTTTTGGTGCCTGATGTTTAGTGATCTTTTGATACATCCATAGCATGATTTCAAAGCCAGTTTCCTGCCCTCCCTCAATTCATCGTTTTCTCAGGTGCCAAAAACGATTTCTAAAGTAAAACCAAGTGGAAGGAAAAAGGGAATTTGTTTCTGCCTTCTCTAGTTTCTTAAAGAAAATCTGGAATGAAAACACCTAAGTCTGAGCTCTGATTTTAACTGGCACCTGGATATTGGTAAATCCCTTCCCCTCTCTAGGCCTTGGTGTCCCCATTCATAAATGTCAGAAGTGGATTAAAAATTCTAAAATTTTATCCTCTCTGTCCATGAGCATTTACTGTCTCAGCTGTTCCCAGGAATGGTAGCCTGCACACATGCTCCCCAGGGCAGCCTTGCATGCCTCTGGCTGTTCAGCCTCCATACCAGCCCACCGCGCAGGGACCCCTAATCCTTTGGGCATCTTCTTCTGTGGACCCTTTCAGGGAGCGAGGATCCTCATTTCCTCCTGGATCTCTTCCCCAGGGTGATGGAGGATGCTTGATGCCTTTTTCAGGGGCACATTTGAACTCAGGTCTTCATCAGTCTCCATCAACGTATTAAGTTAACTCCAACAGAAAGCCCTAACTTCCCCCAGGAAGTAGGTTGGGCAGGACAATATTAAGTCTGACATACTTGGCTTTTCCATTATGCAGTAACATAAATACTCTGAAGGTTTCTCCAGGTGACCAGCTGCCATTTATTGGGCATTTTTATTTCTTTTTTAAAATTTTTATTCAACCTTTATTTTTGAAAGAGAGAGAGGGGGCAGAGGAACAAATAGAGAGGGAGACACAGAATCCAAAGCAGGCTCCAGGCTCCGAGCTGTCAGCACAGAGCCCGATGCGGGGCTCAAACTCACTGTGTGATCATGACCTGAGCCGAAGTCAGAGCTTAACCAACTGAGCCACCCGGGCGCCCCTGGGCATTTTTATTTCTTAATGGAACTGGCACTATGCTCAGAAATTTATATTCTTTATACAATTTTGTCCTCAGAGTAGCCCTTTAATGTAGTTGTGATTATCCCCATTTCTTAGATGAAGAAACTAAAGCTCAGAGTAATGAAGTGATTTGCCCAAGGTCACCTACTAAGTGGGTGGTAGAACTAGTATTTGAACCTCTGTCTTTGTGGCTCTCCCCCCTGGTTCTAAAAGCCAGTAAATCAAGTTCTACCAGGGCCACCACCAAATGTGGTCAGAGGATGCTAGTTACTCTGAGACAAAGGGAGAATTCTCACTAAGAAGCAGGGAATAGATTGCCTCTAGTCCCTGGACTCCCAGCTCCTATCAGGAAAGTCCCACACCATCCAGAAAGAGGACAGTGTGAGGCTTGATTTCAGTTCATGAATGTCCGGAATGGTACTCTTATAGCATCCAAGTGTGTACGTAGCTTCCAGAAGTGCCAAGCTCACGTTTGTGGAAGTAGAAAAGAATGTGGGTCCCACAGTGGACTCAGGAAACAGAGCTGTGACCCTTCTCTGTGCCCAGCCCGGCTCAAGATACCAGGAATCAGAACTGACTCAGACATGGTCCCTGCTGCAGAGCTGATCCCGGGGCTTTCAGCTGTAGGCCACCTTCCATGGTTTTGAGAGTATTCAAAGGCCTTGCTGCTCGAAGCAAGCAGACAGACCACACTGGTATCCTCTGAGAACTTATTAGAAACATGTGCTCTCAGGCCACACCTCAGAACTGCTGAACTGGAATTTGCATTTTAATACAATCTCCAGGTAATTCATCTGCATATTAAAATTTGAAGAGCATGCCTCTAAGGCCTCAGTTTCCAAATCTGGCTGTGCCTCAGAGTCGCCTGGAGAGATCTTAAAGGGACAGATGCCCAGGCTCTTCAGATATTGTGGATGAGGTTTTTCTTTCTTAGGCTTTCCTGGTGAATGTGCTGTGTAACCATGTTTGAGAACCATCACTGTAAGATCCATAGCATTATTATTTCCCCTGTATGCTCCCAGCAAGATGGATAGCCATTCATTCACCGGTGCATAAATTTGTGGGCTTTTCTGGAGCACTTACTCTGCACCAGCCCAGGGCCAAGCAGCAGGGACTCGAAGCTGGTCCCTGCCCTTGAAGAGTTCGAGATGTCATTGAGGAGACAGACAACTAAGCAGAACAGTGTCTTAAGGTCCTACAGGTAGGAAAAGTATATTTGCTAAGGGTCCGGTGACACGACGAAGCAAGTGGCCAGTTCTCCAGGGGAGGTCTGGGGTCTGGGGGTCTGGGGATCCAGGAATGGCATTTCAGATGAAATGATGCTGGAACTGGATCTCAGGACATGGACGTGATCAGATGCTCCCCAGTGAGTAAGGGCAATGGTGCTTCCTAGGCTTGGAGAGGCAGTGTGGGGAAATAGGAAGAACACAGCCTTTAGGTCAAGAAGATTGGAGTCAGAAACCCATCCTGCCACCTAGCAGTCTCTAGCTCTGGTCAAGGCACTTCACCTCTGGTGGTCTTAGTTTTCTGAAATACTAAGAAAAAAAAAAAAGCACCTGCCTTACATGGCAGTTGTGAGGAACGTCAGGCTGTGCGTGCAGAGCACAAGGATGGTGTCTGGGATGGAACACACACCCAGAGGTGGTAGCGGATGCCTTCGTACCAGTGACAGTCATCTCTCCAAGCTGTGTTCCACCAAACGGTGGCCCTGCCCCCGATGGGGGCCCAGGTGCTGCTCCCTGTACAGGTGGCATGAGGAAGGAGGGCGCTGAAGACTGTCCAAGTGCTCTTCCAACCAGAAAGGGCTGTTGAGATGTATAATTTCATTTGATCCTGATGACAAGCCTGTGAGCAACGCAGAGCAGGGACTTAATCATTTGACCGCCGAAGGACCTACAGTTTGAGCGATTTAGGGGACTTGCTCCAGTGAGAACCCACATCTTCTAAATTCAAAGCTAGCGTTCTTTCCCCTACACTAACCCGACTGCCAGACCTCAAATATGTCCTTGAGCACAGAAGATGGGCCGCGGCTCTTACAGACTCCCTGGGACAATCCTGCTGGTGCCACCTTCTTCTGGAATTCACTGAGCTGAGAAACTGTACATGAGTGGCACTTCTCTGGGTCACTGCAGGAAGACATGAGCCAGAAACTCAGGGGGCTAATCTAAGTGGACAGGGCCCCCACCACATTCCCGCAGGGACACATTTGCTGCCAAGGTAGATAGCACCGGTTTATCATGAGTGATGCACAAAGAAATGAAATGATTCCCCGTCCCCCCACCCCTCCCCGCTCACCGCCCCACCTCGCAGCTGTCATCAGGGAAGCAGAGAGATCCGGGCTGCCCCACATTGCAGACTGGGATCTAAGGTCACTGCATTTTATTTAGCCAGAATCAGTGTCATCTGGGAAGATCAAATCTGTGCTGCATTAGAGCGTTAGTCACAAGGGACATTTCAACATAAACAGCACATCTATCCTGTTATCCATTTCCCTCAAAAGAGAAGGAAAAGAAACACCCAAGTAATTTGAGTGAAAATGGTATTTAAATAAACTCAAAATGGAGATACCATCCATTTAAAGCAAGTGACAGCTATGCCCTAGAAAGCATCAAGTTGAACATTAGAAATACAAAAATGAATAAAATCCCATCTCTTCCCTTCAAGGACTGACTGTCAGATCTGGGAGACAGCCACATAAATAAATACCACGGCATTATGTGAAGTGTCCTGTAACCCAGTTATGAGCAGATATGAATCTCCACACACACGGGTTAGGGAAGGTTTTGCCAGAAAAGGTGCCACTGAGCTGATACCTGAAGAATGAGCAGGAGTTTAGCAGGCTGGAAAGGGAAGGGGACAGGACACTGCACAGAGTGGGAACAGCAGTTATAGGGAGGTGCGGAGGTGTGTGTGTGGGACCAGATGTCCCTGATGGACTGCAGGGCGTACCGGGGGATACGAGGCAGCTGCAGAGAGTGTTGCTAGGCTGGGGAGTCTGAAATCAGCCTATAAAACATGGGGCGCCCTGGAAGAGAGGGCACTGGGGTGATGTGACAATGTCTGGGTTACAACAAGGAAGAATGGCCTGGAAAGGACCCAGGCTGCACTCGGAGAGACCTACCTTTTATTTGAAAAGGATGATGTGATGGGACAACCATGTTAGAGCTAGAGAGGAAGGACCGTTGGAGAAAATCACGTGACCTTAGTCTAATTCAGGGAGAGAAAACCAACAGGGAAATCTTAGGTCTGGGAATCTGGCCCTGTTAAGAAGCAGCCAGTCCCCAAGATAACACCCAAAGCAAGGGATGGTTATGATGACAGACAGTTGGGGCCAGATTAAAACCTTTAGGGACCTTGACACTGAAACGATTATGATGACCCAGTCTTCATATGTAATTCAAAAAACACCAATCTGTAAAATAAAATTTTGTTTTTCAAAAGAACCGAAAACCTACATGCCCGATGAAACATAAAACAGCTTCCTTCTAGACTCTTCTGATTGTCTTACTTGCATCTTGAAGGATTGACAGCGCGCCTACTTTGCTGGTGCTATAGACACTGCTCAGTCTGCCCTCTGAATCCCCAGCACGGTTTACATCCCACCATCCAGTGGAAATGGCCTGTGCCGGGCCATCCAACCTGAACAGAGGGAGATTCCCTTGAATTGGAAGACATTCTGGAGACTTGGAAGGGGATACCAGTATTAAGATGCAGTTTGAGGCTGGCCATGCACAGGAACTGAAAATTAGTTTCCAGGATTCCAGCTCCAATTTGGCCTAGACCTGGAGTAACGAGGCCATGCACAGGAACTGAAAATTAGTTTCCAGGAGTTAAGATTCCAGCTCCAATGCAGCCTAGACCTGGAGTAACAAGGCCATGCACAGGAACTGAAAATTAGTTTCCAGGAGTTAAGATTCCAGCTCCAAATTTGGCCTAGACCTGAAAGAAATTATAAAGCTGTACCATGTGATAGGAAAATTCAGGCTTAATAAGGAATACCTAGTCTGTCTTCCTCTCCAGCTGCAAAACCAGACATAATGACTAGGAATTAAAAGAACAGTCACAATTATTGAGTATCTGTCATGTGCCATGCACTATGCTAAATATCTTTCACATACGATTTTATATAATTTTCTCAGTATACCGACAAGGTGGCTGTTAATACCCCATTTTGCAGAGGAAGAAAACTTAAGGCCCAGAAGGCCAGGTAACTTGCCCAGGTTTCAGAACCTGGAAATGACAGAGCCAGACGTGAAACCCAGACCGATCTGATTCCTAAGCTTGTGCCTCTTTCCTGCCATGTGCCGAGGGGTAGCACCTTGTCTCTGCAACCCTCCAGACAACCGTGGTCTGCCTTTGCTTTCCTCTGTTGGCACAGCCTTGTCATGATGACTGATTTCCAGATATGGAACTATCATCAGAACTACTCTCTTGGTTTATTTATTTCTCCTTGGGTGTTGCTGCAAATTATAAACTAATCCTGCAATTCATTACATCTGACTGCAGAAGGGAGACTGCTGGGCCCCTGATAAGTATAACGTGAGGATTGACAGAAGACTATATTGCCACCAACTGGGAGTCAGATCTGGCCAGGGACTTATCAGTCAGGCCCGAGGAGGCAGTGGGGCTGCTATAAAAACTTGCAGGAGAAGATCTTGTGTTTTAAACTCTTGAGGTGTTTTTTTCAAGTCAGGCCCTCTCTTGTTTCTGGCTTGGATTTACAAGCCACCTGTGGTAAGCCTCATTGATAATCCTTTTAAGAAAACATGTATTAAGTACCTAATATGGACATAGCTCTGGCTGGACATCACAGTCATTGGCAAGAGCTTTTTGTATTATTCGTTAGGTAAGAGGGATAGCTAAGCCAACCACTGGGGTCAGAAAAATTAGGGAACAATCACCCAAAAGGGGGACACCATCGCCATATGACTTTTTGCATGAAGTCTAGTTGTACATCTCTGGTTAGCTGATAGGAAGAAAGAAAGTACTCACCAGCTGGTGTGTCCTTATTTTCCAGTCACAGCCCAGCGCACAAATACTACCTGACCACAGACCCCATGAGCGGGGCTGTTTTCCTCTCGGACACCAACAGCCGGAGGGTCTTTAAGATCAAGTCCACCGTGGTGGTGAAGGACCTTGTCAAGAACTCCGAGGTGGTCGCAGGAACAGGTGACCAGTGCCTTCCTTTTGATGACACTCGCTGTGGGGATGGTGGCAAGGCCACCGAAGCCACACTGACCAACCCCAGGGGTGAGTAAGGCCTTGCTTTTTAAGTACAAGCAGTAATGTTGATTGAGGTCCCAATAGTTAACTTCCCAGGAGCTGTGAGTCTAATACCACAGTCAGGCTTAGAATTGGAAAAAATTGTAAATTCACACCCTTTGATAGCAAAATTCAGGTTTAATGCCCACTCCATTTTTCAAAAGAAATACATGTTTATCGTTGTGAAAACATTTTGGAAAATACCAAGATGTCTGTAGAGAAAAGTTAAAATTGTCATGATTCCACCTGCCCAGAGATATTCCCAGGTAACATTTCCTGCCTTTCCTTCTAGTCTTTTTTCCACGTGTTTGCATGCATGTGTTTGTATGCTCACCAAAAACAAAATGAGGCCACATTAAACAAACTGTTTTGGTAACCTACTTTTTTTCCCCTAGATGGTATATCATGAACATTTCCCCATGTTACCCATCTTCTTTGTACTCATTTTTATGGCTATATAGTATTCCATAGAATGGACGTCTCATCACTTATCAGCCCCCTACTGTTGGACATTTATGCTCTCTCTCATGTTACTGTTTTATAAGAACATTGCAGTGTATCATCTTTGTAGATGTTCACATGCTGTAAGACGGGTTAGCTGTAAGTTTCAATTTTGAGTCCTTCAAAAAGACCTCTTAATACCCACAATCACAATTTTTCACTCACTTGTTCAGCAAGTATTTACTGAGTGTGCGGTATGCTGTGGTTGCATAGATAATTTTAATGCAGCAGAATAAATAAGACTTGAGCGTGAATCACTGATGTGGGAGAGAGGAAGAAGTGCTCCTTGGCAAGCCAGGAAACAGAACTGTGCAAGGGACTTAAATAAAAGCCGAGAGTGGCCCCTTGTGCCTAGAAGACAGGGAAGGCTTTTTGGAGGAGAAGCCATCATTGTCGACATTCATCAGCAAAGCATCCATTGTGTGCTGGCCATAAAGCTGGGTGACCTATAGTGTCTAAGCCTCAGCATCCCCCTCAATAAAATTGGGGTAATAGTACCTTCGGTGTCCACCTCCTAGGTTTGTTCTGAGGGTCGTAATAAATATATTTCATATGCTATACCACAAAAATGTCCTATGTGATTGTATTAGCAAATGGTGCCAGGTTTCAGGCCTCTCCTAGACCCAGATGTACCCCTAGTGAGTGAATTAATATCTGTGAAAAGTGGTTGGTAAAATGCAGCTGGTACATGCACTTTTAAGTCAAAGCATTGTTGTCTAGTGAAATCAGGCAGTTCTGTATTCAAATTCAGACATTGCCACCTAATAGCTGTGTGAGTTTAGGTGAGTTGCTTAACCTCTCTGAGCCACATTTTCCTCACCTATGAAATAGAGATATACTGTACAGTTGCAGTACAGATTAAATATTATCAAGAATGAAAATGCTTGGTTCATTGGTTCCAGATACTTGATAAACATTCTCATAGTGACTCCTATTATAGTTGTTGTATTACATTACCTTATGTTATCACACCACATCATATATTATATTATACAACCTCTATTAGATACCTGATTGGTCAGGTAGTAACTGTGGGGGAAGTATTGTGACATCCATGGTCCTAAATATGATGTCCTCCTAATTATGATTTCCTAACACTGAGCAAGTAGCCTGCAGCAGAAAGAACAGGCTTACACTTAGGGATCCTGCATTATGATTCGGTCCTACTGTTCCCTGCCCTCTGACCTCCTCCTTTGGGCCTCACTTTTCCCATTGATAAATCAGCGGATTGGGCTAAATGACCCCCCCCCCCGCCCCGACACCACGTGCAGTTGCAACATTCTATTCTCTTCAAATTAAAAGCTTTTTCTGAAAATGTTATTCTCTCCAGGTCTTTCTCAGTTGCTTCACACACATATGTGTTCTCCACCCGCCCTCCTCCCACCCCCGCACACACAGACGCACGCATGCATGCACACAGATGTAGTAGCAGTGAAATTGCCCAAAAGCCTGTAATTAACCCAGATAGAAATGACAAGGGTGCCACAATATGCAGACACTTCGCAGCAGGGAGGAGAAAAGATGTCCATCTATTTAGCACAACAAAAGGAGAAAAACTGAAGTAATTAATCAGGGGGCAGGTCGCTTCTATTAGCCTGTGCAGCCAACTTTGTAAACAAGAATCCTGATTGTTCGTGGAGCACTCATCAGTCCTAGCAGATGGAAGAGAAAGACAGAGCATAGCCAGGCAGACAAGAAAACTCCTGTCCTGCTACTTAAAGAATGTAATTAATGTACATTCTAGGCAGGAACGAGGAATGGCTTCCCTGCCTGAAGGCTGCCTTGTCCTCTGTGTGAAATCGCTCCCCAGCCCTGAGCAGCCTTAAGGAGGGGGTGGAAAGAACACCACTCCAGGGGACTTCATCACTCAGAGCCCCTTGGGTGTCTGAAACCGCCCCAGTCACGGACACGCAGACCCCGGGCAAAGGGTCTTCACAAAGTGCTGGTCGAATTCTCATAATTATAGTCGCTAATAATTAT
Organism: Panthera tigris; assembly: GCF_018350195.1. NCBI lineage: Eukaryota > Metazoa > Chordata > Mammalia > Carnivora > Felidae > Panthera > Panthera tigris. The sequence continues at coordinate 53,153,725 of NC_056669.1, forward strand.
TGAGGGCTAACTGTTACACATCAGATGTTATTATCCCCATTCTGTGGATGAGGAAGCTGGACTTAGTGAAATGCCATGGCCAAGGTTATACAACTGGAAAGCTTTCTCTGGCAAGCGTCTCTACCTCTGTGAAGCTTTCTCCAACCCCTTCTTTCATTTCATTGCCCAGGGATGACTGAGCAGAGCAAAACTGACCAGAATCGCCTTTCCTTCATCATGTCTCTCCCTGGGGCACTCCACCTGGTGCTGGCTCATCCCCAACCTCCCCATCTAGACCATGTGCTCCTGGGGGTCATGTGTCGTCCCTTAGCACCCCTGAGCAGTTCTCAGTTTGGTAGGGCTATTTCTAAACTCGGGATGTTGCACCCGGGGTGGAAATCAATCTCACCCACAATAAAACGTATTAGTCTTGGCCACGCCCAGAATGAGTATTTCCAGGAGTGAGGCCAAGCAGGGGTGTGTTGGGTGGGTGGGGGGGGGGGGGGGGATAAACACTTCAGGATGATTCTGATACACATCACTGGTTAAGAAGTACTGATTTACTAGAGTGGTTCTGAAACTTTGTTTTATATCATGATCACCCAAGGTGCTTGTCAAAAATACAGATAAATATTCAGGCTCCACTTGAGATGTTCTGAACCAACTACCTGTGGGATACATGATAGAAGGCTTCCAGATGATTCACAAACACAGCTGGGAGTGAGAAGTACAAATTTAGAACAATCCCTTTATTTAAGAGCTGAGAATCCAAACGCAGAGATATCCAGTGACTTGCCCAAGGCCACACAGCTGGTCATGGAGAAAGTGAATGGTGAATTCAGACTGCTCTCTTCCATGTGCCTTTTTTAAACATTTATTTCACCCATATTCTCTACACAAACCCAAAGGATTCATGTTTAGGCTGTATACATCTATAATTACCAATGACCATAAACTAAGAATAGAAAAACATGGAGGATGATTCTCTTGGAAGAAAAGAAAAATTGTTACCAAAATGGGGATGGATTTAATTGCGAGAATTACAAGGCTTCAGAAGTTAGGTTAACTTAACTCACAGCTTTGACACTGAAAAGGGTTCTGCTTACTGCTACGTCCAGTGCTTGACAAACCCCCAGAAGTAGGAGTCCAGTTTTGGTGACTACCTGAGCTGATAGGTAAAAATCTCAGCAGTAAGGTGGAGGGACCAGAGCCCTGGAGACTCGGGTTCTAATCCCTGCTTTGAATAAGTCACCCTAAGCCTCTGGGCATCTGTCTTCCGGCCTTTGGATGGGGAGTGAGTCCTGTGGGGAGGATGCAATCAAATCACAGAGGGGAGGTTCTTAATCAGCCCACAAGGCTCCATCTGCACATAGGTTGTTACCACCTCTAACGCTGTTTTTGGCTTCTCTTTCCCAGGCATCACGGTGGACAAGTCTGGGCTGATTTACTTCGTGGATGGCACCATGATCAGACGCATTGATCAGAATGGGGTCATCTCCACCCTGCTGGGCTCCAATGATCTTACCTCAGCCCGGCCCCTCAGCTGTGACTCCGTCATGGATATTTCTCAGGTAAGGGGAGAACTCTGCCTGCTAGAGCCCTGGGGCTGCACGCTCATCCGCTCTCCCGCTGGCCCCCCATCTTTATGCTGCACTAGCCTTTGAAGAGCACATTCTTGGGGCTGGGCCTGGGGAAGCACTAAGGACACAAAGATGAGTAGGGCGAAGCTTGGTGCTCTGGGAGTTCACCAGAGGGATGACAGGTGGTCGTCAGAGGGATCCCGTGGACAGTGAAGAAATCTGCCCCAGGAAGCTTCAAAGGCAGCAGAGAGTCACATGCTGTGAGTTTAAATCCATAGCTGCCTGTGAGTCCCCTCTTTGGAAACACAGGTACTTGTACATTGTCTTTTCTCTTTCTCTACTGTAAATGACATGAGGACAGGAATTCTGTTCATCTTTTCCTCTGCTCTAGCCAGAGTACCTTGTATACAGTAGGAGTACAACCAGTATTTCGTGATTAATTTTGATTGGCTGATTGACTCCAAGCTTTGCTGCTCACTAACTGAGTGACTTTGGACAAATTCCTGAAGTCCTCTGAACCTCTTTTTTTTTTTTTATATTTTAAAAATGGAAATAGCTGACTTCAGCCTGGCAGGATTGCTTCGAGAAAATACGAACAGTGCATACTAGGCTCCTGGCACCGCTTGGCACTTGAAAGGTGGTCAATCGACAGAAGTTCTGGTGCCCACGTTCACAAAGGAAGTGCAATTTGTGCCAGGTTTTGAAGGTTTAATAGGGGTTTCTGGGTGGCCAGGAAGAATGGAGACACTTCACACAAAAGGAACAGCATGTGCAAAGGTACAAAGATGTTCATGGGCCCAGTATATTCAAGGACCATTGGAAGATTGAATGCTTGAGCATAAGGTTCTTGGAATGAAGAAGCAGGAGTTGAAACTGGAGTGTTATTTGGGGCCAGTTAGGGAACGACCTTCCCATGCCATGCCAAACAGTTTGGACCTTAGCAGTGAACACCAGTAATCCAGTGCAGACCCAGTGACTGGCAGTTCAGCATGTCCTTAGTTTGTCCTGCAACGTCTTGGCAAGGAAAGTGTCCTTTATTGCTAGATCTTTCGGCAGGGCCTGGCCAGAGCTGCCAGCATTAGCAAAACCCAGGAAAAAGGAAGGCACAAGTTACATTAAATTGCAGAGTGGGGACAGCAATAACCACACTTAGCTTTTTAAACCCCCTTACTTGTAGGGCAGGCTGCACACAGGCCCTTTTCCACTGACTATTCACCTGCTCCCCGTACTCAGGGTGCAACAGAGGCCAGGAGGCCCCCCTGTTAGTGACATGTGTTGTGGAGCGCTGTCCCCAGAGCCCCAAGGCTGGCGCTGGCAGTCCCAACACCCGCGTCACATCCCTTTCGGTTGCTGGCGTGGTTTTCCTCTGCACTGGCTAATGTGATTGTTCCGCTCCAGAATGGAATCTGTTCTCTGCCACTCGTCTTTCCAGTTTGGCAGGCTTCCCCTTGCTGGCTCGAGAATTTCCCTCTCCAGTCTGTGAGCAAGCTTGAATTACCCGTCAGGAAGCTGCTACGGCCTGAGGATGTGCACGCGAGTATTTTCAATTCTCAAAACGGGCCCCGTACCAGCCAGCACAGGGCACTGAAAATTTTCAATCCACACGTTGGAAAGTTGTTTTACTTTAGTGAGAGGTGCTACCAAGCAGCCAAATCAAAAGCTCAGAGGACAACCGGCGTGTAGTGGAACGGGGAAAAAACCCACATTTAGCTTCAGAAATCCTGGGCTGAAATCCCTTTGCCCCTGGTCCTCGCTACCCTCATCTGAATCTAAGCATGGAATTTTTTTTTTTTTACCAAACTCTCCAGACACGGCTTATATTTTTATATACACGTATGGGCGGGGGTGCTGGCTTTCATTCTGAGAGCTTCCTCTGTACAAACACTCAGAGCTGTTTTACTGCCCCGTGGGGAGCAGGGAGTAAGCCAGAGAGCTAAGAACACAGCTCAGAGGCAAGAGTGCAAAGCAGGGAACCAAGGAACTTGGCCAGCTCCCCTGGGTAGAAATAAGCCCAGGCCCAAGGAGAAACTAGAGGGAGGAATGGAGAAGAGAAGAAACAGAAGATGTTGCCGCCAATCAAAAGAGGGGATTAGTTCCTAGCTCAGCAGGCTACAGAGTGTGACTATATGTAGGGTCCAAAATGACTTCTGAAGAACTTCTTATGTGCCAAGCACTGTTAGAAAGGAGAATACAGAAATGAGTAGGACTTCCTTTTTCTTACCTAGCTGTCACAATATTCCCAAGAGGTGATATTATCTACCCCATTTTACAGATAAGAGAACTGAGGCTCGGGGTGGTGGGGGGAGGGGTGGGGTGCGGGGAATTGCAGTTATAAATGCAGAGCCCTGTGCTTGTTTCCATCAGGGATGTGGAAATGAATTTTTTAATGAAATCCTGTACATAAATATGCCTAGCACAGTGCCTGGCAGCTAGTAATAGGCTGTAAATATTCATTCCCTTTATAATTTACAAAGCAATTCCTTGTACATTGTCTTGATACTCACAATTACTCTATGTAATATTTATTACCTCCATTTACATATGAGGAAAGAAGTTCAAAGTGTTTAACGCACACCTGTAGTAATTGTAGAACTGAGATAAGAGGTGAGGTGTGCTGGCCCCAAATCCCTCGCTCTCTCTGTGCCGTTGACCAGTCGTGTAGTCATTCATCCGTCTGGCAATCCTGTTTTTGAGAACAAATAAGTCTGCAATAAGGCAGTCATCTCAGAGTGCTTTGATAAAGGCACAGAGTGTTCTGGGGGACAGAAGAGAGGGGGCTCTATCCCTTCTCAGGATCACAGAATGTGGGAGCTGGAGGGACCACAGCAATTCTAAAGCCTTGTTTCTCCATTGTAGCAATGGGACATTAAGCCTGAGCACCCCTGTCACTAACAGGAGGGAAATCAGAGAAGCTTGTGTATTTGGTCTGCTCCAGAACTAACACACAGGCTCTGTGACAGAGCCAGGACTGACTCTCAGAGTCCTGTTCCTTCTTTTCCAGGTGCTCTGTGCACAGGGCAGGAAGGAGAGAGCAGAAAAGCGCTTGCTCTTCCTTCCTTCCTTCCCCTCTTTCCTCTCCCCCTTCCCCCTCCTCACCCACCCATCAGGGAGCCATCTTTTCATCATAATGACTGGCAGAAAGGTCTGAGCAAGCAGGTCCCCAAGGTGCCAGAGGACCAGAAGGCATAAAATATTTAGCAGCCAGTGTTGACAAGAAATGGGTTTTAGGAAATTGAAAACTCCCCTGTCACGTTACAGTAAACTGTTCTGATGCAGCCAAGGGCTGCCGTGACGCTATGCTCCAGAGAGTACTGGGAAGTGTGAAGGCAGCGGCTCTGGCCAGTGGCTCTGGCCTGCCTCAGGCTCCCTGGCTCTGTGCGGGCAGAGGGGCCCAGGCTGGGAGTGAGGAAGCAGGGCCCGAGGGTGGCCCTGAGCAGAAGGGTCAGACGGAGGTGGCCACATCTCATAGGTATATAATTTACTGGGGTTTCTTTCTGCGTTAGTAAACTACCACATGGGCATTAGAGAAAATGTAAAAAGTTAAAAATTACAAAGAAGAAAGTTAAAATTACCCCTAATCCAAGTACCGTTAGCATGTTGGTTTTTCTTCTCCCCTCTATCTGTAATCTAATTTATTGTTACATTTTCCCCCAGTTGGGATCACACTGTGCTTACAATTCTGTAGCCTATTCTTTTCAATTAATACATAGCAAACATTTCCCAATGTCATTAAATATGCATCTACAACATCACTTTTAAGAGCTACGTAGAGTATTCTAACTCATGGGCGAACTAAATACCATCGTTGAGTTAGTGAATTCCCTCTTGCTGGGCACTTGACTTGGTTGCAGTTTTTCACCATCATTAAACATCGCTGTGGTGTGCACCACTGTTTACAGGGTGCAAGAGCAAATTCCTGGGAGAGAAATTTCTTACCTAAAGTAACGTGCGCGTTTAAGTAAGCCCCACGTTGGACGGAGCGTCGAGGGTTTGTAGGGGGCTCAGGAACCAAAAGTGGTGAGTTCCTAGGAGTGCGGTAGACAACTGGGATGGAGGAGACGCTTCCAGCCCATGTGCAGTGTGTCTGGATGACCTCTTGGGGACACAGCTGGCCAGTGGCTTCCCGTAGTGCCAGCACCTTACCTCCCAGTGTGCTGTTTCCACAATCCAACCTCCTCCTCCTCCACCAACGCAGCATTCTTCACCTCAGACCCTGCCAACTGCATCCCATGCATGCCTGCCTGCAAGCTCACCATCGTCCCTGCCAGTTTCCCAGCCCAGCTCAGAGGAGGCTCGGGCTGGGCCCCAGGACCTCTGAACCCCTCATTCCCATCGCCACCTTCATTAATGTCTTCTGGGAGGACCTGTTCTCTGGGGTGCTAGAAACCATTTTCTTTTTTTTTTTTAACTCTATTTGTTTCTTTGCTTTTTTAAGATTTAAATCCACATTAGTTAATATAGAATAATAATGTTTCAGGAATAGAATTTAGTGATTTATCACTTAACATGTAACACCCAGTGCTCATCCTAACAAGTCCCCTCCTTAATGCCCATCACCCATTTAGCCCATCCCCCCAACACCCTACCAGCAACCCTCAGTTTGTTTTCTATAAGAGCACATAAAAGTCTCTTACAGTTTGTCTCCCTCTCTGTTTTTACCTTTTTTTTGTTTCCCTTCCCCTATGTTCATCTGTTTTGTTTCTTAAATCCCCATGCGAGTGAAGTCATACGCTATTTGTCTTTCTTTGACTCACTTATTTCACTTAGCATAATACCCTCTAGTTCCATCCACGTTGTTGCAAATGGCAAGATTTCATTCTTTTTTGGTCTCCAAGTAATAGTCCATTGAATATATGTACCACATCTTCTTTATCCATTTGTCAGTCAATGCACATCTGGGCTCTTTCTATACTTTGGCTATTGTCGATAGTGCTGCTATAAACACTGGAGTGCATGTGCCCCTTCGAATCAGCATTTTTGTATCCTTTGGGTAAATACCCGTTAGTGCAATTGCTGGGTAGGGTAGTTCTGTTTTTAATTTTTTGAGGAGCCTCTATACTGTTTTCCAGAGTGTCTGCACCAGTTTGCATTCCCACCAACAGTGCTAAAAAGATCCTTTTTCTCCACATCCTTGCCAACATCTGTTGTTGCCCGAATTGTTAATTTGAGCCATTCTGACAGGTGTGAGGTGGTATCTCATGGTGGTTTTGATTTGTATAGAAACCATTTTCTAGAGCTGGGATTCACAAACTTCAGAGTGCACATGAGTTATCCGGGGATTTTATTTAAATGCAGATTCTGATTCAGTAGGTTTGGTGAGAACTGCCATTCTGCATTTCTGACCAGCTCCCAGGCGATGTCAGTTCTGGATATTGAGGAAAGGCTTGTTCTTCCTGATAAACTAAATTTGGATATTCGTGTTAATCCATGAATTCAGTGGGTTGAAATATCGTCTTTCGTACAGGTATCATATCAACAGTTCACGTAGAGTCTGAGATATCTGAACAATTCCTGCTTCAGCCTCCAGACTGTATCTGCCTTCTTCTCCCACCTCCATAACATTAGCTGTCATTATTTGAGCACTCACGATAGGTTAAGCACTCTGTGGTATCGTCAGTCCTGTTTTACAGATAATGAATATTGAGGCTCAGAGAGGCAAAGTAATTTGCCAAAGGTCATAATGGTGGGGCTAGGATCTGAACCTAGACCTGTCTGGCTCCCAAGTCTATCTCTTGTTTACTTTTTACGTTTCTTTTTTTTTTTTTCCTTTTTATTCCCTTCTTCATATTTTGGGAGTCTAATGGAGACCATCAGGTGTCTTGGGGGCAGCTTTTGCATGGTTTCACTCAGATCAGGGGGGTTGACCTCCATTGTTGATGACAAGCCACTGTGAGATCAGGCAGGACTGCGTGTGAAGGCACTTGGGACATTATTACAAGCTATATGGGCTGTGGGGCGATAAGTGGTGAACACCTTGCCGGGCGTCTGAGTATCGGTGTCTCCATTGTCAGGTTCGCCTGGAGTGGCCCACAGACTTAGCTATCAACCCGATGGACAACTCTCTCTACGTCCTTGACAACAATGTGGTCCTGCAAATCTCTGAAAACCACCAGGTGCGCATTGTCGCTGGGAGACCCATGCACTGCCAGGTCCCTGGCATCGACCACTTCCTGCTGAGCAAGGTGGCCATCCACGCAACCCTGGAGTCTGCCACAGCCTTGGCCGTCTCACACAATGGGGTCCTGTACATTGCTGAGACCGATGAGAAGAAGACCAACCGCATCAGGCAGGTCACCACTAGCGGAGAGATCTCGCTGGTTGCTGGAGCCCCCAGTGGCTGTGATTGTAAAAATGATGCCAACTGTGACTGTTTCTCTGGAGATGATGGCTACGCCAAGGATGCAAAGCTGAATACCCCATCTTCCTTGGCTGTGTGTGCCGACGGGGAACTTTATGTGGCTGACCTGGGGAATATCCGAATTCGGTTTATCAGGAAGAACAAGCCTTTCCTCAACACCCAGAACATGTATGAGCTGTCCTCACCAATCGACCAGGAGCTCTACCTGTTTGATACCAGTGGAAAGCATCTGTACACGCAGAGTCTGCCCACAGGAGATTACCTGTACAACTTCACCTACACTGGGGATGGCGATGTCACACTCATCACAGACAACAACGGCAACATGGTGAACGTCCGCCGAGACTCTACCGGGATGCCCCTCTGGCTGGTGGTCCCAGATGGCCAGGTGTACTGGGTGACCATGGGCACCAACAGTGCACTCAAGAGTGTGACCACGCAAGGACATGAGTTGGCCATGATGACGTACCATGGCAACTCTGGCCTTCTGGCAACCAAAAGCAATGAAAATGGATGGACAACATTTTACGAGTAAGTATCACAACAAGGCCACTTGATGATCTTGTTTCATGAGATGTATTGTACGATTAGAGGTGAGTCGATGGAATGAAAGTTTTTGGATATATTTTGTTTTCGCTCAGAATTTGGGATGCAAACCATTATTGCCTACAATATGTTCTGCGTGTTCATATTCCAGACGATTGCTCCTAGAAAGCAACACGATGTAGTGGAAAAGGCACGAACTTTGACATTAGAAGAGTTGGGCCTGCATCCCTCTAGGCCTCAGTTGCCACATCGGTACAAGGGAAATACCTGCCCAGCATAGCACAGGGAAGTAATGTAGATAAAAACCACAGAGCGCTAGCATCTTCATATGATTCCTGTCCAGAAATAATGGCAACGGGAGAAAGAACGGTTCCATGTAGATGAATTTTCCACGTAATCAAAGCTCACATCGTCAAGTTTCAAAAAAATATTTGTTTTCATTTTAACCATTTGGGGTGGAACTTAACAAATGCTTCCCATGCCTCCCTTCTCAAACCCGTTATACGAACATAATGAAACCTTTCTCTTTATGAGTCGAGATCCTTAATAAGGAACAGCCACAATTGCATATTATGTAGAAAGTGAGGCCAGAACCCTTTGCCCCTGCCCAAAGTGATTGTAAACTGTTCTTTGATCTGCTCCTATGTCTCTTGGTATAATTTTACTGCTTCCCCCCTCAGAGTGGCGCTATTGCATCACTATATGTTATGGTCGTGCCACCCACCCCCAGGGGCTCACTTCCCTTCCCCTCCTCCAGGGTAGCACTTCTTAAGTGGTGTAGGCAGAAAACCAGAAGTTCGGCTTATTCCAATCCTAGTCAAATCAAATACATATGTATCTGAGGTCTTCCTCTTTGAGCTATTTTAATGAATGGATTTTGTACCTTCTCGTTTTGCTACAAGGCTGAGATCTTGGGGGCGGAGGGGGGCAGGGGTTGGTGGCCGGAAGCTTTAAAAAATCTAAGTAGCACCAGATATGGGCTAGGAACCACATTATTGCATTTAATCCTCACAACAGCTCTGGAAAATGAACAATAGTATCCGTTTTATAGAAATAGAAACTAAAGCTCAGAGAGGCTGTCTGTTAGACAGTGAGAATGTGGCAGAACTGGGGTCTGTCTGATGCCAGAGCTCCTGTGCTTTCAGCCCTGCCCTGCTGTCCCCTGCTGAGTTTGTTAATCCCAAATGAACTTAAATCCTTGAACTGTAAATTTTTCTCAAGCTTGTTCAAGCATCAGTTTCTCACAGTCCTGGAATCCAGAGGAAAAGGATTTGTAATAGATTTTTCAGTAGAATTTGCACCCAAAAAAATGTCACAGCAATTTGTACAAAGTTCACTGGCTAAATTCCTGTCTCCAAACCCGGGCCTTGTTAATTACAAAGAAAGACAAAGATCCAGGAAAACAGCAATTATCTTGATTAACTCATTGAAAGGGAAATACACTAAATAATTCAATTTCCCTCCATTGCCCAATGGAAATCTCTTCTACATTATTTAGCCAACACAGGGGTTTCTTTGTCAGAGCAAAGGGGAGCACTCAGTTCCCAAGGTCACTCCTTCAGATCCCAAACTGAATGTTTACACATCACTGCAACCATTAATCTCCACCAACCCTGAAATCTAAAACCATTTCCTACACCTCCACCAGAAAGGATCCCATTCCCTGCTCCCTGTCTCCCTTGATGGAATATATAGCCACAGTTGTTTTATGAAGAAGAAAAAGGTAGGATAATCACTTTTTATAAAATGGCATTTGGAATTCCCAAGAATCCCCTGTGAATTGAAGATAAAAGCCCTAAAATTAAGAGAGAAACTTATCTTGACATCCCCACTGTGTGCCAGGATCTTTTTCAACTTCATATTCCCAGCAACCTCAGACCAGAGAAATTAATCATCCGCCATTTTGTTACCAATGAACAAACTGAGGGATTAGGAACACAGAGAGATTAGGGAGCAGTCTAAAATTACACAGGGAGTACATTGCAGAGCCAGAACACAAATCCATGTTCTTTCATCCACCCTGACTAGGTTCACCTAAGTTCTTTGTGACTTATCTGTATGGTAGGGATAAAAATAGTACTATTTCATGGGATAGTCTGAGGTTCAAAATTTCAATGAGATAAAATATGGAAAACTCAGTGTCTTACTCACCATAAGTAATCAACTGAGAACTGCTGCTGCTGTCACCACCACCACCATCATCATCATCATCATCATCATCGATGACGTCACTTCAAGCAATACAAGTGGATGTACCAGTAATTGCAGAAATATTATTCAGGCATGAAAGGTATTACCCGGGAACAGCTGCAAGTAAACTACTCAAGGGAGCAAACAAAAGTTGTAATGAAAGTAGGTGGGAATTAAAGTTCATAGCAGAGAAGCAGAATCAAGGGTCGAGTCTGAGAGATCAAGGCAGAACTAGGAAGGGGTCAGGTCCATAAGAATCTCCAAAATGGGCTGAAAAAAGGCATGCAGAGTGGGTCATGAAAAAATGGTTCAGCTCAGACTGTGAACAAAGCAAAGGTCCCCGATATCTGTTTTCACTGAATATTAGCCCTGTGACTCAGGGGCTGGCTGACTGGTTTCCAGACCTAGGTTTCAACCAGACAGAAATCATGCCTCCCTTACCCCATTTCAGGGTCATTATGGGGATCAAAAAAACTAAACAAACACTAAAGGTAAAAAATGCTTGTAAACCGTGAAGCTCTCAAGAAGTAAAGATGCAGTATTATCAGTATTGTGGTGTTTCTTAACACACATTTTGACAGATTTTGCCAAATGCACCATTGCTCTAGGGAATTTTCTACTTTTAGCTCCATGAGGCAGTTTAGTGGATTCCAACCCAAATGCTCTAATATTTTTTTTTAAAAATCAGCCCAGGCTTGCCTGTAGCACAGGCTATTACTGAAACAAGTTTTAAGTTGGCTTTATTGATCCTTTCAACAGATTAAATAATGCATCTATCATAAACACAACACACTTCAGAGCAAGTCGACTTAGGAGTTCACAGTTCTGGGGAATGAAGGTTACTTTCCTCTCGTCAGCCTACAGGTCTGCTGGCAGAAAACCTCAAAGAACTCTGTAATGCAATCCTCATCTCCAATGTGTGGTATCATTAATTTCAGACTTGGGCTCCTGGCCAGATGGCATTCAGTGGCTTAGAGAACGGCCTCATGAGCACGAGGCAGGTTCCAAAATTCGCTTGCTGGGTGGGTATGAGCAGCCAGCTTTCCTAAGTTTAACAGGGGTAAGTGGCTCTAGTATCCCATGGTGCCCTGTGACAGCTTCTGTCATAGTTATGCTCACACTAAATACTAATTTGTCTCTGTATCAAGCTTAGGGCTTGCCACCTAGTAGGTGCTCAGTAAATATTTAATGAATGAAATGTAAATACAGGAAAGGGAAATAAAGAAGGGAGGAAAAATAGGCTGTAGCGATAAGAGTATCAAATCCCAGCTCCAGCATTATCTGTGTGCCCAGCAGGACATAGAATTCAAGTGGTTCAAGTAATGACACTTGGCTTAAGGGTTTCACTGGAGGATGTAAGAGCTAGAAAGTACATCGTTCCCAAACTTAACAGTAGGAATAAGCCAGGAAAATGGAAAATTCATGAGTTTTTCTTAAACTTCTCTAAGGTCACAGGGCAACCACCTAACCAAATCCAGGGAGAGAGACTCCTGAAGAGAAAGCCGAGACGTGAGCACTAGCTTACCTGGGGTTAACACAACTGGTCACAAGAGATCAGCTAGGGTGGTTTGGCAGATTTATGAAGGCTAAGTGTAAACTGACAAGAGAGCTTGAAGCCCTTAGAGGCTGCAGACAATGGGTGAGAGAGTCCACATCCTCTCCATGATTTCTCTCCACAGCCTGACCAGGTAACTCTAAGAAAAGAGTAGAGAAAGATGTAAGTGTCTACTGTGGTAAACTTGGGAGGTCCTGCCTTCTGTTCCCATCCCAACCCACTTTATTTCCCATATGGAACAAAAGCCTTCATCTGTGGAGAGAAAGGCAGCCACCACTGTCCTCCCTAGGCACTGGCGGAGACCCACTGCCGCTGAATAAGGGAAGAAAAACAATTTTAACTTCTGTTAGGAGGGGAGGGGGATAGGCAATGGGTCCAGACTTATAGCCTGACAGGGGGCAGTAGCAGTCACTGAAGAGGCTACATTTTTGAGACTCGGGACACATGGTTACATAAGACCGAGGCTTACTCAGAACGAGAGAGAACTCTCATGCTCACCACCCACCCCCATAGTTTAACTAAAAAGCTAAACACAACAATGGAAAGCAGAATAGTACCATGAGTGAGGTAAGAGAGGGATAAGGGCTGGAAAGAGACCCTCCCTGAGGCACAGCACAGAAAGGGGTTCTAATGCTTAAGATGGAGTTGACACTGAGAAAAAAAGTCATCTGACAAACTAGTTTAGCTCCCTAAACACAAGGCATCACTAGACGAATGTAAAGCCTACTAAGGTCAACCAGAGAAACATCAAACTTCAAAGCCAGACCAAATCCTAACTGAATTAACTCAAACCCCTTCACTAAAGTCCTAGCAGAAGGAAGCTCCTACTCATTTCCAGGCATAAAACCTGTTACCTCATTTTCTAGTGTAGTACACAAGATGTCACACTTTCAACTGAACATACAAAAAGGCTAGAAAACACAACACACTCCCAAGAGACAAAGGAATCATCAGAACCACACTTAGATATGACACAGATGTTGAAGCTGTCTTTCAGGGAATTTAAAATAACTGTAACGTTAAAAGATCTCATGGAAAAGGTGAACACTATGAAAGATCAGATGGATATTTTCAGCAGAGAAGTGGAAGCCATAAGAAAAAAATCAAATGAACATCTAGAAATGAAAACAAGTTCCAGAGATGAAGAATGCCTTTAATGGGCTTATCAGTAGATGGAGACAGCTGCAGGAAGAAGATGGGTCAATAGAAACTACCCAAACTGAAATATAAAGAGAAAAAAAATAGTGAGAAAAAAAAAAAAAAAGATACAGAACCCAGACATCCAAAAGCTAGGCAATATCAACTTGTCTAATACACATATAGAGATCTTCCTCGACTTACAGTGGGATCACATCCTGACAGATCTTACCATAAGTTGAAAATATTCTAAGTCAATGTATTTAATACACCTAACCTACCAAACATTATAGCTTAGCCTAGCCTACCTTAGATGAGCTCAGAACATTTCCAATAGTCTCCAGTTGGGCAAAAGCATCTAATACAAAGCCTATTTTATAGTGAAGTGTTGAGCATCTCATGTAATTTATTACATACTGTACTGAAAGTGAAAAACAGAAATGGCTGTATGGGTGCAGAATGGTTGTCAATTATGGGATGTTTACCCTCGTGATTCAGGTGACTGACTGGGAGCTGTGTCTCCCTGCTGCCCAGCATCACGAGAGGGTGTCACATCACTAGACTGGGAGAAGATCAAAATTCATAATTCGAAGTATAGTTTCTCCTGAGTTCATATCACTTTTGAACCATCATAAAGTCAAAAAATCAGGGCACCTGAGTGTCTCAATCAGTTAAGAGTCCGACTTCAGCTCAAGTCATGATCTCACAGCTTGTGAGTTCAAGCCCTCAGTTGGGCTCTGTCCTGACAGCTCGGAGCTGGAGCCTGCTTCAGATTCTGTGTCTCCCACTCTCTCTGCCCTTCCCCAGCTCCACTCTGTTTCTCTCCTTCAAAAAAAATTTTTTTTGTTAATAAAAATTTTTTTTAAATTAAGTCAAAAATTCATAACAAAACATCGTAAGTCAGGGACCACCCATAATTAGAATTCTAGGAGAAGAGAAAAAGAGCAAGGCAGAAGAAATATTTGGAGAAGTAACGTAATTATGGACACCAAACCACAGACCCAAAAAGTTCAGAAAACACCAAGCAAAGTTCACACACACACACACACACACACACACACATCTTAGTCATCTATTCAAAATACAAAAGAAAAAGAGAAACTCTTTAAAGCAGATGGAGGTGGAGGCATTTTATATAGAGGAACAAAGATAAGAATTACAGCAGACTTCTCATCAGAAACCATGCAAGCGAGAAGACAGAAATGCTGAAAGGGGGACAAAAACAACCAGACTTCTATACCCAGGAAAAGTATCTTTCACATAAAGAAATGTTATAGAGGTATAGATGTATAGGCAGGGATAAGAGAACCAAGAAAGAATGGTGAGGCACTCAGGCATTAAAAATGGTGAACAACCTTGACCAACCCTGAGGCTTAAGGGCAAGGCAGGGCAGAAATAGGATGTTGTTACTGAAGCCCAGTGGAAGCCATATAACAGTGAATAAGTAGCTATCTCATAAAAATTATAATTATGGACAGATGAAGTCGCTATTAGAAATATGGCACTGAAGTAGATCAGGAATAAGGAAGGCTCCTCTTAACATCCAGTCTCTTGCCAATGCCTACCATTGACTGAATCCAACCAGAAACAAGCCAGAAAGCAGGGGGGTACGGTGGGGGGAGGAGGGACAGTGATGTAGTCAGCTCCTCTGGGCACAGAGAAAAGCGCAGAATGGATCTGAGGGGAGAGAAGATAACCAGCACAGACATTGACTGGCTCTGTGACCTCATACACCCAAGTGGCAGAGCCAGGATTCAATCACAGATCTCCCTGAATCCTTTCCACCAGATGCACTGCTTCAGGTACAACATCAGTGAGAGATCAGACCTACCATCGGTACAGTGTACCAGATGTTAGAAATCCTCAAGGCTAAAATGCATTGGTGGGACTTAATTCTATAGGAAATTAGCAGCAAGTATAAGTTTTAATTGCAGAATCCAAAAAGTACCCTGGCTCTGGTACAGTTTTGGAGAAGATAATGATGTAGCAGTGCCATCTTTTATAGTAACCTGAGGCCAAGGGAACTATCCATGTGCATGGGCTGTGAATTCTAATTATTCACAGAGGATATGGTATCCAATTCCTCTCGTTGACGGTGGTGGCATTTGAAACAGTCATAGATGAAATTCATAAAAATCAAATCTCTATTTTCCAACTAAAAAATCCCAGTCAGCAAAAGTTAGTATCAGAGAAGCAGTTTGGCATTTTCCTCACCAGCTGCAACATAGTAAGTGGCTTGAGATGTGAAATATTGAGTGTGAAGAAGAAAGCCTTGCAGTGTGTGTGAAGATACCCTTTAGCGGTCCTCTTCTGAGAGCCAAGTTCACGGCAACTGTATGAATCTTTTATGTGTTTTCTTTCCCCATTCTCCAAAGATGCTTTGGGAAAATGGAGTGAAGAAAAGTCAGTGGAAAAAAATAATGAAAAGCCAACCATCTGGCCATCTCCATCATACCCCCTGAATGTGTGTGTGTGTTGGGGGGGGGGGGTGCATCACGGCAAATTCAATTGCAGTGATACCAAAGCAAACACCTTGAACAGAAAACTATCAGTCTTCTTGACCCACTTGAGATTTCCAAACACAATGTTTTCTATAACATAGTGATGAACACAAAGGTTTTTCCCTGAAACAGCATCACTTATGGGAAGCTTGATGAAAGAACACAGACTTTAAGGTCAGACAGACAGACTTGACTTTGAATCTATATTCCTCAAGTAGCTGTGTGATCTTAGACAAGTTATTTATTCTTTCTGAGCCTCAGCTTCACCAATTGTGAAATGACAACAATAATGCCTACCTCAAAGATGGTTATGGGCATAGTGCTTGGTACCTAAAAGGTAATCAATCTATGGGTATTTGTGAACTTTCCCTTCCTCATATGGAAGGGGTGAGGTGAAAGGGAAGAAATTCTTAGTTTTTCTTAATCCATATCTTGAAAAGCCAGTAATAATATCTACTCTTTATTATTCATTCATTCATTCATCTAAGAAATAAGTATTGAGTGCCTTTTATATTCTGCATAGTCTCCTAGGCATGAGAATACAGACAAGGTCCCTGTCCTCATAGAGCTTATATTATAGTTGGAAGAGACAGATAAATGACCAATAAACACATAAATAAGATAATATGTAATGAAAACAATAAAATCAGAAAATGTGGCCAAGATGGGAGGACTTATCTATTTAAAGGAAGGCCTGACTGAAGTGATAACATTTGAACTGAAATGTGAGTAATGAAAGGAACTAGCCATACAAAGATTGGAGGGAAGAGCATTCTCTGCCAAAGGAACACTAAGTGTGAGCACTCTGAGCCTGGATTGAACGTGGCATGTTTGGAGAATGGAAGCAGATGCAGTGGAACACAGGAAGTATGGAAGAGTAGAGTTCAAAGTGAAATTGGAAAGAGAAGCAGGAAAGAGTAGGTCCTTCAGCCAACATTCATTTACGTTATTGAACATCGACTACCTGCCAGGCACTCTTCTAAGTTCTGGGATACATTTGCGACCAAAGTCCCTTCTCCCATCAGGGAGTCGACATGGTGGGGAAGGCAGTCTCCTGTGGTCCTGCAGGCCCTGATGAAAAATTTGCATTTCATTTTAAGCATGTTACCTTATTTGAACTTCACAGTATCTTCCTGAGACAGGTGTTACTATCTTCATTTTATAGAGGAGAAAACAGAGGCTCCCAGAGGTTGTGTTATATAACCTGCCTGAAATCATGTCGTTTGTAGGGGGTTGATGGTTCACAGGAAAAGAGAACTGAGTGCCCATCCTCTAGGGTTATCATTCATTGCTGGCAAGTGTAGAGCCTGTATTCAAAGCCTAGAACGTCTGACTCCAAGGACTTCCCATATTAACACGTTCCTTCCTCTTGGTTAGAAAGAAAGAAATTTGCCAGTTCTTTAGAGCCAAAACAGACAGAACTAAGCCACTGTCCCAAAGTCACCCAATCGCAGGGCCAGGGTTTGAAGCAGCCACTTGGAATCCAGAGAGGGGGGAAAACTGTCCCAACTTGTCCAGTGGCGCTGTCTTTCTGTCAGCAGCTCTGTAGCAGGAAGAGAAAGGGCTCCACAGAGGGGGCGTGGCACCTAGGTGTTCAGGGTTCCCCGGACGGGCAGCTCCAGTTTTTCCCTGCAGAGCCAGAAACAGCGGTGTTCTGATGGGCTAATCACAGGTATTGATCAGGCAGCAGGGAGATCCAGTGGCATTTCCCAGGCTCTGGAAGGCACTGAAATGAATGAATAAGAGACAAGAAAATTCTATAAATTGGCTGTTCTATTTGATGTTCATTTAATTAAGACATTCGGTCCCTCTAATGGAAAATGTAAGGAGTGGAAATTACTGGTTTTCGGCCATCTCGTATAAAATGAAAACCAGATCTTGATGGCATGAGGCTTTTCATTGTATCTTCTTCAAGCTCAATTTAATTATGTATTACAGGCTACCTTCAATAATAATTACAATTGTCTGCCTTCATGCAAAGGCTCTTTCTGTCTTGGAGACCAGAGCTCTGGGGAGATGCCTATGGAGATTGCTGAAGTATCATTTAGTGAGAGTAGCTGTTTCTGTCTTTGTGTGCGTTCATCAGATGCTTGCCAGGTACCCACTGTGCATCAGGCCTCTGTCAAGTCCTACAGGAGATAGTGTGTATGTAAATGAATCATGTCTCCCCTTCCCCACAGAGCAACAAAGGGGGCCTCACATATCCAATTGTGCAGTCATTCATTTGTTCAACTAACATTCCCAGCCTGTCTGACACCACAGTCCTGTCCTGACTTAAGCACCCCAGGCTGAAGCAGGTGACAGCTTGTACGTGAGCTGTTACAGAACAGGGGACCCATTCTGTGATGCAGCTCTGCCAGTGTATTACTGGGAGAAGGGACAAGAGAGAAACCAGGGAAAGCTTTACGTGGTGTCATTGGAGCAAGGCCATATTAAAGCAGTATTGAAGTGACATGTGACCCCTAATCCATGATCTCCCTATCAATTGTTATTTGTAAGACTCTAAAACTCCTTTTTTTTTTTTAACATTTATTAATTTTTGAGAGAGTGTGAGCAGGAGAGGGGCAGAGAGAGAGGGAGACACAGAATCTGAAGCGGGCTCCAGGCTCCAAGCTGTCAGCACAGAGCCCAACGCAGGGCTCGAACTCACAAACCCCAAGATCATGACCTGAACCGAAGCCGGACACTTAACTGACTGAGCCACCCAGGCGCCCCTAAAACTCCTTGCTAAGTATCTTGCGTGATGTAATAAAATCTTTTGTATCCAGTTAGATCAGGAAATTAGATAGTCTGAGTAAGTCGTCTCAATAAAGAGTATGTACATGGATAACAGGTGTTCAGAGAACCAGACTAGAATAGCATATCCATCCCATAAACCTGTTGAACTGAAATGGGTCTTCCTGCCGATTTAAGGTAACTCAGGATCTGACAAGACTCAGAATACTCATAGCCCACAGACATAAGTACAGTGACCAGGGCTGAGCCAGTTTCTGGCGTGGGAGCAGGGTGGGTCTTGATTTTGAGCTCAGAAATTTGGGGTACCCTAGTAATATTTACTGTAAAGGTCTGGAGATTGATGTTGGCAGATGTCCTATATGTGAGACTTCCATAAATGCCAGTAATTTAAATTTTTTAATGTTTATTTTTGACAGAGAAAGAGAGAGAGGGAGAGAGAGAGAGACAGAGCACAAGTCGGGGAGGGGCAGAGAAAGAGGGAGACAGAATCTGAAGGAGGCTCCAGGCTCCAAGCTGTCAGCACAGAGCCTGACATGGGGCTTGAACTCACAAACCATGAGATCATGACCTGAGCTGAAGTCAGATGCTTAAGTGACTGAGCCACCCAGGTGCCCCAAATGCCAGTAATTTAAAAGGGCCTCTTCCCCCAAGATGGCCATGCTCATGACTTCTCTGTACATGGCAGTATCTGGGTTGTCACAGCACTTTGCTGATTATGAAAATAATCCATGGTCATTATTTTAAGATCTTTGGGATATAAAATGCCACCAGTAATTCTACCTCCCAGAGATAACCACTCTAAAAATCATACATTTTTGTACAATCCCTTCCTATTCAAATTTCCAGCAGCCATAAAGAGTTGAAAAGAAAACCGCCTCTCCTAGAGTTAAAGGGAGCAGAGCTCTGAGAGCATCTCCAGGAGAGAGAGGCTTTAGGACAAACTTCCAGATCTTCACCCCAAGACTCACCCTCCTTCCTAGCAGCAGTGTCTCAGAATCACCTCCTCACCCAGCTCTGAGGGGCACCTTACACCTGTGACCCTCCAATCCGGGCTTTAAGCCACATGGTCACCCTCCCCTAAGCCAGACTGACATTTTCTTACAAGACTCTGACTCCGTACTAAGGAAGAAAAATGAGAAATCGTGACAAGAAACAGTTTTCCAAAGCGCCAAAGGTACCTATAGGAGAGCCCAAGGACTGATACAGCCCACACCCTTGCCCAGCTGAGACCGAGACCAAGCCCAAGGTATGTGGTACAGATCTGTGTTGTTGCTATCCTGGAAAACGCTTGCATCCCCCTTCCTCGGGCCTCAGCAACAGAGAGATTCAATTTCCCCCAGAGTTAGTCTTGAATCAAGGACCTGGGTGATTCATGTAACCAGCACCTTTGTCTGTGGCAGACTGTCCCGGCCAGGGACTGTTGGCATTCAGCGTAAAGAGTCCCACGGTTAGTACCAGGCACAGGGACAGAAAGAGTTGGTAGAGGACACAATCCATGTAGCACCTATATCTGACCTTGGGCAAAAAATTGCTCAGCAAACACCTATCTGGTCTCACCTCCCAAGTCTCACCTGAAGCGGTCGAAGCAGCAGCACCTGAGGCATCAGGAAACCAGGTGCAGCTGGAGGATCATGGGAAGAGCCAGGACTGAGCTGAACTCTGGAGCCTTTCATTTCGCCAGCATCAAATCCCTCAGGGCCCAGAGGCCAGCTTCACGGCAATAGTGAGAGCAAAGCAGGGGAAAGAGTCCACCAGGGAGACACAAAACTGAACTCGCATGTGAGCTTCAGTACGACTAGAAGTCAGAAACACTAACATCTGGACGAAGAAGTTTTTTCCCATTCACGCACAGGTGCAAAAAGGCTATTATACCTACCTTTTTACACTTCAGCCTCCCGCAATTAAAAACTGTAACTGAGTGTTAAAAGCCTACTCCCTACCATCTCCCAACGACTTTGCCGCAGGTAGAGCACAACAACAGATGTTTGCAAACGGACGCTACAGAAATGCTCACTCAAGGCAGAGAAGCAAGTGGGACCCTGGAAGCAGATAAATCTGACTTTGACTTTTGACTCCACCACACTTATGATCTGTGTGACCTTGAGCAGGTGACTCGACTTTTCTGAACCTCCTCCAAAAAGGAGATCATTTATACCGTTTAGACTAGTTGCCAGGATTAAGGGAAAGGATGTATGAAAAGCACTATGCCTGATATGTTGTGGGTGTTCAGTAATGGTAGGCATTTCTTTCATTATTATCAGAGATGGAAAAGGGAATTAAGATTCAATTGTGATGCTTCAAAAAGATGCCAGCAGAGCAAAGCTGTGAGTCCTGACAACTGCAGATATATGCGTAACTGCTTGGTGCCTGACGTGAAATCTAGACGGGAAGAGGTTGCAAGAGCTCGTCTGTTAAGCCTCCTTATGTGGGAGCAGAGTCCTGGTTTGAATTCAGAGCCCCCTTTCTCCAGGGTCCGTAGCTTTGTAGGAAGCCCCATCTCTTGTGGTGTTCAGGAAAAGCCTGTATAACCATTTCTCTGGGTTTTGAGAGGGTTATTCAAGCATCACGTTTGACCCTGTCACCTCTGGGAGTGCCCTGGCTTTAAGACTTTGGGTCAGCAGCCTCAGATGACCGCCATCTTGTCACACCACACAGGTGGGTGTAAGTTTGGAGGCACAGGCCCCTGCCGCAGGTTCCTCGCAGTAATCCTGGGAGGGAGGCAGGGCAGGGGCTGTCATCTCTGCTTTATAGAATTAGCAGAGGAAGCCTCAGAGAGGTAAGTCCTCCACCTGCAGTCAGGTGTCAACCGGTAGAGTCCCTTCCTGGCAACTGTGTGCAAGGAGGTGTAGGAGACACGGCAATGTATCTAACCAGAGAGAAAAGCAGAACGTGCAAAACTGTGGCAGCAGGTGGAACTCGCCAAGTTCCGGCCATGGCACCATTATATTTCTGTTACTCAGAGCCACCCCTTGGTTTTCAGGTATGACAGCTTTGGCCGCCTGACAAATGTGACCTTCCCCACTGGCCAGGTGAGCAGTTTCCGAAGCGATACAGACAGCTCAGTGCATGTCCAGGTAGAGACCTCCAGCAAGGATGATGTCACCATAACCACCAACCTGTCTGCTTCCGGTGCCTTCTATACACTGCTGCAAGGTAAGCCGGCTGGGAGGCTTGGGGACTTTGAGGCAGGGGGGTGAAGAGACCCCTTTGGAAGAGGATGATACCAGAAACAAGCGGCTACTAGAGCCGGGCGGCTTTAGTAGCAGAGCATTACAACTGGTTTCTCTCTGTGTTGCATTCGAATGTGCAAAACACACCAGCCCGAGTCCTGTATATTCTCTCCCAGAAGCCTCAGAGTAACAGTCCCTTGTCTCATCCCATCATCATGAGAACAAAGGGTAGACAGTCCACTAGCTGCTAATCCAGATGCCCTCACTATTCCGCCATTCTAATGGCTCCCAGGTTAAAGGCTTGCTCTCACACTGGTGTGGGTGAGGACAAAGGACAATAATGATTGTGCCTAATCACGAAAGGGACCTAGGCATGGAGAAGTCCTCCCTGAAGCTCAGGTGAGAACAGTCCGTGCCTTCTCTAGGCTTCCACAGAGGAAAGACCCTTCTCGTCTGCGTTCATCAAGTAATCCCTGGTAGGAGTTGATCTTTGAGCTTTAGGGAAATCACAGTGATGAAATCTGGCTGCAGATTGTCTGCCTTGGTTGTCCTCATGGGAGGTGGTGACCCAGAGTGGAGTTCACAACTTCATTGGATCTAGTAAGCATGAAAAAAAGAAGAAGCTATCACTAGGGAGAGCCCTGATTTTTTTCACCACTCTCCTGATGGCTTTTTGTGCTCCCAAAAGCTTTGACACAAGTAGTAAAAAGAGGCTTGGGCTGGGAGTCACAGGCCCAGATTCTAGTCCTGACTCTGCCACCACATCATGGGGGCCTTTGATTTTCTCCTTGAGGAAACGAAAGCAAGTTGAAGCCTTGTTGAATGGTGTGAGGCAGTGCAAGGAGCAGAAAAAAAGCTCTGGAGTAGACAGACTGGGGGATCTCTGTGTCTACGGTTTCAGTTCCTACCTGTGTGAATTGGGTGGAGTCACTCTTCTCTGAGCCTCAGTCTCCGGGGCTGGGAAATGGGGCCGGATTACCGTAGCTGCCTCATAAGCGTTGCCCAGACAATCCCTTTACAGTGTACACAGAGTGCCCAACATGGGCCAGGCCCATAATACAACTCAGTAAGTTCTTGCTGGATTCATTAACTAATTATTTAATAACTGGCACTTGGATTTACCATAAGAAAATAACTGTATATTTCCACAACCGCTTCTACTCCCAAATGTAATACAGTGCCTTTAAAGAAGCTCAAAGAACAGTAGTGGTTCTCGGTCAGAAGAAAGAGAAGCAGTATCTTGCAGTTCCTTCCCCACCAGCACCTAGAGCAGTGGGTTGGGACACACTCACGGTGTTTATGCTCGGACTGAGTTATTGCCAGGAGAAGGTGCCGATTCCGAGCTAGCCAGGGCTCTGCCTGGCCGAGGACAGCAGGGCCACAGATTGTTCAGACATCTTGTCCCTCCCTGTGGTTAAGAACTGTCTTATCCCCTGCACACCTCTAAGCTGGCTTGCTGCATTTTTCTCAAAAGTTAATGCAGTCTTACTTATCTTTAGGCAACTTTTTTTTTTCCCATTCAAAAGTGCCACATTTCCTCACTTTTAAAATGTACCATCAATTCAATAGCAACTTTTCAGCTTGGGGAGGAGGGGAGACACACGGCTCAAAATTCATGCAAGGACTTAAGACACATTCCGATTTCACAAACACTGAAGTGGGAAAAGGAAAAACTCATCGGGGAATCCAGGAAATGTGGTACCTGTTTTTCCTCTTTGGTGCCTCTGCCAAGCTCCTCTCCTTCCCTCATACCAGGCTTGCATGTTCCGTTTTGCAACCACCTCAGTAGAGGCTTGGTAAAAAGTGTTTTCAGCTGCATCTTATGTCTGAGCTATGGGAAGAAATAAGGAGGAACCGCTAATGAGGAGCAGGCTTGGGAAGTCACAGCTCACATTAAATGGGGCTCGTTTGAGATGGGCCTCTACAAACACCATTCCATCCAAAGTCACCACTAATGGACATATGTGCATTCAGCAAGAAGCAGCTTTAAGAGATAAATGACACGGGCCTTTTCACTGTTCAAAAGAAGGAAAATACAGATGGCCAGTGAATAATGCATAGCCAAGTTTAAGGCAGATCTTAGAATTCTGCATGTGTGAGGAAGAAAAGGGGAAGGATGGAGGGGGGAGGGAGGGAGAGAGGGCGGGGCTGATCTGATGCCATTCTAACAGGGAAGACTTAGCCACAGTTTCCTACAAAACTACATCCGTTTTTTGTTTGTTTTTGTTTTTGCTTTTGTGTGTGTCTGTGGTTGTTTGTGGGGTTTTTTTGTTTTTGTTTTTTTTTTGGTTTTTTTTCTTTGCTTGACATACATAGCCTGGAATAGATCTAGTTCAATCCAGCAAATGTTTACTGAGCACGTACTCTAACGACAATGATAGCTAACATCTTGGAACACCTATCAAGTATAAAGTAGATGGTTAGTGTTTTACATTCATGTACCTACTCCCTCCTCACAACAACCCTATGAGGTATTATTAACATCTCCATTTTCCAAATGAAGACAGTTTAAGTCACTAAGAGGTTAAGTACCTTGTCCAAAGACACACGCCTGGTAGGGTATTTGGACCCAGACAAATAGAACCCATTCTCTTAAGCACTGATCTAAAGGCAATGGGGAGCTATTGAAGACCCATGATCAGTACTAGAAAAGTTCTCTATGACAGACGTGTGAAACGGGGCAGTAGAGGCTGAGGAGAGATGACAAGAGATCTCCATGGCAGTGACTAGTACAATGCTCGCACAGAAAACTAATAATAGCTCACTTTTACATAACACTCACTATATGCCAACCACCATTCTCAGCTCTTCATATTCGTTATCCCACCTAATGCTATGAGGTAAGAGTACAGTTTTCATCCCCAAGGTACAGATGAAGAACCAGAGGCATGGGAGATTAAGGAATTTGCCCAGGGTCTTGCAGCAAGAGAATGGTGGAGCTGGGACTCGAACCCTGGTAGCGTGGCTCTGAAGGCCATGCGTGCTCTTAGTCTCTGTGCAGCAGAACAGAGTGTAGACCCTGTACCCCTCAGTTGCCAGACCAGTAATGAGGCCCATCAAGAGGCTAAGGGAGGGGGAGGCATTTGTTGTGACCAAGGAACTGGGGAGGCTTCTGAGGAGAGGTGACAGTTCAGCATAGCCTTGAAGGGAGGACTTGGGCTAGAGTTTATTGAAGAGGGGCAGGTGTAGACAGAAGCAGCAGCTGAGGAAGGGCAAGAGGGGAAGGCTGCAGCACTAACTCAGGTGTTTCCAGTGTTAGAAAAGAATTGTGTGCATTTCACAACTGAAATTCGCTCTTCTCCAGAAGTTTCTTTGAGCTAAAGATCCTAATTAAAATATTTAAATCAGGTCTAAGATTTCAAAATCAGACATATTTTTTAAATCATTGGTTCATCTATGCACATATGTATGTATATGAAAATGACTTAAATATATATATGTGTATATATATGTACACATATATATACACATATATATACATATACGTATATACATATATATACACATATATGTACACATATATATACATATATATATATATATATATATATATACACATATATATTTGGAATTTTGTCAGCAACTTAAGTACTGGAGTTATTTTCACCTTGATGTAAAGAATAGTTAACTCTGGTGTGTACCAAGAACCTTAAAAATGTTCAACCCTGGGGCGCCTGGGTGGCTCAGTCGGTTGAGCGTCCGACCGGCTCAGGTCATGACTTCCTGGTCTATGAGTTCAAGCCCCGCGTCGGGCTCTGTGCTGACAGCTCAGAGCCTGGAGCCTGTTTCGGATTCTGTGTCTCCCTCTCTCTCTGCCCCTCCCCTGCTCATGCTCTGTCTCTCTCTGTCTCAAAAATAAATAAAACATTAAAAAATTAAAAAAAAAATGTTCAACCCTTTGTTCTAGTAATCCTAACAACCCAAAACGAAGACATTGATTTATCCAAAAAATATAGTTTTAATAGAGATATAATTCACATACTCTAAAATTCACCCTTTTAAAGTGTACAGTTCAGGGGCGTTTAGTATATTTACAAAGTTATGCAATTATTAATGCTGTCTAGTTCTGGAAAATGTTTACCACTCCCCCAAAAGAAAGCTTGTACCCATAAGTGCTCACTCCCCATTCCCCATTAGTGCCTTTCCCTCACTAATCTACCTGATGTGTTATTCTGGATATTTCATATAAAGGGAGTTATTGATACATTATGTGGTCTTTTGTGTCTGACTTCTTTCACTTAGCATAATGTTTACAATATGTTTATTTGCAGTGTCACTTTGTAATTATGAAAAGCTAGAAATAATCAGAATATCTACTTAAGGATGGGTTAGATAAATTATGGCATTTCCATATAGTGGAATACTGTACAGTCATTAGGGGAAACACTTAGGAGGGGGGCCAGGGTGGCTCAGTCAGTTGAGCGTCCAACTTTGGCTCAGGTCATGATCTCGTGGTTGGTGAGTTCAAGCCCTGTGTTGGCCTCTGTGCTGACAGCTCGGAGCCTGGAGCCTGCTTCAGATTCTGTGTCTCCCTCTCTCTCTGCCCCTCCCCCACTCTCTCTCTCTCTCTCTCTCTCTCTCTCTCAAAAATAAGCATTAAAAAAATTTTTAAAGAGAGAAACACTTAGGAAAAATATTCAATGATGTAATACAATGATCAGTGGCACACTATAAGCAATTACTTTATAAATGTATTCAGAAATATTCTTTTTTTAATGTTTATTTCTGAGAGAGAGACAGAGCATGAGCGGGAAAAGGGCAGAGAAAGAGGGAGACCCAGAATCCAAAGCAGGTTCCAGGCTCTGAGCTGTCCGCACAGAGCTAGATGCGGGAATCGAACTCATGACCTGAGCCTTAAGTCAGATGCTTAACTGACTGAGCCACCCAGGCGCCCCCAGAAATATTCTGAAGTCTAGGAGTATACAAAATATTTACAGTGGCTTTTTTTTTTGGTATTGTGATCATGGACGATCTCCCTATATCGTCCTAGTTTTCTTCAATGATAATGTTTCATTTCCATAGTCAGAAAAATAAACCCATTTAGAAGCCACACCCCTACCTCTGCTGTGCACACCCCTCCCTCCATCCTCAACCCTTCTGAGCAGAAATGGTCCCTCTCCTCTCCCGTCCCTCAGACCAGGTCCGCAACAGCTACTACATCGGGGCAGATGGCTCCCTGCGGCTGCTGCTGGCCAACGGCATGGAGGTGGCACTGCAGACAGAGCCCCATCTGCTGGCCGGCACAGTCAACCCCACTGTGGGCAAGCGGAACGTCACGCTGCCCATCGACAACGGCCTCAACCTGGTGGAGTGGCGGCAGCGCAAGGAGCAGGCGCGGGGCCAGGTCACCGTGTTCGGGCGCCGGCTGCGGGTGAGCAAGGCCTGCTTCAGGCGGGGCTCCGCCTCTGGGGGTGGCTGGGGCCCTAGCGGGAGAGAATGAGGACCGATCCGGAGAACTGAGTTCTGTTCTTGAAACTGGTCCTGGGGGAGAAAGTGTTCCTGGGCCCCCTGCCAAAGGAGGAAGGTAAAGTAGGCAAACCTCACTTAATAAGAAATCTCGAATCTCTCTTCCGTTGTGGCAAGATCACCGGCTTTGGTGTTAGGCCTGAGTTGGATTTCCAGCTTCTGTGATACCCGGACTGAATTTCAGCCCGTCCGTGATGCCATTTCATTCATCCGGAGCCTCAGTCTCATTCTCCAAAAAAAAAATGGGAAGGATGAATCAATTTTACAAGTTGCGACAAGAATTGGAAATAATATACAGAATGCCTCATACCGAGCTTTGCACACAGGAAGTGGTCAATAACCTACTCCTGTTGTTCCTGCTATTCTTACTACTATGTTCTTATTAATATCTAGCAGAATCCAGTTTGGCTATTTGGAACCTAAGCCACATCCTCCACTCCTTCCAGGCAGTTGTCCCCTTACTAAATGAGCAAAACGACCCCCAACCCCAGCTGTCCCTGCTGCCAGTGGGTTGGCATCTGTGGTCTGGCATTTCAGAGTGCTCTTCAGAATGTGGATGCCCTGAGCCAGCCCTTTCACTGCCTCACCCCCCATGTTTCTGCAGAGTGCTATTACCGCCCCCGCCCCCCAGGCCCGATTGCCCCACTTCTTTTCCCTCTAGCTTCAGAAAGGAAGGTGACAGGGAGCGTGAAAGCGAAGAAACCAGCCCGGTTCTGAGCACAGCTCCTTGCAGACCCCAGCTGCTCCGTAGGCACTGGCTGGGCTGAAGGGAACCACAGAACTGAGCGAGATTGTTGCTGACTCCTAAAAACCACAGAAGCATCCTCATGCCACACGGCTGGCGCTGTCTCGACACAGCCAATATCACACAACTAGAATCCACAAAACCAGCCTTCCTGTGTCTCCTCAACAGCCTAGAACTCTAGCAAAAATCGAAGTGGGAAAGAACCTTCCACTAGTTCCCTGAGGAAGGCCGTAAGTGTCTTTGTTCTCTGTGGCCCGCCACCATCTGCAGCCTCCCCGAGCCCCCTGTCTGAATTCTCCAGGAGCCCCCTCATGCACATCTAAGGCAGTGTGCTAAATGGAAAATTTGACCTTGGTTTGATTCCTGCCTGGGCCTGGCGTGTAGCCCTGAGCAACTCCTCTGAGTCTCAGACTCCTCTGCGGAAACAAGATAATAT
Source organism: Panthera tigris (assembly GCF_018350195.1). Classification (NCBI taxonomy): domain Eukaryota; kingdom Metazoa; phylum Chordata; class Mammalia; order Carnivora; family Felidae; genus Panthera; species Panthera tigris. The sequence continues at coordinate 53,182,124 of NC_056669.1, forward strand.
ATTCCAAGTACCTAGCCCAATGCTGGTAGAACCCAGGTGCTCAATAAATGGCAGCGATTAGTGCTATTAGGATTTCCTCTCTGCAGTGTGAACTGGACCAAAAGTTTCCCAGGCTTTAATTGGTCCCTCTCCCAGCCTGAGATTAATGGTGCTCCAGTCCAGTGGCCGCATCTCCGCGTCCTCCCAAAATAAATGGCCACCCACAGTGACGGCATGTGGAATTAGAATGTTATCCGGGTGCGCCTCCCCATAATGGAGCTCATTTTTTATACAACTGGGAACTTTTTTAATAAAGAAAGATGTAAAATAATCTCATTGCTGCCACTGCCAAGCACAGGAAGCATTAGGCGGTTCCCCAGTGAGCTGCTTAATTCAATTTTATTAATTTTGCCACAGAGGTGTAGCTCGCCTTCCCTAGGGGCCCTCCAGGGGTGGCAGGGGGGGCAGCTGGCTGGGTGGCAGCTCCTTGGGAGGAGTCACAGGGGACCCTGCAAAAGATGCCTTAAAATGGCCCCCATCATTGTTGGTGGTGCAGACCCTGAATCTTCCTTTGCCCTCCCGGCAAAGAACACAGCTCCAGTCTCCGGTGCCTCCGATTTTTCACGGGAATTGTCTGCCACACTGTTTTTGCTCTGCAATTGTATTTGATTACCCCTGGGAAGGCAACCTTATTATAAGCAGGCCATTCACAGCTAAAGTTGTCCCAGCATCATCATTATAAATCCTTATTTTCAAGGTTTGAGAATTTGTTTGGAGGAAAGGGGGAGACACACACGTCTCTACGTTCTCTGAGAATGCGATCCTTTGCTGCCATTTAATGGAAATAATTACATTCATTAATTCAGTACCTTCTATATGCCCAGAACTCTGTTTGGTAATCTACTCAGGCTTCTTCAGTCCTCACAATAGCCCTGTTGTTTCACAGAGGAAGAAATTGAGACTCGGACAGGGAATGGCACTTGCCCAAGGTCACACAGATAAATTGGCCACAGAATCGAGCCTGGAATCCTGACCTTAATTCCTAGACCTGAGCCTTTTTTACCACCCAGGGTCCTAGAGGGCCTTTCATTACCTCAGTCCACATGTGCGGTTTTGTATCATATGACCTACATCATCTACTTTCCTCTTGTGTTTCCCTTACTACATGTCAGACTTAACCAGTGACCAATGGAAGAGTCGGAAAATGTGCCCAAATGTCCTATAAGGCCATGTGCCAATTAGAGGGGACACAGCATTTTAGCTTTGGAGTACCTGGCAATGTTTCAGGGGCAAGCGATGCCTAAAGGGTGGATCCAAATACAGAAGTAGGCCTCAAAGTATATATCTTTATTAAACTATGAAAAACCCTGACTTACCTCTACCCTTGCGGGAACCCTGTATTCCTGACTCTGGAAGGAAATTGAATTGTGTGCTGACCTAGCAGCCCAGCTGACCTAGCAAGGGGATCTGGACCCACTTGGCCTCTCCCTTTTTAGGAGAGAGTCAAGAAGGAGCTGCCTTTTTGTCCCCATTAGAAGTATGACATTAGGATATCACACGGATCGTCTTCAGGACCAGCTAATATTTGCTCAATACCTGCACTGCCTTTATTTTCACAACAGCCCTATGTAATTAGCATTCCCATTTTACAGATGATGAAGCTTCATAGAACTGGCAGGAGATAGAGCCAGGACCCAAACCCCGTCTGTTGACACCCATGACCTGTGCTGCCTCCTCTAATCAGGACCTTCTCACATCAAAGTCTTCAATGTCCAGATTAACTCTGTCTTTCCTCCTACTCCAGGTTCACAACCGGAACCTCCTGTCCCTGGACTTTGACCGTGTGACCCGCACAGAGAAGATCTATGATGACCACCGCAAGTTCACCCTCCGGATCCTGTACGACCAGGCAGGGCGGCCCAGCCTCTGGTCACCCAGCAGCAGGCTGAATGGTGTCAATGTGACATACTCCCCAGGGGGCCATATCGCTGGTGTCCAGAGAGGCATCATGTCTGAGAGGATGGAATACGACCAGGCGGGTCGCATCACATCCAGGATCTTTGCTGATGGGAAGACGTGGACCTACACATACTTAGAGAAGGCAGGTGTCCATCCCCCCCACCCCCACCACCACTGGCCTTGCCATTTAGAAGACCATTGTGTCATGGCTCAACCCATGGCCAGGCCCAGCTTGCTGCCCTCAGCGGGATAGATTGGACCCATGTGGTCTCCAAAAGAAAACAGAAAAATCTGCAATAGAGGGCTGGGGAGCCCGAGAGGCATCTGGGTGGATCGTGGTGGTGGTGTGGCAGGTGGGGGTCCTGGGGCAGGAGAATGTTAAAGGCCCACATGAGAGACTGGAACTGGGGGCAGGCCCAACACTAACTGGTCCTACAGAGCAGGACTGAGGGCCGAGACCCAGGCAGGGGTCTGCTCCCAGGTCTGGGGCACACAGTGTGATCTGGTCACAGAGAATAGGGCAGAGACCTAGGGATCAGTACCTGGGCAGGAGGTGATTAATCCTGAGCTTCCAGTGGTGGGCATGGCCTTCGTAAATCCGTTCTGCTTCAGGTTAGGATTTATTTCATCCCAGGGGCTAAGAATCAGAAAAGCCCTGAAAGCAAAAGTTGGTCCCAAATCAGAGAAAATTTAGCTTTGCTGCCTAGCTTCCTTTAGGTATGTTATCTGCTGACTTATTCCTGTAAAAGAGCCTGCACTTCATGCCCCGGTTCTGGTACCCACGTCTTTACTTTGTTTCCTGCTCACGGTCACCTGTCCAGGGTCTGGGCTGTGCTTGTTTTGTGCTCAGTCTTCCCCACCGTGTGCTGGGTGAGCATCTCTAAGCAATGTTCTGTGGTGGTGCTAAGAGAGACGTTGGAGGTCATCCGACGTAGTGAAAAACCCAACCCAGAGGGGGAAAGAACCTTCCTGGGGCCATGCAACAAGCCATTGTTAGGAATCAGGTTTCCCTGTTGCCATCACAGTCCACCCCAGCCCAGGGTGGGCATATGACCTGTTCCTGCATAAAGCCTTAAATGCCCTTCTCAGATGCATTCTTTATCCTGTGGGCCACAGGGAGCCAACAGAAGTTGTGTAGCAGGCAGTAGATACTGTCAGGCTGTGTTTTAGGAAAATCATTCTTGCTTGAGTAGGAACATTGATTTGAGAAGGAATCTGAAGGAAGGAAGCCAGGAGAGAGGCTGTTGCAAATCCTTCTAGCCAGTGCTCCCAACCTTTCTCACACACCATCACCCACAAAATCATCATTTTTGTACCACACAAAGGGACAAGCAGACAAGGCTGCTCACCATGGCAAGACAGATGGCCTGAGTGCCAGGGCCAAGGGCTGAGAGAAATCCTTATCTTACCCATTTGTACCCCACTGCAGTACCCTATGGCACATTGTTTAGAAGGCTGTGGTTTGGGCCTCACTTAGGACAACCACCAGTTCCCTTGGCTTTTCATTCATCTCCTTTAAGTCTTAAGTGCACAGACTTCCCCTGCATGCACCCCCCTACTCTTACTTCTGTGTTCCTTTCCCTCCAGTCCATGGTACTGCTCCTCCACAGCCAGCGGCAATACATCTTTGAGTTCGACAAGAATGACCGCCTCTCTTCTGTGACCATGCCCAACGTGGCCCGGCAGACGCTAGAGACCATTCGCTCAGTGGGCTACTACAGGAACATCTACCAGCCCCCTGAAGGCAATGCCTCGGTCATCCAGGACTTCACTGAGGATGGGCACCTCCTCCACACCTTCTACCTGGGCACCGGCCGCAGGGTCATATACAAGTATGGCAAACTGTCAAAGCTAGCCGAGATGCTGTATGACACCACCAAGGTGAGCTTCACCTATGACGAGACAGCAGGCATGCTGAAGACCATCAACCTACAGAATGAGGGCTTCACCTGCACCATCCGCTACCGTCAAATTGGTCCTCTGATCGACCGCCAGATCTTCCGCTTCACCGAGGAAGGCATGGTCAATGCTCGTTTTGACTATAACTATGACAACAGTTTCCGGGTGACCAGCATGCAGGCTGTGATCAATGAGACCCCGCTGCCCATCGATCTCTATCGCTATGATGATGTGTCAGGGAAGACAGAGCAGTTTGGGAAGTTTGGTGTCATCTACTATGACATTAACCAGATCATCACTACAGCGGTCATGACCCACACCAAACACTTTGACGCATACGGCCGGATGAAGGAAGTGCAATATGAGATTTTCCGCTCACTCATGTACTGGATGACCGTCCAGTATGATAACATGGGGCGGGTAGTGAAGAAGGAGCTGAAGGTGGGACCCTATGCCAATACCACCCGCTACTCCTATGAGTACGACGCTGATGGCCAACTACAGACGGTCTCCATCAATGACAAGCCGCTCTGGCGCTACAGCTATGACCTCAATGGGAACCTGCACTTACTGAGCCCTGGGAACAGTGCACGGCTCACCCCGCTAAGGTATGACCTCCGTGACCGCATCACTAGGCTGGGTGATGTGCAGTACAAGATGGACGAGGATGGCTTCCTGAGGCAGCGGGGCGGGGACGTCTTTGAGTACAACTCAGCTGGCCTGCTCATCAAGGCCTACAACCGGGCCGGTGGCTGGAGCGTCAGGTACCGTTACGATGGCCTGGGGCGGCGGGTGTCCAGCAAGAGTAGCCACAGCCACCACCTGCAGTTCTTCTACGCAGACCTGACCAACCCCACCAAGGTCACCCACCTTTACAACCACTCCAGCTCCGAGATCACCTCCCTCTACTATGATCTGCAAGGGCACCTCTTCGCCATGGAGCTGAGCAGCGGTGATGAGTTTTACATAGCTTGTGACAACATCGGGACCCCTCTTGCTGTCTTCAGTGGAACAGGTTTGATGATCAAGCAGATTCTATACACTGCCTATGGAGAGATCTACATGGACACCAACCCCAACTTTCAGATCATCATCGGCTACCATGGTGGCCTCTACGATCCACTCACCAAGCTCATCCACATGGGCCGGCGGGATTACGATGTGCTGGCTGGTCGTTGGACTAGCCCAGACCACGAGTTGTGGAAACACCTTACTAGCAGCAACATCATGCCTTTCAATCTCTACATGTTTAAAAACAACAACCCCATCAGCAACTCTCAGGACATCAAGTGCTTCATGACAGGTGAGGATGAGGGCTCATTCGGAGGACAGGACTGTTGTTCTGGTCCTCTGACAGGACGGTCTTCCTTGAGAAAGCTGGTAGTTGGGTCACAGGAAACACTGGCTTTCCTTAGGACAGCAATTTTCAAAGTAGATTTTAAGAAACACTACTTGAGAGAAATGCCCTGGAAAAACTGGTACTGGCCTCAAATTGATTTGACAGGGCAACTACCATTCTTAAATTTTCATAATACATTGCAGCTTATGAAAGTCTCTGAGAAGTCCTCTGGTAAAGAGAACTGTTTAACACAGTTACCCACTATTTCTAAAACATCTGACCACGAAACCCCTTTACCCACAGTTTCTCAAGCATTTGAGCATGAAACCCCTTTTTTTCACCATGAAATCCTAGTGCTTCACTGGATGCATCCCTGAAAATGCACTTTGGAAGTTTCTGACCCAGAGATCAGGCTGACTATGAGTCCCCAATAAGGTGGGTGAAGGTATAGCTAAAGAAAAAAAAAATCAATTTTCTCATTCGGGATAATGTAATGGACAGTTCAGAATTTGGACACAGAACTGCTGAAGGATGCACCATTTCTAAGTTATGGACAGTCACAGAAATTACTTAACTTCCCTTAATTCCAGTTTGCTGACCTGTAAATTAAAGTGAGGGGGCACCTGGGTGGTTCAGTCAGTTAAGCATCCAACTCTTGATCTCAGTTCGGGTCTTGATCTCACGGTTCTAAGTTCAAGCCCCACACTGGGTTCCACTCTGGGCATGAAGCCTACGTAAGTAAGTAAGTAAGTAAGTAAATAAATAAATAAATAAATAAATAAATGTTAGAATGTCTACTGACACTGATAAGTATGCATGTTGTAAATCCTAGAGCATCCACTAGAAAAGAAAGCAGAGGCATAGCTAATTAGTCACTAGTGGAAATAAAATGTAGACTAAAAAAATATTCAATCCAAAGAGGGTAGGAAGAGGGGAGAAAGGGAGAGGATGGACAAGTAGGAAAAAAAACAAAACAAAACCCTGCTAGGATGGTTGCAAGGGTGAAATGAGATACATTTTATAACCTGCCTAGCACAGTGCCTGGCTCATGTAAGGTTCCCTTACCTCGACCCTGACTTAAAAAGTGAGCTTTGTTTTCCACCGCTGTGAAACCAACTGGAATATAAATGTTCACACGTGCCAGAAATGTCTTCAGCAGCCACAGTCCACCCAGCAAAGCAGCCACTCCCAGACCTCAGCCACAGAAGACCTCAAGAGTCAGAGCAGCTATGGGGATTCAGGTCTGGATAAAACCAGCGCTTTTTATAAAAGAGAGTTTGCAGTGGGCAAAAATTGGGCACGCCCCAACTTGCAAACCTGGTCGTTTCCTTCTCTTTCTCCTGTGACACAACCCTGCGCCCCCTATTTTAAGGCAGTTTCATTTTCGTTCAACAAGTGCCTCCTGGGTGCAGCCACTGTTTTCGGCCTGAGGGGATGGGATACAAAGATGATCCCTGCCCTCCAGGAATTTACACTGCAAGGGAGACACAGACAGCAGTGAGGGGCCCAGGATGAAAGTTTGCACTGATGGCCGTTGATACACAGGACGCACAGCCGGCTGTGCCCAGGGAGCAGTTCATCCTTGAGGCCCACTTCTGAGTGGACATTCCTCAGGTAATGGGGAGAAAGGCAACCCAAGCAGAGGGGACTGCGTTTACAGAAGTGCAGAGAGGGCAACAGGTACAGCTCACATGAGCGCCCCGTAGGGATGTGGCTTCCTAGCTCCCAAACCTGGTGGCCTGGTCTGGACCCTGCTGCTGCTGACACTGACTGGAGGATTCTTTCCGGGAAGAATTCCAGGTGGTCATGTTGGGAGCAGGCATCCCATGCGTGAGGAAGAAGAGTGGGCGCGGTGGTGGGTGGGTGTGATGAAAGCGGACTTGGGGCCTGTGGTGAACAGGAATAGCCCAACAAGGTCTCACTATGCTCAACTTGCTGGCAGTCCAAGAAAACTTAACAGATTTAGAAAACATTTCCATTATGTCTGTGTACATTAAGCACACCCCCTGCTCATCCTGCAGTGAGTTTCTTTCGAGGTATCTTGGCAGGTTACTTACTGTAGCTGGAAAAACAAAAAAAAAATGGTACAGAAAAACATTCTGTTACTACAAACCAAGATCCCACTAATTCTCACTAAACCGTTTAGCTTCCATGCGAGCTACGTACAACCTCACTCACATCCAGCAATGACACCAATAAAAAGGAGCATACGCTCCAAATGGATAGGCTGAGGTCACATGACAAACCCTGAACCAAGCACTGTGGCTGGGGAGAGAAAACGCACTGAGTGGCTTAGCCTAGGTGACATGCTCCATTGCTGAACCCCTAGGTGGAGTCAGCCTCCCTAAAACTACACGGATACCCCAAAAGGAAGAGTGAGAAGGCAGAATGGGATGCTAGGAAGGCAACCAAAAAATACCCACCAAGGATCCATCCCATACACTATTGCACTAACCCTCACCTGAAGCCAGTGAGATGGGGATCACTGACTCCATTCTCAGAGGAGGAAAGTGAAGGTCAGAGCCATAAAGTAACTGACCTACTGAGAAGTGGCAGGGCTAGGGGTAGAACTCTGCTCTAACTCCAGAATCCTCATTCTTGGAATGAAATGCACTCTGTAATGTGCCCACATAAGAAAGGATTGTTAATTCATCGCTGTCCCAGGTGGCTACACTGATGTCTGGGGCGGATGGGTAAAAAGGGGCTTTTTAACTTGACAGAAATTTCTAACTCTGATGTCATAAAAAGGAAGAGTAAAATTCCCAACTTTTCAGAAAAGTGCCATAGGGGAAAAAAAAAAACAATGAATAAATCGATTTTCAGCATTTTTCCTAAAGGCATAGTGAGAAATATTCCTACCTTCCATCACTTATGATTAAGGCCCAGCCCTCTTTTCAGCCCCCCAGTTTCCTGGGAATCTGCAGTAATCCTGATAGAAGTTTTCCTTTCCAACTACAAATTCAGATGCAGGTTCTCAGCCTCAGGCCAAATGGCTTCATGGGGGATTTTTTCCCCCCCTGTTCTGTTTGTTTTAATTTCCTAAAAACCATCTGCCACGATTCATAGAATCAGAGATTCTCAAAAACTCAGTGAAGAAAGGGACTTTGGAGGCAAGCTAGCCCAAGTGCCTCATGTTACAAATGAGGAAATGGAGGTCCAGTGACGTGGGGGTCTGGGTTTGAAAAAGCTCAGAAAACTTTCTATGAGCCAGGAACCGAGCTGGACACTTTAGAATATAGGAAACCCAGTCATTCGTGTAACAAGCTTAGAACAGTTGCTGCTGTATGATGGCTGCCCAAAGTGGTAACACTATTATTCTTTCCATGGCTTGGTGAAAACCATTTCTACCATCAGTTTGTAGATAGGGAAACTGAATCTCAGAGAGGTTAAGGAAACGGTCCAAGTTCACACAGTGTGCAACTTGGGGAGCCTGAATTTGAACATGGGTTTAGTCTTGCCTCACCATGTTCTTTTCCTTCCACGACCTTCCTAGAAGTAGAACCTGGGTTTCTACGCCACCCTTCCTATCTTCCTCCACCCTGGTACCTCCATGTTTCACACCCAAGAGAGCGGGGCTCCAGGGCATCCAAAAAACAAAAAAAAACAAAGGCAAACTTGAGGTCCTTGAATGAGAAGACAGCACAGGATGCAGCAGTGGCAGGGACACAGTTGTCAACCCCCAAAGGACATCCCCATCGCTGGAATGGCTTCAGTGGGTGGTAGGGGAAGACAGCTGCACCAGTGCCTGGACCCTAAGCAGGGCCTCCCTGACTAGAGACATGTCTCATTTGGAAGAAGGCAAAAGCAGGCCTGGATGCCCATAGCCCAGGACTGCCAGCTCTGAGGCTCAACTCCACCCCCCACCCCACCCCTTCCCCAGACTTTGGATTCTGAGTCTCTGCTCAACAAATGCTTTAGCATCTTCAACTGCCTCTTCTCAAGGAAGGCCGAGCCACGCTGGGACACAGGCTGGCTGTCACTCTCCTACAGGCACCCAGTTAACTCCTACCTGCCATCCCAGGCTTCTCCTGCGCTAGCCACAATTTTTCTTTCTGGTTCTCTCTCTGCCTTGCTGAACTGCTCTCCGCTTACCTGAACACTCCCCACACTCACCTGCCCTCTCCAGGCCTTGCCTTGCACACGGTCTTTGCCTGAAGTGCCCCCTTTATCTCTGCTGAAGCCTGACAAAAGGTACACAGCTTTCAGTGTCTGCCTTAAAGGCCACCTTCTTTGTGAAGACTTGTCAGCCTGTCCAACTGAAAGACTTCTGCCCTCCTCTCATCTTTTTTCTTGTGTCAAAGTTTTGCATGCCTCTGTGTCATCTCCCCTTCAGGGTTCTGAGTGCACAAGGTGAGGGTCGGAGTAACACAGTGCTGGGCACACGAAACGCTCTCAGCAACATTGGGCCTAGTAACAGATGACACTTTATCCATCCTCTTGCTTTCCCTTACGTCTTGGCTTCCTGATTCTGTTCTTCAGTGAGCCAAAGGCTCATGGGAAAGTCCTCTCTATCCCTATACCTAATATTCTATAATTAGTAACCCCCCAAGAATGTTGTAAAATCGATGAAACCAATGCCTATGGCGCTAGATCCTCAAGCCCACTATTTTTTTTAATGTTTGTTTATTTTCAGAGAGCACGCATGTGAGTGGGGGAGGGGAAGAGAGAGAGGGAGACAGAGGATCCAAAGTGGGCTCTGTGAGGATAGCAGAGAGCCTGATGCAGGGGCTGAAACTCATGAATGATGGGATCATGACCTGAGCCAAAGTCGGACGCTTAACCAACTGAGCCACCCAGGTGTCCCCTCAAGCCCAGTATTAAAGATTGGAAAATGAAGGCACAGGGAGATTAAATGACTTCCTTAGCATCACTTAGCAGAGTAAATGAAAGGTAGACTCAGGGTGGGGGGGGGGGGACTCTTTGATGATTGGTAGAGGCCATCTTGCTGTTTGGGAGAAGAGGGAGGGCTTGTTTTTAAATGGAATTTCTCTTTGAAAGTCATTCACTTAAATCTTTCCTTTGGGTGCAGTTGTCCTCTGCAAGTGTTTCCTCCTGATGCAGGGGGTGGGTGTGCATCATCTACCCCCCACCCCAGTCCCCCCGGGTTTGAATCCAAAGAGGTTTAAGTGACAGGGGAGTCTGGAAACCTAGGTTCTACTGAAGTCACAGCTCTCTTAGATACATATCTAGGAGAGGAACAATGGTCCAAAGAGTATGTGCGGCTTTAATAACCATGAAACAGTTTTCCAAAGTGTTTGTAACTGTTGATGTCCCACTTGTGACACCCCCCACCCTCACCCCCCCCCCCACTGCTGTCTCACTCTGGGCCACTTTATTGGGATATGTCACCTCTGAGGTCCACTCACTCCACAAGGACATTTCTGCTTCTCTCCCACCCAGATGTCAACAGCTGGCTCCTCACCTTTGGATTCCAGCTGCACAATGTGATTCCTGGCTACCCCAAGCCAGACATGGACGCCATGGAACCATCCTACGAGCTCGTCCACACACAGATGAAAACTCAGGAGTGGGACAACAGCAAGGTAATCTGCGCACACACGGCCACCCACCCTCAGGCCAGGCAGACCTTATGGGAGTGGCTCCTACAAAGCTTTTCAGGAAAGCATGGGCCCTTGACGGAAGCTGACGTGGTGCAGCCACAGTGCCTGCCAGAAGCTGTTCAGGAAATCTGTAGTAACCACTGGCAAGCCACTGTGGACCCAGCTGTAACAGAACACAGACCCCCACAAGCTCTATTAAGTTTTCTCTGATACGAGGAGTTTGGAATTCCACAAAAACAATGAGCCTTTGTCACTGCCCAGAGCAAAAGGGCAAGGAGGGAGGGTGTGTTCTAAATACAAGTGTGACATTTTCTGAGCACCTCCGTTCACCTGCACCTGCCTGAGGTATTCTACACAAGTTAACACACACATATCCCCTGGTATTACTGTTGGCATTTTACAGGTTTAATGCCTGAGGCTTTCCAGTGCCACACAAGCAAGGAAGGGGTAGACTGGGATTCACACCCGGATCTGTCTGTAAGGTGTTCAAAAAAATGTTACCTTGTCCTGTGTGCCTTTTATGGCCTGGTTTTAAAGACTCACAGAATTATATAGCTGTGAAGGTCCTTAAAAACCCCTCTACCCCACCCCTCACTTCAGGCATCCCCTTTTCGCCCCCTCCCCCACTTTATAATGTAAGTACTAGGAGCTGCCTCTTCCAGACCCCACGCTGCACCCCGTGAATGCAGGCACGAATCAGGCGGAGACCAGGCCTTCTGGGGATCCCTGTCCAGAGGGAGAGCAGCGTTGTTAGATGGCACACTGCTGACAGCCAGAAACTTGCATATCCGTGTGTCTTACTCCAGCCTGATTCCCTTCCTCCTCGGCTCAGCTGCCTCCGTCCTCTAGACTCTGGAGAACATGATTCTGCACGTCTAGGTCCTAGCAGTACCCCATATTCTCCCCTGCAGAGCACTTACCACACCTGTATCCCCACTGGACTATGAGCCCCAAGAAGGCAAATAAATCCTGGGTCTTCTTCGGTACCCAGTGTGCTGCCCTTTTGCTGAATGCACAGATGGTTGAAAGAAGTACACAACCCTGTGTGAGGTAGGCATTCTTCCTCATTTTACAGATGAGGAGACCAGAGCTCAGAGAGAAACTTGCTCAAGGTCACTCAGCAGGAAAGGCGATGAGAACCCAGTGTGTCTGACCACAAAGCCTGGCCCCTTTCTGCTGTTCTGTGCCGCTGTAGCCCTGCCCTCTGCCTGGCTCAATCCCCACTGTCCACCCCCCCCCCCCCAGCTGACCTGGCTGATTCCACAGCAGCCCAGCTGCTCCCCACCTCCCCCCACCCCCGCCAGCTTCCCTTCCCCCCGACGCAGAGCCCCAGTCTCTGACGGCCTGTTTGCCAACCTCGCCCGTCAATGAATTATTGATTTCTGCCCTTGGCAAGCATCGAAGATCTGTGTTGTTGAGCACTCCAGCTTTCGTGAAACTCTAGGAAATAATTGTTCACAGACAGGGTTCTATTAATTATAAAGAGGACTTAATTTCAGTGAGAAGCCGATAGGCCTGTTTCTAAAGCCATTTCCCTGAGTTGCTGGTTAAGCCCTGGAGCTTGCACGAACCCGGCTTTGCCAAGCTCCTGCACCATGGGAGGGACGGGTAGGTGGTATGATGTGGAGACCAGGCCCAATCTGTCCCCCAAAGCAGCCGAGAGCAGAGGCATCTGAGGAGCCCCCAGGAAGCACTATGGGGGCAGAGGCCCTCCTTGAAACTAGTTTATAAACATGATGGAGAACGATAAAGCAGGGTAAGACGGGTTATATAAATGACCGCTTTTCATCTTACTAAGCCTTCTTGCCAAGAACGCATTGCTTGTCATTCCTCCATCTGACATCGTCCCCTTATCCTCCGAGTTCCAACTCAAGCGTGAGTCTGCCCTTGAACCCTACCTTGTCCACCTCATTCCTCCATCTTTGGGCTGAGATGTTCTGATCCTTGTCCTCTGCTCCCTGATCCAGAGCCCTTGAAGCTGAGCCTCTAGAATCAGACAGAGTTCAAACGTTGGCTTGAATACTTACCCCCTGTACGGATGTGGGCCCATTACAATCTCTTAGAGACTTATTTTTCTTAGATGTAAAATCAATAATAAGAGTACCTACTATATGAAGTTATTGTGGAAATCAAATGAGATACCGAATGTGACTGATTTAGCTCAAAGACCAAGACCTGTTAGCCAAAGTTATTACTGCTACTTCTCTTAAACCACCAGTTATCACATTTGATGATAATTATTTTCTGTCACATCTGTCTTTCTGCACTAAATGATGGGTTCCTCAAGAGCAGGGATGATGTCTGATTCGTTGGTACCTCTCCAGTGCCCAGAAAGAAACCTGGCACAGAGCAGATGCTTGCTGAAGAGTTTCTTAACGGAAGGATGGGTGAACGGATGGATAAAGGACGGCAGAATGTTCTAGTGGTCAGCAGTAGAGCTAGATGCTACTGGTTAATGTGTATAGATTCGATTAGTTATGAGAGCTGACTCTTCAGGCTCTTGGGGAGAGGTTTTCCCCTTTGCCTCATTCCTTCTTTCTCTCTCTCCTCCCCCATCAGTCTATCCTCGGGGTACAGTGTGAGGTGCAGAAGCAGCTCAAGGCCTTTGTCACCCTAGAACGTTTTGACCAGCTCTACGGCTCCACAATCACCAGCTGCCAACAGGCCCCAGAGACAAAGAAGTTTGCATCCAGTGGCTCGGTCTTTGGCAAGGGGGTCAAGTTTGCCTTGAAGGATGGCCGAGTGACCACAGACATCATCAGTGTGGCCAACGAAGACGGGCGGAGGGTTGCTGCCATCTTGAACAACGCCCACTACCTGGAGAACCTGCACTTCACCATTGACGGGATGGACACCCACTACTTTGTGAAACCAGGGCCCTCGGAAGGCGACCTGGCCATCCTGGGCCTCAGTGGGGGGCGGCGAACCCTGGAGAACGGGGTCAACGTCACGGTGTCCCAGATCAACACGATGCTCAATGGCAGGACTAGACGCTACACAGACATCCAGCTCCAGTATGGGGCACTGTGCTTGAGCACTCGCTACGGGACCACATTGGATGAGGAGAAGGCGCGGGTGCTGGAGCTGGCCCGGCAGAGAGCCGTGCGCCAGGCGTGGGCCCGCGAGCAGCAGCGACTCCGGGAAGGGGAGGAAGGCCTGCGGGCCTGGACAGAGGGGGAGAAGCAGCAGGCGCTGAACACGGGGCGGGTTCAAGGCTACGACGGCTTCTTCGTGATCTCCGTGGAGCAGTACCCGGAACTGTCAGACAGCGCCAACAACATCCACTTCATGAGACAGAGCGAGATGGGCCGGAGGTGACAGAGAGGTCCGCGGCCTGCACTTCTTGCCAAAGACAGCTACTCTTTCGTGGCCACACACCTGACTGTGTTGTACTTAAAAAAAAAAAAAAAAAATCCTTTTTTTAACAAGTGCAGAAAACAAACCGACACACACAAAAAAGATACTGGTTGCATTGTAACTCATGCAACATCCTTTTTTTTAAGAAAAGAAAAACACAGATTTGGCCTTCACACATTTTTTGCAAAGAACAGAAGGTATTTTTTTCTGTAGTGTGATCACAATGAAAACTTTATTGTCTCTTGTTCCCTTTCTCCTTGAGGAGTTTTCCTTGTTGTTGGGGTACATTTCTCCTCTCTGAGACACATCTCCTGAGGTGTGTCCTTGTCTGTCCCTAGGTACCCAGTGTGATGTGAGACACAAGTGTCTGTGCTAACTTGTCTCATGTGCAACCCTTTCTTCCATGGGGGTCGGGCAGGAGTGAGGGGTGTAGAGAGTGACGGGCTAGTACCGAACTACTGAGGGGGCCCGGAAGGAGGGTCTGCAGGACCTGAGGATTTTTGGCTCAGCTCCCCCAGACGAGTGGCGGCTTTTGACTCACCATGTTCTGTGCCTCTGGAGGACCACAGATGTCTTCATCTTGCTCTGGGGACTTTTGTGATATCATTTAGCACCTGTTCCAAGCTGCCCCAAACTCCTGTCCAAGCTTTATATTTTGATGCTAAATGCAACCCCCTACCCCTTTTGCAAATCCTGTGTAGTTGTCGGTGCCACCCCCATGCGGGGATGGAGAAAGTGTCCCCCAGGTCCCTTCCCCCAGTCTGGTGACGTAACATCCTGGGGCTAAGAGCCTCACCCTCCCATAGAGGCGAGGCACCCAGGATGTCTGTGGTTGGTTGGTCTTCCCATGATGTTCCTTATTACTCATCGCCTCCTCTCTCCCAGAGTCAGATGCGAGAACCGGCAAGCCCTCCACGTGAGCACAAGGTCCAGGGAGGGGCAGGCCACCCATGGCAAAAGGAGGGCAGTGGCAGCAAGGGTACCAGCCTGCCTTCCCAGGTGAACCTCTCTCCCCATGACTGTGGGTATCCTCCCTCCACTGTTCAGCTCCACCACTGAGAAACAGGAGTGTGGAGAGAGGTGTTTGGTGGCCATTGATTCTGGAAAGATGCTTAAGAAGAAGTCAGCCAAAGAGAGGAAGGCATAAGCCAAGCATCTTCTAACCAGCTCCTGAAGGCTCCTCTGCCTCCCATACATGAGCCAGTAGCACAGCTGGGAGGCAGCAGGGTCAGCGTTCAGGAAATTCCTTCTGTGAAGTTCTTCTAAAACAGCTTCCCCTCTGGAGGAGTCCATCCCGGGTTTTAAAGAGAGACTGAGGAGAAAGGAGGGAAGAGCTAATTTGGTGTGGCCTGGCAAGGTCATCCAACCCCCTCCCCCTCCCCCTCCCCCACCCTGCTGCCCCAGGTTTGGGACCTGTTCCTGAGGCCGGTACCCACAGATCAGGGAGGCCAGGCTACAGCTGTCCCTGGGAAGACCCATGCCTGAGGTCACTGGGAAGAGGCATACGCTCTCTCGCCTTCTTGGAAGTGGGCACGCCCAAGAGCAGCCATCAGGCTAGGGAAGCATTGAGGGGAGGGGACAGCCACAGCAAGAGCGAGGAGCTCCTTGCTCCTGGTTCATCTGCCTAATTACCATCATCATTACCACTCACAGGAGGTTCTGGGAGACCAGGAGGGGAAGCCAAATGCTTCCTTTTGAGCTGGGCTTCTTATAAAATGGGACTTTTATGGGTTACATTTACATTAAGTGTGGAAAATGAATTCTGAGTCTGAGCTATCCCCCGTGGAAACCTTGTTGGACTGATAAGCTCATGGCACCTTTATAGCCTTACTCACAGAGTCTTCAGAATATTACACGAGTTAATGAAACCAAGAAGGTCTTTGCTGTGTGAGAACCGGAGCAGCATGTAGCCTGGGTTCTGCCTGGCAGAGGGAGGCACCCGCCGCTTCTCGGGAGAGGAGGTTTCGCCTTACATCATCCCACTGGGATTAGAGGATATGTTTCGCTAAGTGCTCTTCCTGCTTCCACAAAAGTCACACTGCTGCGACAGTGCACCTTGGCCCGTATGCCCACTGGTTGCCCAGTGCCTCTGGGTACAGAGCTCTGCTGAGTCAGATGCAGTATTCCTCGGGCCTGCTGTGTGTGGTCCCTGGGAGCTGGTGGTGGACTCCCATCTGGCAGGATCGTTCTTGGACGGGATGGAAAGCAGTTTGGCCTGAAGAACACGTTTGTTTTTTAAATCCAAAATAGACTGATGCCTCTCAAAACATACTCTTGATACAAGGAGCCCTTGGGTGAAGCTCTCGTGCCCATTAGCCTAGCTGATCGGTTCTATCTTGGCTACCTGACATCAGTCGAGACCTGCTGGGGACATCTACTTGAAGGTCAGAGCCAACATGAGAGCCAAGGGAATCATCTCCCTACACCGTCCCCACCCTCTGAACCCTCCACCCCCATCCCCCACCAAAGTAATAGGATGGACTTGTAAAGATCAAAAACACAGAATTATTGCATGTTCCTTCACGTTTTGCCTTTCCTGGGCTCCACACCACCACGGAGGCCCAGCATCAGTACGGGGAGAAGTTGAAGCATTCTTTCTTTAGAGAAAAGATCTCAGGTGTGGCGTAGGCAGCATCACACACTGTGGTTTCACATCGGTACTGTTGCTCCTGGAGACGGTGCTTCTGGCCTGGCCTTTTGGAGTGGGCTTCCATTAGGGCTGGCAGGTGACATGGCACCACCCTTCTCAGTCTGTCCTTCTGCTGAGACCAGCAGCCCCAATCTCACAGCAAGAGTGAGTCTGAAGGCATAAGCCAGAGTTCCCCATGCCCACCGAGTGACCTCTAAGCATCAAATCCCACCCTTGATGGCACCTGCCCTTTTAGCACTAAGCTACTCAAAGTGTCCATTTCTTGGAGAAACCAGCCTTCCCTCACTGGCCCAGGTTCACGATTCTGCAGGATGTTGCCCTAGCAAAGGGTTTGTTTTGGAAGAGTTCCTGCCTTCTCCCCTGCCTTCCACGGGTACCATTGCCCCCTGATCCTCAGCCTCTCTGCCATTGCTTTAAACAGGACTTATTCCCCAGCTCTGTTTTTCGTAAGATGAGATTCCCTTTTTTTACCCAGCCTCCAGACAGACATCATTGGAGGGCAGAGCTATGACAAGGGAATGAAGGGGAAGAAACTCTGGGGTAAATTGCACCTTTATCAGCCCCTGATGCTGGTCTCTCAGAATTGCTGGCTGAGAACCCAAGGAACAGCCCAGTGCCTGATTTCCACCTAGGGATGGAAAATTTGAAACAATCCCTAGGAAACTGACCAGAAGTTGAGAATAGTTTTAAATAATCAGGATGGGGTGGGGCAGAAGCAGAAGGTGATGGTGAGGCAAAGGAAGGTAACACTGGGCAGTGTTTTCATAGACACATAACAAAGAATCACATTTGCTTGAAAAAAAAATTATAAAGGACCTTTTCAGCTGTGACTTGTAAGTACCACCTTTGTAGGTGGCTGTTTCCATTATGCAGAGATCGGGCTTTCGGTGTGAAGTCTTAGAATGCAGGTTCACATCTGCAGCCTCGTGTTTGTGGTTGCCACGTGGTGAGGGCAGGGATGCTGAGCTTGGCGCCCAGGAGGAAGGAGCTTGCCAGGACTCTGCAGGATCCTGGGCTTTGGGGTTTGACATCCCTGGTGCTCAAAGTCGGATCTATTCTCCATTCCTCGTAGCAGCCACTAAGCCCAGTCCATGCCTTCTGGTCCTGAGCTGGGGCCTGCCTCCTGAGGGGTTCCAGAAAGAACCCAGTCTCCTCTTTCTGTTGGGATCCTTGTTACAACAAAAAGCCCTCCACTTGAGGCTCATAATTCCCAGCTAGGTTTATACACTTGTCTATATTTTATTGGAAGGGAGGGGGTTAAAAGAAAGAACTCTGTAGTTCAAGACCCTTTCATTTAACCGTCAGAAAACAGCAAACTCATTTTAAAGACTCATTGCTCAGGTGATAGAAACTTTATCCTCTCCAACCTTTACATTCTCAAAAACCAGCCCTGTGTACTTGACCGCCCCAGACAGCGGTGAGCTCTTAGGTTTCATCATGAATGTGGAAGATCAGAGGGGGGGGGGGGCCTCGGTGGGGCTCATGTTGGGTTTCTTACCCCTTCTGGAATGCCAAAGGCATGACACTGGGTGACTCCTCAGTCCCCAAGAACATGTGATTGATTCTGAGGGCCAACTGCCAACGGAGAACCAGCCCTCAGGCAGGCTCAGCCATTCCTGCAGAAGCTGGGTCACAGATGTCTGGTGGGGCCCGGCAACCCTGGTTTCACCCAACACCAGAATCCCACTTTTCTAAACCCGCCTGTTCTTGAACACTTCTGAACCCGCAGCTTTGGCAAAAGGACTGTCCCAAGCTGCCTTTGGACGACCAACACTGGAGACTCTGGCCTTACCATGTGGAAATAGTTTTCCTGAAGTCTGGAACTAATTTTGAGAAGTTTTTTTCTCGACACTTTTGTGTTTCTAACACTGTATTCTTGACTGTGTAAATACCGACAAGGCTGTAAATAAATGCAGATGTAGATACCTTCTAGAAAAAGAAAAAAAAGGCATAAAAACAAAACCAGAAGTGATCCCGTGTAGCCTTCGTTGACAAATAAAAGAATATTTTGTGTTTAAGGTGTCTGGTGGCCTTTGTTCAGAAAGTAGCGACTGGACGCTGCTGTTCTCGGGATGCCCTGGAAGATTCAGATCCTTGGCCCCAGAATCCCTCGTAAGCTGCCATCAGCATTTCCAGAGGCCACATGACCCTGGGGCTTAGCCTCATGAATGTCATCATGCTGTGACATCAGCTATGTCCCAGGGCTCCCCCAGGGCATCCCGCACCCCCTCCCCCCAAGCTGATGTCTTCACTGGCCTCAGGGACAGACTCCAAGGGGCAGGAAAGCCCAATACTGCCCTGAAGAGAGAACCACTGGGCACAGAGTTGTCTCCTATGCCACGAGTTGCACTTTTTTTTTAATGTTTATTTATTTTTGAGGGAGAGCGAAAGCAGGGGAGAGGCAGAGACAGAGAGGGGGGGACAGAAGATCCAAAGTGGGCTCTGTGCTGACAGCAGAGACCCCGATGTGGGGCCTGAACTCAGGAACCATGAGATCATGACCTGAGCTGAAGTCAGATGCCTAACTGAACTACCCAGGCACCCCGTACTTTTGAAACTAAATGAATGCAGAGTCCTCTTGCAAACTATTGGGGGGAAAAATTATTTTAGCATTTTTTCCCTTTCCTTTGTGTCTTCTTACTGTATCTTTAAAAATAAAAAACTAAGGTAGTTATAATCACAGCATACAGGTAATTTCTCACCCTGCTTTTCTCACTTAACCTCACATTTAACCTCTCAGCTCTAGAAGTCCGAGATGACAGCTGGTCACTTCAGAAAGTACATTTGCTAAGCCCAGCTCCCCGGTGTGAATGGCAAACCTTATGAAAATGCAAGTAATTGAGCAGAGGAGTAAGAGCAAGCCTCCCTGCCCTCCCGTTAGCCCCAGCACTGGCTCAGCACCAGGCCCTCTGGGAAGCTCCAGGCCCCTCCCTTCCCCCAGGCAACCAGTGGCTCTCCAGGCACAGAGACCCAGACCACCACTTTGCTGTGGTGCCAGGAGGCACCTACAGCGGTAGAGAAAATCCCTACTCCACTTTGGGAGTCAGGCCAACCCGGGTGCAGAAATTGGCTCCAGCTCTTACTATGGAATCATGGCAAGTCTTTTAACCCTCCTAAGCCTTGGTCTTCCATCTGTGATGGCGGTATGATGATGCACACGCCTCAGAGGACACGGTGTGCAATGAGTCACAATACAGCACAACGCGCTTTCTCCCAGGTAAGTTTTCTACAGCATACTCCTCCCTCCCCAGCCCCCACCCCCACGCCCACCTACCTTCCAAAGTCCGCTACTCTTCCCACCACACTAGTGCTTCTCAACCTTGGCCCTGCATCAGATTCACCTGCAGAGCTTATCAAGACAGACTGCTGCTCACCCCCCCCCCCCCCGCCCCTACAGAACTTCTGAATCAGTGGGGGGCGCCTGAGTGGCTCAGTCTGTTAAGCGTCAGACCTCAGCTCAGGTCATGAACTCACAGTTCACGGGTTCAAGCTGACAACTCCGAGCCTGGAGCCTACTTCGGATTCTGTGTCTCCCTGTCTCTCTGCCCCTCCTCTATTCACACTGTCTCTCAAAAATGAATAAACGTTAAAAATTAAAAAACAATTTTTGAATCAGTGGGTCTGAGACAGGGCCCATTAATTTGTATTTCTCACATCTTCCCAGGGTACAGTGATACCCCTTCATGCTTTGAGACCCAGGGCTGACTACACAGTCTACGAAACCTGCCGTGGACAGTACAGCGGGTGTATCAGACCCTCCCCTGCCACCCCCTCCTCTGTCTTCCTCTGTCCGCTGCACAGGAGCGCACCCCCCTCTCAAACATGCCTGTGGACCTTCACACCGGAGGGCCTTCACCGCTTCTTCAGGCCCAGCTGAAATGTATTCCTGAAGCCCTCTCGCCGCTCATTCCCCGGTCAGAAGGCACTCCCTGAGCGCCCGACGCGTGCCAGGCACTTCTCAATTACCCTTGCACGGGAACCCCTCGAGCCCCACCTCCCCACCGAGGCCGTGTCTTTTCTAATGCTCTGCGCGCCTCCCGTGTCCAAAGCAGGTGCTGCGCTGGGGGTCACCCTAGGTTCAGCTTTCCCTTTGCCTTAGGGGCTCACTCTCTCTGGTATATTTGAGAAACAGCGGGGATGTCTCCTGTCCCCTTCTGGAGGAAGGCCACCTCCCCTCGGAACTGGGGGCGGCTCCTCCACTGAACGCCCTGCCCCCTGCCGCAGGCCTCTGGAGCAGAGAGCGGAGCTTGTCTTCTCCCCAGCGCCCCGGCCCCGCCCTCTGTAACCCCGCCCCCAATCAGGCTGAGGCTGATTCACCCTTTCCAGATCCGCAGGCCTAGAGGCCATGAAGGCAGCCACAACCTGTGAGGAAAAAGACTTTAAAAGTGAGTACTACTATACCTTTTCCCATGTCAAAGGGAGAAGTGTCTAAGAATCGAACCTCTTAGGTTTAACCTCTTAGCTGCACCTACAAGGGCTTTCCAGTTGGTCTCATCCCTCGCTGACTTTGTTCTCCATCCTCACTCTGGCACCCCTGTGGGTGTCTCTTCCTCCAGACCCACAGTGGAGATCCCTCTCCCGGCCATGGGACGCTCATCCCTGCTGGAGAGTCCACCTCTACCCCCATCAGGCAGTCCAGCATTTATTTTTTTTAAGATTATTTATTTATTTTTGAGAGAGAGAGAGCATGCACGAACACACAGGGGGAAGGGGCAGAGAGAGGTAGAGAGAGAATCCCAAGCAGGCTCCATGCTGTCAGCACAGAGCCCCACTTGGGGTTCCATCCCACAAACCATGAGATCATGACCTGAGCCGAAATCAAGAGTCCCACACTTAACCAACTGAGCTACCCAGGCACCCCCAGCATTTCTTTCTCGTCTGAATTCATCCATCTGGAATAACCCCAGGATCAGCTCCAACCACCATCCCCCAGGCTGGTCCCCTTTCAGAAACGTGTCAGGGGCAGTAGGAGTTGCATATACATTCTTTGCCCTTCAAGATGTATCCAAAGCATATTTGTGGAGACATACGTTGCAAAGATAGATATCAGTTCTTAGGGCTGTAGAATTTTAAGCCCATTGGAAAGAATAGAAGCATTTTCCTACCTGTCCTATAATCTCCAAGCCCACTTGTGTCTAGTAGAGGTCAGTAGGTGACAATGTACGCAGAGCAGGTGGGCTTTCACTTTGTCATCCCCTCTCTCAGCTTTAATATATGTCCATTCCAAACTCCCAGGACTAAATTCTTAGGGTAAAAATCTCTTGCCCAGTCTGTGAGATGGAAACAGAGGAAATGGAGTCATTCTTTTGGAGGTAGATATTTATTATAGCACTGGATGGGTGAACGGATGGATGGATGGAAAGATAATGGATGATGAAGTGAATGGATGCTATAATCAGGCCCTTGGGGAGGCATAGAAGAGAATTGCAATTAATCAGAAAATGTGTAATGAGCACTTCACATATGTTAGATAAGATATTACCCCAAGCAGCCTAAAAGGGACCTTAAGATAGAAAACAGGACCCTTGGCTTAAAAAATCAGGGGGTGTAGAAAGATTCAGAAAACAGAGTAAGTGCTCCCTGTCACTACTCCAGAAAGAAGCCTCGGCACTCAGGCTTGCTAGAACTCCAAAGACTGGTGAAGGAGCAGATACTTTCTAGGTTTTGCCCCAAGAAAGTTGGCCAGAGGCCCAGTCTCTGGAACAAAGTGGCACCACAAGCTTGAGCTTCATCTAGGGGATAGGGAGTTTCCAGTTTTAGAGCAGAAGCATGGCAAGACAGCTAGGGAGTCCAGATACTACAGTGTGTAGGGCTATTGGGAGCAGAACCCTATCAATATCCAAGGGTCCGGTCCAGACCCTGAGGGCAGGTGTATCTGGGTATAGACAGGTGGGCTGGGCAGGCAAGGCAAGGCTTCATACCTGGTAGGTGGGCTCACAGATGCCATGGTATCCACGCTTTACCAACATACATTTGGTTTTAGGAGGAAACAAGCTCTGGGGACTTGAGCTCATCCTCTGCCCATAACCTGTAATAGCAGGGCCGGCCCCACTTCCCACCTCCTGCCATGGCTAAGGCTCTTGATATGCTCCTTGCGTGATCAGCCTGTGATTTCCCCTAGAAATTCAGAGACTCCAGCTGACTTGAGAGGAGGAAGGGGACTGAGCCAAGTGCTAAGAAAGTGGTTCCAACAAAAACCACTTTCCAAGGTGCCAAAAAAGGGGAGCTCAGGGTAGGCTGATTGGGGGTGGGGAGGAATCTGAGAAAATTTCCTGGAAGAGGTGGGTTTGGTGAGAAAGGATTAGTTGAGAGTGGAAGACATTCCTTGGTAGGAGGAAGGGGTGCTGTCTATATGGGCCAAGGGAATCATGGGCCTTTAAGCCCTACTCCTGTGAACCTAGTCCACACAAGCATAAAGCCAAAAATTCCCAGGAATCTGACCCAGCATGGCTCAACTTTTTTCACACAGCAAAACGCACAATGGTTGATGTTTTTGGGTTTTTTTTAATGTTTATTATTTTTGAGAGAGAGCCAGAGAGAGACAGAGCGTGAGCTAGGGAGGGGCAGAGAGAGAGAGGGAGACACAGAATCCAAAGCAGGCTCGAGGCTCTGAGCTGTCAGCACAGAGCCTGGCACAGAGCTCAAGCCCAAGAGCAGTGAGATCATAACCTGAACCGAAGTCAGATGCTTAACTGACTGAGCCACCCAGCTGCCCCACAATGATTGATGTTTACATGCAGAACCCACTCTCATGGGTGTATCTAGATTTGGTAAAAGAAAGGTGTAGGTTATGTGCAAATCCCACCCAGCAAGCAAGAATATTTCCCCACTCAGAAAATATATCAGAATGCAAATGAGGGAGAGTGATCATACTACAGGGATAATTTTGGATGCACTCTATAACAAAAGGAATTATTTTGCAAAGCTGTACTTTATTATTCATAATAACTTACCTCTGACACATGGCATCACTCTTCATAGTAACATGAAGATTGGGAACAACCGAACCTCTTTTTTTTTTCATCTTCTTTTCTATCTTCAGGGAGGGAGTTCCCCATAAACAGATCCTGAACAAAGATTTGTCTGAAAGTTACTGGGAAGTGGTCCGAGGAAACGCAGGTAGACAAATGAAGAGGAGGGACAAGAAAAGGCTATCACAGGTGTGAGAGCAAGCAAAGTCCCAAGAGGGTAACTTTGGCTCAGTCCAGTGGGCGACTTGTGCAAATAAGCTAAGGAGTGCCTGAGAGCTGTCCCCAGCCGTGGTTGGCAGCAGGAGTATTGACACCTCTGTCAATCATATGTTAAGGGCTGCCCCTGGGGATGTCATTTCCTGGTCACTTCTGGCTCTCAGTGCACTCGGCCAGCGGGCTCCACCAGCGTGAGGACAGCCTGCCTGCAAAGAGTCACAGGTGTTGGCTTTGGGGAATGAAATCACACAGCTTTCATTCATTTCGATCTGAGGAGGTTAGTGGGGTTTCGTAGCACCTGCTGTGGTCTCATTTCCTGCCTCATAGTGTGCACCTAGTAAATGCTGCTGGACTGTTGGCTAGTGACAGATGCATCTAAGAGAACAGGACACAGTAATCACACACATTAAGCAAACAGAGGACGGGACCCCAACTGTTATGCTTACCACTATATCCTCGGCACCTGGCATAGGAAACGTTCACGTGCATTTGTTGGAAAAATTATGAATGAATCTTCCCCCCACCACACCATGGTAATTCTTGATTTAAGAATATCTCCAGGGTCTCCCGAGTGGTCTCTTTCATTGCTTGCTTGACTATGGGACACTCAGGAGGAGCTCCTTGGGATCTTCCATATGGTGACCCTCCTCACTGGGCAAACATCCCCCAGCTGTTAGGCCCAATGTCTGCTCCTGTTCTCTCCTGATCAGATGTTTCTACGGACATACGGTGAGGCTCAGTGGGGAGAGCTCAGTGAGATGCGGTAGGTGTGGGCTCTAGACCAAGTGCTACCTACCTACATGAAATCTCATTTGCATATTCATGGTAGATATTATTACCTCCCATTTTGCATATGAGGCCTGGAGATGTTCATGATTTGTGCTGTTAAGCAATGGAATCAGAATTTGAATCCAGGTTGGCGTAACTCTAAATTTGAGGCTGTTTCTCTTATGTCTTAAACCTGGGGAGTAAGGAAATGTCTCATGTGAAGGGCTTCATACACTAAATGGTCTGTTGATGGCCAACCCCTTTCAAGCAGCCAGTGGCTCACCTGGTGGCTGTGCAACAGACATGAGGACTGCCTGAGACTTTGCTCAACCCCAGACTCAGGGCCGCCTTTACAGGTGTGCAACCCGTGCAGTCACACAGGCCCCTGCCGTCAGAAGGGCCCTGCTCTTTGTTTACTGCTCTGCTGTCTCCATCTTGAAATTCATCATAGTTTTGAATAAGGGGTCCAGTATTTTCATTTTGCACCGGACTTTGCAATTCATATAGCCAATCCCCCGCCCCCACACACTGCTTACCCAGTGTGGACAAACTTAGCATGCTAGGTCATTCTCAGGGCATGAGGCAGAGAGTGGGCCCTGGAACTCCAAAGGGATGCTGTAGGCAAGAAAACTGTTACACATTTTGAGGGGGCAGAGGAGACTGAGTAGAACTAGCCTGATGGCTTCTCACCCCCATCAACACCTAGCCAGGAAACCCCTACTCAATGGTAAACCTCTAAGTCCACTAAAGTGGCAAAGAGCTGGGAAAGAAGGGGGTGTAGGGACAGTGGGGCACAAAGAAGCTAGTAGCCTAATCAGGGGAGGCTCCCAGGGGGAGGCAACACCCTGAGAAAAGAATGAAGAGGCGCCTGGGTGGCTCAGTCAGTTAGGCGTCAGACTTCGGCTCAGGTCATTATCTCACAGTTTGTGAGTTCAAGCCCCACATCAGGCTCTGTGCTTACAGCTCAGAGACTGGAACCTGCTTGGGATTCTAGGTCTCCCTCTCTCTCTGCCTCTTCCCTGCTTGTGCTCTGTCTCTCTTTCTCTCTCTCAAAAATAAATAAACATTAAAAAAAAAAGAATGAAGAAGGGTATGGTGGGCAGAGGGCATGGTGAGGTAAAGGCACCGTGGTGTCTTGGGGGTACTTGGGCACATCTCCTGGGCAAGGCAAAGGAGGGACGTCAGGAATCAGGACTGGACTGATGGGCTGGGGCCAATCAGGTGTGCTTGACTTTACCTCCTTGACCCTAGCTTTCTTGTGTATGTTCTCCTGGGCCAGTAGCCCTTCCCACCCTGAATCTTGCCAGGATGGCTGAAATTTATTGAGATAGGGGGTTTGATCTTCTCCAGATAGATGTTTATGGGCTCTTCCATTCTATCGCACAGGGCAGGTGATGAGCTTATAGCTAATTAGTGATTTCTTCACGTTGATAACGCCACCTAGTGGTTACCTGTCACACACACTTTGCCATTTCATCATACTGACATGCAGAAAAAAATGGAGAGATTATATAGGACCATAATAATTCCCTGTCCTGCCCTGTACTTTGTGTGTTCACTTTGAAGTTCAGATGAACTTAATACAGGAATCCTTTTGACCTGCACAACAGCCCCAAAGTTGAGCAATGACTCTTGGAAGATGCTCCCAAAAGCACATGGATGCGCACACACACACACACACACACACACACCAGAAAGGGGACAGAGGAGAAAAAAACCAGCTCTGGAGGTCCCTTCCTCAGTGCCTTCTGATCCTTGGGCTACTGTGACAGGGTCCTTGAATCCTAGATATTCTGTCATAAACGTGGATGACTGCAGAGGCCAAGGCTGTGGCTGGAAGAAGATGGTCAAAACAGCACTCATGACTTGTGGGCCTTTGGAAACTCACCTTGGACCTCTCCAAACATTCAGTAATAATCACATCAATAGCAAGAAGCAGGAGGAAAAGAGGAGCTAGAGGGAAAGATGCTGTTTCTTGAGAGCCATCTCCTTTAGGTATCCTCCGTGAATGCATTTTTGCAAGTGCATTAAATCTGTCTCAGAGTACAGCAAGGTTCAGATGGCAGTTAATATACACTGGGTGTTGGGGCGCCTGGGTGGCTCAGTTGGTTGGGTGTCCAACTTTGGCTCAGGTCATGATCTCACAGTCTGTGGGTTCGAGCCCTGCATCGGGCTCTGTGCTGACAGCTCGGAGCCTGGAGCCTGCTTCCGATTCTGTGTCTCCCTCTCTCTCTGCCCCTCCCCCGTTCATGCTCTGTCTCTCTCTGTTGCAAAAATAAATAAAAACATTAAAAAATTAAAAAATATATATATACACTGGGTGCCTACTGAGTGCCAGGCACTCTTCTGAGCACTTTAAATGCGTTTGCTCATTAAGTCCTGGCCATAGGACAACAAGAGAGGTACTATTGCATCTCCATTGTGCAGGTAGGGAAATGGAGGGGCCCGTCTGAGGATGTGCAGCTAGTACGTGGAGGAAGTGATATCTGAAGCTGAACAATCCAGTTGCAGGGCATGTACGACTAAACCACTACTCAGGCTACCTAGTAGGCTGAGAGACAAAAAGAAACTGTATATACCCTGTCCTGGAGACTGCTGGAGAGGGAGGATATGTGATTGAATATCTGTAATGCATTTATTCGCTCGACAAACGTTTCCTGAAGGACATCTTCTTACACCAGGTCTGGGTGGGTACATAGGTGTAAATTATCCCCACTCTGATGGGGAAGAGAAGCTGAACCTGATTGGACCTGCATACAAGTGATTCAGGATGGAGCAGGAGGCATTGGGACAAAAAGCAGGGTCAAGGCACAGCTCACCAGGCAGTACTTGACATCTGGGCTAACTGGGTCTAAGGAATGCCACTCAGCCTAGCAAATAATGAATCCTCAGCAAACTTCTAGAATCCTAATTATATCTAAGAAGCCCCACTGAATCTCTCAGCTTTACGCTACCTACCTAGGAAGAGAAGGGGAGCACCGGACAAGGCAAGATTCTCCTTGTTACAGCAAAATAAGACTAGCTCCTTCTGGGGTCCAGGATCCAGATAGACTGGCCTGAACTGCCATCTACTGGCCAACTGTACACACTGCACTGGGGATGAACAGGGTCCAGATGCAGAGGGAAAGGGGACTGAAGGTAGCTGAATGCTTTGAACCCTAAGTAGCCTTGAGAGGGAGGTTGTCACCTCCATGTTTTACAACTAAAGAAGAGACTGAGTCTCTGAGAGGTGACAAGAGGTAATAATAGCTTTCATTTACCATTTTCCAGACACTGTGCCAAGCATTTCACATTCCTTATTCCCTTGAATCTTCTCAAGAATCCTGAGATTTATCTCCCCCTTTACTCGTCATATCTCTGAAATCCCTTTATTCTATCAAAGTTCCATATTCTTCTTAAAGCCATGTGTGTGGGGGGACAGCAGGTCATTTGTACTATGGGAGTTCTTACAACCTGGATTTGGGTGGTGGGTCTTCAGTGTCACCTCACTCTTACGTCTCCATGCCTCCTATAAGCTGGCATGAAGCCCTAAAAACTTAATTAAATTCAGGTCAATTGTTTCAAGCAGGACTAATTCATATGTTCTGTTGCATCCCATCAGGAGGCACATAACGTGTGGTTCTAGTGATGTTAAGATTTAGTTTTGTTAAAGCAATGTTGGGGGTGTCTGGGTGGCTCAGTTGGTTAAGTGTCCCACACTTGATTTGGGCTCAGATCATGATCTTACAGTTTGTGGGTTCAAGCCCATCTTTGGGCTCTGTGCCCAAAGTGTGGAGATTGCTTAGGATTCTCTCTTTCTCTCTCCCTCTCTCCCTGCCCGTCCGTAACTCGTGCTTGCTCCCTCTTTCTCCCTCTCTCTCAAAATAAATAAATAAACATTAAAAAATATTTAAAAAAATTTTTTTAAAGCAGTGTTGACTTGAGTGGGACCCTTATTTAAAAAAGAACTTTCCGAGCACCTGAGTGGCTCATTTGGTTAAGTGTCCGACTTTGACTCAGGTCATGATCTCACAGTTCATGAGTTCGGGCCCCACATCGGGCTCTGGTTCTGACAGCTCAGAGCCTGGAGCCTGCTTCAGATTCTCTGTCTCCCTCTCTCTCTCCATCCCTCCCCTGCTTACAATCTCAATATCTCTTTCTCTCTCTCTCTCTCTCAAAATAAATAAACATTAAAAAAATTTTAAGTATTTTAAAGGTGTTCTAAGAGTAAGGGTGAAGACTCTTGAAGCAAATGGAAAGAAAAAGTCTCAGAAAATAAATAAAAGATATAAGGAAACAAATGAAAACTTGTGGAAACTGCTAAAGAACACATGAAACAAAAGTTTAAAAACTCAATGGATGGTTCAGTATGGCAGAATGGAGATGACAGGACAAGAATCAATGAAGATGGATTGATTAAATGATAGATAGATAGATAGATAGATAGATAGATAGATCCAACTGGGACATTTATCTTTCTTCATAAAGAGAATGCTCTAGTAATTGAACAACTTCTAGACATTTCTCAAAACATCTGTGTAACATTTTTATTGTTCAGAACTTCATTCTGCCCGTGAACAATTGTAGTATAATGGAAGTTCATTTTATTGTTAAAAATAAATGAATAATAAATAAGAGAGGGCCTGGGAAGCACAAATGATATTCATGTATTATAAACCAAGAATTATGACTAACCCAATTTGGTATGCCTGAGGTACAATTAGAAAAAAAATATGGTAACTTTTAGAAGGGTAGAAAAGGGGAGAAGGAGGAGCAGTTAGGGGAAGAAGAGAAAAAGGGAGAAGGAGAAGAAAAATGGGGTTTTTTTTCAACCATTTAACTCTGAAATACACTTCATATAAGAAAGGCATGGGGTGCCTGGGTGGCTCAGTTGGTTGAGCATCCAACTCTTGATTTCGGCTCGGGTCATGACTTGAGGGTCAGTTGAGTCCTGCATTGGGCTCCAAGCTGAGCGTGGAGACTGCTTAAGATTCTCAATCTCTCCCTTTGCTCCCTCCCCCTTTGCATGTGCTCTCTCTCTCTCAAAACAAATAAATATGTATGTGTTAATAATTTAATTAAAACAAAATAAAAATGAATTTTAAAAAGTTTAAAATAAAAATTCATTAGTTCATGATGACACTTGAAAAAAAGTCTTATTCTGGGGGGCACCTGGGTGGCTCAGTCAGTTAAGCGTCTGACGGCAACTCAGGTCATGATCTCACAGTTCATGAGTTCGAGCCCTGTGTCGGGTTCTGTGCTGACAGCTCAGAGCCTGGAGTCTGCTTCTGATTCTGTGTGTCTCTCTCTCTCTGCCCCTCCTTCACTCAAGCTGTCTCTCTTTCTCAAAAATAAATAAACAGTAGGAAAAAAAAACCCCTTATTTATAATCTCTCTGTGTTTGTGAGTGTGTGTGTATCCATACATATACATATACATATACATATACATATACATATACATATATGTGTGTGTATGTACACACACACACACACACACACAAACTAGGGTACCAATGAATTGATTTGAAAACTGATCAACAAAGGGCAGAATCAAGAATGTGTTCCACCTTTTTTTTTTTTCTTTGAGAGAGAGAAAGAAAGTGCACCAGCAGAGAGAGAGGCAGAGGGAGATAAAGAATCTTAAGCAGGCTCCATGTTCAGAGTGGAGCCTGACATGGCTCTATCCCATGACCCAGGTATCATGACCTGACCTGAAATCAAGAGTCTGACGCTCAACCAACTGAGCCACCCAGGCACCCTGAGCGAATGAGTTTTTATGATGTGATGCGCTTCAGTCAATTGCCTTTTCATATATAAATTGTCCTTTGTTAGGACAGTTGACTTCTATTGTCCTTTTGACATGACCCCAGTTGCTTGCTAACAGAGTAAGATATCCCAAATTCACTTTGTACATTTCATACCTCAGAATTGGAATCAATCATTTCTCAAAAGATCTCTGGTTCCTTTTGTTGAGAAAATGTATTTAGAAACCACAGTCTAGAAGAGATGGGTGCTCACTGTTACAGGGTTTTGTGGCATCTAGGCCTTTTCAGTGATCAGAGCTAGAAGAATTACATTTTTTTAATGTGGAGGAAAATCACAACTTCTTACTGCATTTGTGATTATAATCTATAATTACATGGTTTTTGCTTCTATGATTTTATACTTCATTATCTTTCCTCTTAAGGTGAATATTTTTATTTCAAAACACATTAATATAACTACTTTTTTAATTTATCCCACAAGAAACCTTTAATAGTTTCAACATGATAATGAGACAACTGAATATAGCTTAAGATTTCTTTGTAGAATTTTTTGGTTTTATTTTTGTTGTAGTTTTATATCATTTGAAGAATTTTTTTCTCAGTGTGTTTATGCTATGACCTTGGAATAGTTGGGCTTATTTGTTTCAATTTGTTTTTTATTGTTATTCTTTCTTCATATAACTTTATCTTTTTATGTATCTAAAACGTTAACATCATCCCAAGTCAAAACTATTTAATAACCTGAATTTATATGTCTGTCTTCTCCCCTCTATTTTTTCCTCTCCCCTCATACATAGCAAGTAGACATTAGTTTAACATTTCTTTCTTCTTTCTGTCTTATTTATTTATTTATTTGGCAAAAATTAGCACACTTGACCCTATTCTCTACCTTGCTTTTTTTTTTTTCACTTAGCAATATATCCTAGAAATCACTTTCTTTCAGTATTTAATGATCTTTTCACTGCTTCTTGGAGCTTCATCATATTTCATTGTGTGGATGTACCATCATATCTTCAACTAGCTCCCTATTGGTGGACATTCTGGGCTGTCTCCAATCATTTGTTACTATAAATTAAACTACAACTTGGTGCTTAGATCATATTTTATTTTTGTCGGTGTATCTTTGGAATCCTATTCCTAGAAGTGGGATTGCTGAGTCAAAAGATAAATGATATATAACTTTGCTAATATGTCACCAAATTCCCTTATGAATTCCCTTGTAAATTCCCTTACAACTTAAGTTGTATCATTTGGGTTCTTGCCAGAAAGGTACCAGGGTTCCAGAGTGCCTGTTTCCTTCATATCCTTCTCAACAGAACATTTTCTCAAAATTTTGAATGTTTGCCAATCTGATAGATGAGCAGTGATAAATATCCACATTTTATTTCTTCTATCTGATTATAATTGAGGTGGAGCATCTTTTAACATGTGTAAGAGTGTTTTTGTTTAGTTCTCTTTCTGTGCCTGAAGAATTTTTATTCCTGAAGAATTGTTGGTCTTTTTTTCCCCTCAGTTTTTCAAATGTTTAGGCCTTTATTTGTGATTGGAGCAGCAAAGCTTTTTCTAGTTGTCACTTGTCTTTTAGCTTTGCTTGTGCTGTTTTGCTCTGGAAAAAAAAAATTACAGCCTAATTTATCAAATTTTCTTTTATTGCTTATAGATTTTGAAACATAAGACAATTTTCCTTCCCTTGGGTTATTGAAGTAGTGGGAACATTTAAACTATAATTGAAAAAATGTTGGTGGCTCATTGTTTACTAGTTTGAGAGTTTAAAACTTTGGGTGCCCAATCTTAGGGAGACCCCCACACTTAACACTTTTACAAGTTTTACCTCCAGAAATCTCATCTGGTTCTCAGGGTATAGGTTGAGAAAAATCCCTTTATGCTTCCAGTAGAAGTAACCATCATGAAATATACTCAAATTTTCTCCTTAACAAAAGCCTGCCCTCAAAGGAAATTATTTTACCAGAGTGTAACCTACGTGGAAGAAGAGAAATACCCAACCACAGCCGCTTCTACACTTTTCGTCTCACCTAAGGGGGGAAAAAAGCTGAAAATTGCTTGTAAAGATCATAGCTTAAGGGCACAGGCTCTTTGAAAGTCTGAAACCTAATTATAGAATTATGGAATCTTCTCCCCCACACATGTACACACACCTTGTGGTACTACATAAATCAGTCTCCTGTATAGTAACAGGGAATTCATTACTACCGAAAGAACTGCAAAACTCAGACTTTGTTCAAGAAAGAGCCTCTAGTAGGAGAGACGCCTGGGTGGCTCAGTCAGTTAAGCATCTGACTTCAGCTCAGGTCGTGATCTCGTGGTTCATGAGTTTGGGCCCTGCATCAGGCCCTGTGCTGACAGCTCAGAGCCTGGAGCCTGCTTCAGATTCTGTGTCTCCCTCTCTCTGACCCTCCCCCATTCATGCTCAGTCTCTCTCTGTCTCAAAAATAAATAAACGTTAAAAAAAATTTAAAAAAAAAAAAAAAGAGTCTCTAGTAGGAGAGACGCCTGGGTGGCTCAGTCAGTTAAGCATCTGACTTCAGCTCAGGTCGTGATCTCGTGGTTCATGAGTTTGGGCCCTGCATCAGGCCCTGTGCTGACAGCTCAGAGCCTGGAGCCTGCTTCAGATTCTGTGTCTCCCTCTCTCTACCCCTCCCCTGCTCACACTCTGTGTGTGTGTCTCTGTCTCTCAAAAATAAATAAACATTAAAAAAATTTGAAGGAATGAAGAAAGAAAGAAAAGAAAGAGTCTCTAAGGAATTCCAAAGATGACAGGTGAGACGAAAACAAGGACAGTACGGGAGATTTTAGCCTCTGTCTACAGCTACAGCAAACAGTAAACCTAGTCTAATTCAGATAAACACAAAACCTCACAATAAAGGCCTGTTTAACTCAATTCCCTTTACCTGATACTCCATGTCCAGCTTTCCACAAAAAAAGGGCCAAGGCATGCTAAAAAGCACAAGCATAGTCTGAAGAGATAAAGCAAGCTTCAAACCATGCTCAGATGTGACATAAAGTGTGGAGCTATCAGACTAGGAATTTAAAATAACTGTGAGTGATATGCTAAGAGATCTAATGAAAATGTGAACATGTAAAACAAATGGGTAGCGTAAGCTGAGATATGGAAACTCTAAGAAAGAATCAAAAGGAAAGTGTAGAACTCAGAAACAATATAACAAAGAAAGATGCCGTTGATGGGCTCATCAGCAGACTGGATGTGGCTGATGGAAGAATCAAGTGTGAAGATGTGTCAACAGAAACTTTCCAAACTGAGAAGGAGAAAGAAAAAAAAAGTAATAAGAAAAAAGAATGGAATATCCTAGAATTGTGGGACAATTACAAAAGGTACAACACATGTGTAATGAAATACCAGAAGGAGAAGAAAGGAAGGAACAGAAGAAATATTTGAAGTCACTAATGGCTGAGAATTTTCTAAAAGTAATGACAGACAGCATACCTCAGATCCAGGAATCCCAGAGAATGTCAAATATGAGAAATTCCGAAACATTTACACATGAACATATTATGTTGAAACTGCAGAAAAATCAAAGAGAAAATTTTAAAATAAGGCACAAGGTGTGGGTGGGGGCGGGGAGAACGCTTACCTATAGAGGAATAAGGATAAGAATTATATCAAGTTTCTCTTCAGAAACCATGTAAGCAAGTAGAGAACAGAGTGAAGTATTTAAAGTATTAAAAGAAAAAAGCCCCAATTTAGAATTCTTTATCCAGTTGGTACTTATCTTTCAAAAGGAAAGGAGAAATAAAGACTTCCTCAAACATACGAAAATTGAGGGAATTTGTCACCAGTAGATCTGCCTTACGAGAAATTTGTTAAAAGTTCTTCTGAGAGAAAGAAATTATAATGGTTAGAAACTCAGGTCTACGTAAAGAAAGTCAGGGTGTTAGGAATAAACGATGGTAAAATAACATTTTTTATTTTTATTTTATTTTTTTAGAGAGAGTGTGTGAGTGGGGGAGGGGCAGAGGGAGAGAGAGAGAGAGAGAGTCCTAAGCAGCTTCCACACTCAACACAGAGCCTGACATGGGGCTCAATCCCACAACCCTGGAATCATGACCTGCGGTGGAATCAAGAGTCGGATGCTGAACTGACTGAGCCATGGAGGCGCCCTATTTTTTTATTCTTAATTTAAGAGATCACAATTCGTTCACAAGAATACAGATAATGCATTTGGTGATTATAGCTTACAGGTAAGTGAAACGACTGACAACAATGTTAGAAGAGTAAAAGCCAAAGGAGAAGAGAAACAAATAGAAAATAGTTATAAATATGGTAGATATTAAACCAACTATAGTCACTTTAAATTTGAATGTTCCAAGTGCATCAAATAAGAGACAAACTATCAGAATGTACTGAAAAAGAAAAAGAACTCAAGTATACGTTGTCTATAGAAACTCACTTTAAATATAAAGGCACATTAAAAATAAAGGGATAATGAAAGACATACAAGGCTGATACTAATCAAAAGAAAACTGAAGTAGCTGTATTAATTTCGGACAAAGCTGACTTCAGAGCAAAGAAAATTATCAGGGATAAAAAGGAGCATTACATGCTGATAAAGGGATCAATTAATTCTCCAGTAAATCTTAGCTTTTCAAATCAGTGGCTATTTGGTTGTGAGCACATGATGGGGGTGGTAACAGAAAAGGACGTGAGAGGAATTAGTGATAGAAGATCATGAGGAAATTTTTAGGGGTGATGGAGTCACTACCTTGACTGTGGTGAAGGTTTCACCAGTGGACAGATGTGTCAAAACCTGTGATGTGTGTCAATTATAACCCCATAAAACCCTTCAAAAAAAATTTTTTTTCAATCTACGCCATCATCATCCTTCTCTAACTGAAAGCCATTATTCCTTTTTCACAGGTAAGAAATTTGAAGCACAGACAAGTTAAGTTGCTTGCCCAAGATCGCACAGCGAATAAATAGCAGCGTCAGAATTTGAAGTTCATTTGACTCCAGAGTCCCTGCTCTTAAGCACTTTGCCTCAGTGAATTGAAGGAGGCCCGTGTTTCCATTGCTGGTTTTGGAGCTGGCCCAGAGGCTGTTTGCTATTGTTGAAGTAATCCTTGAGGACAGGGACATCCAACCACCGAAGACAGAGAAGTTCTAGAGAAGGCCTGAGTTCTCCCAGTGTCAGGAAACCAACTCACAACACTCTGCAAGTGCCATGGGGAAGTGACAGGGATGGTATGTGTGTATCACATTTGAGTCTTTGGGATCTGAAAAGGGACTCTTCTCTCATAGCCTTCCTCCCTCCTGGGCCATGCCCACCCACACTGCCCAGCAGCTGGCATCAACTTTCAGAGCTCCCATTCACACACTCTTGATAAGATGATCAGGGAGTACGCTGGGGAGATGAACTGATTATACCTACTGCAAATAAGGAGGAAGAATACTGTAGTTCGGTGAGGTGGACACATGCCTTCTTGGATCAGACTACCCTGGAACTGAATATCTGCCACTAACTAGATTTGTGACCTTGGGCAAGCCCCTTCTTGATCCCCAGTTTTCCCAAAGATAAATTAGGAACAAGGTACTTACCTCACAGAATTAGGAGTTTTCATTGAGATGACATAGGAGTGTCTTTTTTTTTTTTTAATGTTTATATATTTTTGAGAGAGAAAGTGCAGGCGCATGAGTGGGGGAGGGGCAGAGAGAGAAGGGGACAGAGCATCCCAAGCAGGCTCTGCACTGATAGAAGAGAGCCCGATGCAGGGCTTGAACTTACGAACCATGAGATCATGACCTGAGCCAAAGTAACGTGCTCAACTGACTGAGCCACCCAGGTGCCCCGGCGGAATGTCTCACACAGGAACCAGCACACACCACAGCATGTGGTATGCACAGTAAATAATGGTTACTATTACTATTGCATGAACTTCCTTATTCTGTGGAAGGAATGCCACATTGGCTTGTGACTAGACCACGCAGTGAATTCACTGACACCTTAGGAGAGCTTTAAAAAGGAGGGTATGCCCCATGGTTTAGGTTGGATTTAGAGTCCTGCCAAAAACAGAGTGATAAAGAAAATGATCTCAGGGGTTTCGTATGATGCTGATATTCTGTGGTCTCAGATTTTGAAACCCATCGATGAACTGAGAAAGGGAGTGTCAAAATGGACAGCTGACAGTCATAACTGTGGGCTTCCTTGTCTAAGAACTCCTTGAAAGAGACAAAGATGTTTTTGTGTCCCTACTACCTAAAACAAGGTCTGGTGGCAATAACTGTTCAGTAAACATTTATTAAATCAGTCAATCCCCATACCTGCGCTTTGGGTTGCTAGTGGCTGGTCACCAGTTGTCCCTGTTTAAGATAGCTTCAGATGAGAGAAGTAAGAATGCATCCTATGAGCCACAAATAATATAAATCTTTCTGTGTAGGATAGTCTTACCATCCACCTTCCAGCTTAATCCAATTCAACATTACTTGAACACTTACTTATGCAAGTAACTTATGAACAACTTACCATGAAAGTTAAGTATTAAAAGAAATCTATCTACTAAATACAAATTAAATACTCTCATCAATAATAGATATTATCACTGCATGCTTATCCAGCTCTTGTCCTTCTCACACTGTCCAGGTCCCTCTGGGGGTCCCCAGCAAATACTCAGCCCCTGACTCAGCTCAAGGGTCCATTGATTTGCTAACACCTTCCTGTTACTCTGCTCAATACTCCTAATTGTTCCAAGCTTCAGCTCCCTGGATAGGATCTGAGCTCCTGACCTTTGCATATTTTCTTTTTGTCATCTTGTTCTGAACCAAAGCCACAAAATAGAAGATGCTATTTGCTCTGATTTCGTAGCTCTAGTTTTCCTCCGGCCTGATGCCTACTTTTCATGTGACTTTTTACAAAAAGAGAAGAGAAAGAGCTCTAGATTTCTTGAAGGGATCAGACCCTTTTCCCTTTGGAACTCCCTTTATAATGTCAATATTTTAAAACTATCAGACTAAACAAGGCAGATTTTTTAGTAAGCTTATAGATTAGGATCTTTGCAATATGTTACAGCTAAATGTCAGACTGGATAATGTCAACATAAATCAAAATGGCCACCTAAGAATTGAAATGATGTGGGAACTACTTGGGTCCCTAACATTCAGGAGGTAACACTGCATTAGCAGTTGTCCAAGTTAACAATGTTAGGCAACTAAATGTGGAACCTCCTGAGCATATGTTGGACGTTAGCTGATCAGCATTGATATTTATCATGCTTTGGACAGTAGACAGACAATCTATAAATTCCCAGTTGGCATCAAGGAAGAAAACTAATCTTACTTTCTTCTCTTGCTGTTGAAGCCCTGACCATATTTCTTGTTATACTTGAAGTAAGTTCATTGACTGTGCTCCATCTACACCTTGTACATACTTCTGTATTTGGGATTTACTGCCATCTATTCTAATTATTTCTTTATTTATCTCTCTCCCACACTAGCCTGTGAGATTCTTGAAGACAGAGACGGTGGTTTACTAATACCTGCCAAGCCTGCAATGGAATAAGTAGGGGCTTGGGAATTAAAAAGATTTGAATTTAAATCCTGGCTCTTGAACTTTCTGTGTCATCATGGGTAAGTTTCTTAACTTCTCAAAGTCTAATAATGCTGATCTATAAAACAGGGATTTTAATACCTACTTAGAAGAGTTTATTAGGATTAAATTATGTAACTGACTGTATTATAAAGATTCTTTGGTTGTAAACAACAGGAAGAAACTGTATCATTAACACTGGTTATAAGAACAGAAATAAACTCTGGCTAATTTGAGAAAAAAGAACATGACAACTAAATGCAATGTGTAATCTGGGATTGGATCCTGGGTCAGAAAGGGAAATTGATATAAATGACATTTTGGCGACAATTCGTATAATCTGAAAAGTGGATTACATGTAATAAAATAGTTATTAAATCTTACATTTCCTGAATTTGATCCTTATATTGTGGTTACGTAAGAGGAGATCCTTGTACTTAGGAAATAAACAATGTAGGATTTGGGGTAAAGGAGCATGGGTCTGTAACTTTGAAATGCTTAGGAAAATATCATACATATATACTAAATATCCTGTATATAATATATATGTGTAGCGTACACTTAAATACACATACCACATACATAATATGTATATAACATACAGAGTGCAATAAAGTAAGTATGCAAAATATTAATAATGCCTAAGTAAAGGGCATGGGAGTTATTTGAACTGTTCTGTCATTCCACATTACTTTGAAATACTTTGAAAATTCAAAACACTTTTAAAAGAAAAAAGGAAGGATTTATTGAAATAATCATGGAACTCTCAAAATTCATAGGAAGGCTGAAGAACCAGGTGAGGAAACTCAACAGGAACCAGGGCAAGGACTATCAGAGTACCCTGGAAAACATGATGTTCTTCCTTTCCATCAGTTCACACAGGGCTCACAATCCTAGGACAAAGTCCTGTTGAGTGAATCAGCACAGGGAGAAGGGATGGGATCTGGCAGAATGAGTTTCCAGATGGATTTACCATTGTATTGCTCAAAACCCAGGACAGTGCCTGGCTCAGCACATGGTAGGTGCTCAAAAAGTAATTTTTAATGCACATTTGTCTTCTAGCACATGACAGGCACACAAGAAACCTACACAGGAGCGTTAGTTGTCTTCCTTTCCCTTTTGTACCTCTTAGCTATGTTCAAGTATACAATATACTGTTGTTAACTATAGTCATCCTGCTGTACATTACATCCCCAGGACTTACTTATCTTTTCACAGAAGGGATTAGCATTTAAATTGATGGACTAAGAAAAGCAACTGGCTCTCTCCAATGCGGGTGGGCATCATCCAATCCATTCAGGGATTGAATAGAACAAAAAGGCAGAGGAAGGTTGAAATTCTCTCTGCCTGACTGAATGAGCTGGGACATCAGTCTTCTGCCCTCTAAGCTTTTGGTTCTCAGGCCTTCAGACTTGGACTGGTAGCTACACCATAGGCTCTCTGGCTGTTAAAGCTTTCAAACTACACCAGTGGCCTTCCTTGGTCTCCAGCTTGCAAAGGACAGATGGTGAGACTTCTCAGGCTCCATAGTCACATGAGCCAATACCATTAAATACATACCTACATACAATACATAGTAACTCACTAACTCATTCACTCACTAATGAATTCACTCACTCAGGGTTCTCTAGAGAAACAACAAATAGAATATGTCTTTCTCATACAGTAATACAGTAGCGCTAACTACTGGCAAGATGCCTCAGTTCCTCAGCATGGGCATCTTTGTAGGGCTAGGTGAGTATCTTTATGACATGGTACCTGGAAGCTCCCAGAGAAATTGATCCAAGAGAAGCTGGAAGGGGCAGTATTTTTTTTTTTTTTTTTTACTTATCCTCAGAAGTCACACACTAAGACATCTGCTATATTCTTTTGGTTATATGGACTAATCTTGTGCGACTAATGTGGAAAGGACTCTATGAAGGAGGCAAGGATCATTGGGTCCATTTTAGAGACTGGGAACTACAACCAGTCACTGGGAAATGTAAACCAAACTATATAATTTTACTGGGCTCCAGCCAAACTGATAAATATAAACTACTTTTTTTGTAAGTAGGCTCCATGCCTGATGTGAGGCTGCAACTCACAACCCTGAGATCAAGGGTTGTATGCTCTACCAACTGAGCCAGCCAGGTGCCCCAAATATTAAATACTTTTTAAATGGGGATTACATCAACAGCTTTTTAATGTAACTTCTGATTAATGTGTTTGTTTGTATATTCATATATACACACATATATCTACACACATACTTTGTAGAAATATATATACATATATATCTCATACTCCTTATACTCTAGTAAGAAATGTTAAGTTGCTTAATCTAATATATTGGAAATTAAAATTTTACATTTTTCTGTCAATGTACATGTTCTGAACGTAAAGCCTGAAAAGAGGAGGATAAGTTAGTTTTGGGAAAGTCACATTATCAGTCGAATCTTCTTACCGCTGTCCATAGGGGATGGTGGAGCTCAAGGAAGTTCTGCTAGAAATGTAGGAGAAGAAATATCCAGGTCCCTGAATGTCCAGGCATGAGTTTTCTTGAGGTACAATCTACTTGCCATCCTTGTTTTAATATATCTTTCACAAGCCCCTTCTATTAGAAGTTCAAAACAGTTTACCAAGTCATCAGTATTTTTTTTCTTGTTTGAAAAACCAGGGTATAAGCAT
Organism: Panthera tigris; assembly: GCF_018350195.1. Classification (NCBI taxonomy): domain Eukaryota; kingdom Metazoa; phylum Chordata; class Mammalia; order Carnivora; family Felidae; genus Panthera; species Panthera tigris. The sequence goes on from NC_056669.1 coordinate 53,222,792, forward strand.
ATCTCCTTTTTGTGTCTTTTAGTGCTTATGTAATTGTCTATTCATTTTAGACCACTGGTGAGTGCTAGTGTTCCTTTGCATTCCAGAAAAACATCTCTTCCAAACTCTGCCATAAGGAAAAAATTCTCTTCGGTTAGAATTTGCATATTTTTAAGCAGAGGCTATTCTGTTCCAAACATATGGCTCATTATTTATGACATTATGTACCTATATCTATCTGTCCATATATACTGGGCTGAGAAGGTAGTAATCCCTCAGAAGCAGCAGGGAACTTTCTTAAATGAAAAAAAATATTTGTCAAAAGTCTGCAGAAAATATCATGTTTGATAGTGGCAGCAAACCGAGGTTGGGGCAGTGGAAGTAGTCTGCCCAAAGTGCAAGCAATAAGGGGGTGTACAACTTTAGAAAATTTTAAAACATGGGGCAGCTGCATGGGGCAGTTGGTTAGGCATCTGACTCTTAATCTCCTCTCAGATCATGATCTCGCCGTTGGTGAGGTTGAGCCCCGCATCAGGCTCTGCACTGATGGTGGGGAGCCTGCTTGAGATCCTGTCTCTCCTTCTCTCCGCCCCACCCATGCTTGTGTGCACTCTCTCTCTCTCTCCCTCCCACCCTCTCCCTCTCTCTCTCTCTCAAAATAAATAAATAAACTTTCAAAAATTGAAAAAAAAGAAAATTTAAAAACAATAATAAGATGGACCAAAAGCCAATCTGCTTTTTATTTACGGTTATAAACCAAAATTCTGTCTGTGATAAGGCACTCCTCCATGAAAAAAAATACCTAGGGGCACCTGGGTGACTCAGTCAGTTAGGCATCTGACTTTGGCTCAGGTCATGATCCCGTGGCTCTGAGTTCAAGCACTGCATCGGGCTCTGTGCTGACAGCTGAGCCTGGAGCCTACTTTGGATTCTGTGTCTCCCTCTCTCTCTGCCCCTTCCCTGCTTGTACTCTGTTTCTCTCTCTCTCTCACTCTCTCTCTCTTAAAAATAAATAAAACATTTAAAACAATACCTAAATATTTGTGGAGTTTTATCATTTGGAAACATTTCTTTGTGCATAACATTTTTGGAAACTTTAGGAGAGAAAGTATCTGTTCTTTACACTTTTATTTTATCAGTGGGAAATGCTGCAAAAATGTAGGCATGACTGGAGGTAGAGGCCGTGAAAAGATTTTCCCAGACAAGATGTACTGAGTGCTCATTATGAAGCTGTGTGTGCATTAAAGAAATTTTGAAAAGCTAACTTCATTCTTTGAAGCTCTGAGTGAATGAAAAGAAAATATGAATATAGAAGGATCCACTCAGATTGTATTGTCTCTTACATGTAATTTTTCTTTTCTGAGTTATCTGGTTTTCTGCTATGAAATTTTAGAGGTTGGTTATACACAGAAATATTTGCAAACAGCCAGAATTAGCTTTAAACAATTTCAAGTGAAATTCCAAGCTTTAAGATTATTCCCTGAAGATTAACACACAGATGTATATAGAAAAGACCATTAACCATGCAAAAAAAAAGGCGGGGGGCAAGGGGGAGGTGGTGGTAAAAAAGTAAACCTTTGAATAGGAAAAAATCCATTTTTAAAGAAGAACAATAAGAGAAATGCCAAAAGATGTTGGTCTTACATTGTCCAAATAAATCAAAGGGTAATTTTGAGCATCCATAATTTTGTTCAAGAACTAGACACTATTTCTAAAGCAGAGGATCAAATAATGTCAAGGTTTGCTCTCATTCGGCCATTTCCTCACACTACACCATGGTAAAGGCAACCCACAGAGTGGGTGAAGGTATTTGCACTGGTTATCACTGAGAAGAGCTTATGTCTGAATTATGGACATAATGGAGCACCTGGTTGGCTGGATCACTGGAACATGTGACTCTTGATCTTGGGGTTGTGGGTTCAAGCCCCATGTTGGATGTAGAGATTACTTAAAAATAAATTTTTTTAAGTTTATTTATTTACTTTGAGAGACGGAGAGAGAAATTCTGAAGCAGGCTCCATGCTGTTAGCACAGAGCCCGATGAGGGCCTTGAACTCATGAACTGTGAGATCATGACTTGAGCCGAAATCAAGAGTCAGACAGTCAACCAAATGAGCCACCCAGGCACCCCTTAAAAATAAAAATCTTTTAAAAAAAATAATAAATTATATATGTAAGAACTGGTGTAGATTAATTAGAAAATAAGTTACAAACAAAGACTACTCAGTGGAAAAAATGGGCAAAAGATTTAGTGAATTCACTAAAGAAGAAGACCTAGTGAAAATAAACATTGCAGGATGCTCAACAAGCAATAATCAGGGAGATGCAAACTAAAACTGCAATAAAAGATTAGTACACCTCCACCAATATGGCTAAATTTAAAAGTCTGATGAGACCTCATGTCAGTGAGAAGGTAAAGCAACAGGAATTCCCAGAAGTGGCTGGTGACACTTTGGGAAAAGTCTGGCCCTGTTTACTAAAGCTGAAGTTTGTATATCTTGTGATACAGCAATTTTACTCCTAGATATTATTACCAGCTTAAATACATACACATGTGCAATAAATTTTGTACAAAAATATTCATAATAACCCCAAACTGGAAACAACCCAAACATCCATTAACAGAATGGATAAATAAACTGGTTTATAATCATAAAATGGGATACCATATGTCAATGACAATGAACAAACTTTAGCTATAGGCAATGACATAGCTGATTCTCACAAAAATAATATGGAGGAAAAGAAATCGTACACAAAAGAACACATACTGTATGACTGTATTTATATAAAGTCTAAAAATAGAGGAAACAAAATCATAATGTCTAGACTATATACTGAAGTGGTAAAACTGTAAAGAAAAGCAAAGATCACCAAGAAGTTCAGGAGAGTAGGGAGACTGTGCTTTCCAAGGGGAAGGGCCTGGGCTGGAAGAGTCCTGGGAAAGTTCTTTTCCTTGACCTGGATGGTGGTTACCCAGGTATTCATTTTATAAGCATTCATTAACTACACACTTATATTTTATGTATTTTTCTGTCATTTGCATGATAACAAAAACATTTTTTAAATCTCCTTTTATCCTCATCAGTGAAAGCCTAGGCTATTACTATATCCCAAATTATCCCAAATTATAAGGCATAAAAATTTGCCTGCCTTACACACTAACCTATTTGCAGGGGATGTTATAATTTACTTTCAACCCCAATTTCAGATGTGCAAACATTTATCAATGAGCTCACCAGTTAACAAGTATCAAACTCCAGAAGTAATTGTACAAAATCAAAATTTGTCGTAACCTATCTAGTAGCAGACTGTGTCCAGTCTCTGATAAATCTAAATTTTAAAGGGTGATAAAAACCTTAGCTACTCCTGGGAGTATGTTTTGTTTCATCTGCAGTGTAGTCACTGCATTAGAGAAATCTATTTTCTAATGTTTATTTTTTTGAGAGAGAGAGAGACAGAGTGTGAGCGGGGGAGAGGCAGAGAGAGAGAGAGAGAGAGGGAGACACAGAATCTGAAGTGGGCTCCAGGCTCTGAGCTGTCAGCACAGAGCCCGACGCAGGCCTCTAACCCATGAACTGTGAGATCATGACCTGAGCCGAAGTCAGATGCTTAACTGACTGAGTCACCCAGGCGCCCCAAGATCTTCTAGGGTCTTAAAAGATTTCTAGGGTCTTAATAGATTTCCAGGTCTTAAAAACTAAGTAAAATGAAATAAATAAAATAAAAATTTCCAGGTCTTTGCCACACATATAGACACTAAAACCACAGTGGGCAAGATCAGGATGTCAAAATGGGGGATGAAGAGAGCAACTGGATACATAAAGCAACCTTAAAGATATTTATGGAACAAATTTTTGTTTTATTTTATTTTTATTTTTATCATTTCTAGGAGTGTATCCTGCAGATATACATGTTGTGCATGCATCATGTATGAACAAAATACCCAGTGCAGATTGCACTTGGGCCTCAGCAGAGCCAGGTGAGGAAGAAAGTCCTGGTGCAGTCCCAGGGTCATGCTCCACCCAGGGTGCACTGCCCCCCCTCCCCCAACACACCCGCCATGGAAGGCAGCATGGATGCAGGTTACTTTGTTACAGCTTCTTTGAAAATACATCAGAAGTTTGGGGCGCCTGGGTGGCTCAGTGGTTTGGTTAAGCCTCTGCCTGACTCTTGGTCTGGGCTCAGGTTCTATGAGAGTGGATGGCTCTGGGATGGCAGCAGGGAGCCTGCTTGGGATTCAGTGTTTCCCTCTCTCTGCCACTCCCCTGCTTGCAGATGCTCTCTCTCTCTCTCTCTCTCTGTAAACAAATAAATAAATAAACTTAAAATAATTTTTATAATTAAAAGGAAAAGTACATTAAAAGTTTAATAATAGTAATAGCAGTAGTACAGAAGAAAAGAAGTTTGAGTCTCAGAGGGCCTCCTGAAGGCAAAAGGAAGAACCCAGGGAAAGGAGGAGACCCAACTACAGAGCCAGAAGTGTTTTTCAAAGTGAGTGGAGTCATCAGACAGGAGACCCAGGAATTTGCATTTCAACAATTGCTGCTGGTGTTTCTGAGTCCCACTGAAGAACTGCACCTAAAAGAAATTAGAGTAGATAGAAATAATCTTGAGCCTTCTGCTTTGAGAATTAAAGAGAATTGGCTGATAAAATTTAGGGGATTCCTTAACTCTAAAACTCAAACAATGGGAAGTATGCAGTCAGATACCTACCATGTGCATTTCTCGATCACAGAATTCACAAGTCGCTGCAGTTAACCCTGTCAACAGCCCTGTGAAGGAAGTCTAGCGTTTAAATGACTTCTTGAAGTTTCCACAGCAAGGGGGCCATGGACAAGATTTGAACCAGGACTCCTTTCGAATTGCCCGGCTAGTGCTCTTTCCGCTATGCTATGGATAATGATGGGTGTTATGGTTGAAAAAGAATTTCAAGGAAAAACAAAAGAACAAAGAACATACAATCTCTAAAAACACTGAGATACTCTTTCTTAACCCAGAATTGGTAAAAAATCAAAAGCCTGACTCTGTCTCTTGTCACTAAAGGTATGGTGCTCTGAGATCTTTGTACGCTTGCTGGAGGATATATAAATTAGAGTCCTCACTCTGGAGAGCAATTTGTCAGTGCCTAGTAAAGTTGAAGGCACATGGCTTCTGTACGTGAGGCTTATGATGCACAGACACGCTTTCATGTGTCTGGTGTCGTCACTGCAGCATGCTAGTAACGAAGGGCAGATCCTGTTCTGTGGGGCTTGAAGTTTACATCATTTAGGAGGTTCTTTTTAAGGAAAATAATACAGAATTACGAATATTAAGGTAAATATTTGTTTAGAATGAGAGACAAGGTGCCTAGGTGGCTCAGTCGATTAAGCGGCCAACTTCAGCTCGGGTCATGATCTCACAATCCGTGAGTTTGAGCCCTGCATCGGCTCTGTGCTGACAGCTCAGAGCCTGGAGCCTGCTTTGGATTCTGTGTCTCCCCCTCTCTCTGCCCCTCCTCCACTTGCGCTCTGTCTCTCTCTCTCTCTCTCTCTCAAAAGTGAATAAACATTAAAAAAAAGAAAGTTTTAGGGGCGCCTGGGTGGCTCAGTCGGTTGAGCGGCCGACTTCGGCTCAGGTCATGATCTCATGGTCCGTGAGTTCGAGCCCTGCGTCGGGCTCTGTGCTGACAGCTCGGAGCCTGGAGCCTGTTTCGGATTCTGTGTCTCCTTCTCTCTGACCCTCCCCTGTTCATGCTATGTCTTTCCCTGTGTCAAAAATAAATAAAACGTTAAGAAAAAAAAAATTTAAAAAAAAGTTTTAGAATGAGAGAAGTTACAAGAAATTTCTAGAACTTTGGAAATTCGTGCCCTCTGAGTTCCTTTGGACTCAGATTGCTGATTGCTTCCCCTCTTGCTTTACAACTCCCAGCAGCTCCCAGCACTTTGGGGGTAGAGGGGCATGCTAAGAGGTTCACACCCTTATGAATTTCATATACTTTGCATTGCATAAATGCAAATAAGGAGCTCGGAGTTTACCCTTCATTAGCTTCATGATAAACCCACCTCTGTTTGTAATAGAAAAACATTGAAAGCAGCCCAAATAACTATCAGAATGAGAATGAATTAATTGTGTCATATTCATATAACAGAATATTAAAAAGAATGAGCTGGAGCTACGTGGTTATATCTCAAAAAGTAAATTTGAGTTGCAGAATAATTTATAGAGCAAGACACCATTAATTTAAAGTTTAAAAATCTGTAAAACAATACAAAAGACTATAAATGCATAATGTATATATACATATATGTATATGTACCTAGATGTGTGTATTATATATATAATTATTTCTATGTATGTGTCTAATTACAATATAAAAACATGGAAGGAAATGATAAACACTGAATTCTGGATAGTGGTTACCTGTATCCAGGAGGAAAAGTGGGAAATAGGATTGCAGAGGAGTACAAAGGAGATCCATTTCCTGGAAAGAGAAAGATCTCAAGGAGATAGGACAAAATATTAGGATTTGATATGACAAACTTAGGTGGTAGCTACCAGGTTTTATTACATTATTTTCTAAACTCTTCCATATGCAGGAAATAGTTCACATGGTTTTTAAAAAAAGGCTCTTGCACTAGCCAGGGAAAGAAGATGTTTTCATCCTATCAGCAGACTTGATTCCCCTAATTTTTAAAGGTTATTTATTTATTTTGAGAGAGGGAGAGAGAGAGAGAGAGAGAGAGAGAGAGAGAGAGAATCCCAAGCAGGCTCCACACTTGGAGCCTGACACAGGGCTCAAATTCATGAACTGTGAGATCGTGACCTGAGCCAAGATCAAGAGTCAGATGCTAAGCCAACTGAACCACCCAGGCACCACTGATTCTCCTATTTTTTAATATTTAATTTCTATTTTTATTGAGGTATATGTAAGTCAAATGCACAAATCTTAAGTTTATAGCTCAAGGAATGATTACATATGTGATCTACCCAGATCATTATCTAGAACGATGTCAACTCTCTTCATCACATACAATTCCCCTTTTCCTGGCTGTTATTCATCCTTTGGCTCAACTTAGATGTCACTTCCACTAGGAAAGTGCAGATCCTGGAAAACCGCTAGGAAAACCACCTTTCTCTCTCTAGGGAAACCACCTTGCTCCCTCAACACTTGGTTACTACTGTGTCTTTTCCTTTCATTGACCACTTGCTTGTCAGCTTCTCTTTATAATTATGAGCTGCTTTCCCGAAGGTTCCAAACTACAAATGTGTCTTCTAATTCTGCTTTGTGCCTGTACCTTTCCATTTTTCAAGTTAAACCGTATTCACCCTTGTTAGCTTCTTCAGAGAAACCCAGGATCCTTTACAATATTCATCCAATCCTTGTCTACACCTAATGTCTCCATAATTTCTGCATCAAACACTGTGTTCCTCTATGTTTTGAGGTCATGATCTTGAAATCAAATTTTGGGTGTTGCGAGTTTCATGAGTGGATTCAAGCATAATGAAAACCCTGAAGACAGAGTTGTATTTTATGACCACATTGGTATCAGAGTGATGCCTGCTTTTTAGAAGTCCTGAAGCTTTGCAAGTTAAGCTAAAACCTGTCATGCTGAGCCTGATTAAAACGTTCTCTAAAGCTGACAAGTAATGCTGACAGTGTTCATTGCCCAGACCTGTATTATCAAAAGGTAACAATAAGGACATTTCACTTCTGTTCCTCACTCCAGGGCACCTCAGGGAACTCCCAGAATCGCAGAGAGCCCAGTAGGCATGCTAAAGAAGCCAAGTCCTCTTTATGTTGTAGGGGCAGCCACTGAAGAGCGGTTTAATCACTGGAGTAACAAGTGGGGAAGAGAATGGACTCTGGTGCCAGACTGCCAGTGTAACTTGGTAGAAGCTCGAAACCTCTCCAAACTTCAGTTTCTCCTTTGGAAACTGGGGATGATGATGCTAACCCTACTTCCGAGGGATATTGTGTGGATTGAATTCATATGTGAAAACTTCCTAGCACATAGGAAGCATTTTATAGCACTATTATTACCAGCATAGTAATATATTAATTTTGGAAAGATCACTCTGGCTACTGTCTGAAAGGTGACAAATCTAAAAAACAGCAGTGTCATTCCAACACTGAAAATAAAAATAAGAAAACACGATTTGATATAACACAAGATAAATACATGGAGTGGTTTGAACTTAGCACCAGACACATGATTGCTATAGTTGACTTTCAGTTGTATACATTTTCAGTTAACTACTGCTAATTTTCAGTTACACCCACTGGCTTCCCTTGTCTTCACCATACTAGTAGGCACTGGTCCCTGCTTAGAAATTAACTAACCCTTTGGCTTAAACAGGCAGTAAGAGGGTAAAGGAAGTCAGGTTCCTCACTTCCTGAGAAACCATAATTCTTACAATTGACGGAGAAGGGGTGGAAAAAGAAGGCAAGACAGAAAAACAGCCTGGGTAGGAAGTGAGCCAGTTGGCCACTACTTTTCAACCCTTAGGCAAGGTAGGCATAGTCAAAGAGGAGATTTGAATTGAAAAACATGTTATTGCTGTGATTGAGTTCTTCCCAGATTTTGTAGCCAATACATCAAACCCATGCTTATTTTTTTGTTAAAGACCCAAAGCTACATAATTCTGAAGGTATTTGGACGTTTCCATATTTAAATTTTTTTTTATTTAAGCAATCTCTATGCCAAATGTGGGGCTCAAACTCATGACTCCAAGATCAAGAGTCACATCCTCTCCCAACTGAGCCAGCCAAGTGCCCCTCAATATTCTTTTTGCAAGGTTCAAGAAGTGTCCAAGAACTATGGTATTTTTGTGGGAGATATTTTTCAGTCTGTCTTAAGAACAGTTTTACAATTATTCCAGGCTGTTTGCCCTCCTGGCAACCTTTCCTGACTACCTTCTGGCAGGAAATACTCTTTCTTACATCCCAACATCGCAAAATTCTGACCCTCCTCAAAAAACTCACCTTATTTCCTTCTCTAGACTACCACTCCACGTGGATCATATATTTATGTGAACTTATTGGTTTATATTGCAATAATTTGTTTGGTTGCCATTTCCTAGGTCCAGGCCATGAGCTTCTTGGTGGAAGGGACCATGATTTTATTTCCCACCTTGAGACATTGTATATAGCATAATAGTTTAGTGCATGGAGCCAGAGTTTCTAAGTTTAAATCTCACACTTATAGGATATATATCCTTGACTAAGTCATTTCACTTTCCTGTGCCCAAGTTCCCGTATCTATAAAATGGGCATAATAATAGCAGCAACTTTATGTTATTAGCCCTTCTTTCTTTTAATTAGATAGAAACCTTTTCATGATTGTCACTGAATTACAGAATTTTTTTTAATTGGTGGTGAGGGGACAAACTTAAAAGGGTCATTGTTTCCTGGTCAAACAAATGCAGATAACTGTGTTGGAAAAAAAGAGAGATTTGAAGATTCCGGCAGGCAATGGCCAACATTCCCTCTAGCCTCTCCCCAACATCTTCACACTGTCGTGCCTTCTCTGAATTGCATAAACAAAGTCCCTTCAGTTACTCTTCAGTCGTCAGAGGGTTACCTTCTCCAGTAAGCCATCTCTGGCATCCTATCACTCTTATGCACTTGTCTGTTTAGATGTCTGATACCACACAACTGTGACTTAAGCAAGGGTCTGTGTCTCGTCTTTGTGCTCAGAACTCAGGAATGGCCGATATCCTCAGGCTAATCCTCTCAACAACGAAGTCTCCTGGAGGCTTTCCCTGTGCATCAGTCACTCCTTGCCTCTCAGTGTCCTTCGGCATCAACTGGAAGCTGTAGAAATGAAGACCTTTCAGACCTCATCCCAGCTGTGCTCCTCAGTTGCTCCAGCAACAACACCTACAGACAACCAGAATGCTTTAGTTCCTGGCCCCGCCTCCTCCCCTGCTCAGCCAGCCCCTGCCTCCGGCCCGCCCCCTCCGTAAACTGGAGTCACCAGTGCGCACGCTCCTTCTCGGTCTCCTTGTAGCGTGATGACGTTGACGTTGGCTTGGGGCGTAGGGGCGGCGGCCGCGCGTGTTTCAGCTGGGGGAGGTGGTGTGGTCTGTGGGTTTGGAAAAGACGCGGGTCCCTGAAGTGTCTGTGCTGGCTACGGCGCGTGGTATTTTTGGCTTAGGCAGCTGGCTGTGTTGTCTCCGCTCCTCCCTGTCTGCGGAGAGGGAAGCGGCGGGGAGGTGGTGGGGACACAGCTGGAGCCCCTGAAGGGGAAGGGAGCAGCCGGGGTTAGGGGTAGGAGGTGCGGAGCGCGTGAGTGCAGGGCTGCGGTCCAGAATCGGGGAGCAGTCGATAGTAGGGGAGGGTTCCACAGGCAAAGTGCTCACTCGCCGGGATCCGTGCTGGTCCCGAGGAGAGCTTGCGGCAGCAGCGCGATGTTCGGGGCCCGGTGCCTGCTCCGAGCCCTGCGCTCCTGCACCTCAGCCCCCTGCCCGAGACCCAAACCTTCCGCCAGACTGAGCGTTCGTGACGCGCTCGGGGCCCGGAGCACGAATGGGGAGCGCGTTAAGGTCCAGGTTGGTGTATGGGAAGGGGATGGGATTTTCTTTTTAGTAACTTACATGCCACCTCCGTGTCTAGGCTTACCTTGTCAGGTCAGACAAAACGACAGGCAGAGAAAGGAGGAAATGTTGGCCATCGTGTGCGTTCACAGTTTTCTCCTTTCCTTGCCTATCGTTAGTTTGCGCAAAACTGTTGGGATTGACTCTATGACGTGCTGGAACTTTGCTTTCACGGTACCAGAGCATTACCTGTAAACTTGTTAGTTATACGGCAGAATAAACGTACGAGCTTCTTTTCCTTTATGCCTCATAACGAATAACCACAGTTACCTAGCGGTTGCCTTGAGCTAGCTCCATGAGAGCGGACACCATGTCTTACAGTAAATATATGTTCAACTAAACAATGGCTTTTATTCAACTCTTAACCACCCTGAGGCCGAAAAAAGGGTTTGCACATAATGT